>NC_086171.1:209014776-209614776 GCF_023053635.1 Elgaria multicarinata webbii | reverse complement strand
AGATTTCTTGGGGGGGGGGGGGAGAGACATGGCTTGGTTCAGAAATTGACACTTAATTTTAACTTAAATTTAAATTTTACTGTTTTAACTCTGTATTTTAATCTTATATCAATTTTTCTGCATGGTTTTATCCTGGTTGTGCTTTTTATACTGTGTTTTGTATTTGTGCTTTTAACCTGTTGGTTGTTTTATTATGGTTTTAATTTTTGAGAACCGCCCAGAGAGCTTCGGCTATTGGGCGGTATAAAAATGTAATAAATAAATAAATAAATAAATGCAAGCAAAATCAGGGGCCCCACAAAATCCATGAAGCCCCCAAAGGGCTGGATTTTCTGGTGATGGACATCCCTACTTGAGGACTTTCTCCCTGATCAGTCCAGATGTGTGTGTGTGTGTGTGTGTGTGTGTGTGTGTGTGTGTAGCCCCCTAAGCAGTCAGGGGAGGAACCTCTGCCCTGTTTTCTGGAGTCCTTGAGTATTGGTGTTCAAGCAACATCAGCACCCCAATATTCTGAAAATTGCTGTTGCCAGCTAGAATCCTAGCTGGCAACAGCTGCAGAATCGAACCAGGGCTGTTGCTTTTCTTCTTCTCTTTTTCTCAGTGGCTAAATCTCTCCTGCAAGCCAAGCAGGTGGTCTGAGGCCTGGAGATGCTGGACCTTAGTGCCTAACCCATTATACAGAATGCCAATTGGATGGTCAACCTGTGGACATATCTATCTTATGTTTAACTCTTAGGGCCTTGCTAGACCTACCACATAATCCGGTGGGGAGTAGGGGCGACGGCACGCTACAGCTAGTGCACGCCGTCGCCCTTTTCCAGATGTAACACGCGACGGGGCAAGGGAAAGCCCCGTCGCATCTGGCATTTCCCCCCCCCTTAAAGGACCATGTGCGCAGGAGCGCACCGCCGAAAAAGGTAGGTTTTTTTTTAAAAAAAATAAAGGGTCCCCCGCTCCCCCTGCCCCTGATTTCCCCCCCCACAATGCCTGATGCTCGCTTGCCCATCCTCCCCCCGTCCGTCAGGCCCTGTCCCCATCCTTCTCCCCCCCGTCCGCCATGCCCGTCCCTGCTCACCATGCCCGCTCATCATGCCCGTCCCCCTGCCCGCTCATCATGCCCGCCCTCTGCCCGCTTGTCATGACCGATGCCCCCTCCGCGCCCCCCGTCCGTGATTCTCCCCCGGCCCGATGGGCACAGTGCTCCTATGAGCGCTGTGCCCAGTCCGTGGCTTCTCCCAGCTATTCGCGAGTAAGCGAGCAGCCAGGAAAAGCCACAGAAAAGCCACGGGGCTGCAGATAACCGCATCCAGTTATCCCGGGTTAAGGGAGGACTTAGCCCGGCCTGACTCTGGGATCCCCTGTGCGTCATCTGGATGCACAGGAGGGAGACCGGGCCTCACACTGGGCTAATGCCTCGTCTAGCAATGGCCTTATACTCCACTTTGAACTTTGAGGACCTTCAAGAGAACGGGCTGTTGTTTTACATAATCAAGGAGCATTCTGAGAAGCCTACCTTGCAGGGAGCCTTCCGTGGAGTCAAGAGCAGGACAGTCTGCAAAATAACATAGAAGAGGGAAAGGGGGAAAGGCATGAAAACAATCAAATGCATATTTGCAGTCTGATGCAGAGGACAGCAAAGCAATTAAGTTTTAGATTAAATATTTTTTTTGTGTGGGGGGAAGCCAATGCCACAGCTTCTGAATCCTTCACTTGGGATGCCAGAGAAATCCACAACAGAGGCAGATGAGTTCAGATTTTTATGAATCACAGATTCCACAGTGGACCTGCTTCTTCCCCTATTGTTAGATTCTATGGACTTGCAGACTATTTTCCTATCCTTTGGTAATTTTGTGCGTATATCATAGAAAAATACACTTTTTAAAAAAAGGCCCAAAATGTGTATTTCCCCTAAAGTGTGAAAGTGTGAATTTTGGGCGAATGTTTGCATATTTGCATGTGTGAATTCGCACAAATTTGGAAACTAAAACAACAACAACTTGATTCCTTTGCTGGGAGGATTACAGAACGAAAGGTGCCAGACAATCTGCGAAACACAGATGGAACAGATTTTGCACAATCAGTACATCCCTACCTCTCACCTCCCAAAACTGGAAATTTTCTCTCAGCCTCATATTAAGATTCCCCCCCCTTCCTGCCTTTCTTGCTGACCCCAATTTCATCTCAAAGAAAAATGGCCCTTCATGGCCACCATTGTATACATTACATCTACGAAAATATTGAGACCCAAACGTCTGTAAAAAGTAGTGAATCGCATGGAGGATGGGTGGCTGCTGGCGCAGCCGGGCGGGTCCGTTAAGTCCTGGCTAGGATGACCATATGAAAAGGAGGACCGGGCTCCTGTATCTTTAACAGTTGTAATGAAAAGGAAATTTCAGCAGGTGTCATTTGTAAATATGGAGAACCTGTTGAAATTTCCTCTTCATCACAACAGTTAAAGCTGCAGGTGCCCTGCCCTCTTTTAAATCTGGTCACTCTAGTATAGCTCCTGCACTGTTGTGATGAAGAGGGAATTTCACCAGGTTCCCCATATATACAAATGACACCTGCTGAAATTCCCTTTTCTATGCAACTGTTAAAGATACAGAAGCTCTGTTCTCCACCCTAGTTCTGGCCAATGGCATGGCTTGATGGGTGGGGACAGTGGATTTGGGGGTTTACCGGGGGGAAGTCCAACAAACACCCAGTCAGGTGCCCACAATGTGCAGCCTTGCGCTTGGCAGGTGCCTGGGAAACTGTAACATCTAACCCACTTTGGATGTCTAGATTTTGCTTAAGGTCTGGATTCAGAGCAGGGTCCGAAGCAGGTGGAGGTGCATGAGGGCCTATTCAGAAGATCCAAACCATCCTCTGAAGCAGGTTGGGGGATCCATGCACAGCCCTTCAAAATGGTGGCTGTAAAGAGTCCCATTTATGCAAAATTACAGGCATATACAGTCTAAAAAAGGAGCCTATACAAAAAAGGCCAAACTTCATTTTTTATGCAAAATGGCAGCTTAGCAAGGAAGTGGGAGACTGCTTGCTGCTCGCCAGGCGCCCATGGACTGTCCTATGGCTTGGTACGTTCGGTGATCAGGGGTGCCCAGCCGGTGGAGGTCTGGCACTGACAGAGATGAGCCCAGCCATCCCTACACTTGCTATCTCACAGCCTTTACTTGGAGATGCCGGAAAGGAATTGAAGCTGGGACAGCTTGCATGCCAAGCATGTTCTGGACCTTGGTTACTCAGGTATGGGTTCTCCAGACCATGTACTAACCAGGCAGCCACAAACAGCTCCAGCTCTCAGACAAGTGAACATCTACGATATACATGCTTTCTTCTCAGTGTTCTCTTCTCCAGGCTAAACATGCTCAGTTCTTTCAGTCTCTCCTCATAGGGCTTTGTTTCCGGACCCCTGATCATCATAGAATCATCGAATCATAGAATAGCAGAGTTGGAAGGGGCCTACAAGGCCATTGAGTCCAAACCCCTGCTCAATGCAGGAATCCACCCTAAAGCATCCCTGACAGATGCTTGTCCAGCTGCCTCTTGAATTCCTCTAGTGTGGGAGAGCCCACAACCTCCCTAGGTAACTGATTCCATTGTCATACTGCTCTAACAGTCAGGAAGTTTTTCCTGATGTCCAGCTGGAATCTGGCTTCCTTTAAATAAGCCCGTTATTCCGTGTCCTGCACTCTGGGAGGATCGAGAAGAGATCCTGGCCCTCCTCTGTGTGTCAACCTTTTAAGTATTGGAAGAGTGCTATCATGTCTCCCTCAATCTTCTCTTCTCCAGGCTAAACAGGCCCAGTTCTTTCAGTCTCTCTTCATAGGGCTTTGTTTCCAGACCCCTGATCATCCTGGTTGCCTTCCTCTGAACACGCTCCAGCTTGTCTGCATCCTTCTTGAATTGTGGAGCCCAGAACTGGACACAATACTCTAGATGAGGCCTAACCAGGGCTGAATAGAGAGGAACCAGTACCTCACGTGATTTGGAAGCTATACTTCTATTAATGCAGCCCAAAATAGCGTTTGCGTTTCTTGCAGCCCTATCGCACTGTTGGCTCATATTCAGCTTGTGATCTACAACAATTCCAAGATACTTCTCGTTCGTAGTATTGCTGAGCCAAGTATCCTCCATCTTGTAAATGCGCATTTGTTTCCCTGCTCTGAACACGCTCCACCTTGGCTGCATCCTTCTTGAAGTCTGGTGCCTAGAACTGGATGCAGTACTCAAGATGAGTCCTAACCAGTGCCGAAGAGAGGGGAACCAGTACCTCGTGTGATTTGATATGATGATCAATTTCACTTACTTGCATACAAATTGGTTCTTGCCTATTTAGATTTGCCATTTATTTAGTTATTACCCTCCCTGGTTTTCAGACTGTGTGCTGTAAAATAGAACTCAAGGCAGAACCATTGTTTACCAAGAAGAAATGCAGCCATAACAACAGCTCCATGGGTAACTGTGCTGGTGTATTTTATTAATTATAAGTGAGAACAGCATTTCTTTTTCCCCATGCCCATTATGTCAAATGCATTGAGGAAGGTAAAGTGAGTTGTTTTGCACAAAATATAAACACTTGGCGTATGTGTGCAGTTCACCTTTTACAGGAAATCCCCTGCTAAATCCTCTCTCATCCTTTGAGCCGGAGAATCAAGAATCGGGAACTGCCGCTCATACAAATCAGAGATAAGAAAGGAAGCATCAAAGGCTCTTTGGTGAAGACTTATAAAGTGCTCTCCATTTAAATGGGTAGAGTAAAAAATAATAATAAAAAAGACTCCTTCAAAATCCGAAGCGCTGCACTTATTTGCTTCTGTAACAGCAGAAGGGGCAAGTTGAAAGATGTGGAAACAATGGAGTGTTTGATGGTAAAATCAGAGATGCCCCTGAAAGGCAAGGACATGCAAGAAGATGTCCTATTTTGTAAAGGTCTTTCTGAGCATCTGCTCAAGGATAGGGCTGTGCTTCATCTCAGTCCTGAAGCCCGAATTGGAGTCTTCTTAACCAATAGTTCAGACCCATAATCACTGTGCAACACCAGCATGGAGGACTTTCATGCAAAATGAGAGTAATCTACACTGGAGTCCCTTGAGTTTTGATAAAAAATATTCACATGCAATTGCTGTTCTATGGTCACACATTAATGAATGCAGTGCAGGATTCACCATGTTCATAATATGACCAAGTACCACCGGCCAATGCATCGTGTTGTAACCATGGGGGAAGTAGAAGGAGGAAGGAGGATAAGGCCATGTGTACCTTGTCATTTGTGTTTATAGAATGAGCACATGTTCCATATGCTTCTGCAATTGCAAGAAGTCAGGCTGCTGCTTCAGGTTCCTTTTATTAAATGTCTGGGGAATGCATGCACACCTCCGCAGCTGCGCAGGCTCACAGCTACCATATTTCTTCGATTGTAAGACGCCATCGATTGTAAGATGCACACTAATTTCAGTACCACCAACAGAAAAAAAAAACCTAAGACACACCCGCGAATCTAAGATGCACCCCATTTTTAGAGATGTTTATATAGGGAAAAAAAGTGTGTCTTAGAATCAAAGAAATAGGGTATTAAAATAATGGATTCTGTGGTTATTAGGCATGTGCTCCGCTCCGATTAGAAGCGCAGAAGCAGGAGCGAATTGGCCTGCTCTGCCTTGCCAAGAGGCGGAGTAGAAGCAGACCACAGACCCCTAGAAGCAAGGCGAAGAGAAGCGCCCATTTCCGGAGCGCTCCGGTTTCTGCGTTCCACTTCTATCGCCATCTTGAAACATTTTGCCCATAGGATTGCATTGCGGAAAAGAAAGGGGGATAACTGTGTTGTTTTTGAAGCTATCTTTCTAAAAATTCTTGTGCTTGGAGAGTCGTGGATGGGGGTCATTTTGAGACTACTCTCAGCTCTCTGCGTGGGTTGCACGCTAGAATTTTTTTAAAAAACCAGCGGGAAAAATACCTTTTCCGAAGGGCTGAGGGGCAGAGTCAACTCCCGGTCATGATCACATGATCCCAAAGTTGGAGGAGGGGATAGGCAAAACGGGTAACTTGGGATTCTGGGAACTTCTCTTTCTTAGTCTGAACGGACTTTTCCCAGTGTTTTTTTAAAACAGTAGCCCCACCAAATGCACAAACACAACCTGTGAAATCATATACTAAGCCAATAATAAGAGAGAGAAACACAGCACTGCTACCCACCCTAACTTTGGGGAACAACTGAAATGATGTGGTGCAAGGGGATGAGCTCCCCTAGGGCATCCCATGTGGACGTGCCCCCACTCTCTCCTGTACTTGGAGGGCCATTAGAGCCTTCCAAAGAGAGTAACCCGGTGGAGCAATGCCTATCATGAGTTGAAGTGACAGTTCCACTTTTCAGAGCTGTCGTGGTAGAGCAATGGCTTTCATGAGTTGAACTGACAGCCTTGCTTCTTAAAAGACTGGTTGACCAGTCAAATTGGCAGCTGCTGCTTCCCCCTCCCCTGGGCACGTCCCCCTATTGCTGGTAAAAGACAGATATAGCCTTTTTAAAAAAGTTCTTCTTGTTGTTTATTCAGCAACACTGCTGCTTTTAATTCCACCCCTCCTTTGTTTATTTATTTATTTATTACATTTTATATGCATTACTGGCTTATCCTTGGCTCACTTCCTTATGCCTCCATAAATGTCTGCTGCCTGCCTGCCTGCCTTCCCTCTCTCCTCCCCTGCCCGCCTTGCAGGGATGTTGTGTGTGTCTGGCTTTGACTCAGGGGAGAAGTCCTTCCTGTGCTCACTTGGAGTTTTGGAAGTTCCAAATCAATTTTTCAAGTGTGGAAGAAGATTCATACTCCCCAATTCATGGCATGTTGGGATTTCCTTTGAAATGGCCCCATTGAGATGTTTGCAGGTTTAAGCCCCGCCAAAAAACAGGGGATGATGGGACTGCCTAAGCTATCATGGTGGCGAGTTTGAGATTTCTAATGTGCAAATTGATGGAGCTTATCGAAAGGGGTGTGAATGGGGTGTTGGATTTTCATAAATTCCCCAAAAATCAGGGGATGATGGGACTGCCTTGAGTCTTGGTGTGCATGTGTATCCCTGGATAAGCTGTCATGGTGGCGAGTTTGAGGTTTCTAACGTGCAAATTGACGGAGCTATGGAAAGGGGTGTGAATGGGGTGCCCGATTTTCATAAATTCCCCAAAAATCAGGGGATGATGGGATTGCCTTGAGTCTTGGCATGCATGTGTATACCTCCATGAGGTGTCATGGTGCCAAACTTGAGGTTTCTAACTTTCACAGAAAAAAAGTTATATACTTTTTTAGCTTAATGCAAGCCTATGGGGGGGGAAACGGAGCTCCGATCTGGATCCGGAGCTCCGAGCGGAGTGGAGCGGACATGGGCGGAGCGGGGGTGGAGCGAAGTGGGCCGATCCGCAAATCGCGGATCTGGAAGTGAAGCGGAGCGAGGGGTCCGTGCACACCCCTAGTGGTTATTTGCAGTAATGCAGTTGTGGACAATGATAATTAGCCTCAAAAAAAAAGGCTGACCAACCATCCCTATCGAAGGAGAGAAAATGGAGGACAACCACAGATTTCTTTCTCCCAAATCCTCTCCATCCACCTGAGGTCAAAACTGAAAGTAGAGAAAATGTTACAAAACAGGTTCTACAGCTCTGAAGTCACTACCACCAGTAAGAATTCTAATAGAGTTAGAATGGATACGTAAGTATCCTGAGGATTTTTTAGCTGACAGGAGGGCTCGTTTCACGTCGATGGATGGCTAACTGAACACTTCCATAATAGGAGACGCCGAGGTGAGAAGGAGGAGAAGTTTTGAGATTGACATCTGTGGCTAACCAATAGGCACAGTCTCCTCCCTGTCCCCCCTCCAATCACAGTGCTTAGGGGGAGAGATTGCAAATGATATAACCCATTTTGCCCCGCCCTGGAACTCATTGGTTTGCTAGCTCACGAAGCGAGAAAGAGTCCAAGTTCTGCTCCCCATATGCACTTCATCTTCTCTCAAGATTGCTTGCAGAACTTTCAGAAACTAACCTCCTACAAAAATCAAAGTCCCCCATGTGTGTTGACTCGGTACCATATGCTGAAATTATGGGAGCTGTGTCTAGAATGAAACTACAACCACTTTTCTTCACTTCTTGAAAAATTGATGTTGACTCAAAGGAAGGATTTAGGAAAAATGGCTCACATTATGAAAATAATGAAACCCATTCCATGTAAATGAGTTGTTCCAGGAAGTGATGGTGACTGGCAGGCAGTGTAGATCCATACAGTGTCATGAACCGATATTAAGATACGGAAAAGAATCTTGTGCCAAAGGCTGATCTGTGTACTGCAAGTACAGACGCAACTCAGCCAGGTGTAAAGTCAAGAGAAGAAGGGGCAGCGAGAGAAAAGTTTGCTATTGCTAGTACTAGTATATCTCCTGTTTTGAAGATGGGACTATATATATATATATATATATATATATATATATATATATATATATATATAATATTTATGTTTGTTCTTGTCTGACCTCTCATAAAGAGGGCACACACACCCCGTTTCACCCCATTAGAGCAAATGGTCAGGGAATGCAGCAGATCTCTATTTTTATAAACTGAAGATTCAACATCAGCAAAGTAAAGGATAAAAGGTCCTGTGCAGTTTTGGAAGTGTGTGTGTGTGTTTATAGAAGGGATGGTTTGATTGGGGGATTTTTTTAAAAAATCCTAAAAATCAAGGAATGAAGGGATTTGCTTTAAACTTGGCATGGCTAAAGCCCTACTTAAGAGCTACCAGGGTGCTAAATTTAATCTCTTTAGCTTTAGAAATGGAGCTATATGCATTTTTCTTAATTCTCATTGATGAGTAATCAGGTGGTGTGGAGAGACAGAGGGATGGCCTCTGAAAATTGGAGCAGGGAACCCGCTCCATGGAGCTCTGCCCCAAATTTCAGGGAGGCGCAGACCCGCTCTGCGCAACCCTAGTAGTTGAGGAATATGGCATGTGCCATGTGAGTGAGCCATACGTTGCTGTACTGGTAAAAACGTCCTCTAGATTGGCTCTTGGTCTTGCAACTAGATTTACCAAGCACCTGTCTGCTGCCATGTCATCTGAGTAAACCAATTCTGAGGAAGGGACAAAATCCTGATGGCACTGCTTGGCCCACTTTCTTCCTTTAATTGCTAATTCTGTTTTCCTTTTCTTCCCTTCACTTCCCTTATAAACATCCATCCCAAACCACTGCAATTTCTGAAAGGGTCTCAAACCCTGCACCACCCCACTTTTTCACAACATCTGTTTTACAATTTCCTCCCTGACAGGTTTTTTATAGCCCGGCTGGCTCAACATTTGCTATGAATCGTCTCCACAATGTGCTTTATAGCCAGTCATTTGAGGAGCCACCCGTGACAAACTCACTTACATTAATAACACAATTTGCAAGGGGGTGGAGAAGGATTTAATTGAACGGGTTTTTGAAATACATTCATGGCTTTCTATTCTGCCAACGGCACAGAAATATTACATCCACTCACTGGAAAAACACCAGCCATTTGTTGCAAATAACTCCACACCTTGTGAATTTGCAATTCTTTCACCTTGGAGATGGGGTGAAAGAAACAATTGCATCTCAAAAGCGTCTGCTAAATTGTGCTGATACCAAGGAGGAAAATAGCAAGAACACTTTGGTGAAATGTCAAATTTGGCAATTGAAACTTTGGTGCTGGATTTGGGAGGAAGAATTTCCAATTCCTGAGAACATTCCTGGATGTGTTTGTGTGTGTGTGTCTCTCTCTCTGTGTGTGTGTGTGTGTACTGAGCAAGTAATGCAACCACAGAGGGGCAGAGCAAATCATCATAGGAAGCTTACCCTCAGCTTTGAAGGGCGTAGATTCTCTCATCGTGGGTAGTCTGGCCAAGAGAGAAGCTACAAGAAACATAATATAAGATTGTATTTGAGATCTTGAGTGACTGAACAAGATAGAGACCTTGGGATTGTGGTGGACAGCTCGATGAAAATGTCCACCCAGTGTGCAGCCGCTGTAAAGAAGGCAAACTCCATGTTAGGCATTATAAGAAAAGGAATTGAGAATAGGACGGCCAGTATCATACTGCCTTTATACAAATCTATGATGTGACCGCACTTAGAATTCTGTGTCCAGTTCTGGTCACCACACCTAAAAGAGGATATCATAGAGCTGGAAAAAGTGCAGAAAAGGGCAACTAAAATGATGAAGGGGCTGGAGCATCTCCCCTACGAGGGAAGGTTACATCAACTGGGATTGTTTAGCTTGGAAAAAGGGAGGCTAAGAGGAGATATGATAAAGGTGTATAAAATTATGCATGGTATGGAGAATGTGGATAGGGAGACATTTTTCTCCATCTCTAGGACTCAATGGGGAGATCCCATGAAACTGATTGGTGGGAGATCCAGGAAAAATAAAAGGAAGGACTTCTTCACACAGTGCATAGTTAAATTATAGAACTCACTACCACAAGATGTAGTGAAGACCACCAATATGGATGGCTTTAAAAGGGGGTTGGATAAATTCCTGGGGGCAAAGGCTATTAAGGGCTATTTGCTATCTCCAGTATTTGAGGCAATAAGCCTGTGTGCACCAGTTGCTGGGGAACATGGGTGGGAGGGTGCACCATGTCCTGCTTGTTCATCCCTGGCCAACGGCTGGTTGGCCACTGTGCAAACAGAGTGCTGGACTAGATGGACCCTACGTGTAAGCATCTGGTTTGGTCTGCGAGGACAGTGGACCCCCTTGCACATAGCCCCAACTGGATGTATCTGGCATGTGGGCAGACCCACCTCTGAGTGGGAAAGCGCTTTTTCTGGAGCCTCTGGAAATTGTGCATTTCCCTGGACTCTCTATTGGCTGCTGCCATTAGCATGCCTGGGGGAATTATGCACTTCCTGGACTTTCCAGAAAACACGCTTTCCTGCTGCCCCACCCCACTAGTCCAATGGGGGCATGGAAACGCATGATTCCCAGAGGGTCTTGAAATTGCGGATTTCCCGCTGCCATTAGCCCCGAGTAGGGGAAGGGCAGGCGGTTGCGAAGGGCTCCAGGGTTCATGAGCCTCCCAATCGCTCGGCAGAGGCTCGCACGGCCTGGCTTGTTGGGTTGTCCGTGCAAGCAGAGAGGGGGGAGTGAGCGCTTGCAGGGTGGATGCTGGACCCCTCTGTAAGTCCCTAATCTGTCTATATGCAGTCTCTGTCACTTTCACATATTTTATCCATTATTCTGTTCCATTCCTGCATTCATCTGACAGTTTGTTTAAACACCCTCAAAAGATATATTTAAAATGCATGTGTGGATATATTGAAACTGCCTCGAACTGAACTGTAGCATATGGAGAAGTGAGAAATCTAGTGGGTAGCTAACTGCCTATGCCCGCCTTAGAGGTGCAGATCCAGATTTTCAAAGACTGAATTCCTCAAGCACCCCTAACTCTGTGCTTATACTATTTATTTATATTTTATTCATTATTATGTTTATATCCTGCCTTTTTATATCTTGCAAGGCACCCAAGGTGGCTTACATAGTCCCCACCCCCTGTTTTATCCTCACAACAACAACCTTGTGAGGTAGGTTGGGCTGAGAGGCTGTGACTGGCCCAAAGTCACCCAGTGAGCTTCCTGACCAAGTGTGAACTAAAACCCAGATCTCCCAAGTCCTAGTCCAACACTCTAACTACTACACCACACTGGCTCTCCTAATGTCTAGTTTGTCCCCAACTTCACATCAAAATCACTTAGGTCTGCCCGGTCTCAGTGTCCAACTCTCAGCATTTCTTGTAACTCACAGTTCAGATGATATGCACAGCAAAAGTGTAACTCTTCAAAGCAAAAGAAAAATCATTGAGATCAGTGGATAAGAGGATCTGCAAAAGACGAGCAGTTTATTGATTTGCCATTTACCTGTATTGCCGAAAGCAGAAACCGGGTCACTCTCTCCTGTAGTGTAGATCGCAGAAACTGTCACCATGTATAATCTGTTTGGAAGGAGCGAGTGAAGGGTGACAGATCTGCTCCTACCAGAAACAGTTATCTGCAGAAAGAAGAAGATGTAGGTTTTTGACCTGGCAAAATTTGGTGCTAGAAAATCCACACACTAGTGTTTCACACAGCAAATATTAGTTCTCCAACTATTTCTAGCTGGAGTGAAGACTAAGGCCGTTGCTAGACAAGGCGTTAGCCTGGTGTGAGGCCCAGTCTCCCTCCTGTGTATCCAGATGACGCACAGGGGATTCCGGGGTCAGGCCGGGCTAACGACTCCCTTAAGCCGGGATAAGCAGATTCGCTTATGGCCCGGCTTTTCCGCAGCCCCGGCCTGAGGCTGGGGCTGCGGAAGGTCTAGCAGGGTCCGTGGCTTTTCAGCTGCTCGATTACTCGTGAGTAGCTGGGAGAAACCACGGACTGGGCACAGCGCTCATAGGAGCGCTGTGCCCATCAGGTGGGGGGGAATCACAGGGGGGAGAGATGGGGGCGGGGGAAAGGCCGGACCCGGCAGGAGAGAGGGGGGAAAGAAGGATGGGCACGGGCACGGGCATGATGGGCGGGGGATGGGGGAAGGAGGATGAGGGACAGGTCATCGGGGAGGGGGGAAAGAAGGACGGGGGACAGGGCATTGAGGAGGGGAAAAAATAAGGACGGGGGACAGGGCATCGGGGAGGGGGGAAAGAAGGACGGGGGACAGGGCATCGGGGAGGGGGGAAGAAGGACGGGGGACAGGGCATCGGGGAGGGGGGAAAATAAGGACGGGGGACAGGGCATTGGGGAGGGGGAAAAATAAGGACGGGGACAGGGCATCGGGGAGGGGGAAAAATAAGGATGGGGACAGGGCATTGGGGAGGGGGGAAAGAAGGACGGGGACAGGGCATCGGGGAGGGGGGAAAGAAGGACGGGGGACAGGGCATGGCGGACGGGGGTAGGACGGGTGAGCGAGCGGGCAGGGGGCATCAGGCATTGTGGGGGGGGGAAATCAGGGGCAGGGGGAGTGGGGACCCTATATTTATTTTTAAAAACACTTACCTTCTCTGGAGGTGCGTTCCTGCGCACACGGCCCTTTAATTTAAAAAAAATGGCAGACGAGATGGGGCTTCCCCTTGCCCCATCACGTCTTACGTGTGGAAAAGGGCGATGGCGCACGCTACCTGTAGCACGCCGTCGCCCCGACTCCCGGCTGGATTATCCAGTAGGTCTAGCAAGGCCCTAACAGAAGTTATGCACCATTGCAATGGTGCTTTTCAATTGCAAAGCACTTAAAAACCTTTATTATATCTGTCCTTTATCATGTTTATATCTTGTCGGTTGGTTGTCAGAGTTGCTCAGGGCCATGTGCACTGCATATCCCAACCACATTGCAACCCAGTGGAGGCTGGTGGCTTCAATGTCAGTGGGGCAGTGAATCCACTCCGAGTTTCGGTCAGAACCAGACAGAGCTCTAAAGGAATCATCTAAGGTGCAAAGCACCTTTGATAGCTCCTTTAGAGTTCTGATTGGTTCCGACTTACATCTGGAGCGGATTCGCCACCCCACTGACATCAAAGCCACCAGCCTCCTTTGTAAAAACACTGTGACTGAATTCAAGCTGAGAAAGAGTGATTGGCTCAAAGTCACCCAGTGTGCTTCACAGCTTAGCTGGAATTTGAATCTCATTGGTTGAAGGTTAATCCCCAATCCAGGACGAGGCCAGCATGGTGGGTAGAATGTTAAACTAGGGATGGGAAGGCACATGTTCAAATCTCCCCAAAGCAATGAAGCTCACTGGGTGACCTAACTCTCAGCATAACCTATTGTATAGGGTTGTTGTGAGGAGAAAATAGGTGGTGGTGGTGGTGATAGTAGGGAAAGCGTATAGGCCCCATTCAGACAACACACTAAACCATGCTGCTTAACCACAACATAGTTAATGGAATGCATTAAGGTTAATGTATTCCTGAAAGAAAGGCAAATGCTATTTTGGGCTGCATTAATAGAAGTATAGCTTCCAAATCGCGTACGGTACTGGTTCCTCTCTATTCAGCCCTGGTTAGGCCTCATCTAGAGTATTGCGTCCAGTTCTGGGCTCCACAATTCAAGAAGGACGCAGACAAGCTGGAGCGTGTTCAGAGGAGGGCAACCAGGATGATCAGGGCTCTGGAAACAAAGCCCTATGAAGAGAGTCTGAAAGAACTGGGCATATTTAGCCTGGAGAAGAGAAGACTGAGGGGAGACATGATAACATTCTTCAAATACTTAAAAGGTTGTCACACAGAGGAGGGCCAGGATCTCTTCTTGATCCTCCCAGAGTGCAGGACACAGAATAATGGGTTGAAGTTACAGGAAGCCAGATTCCGGCTGGACATCAGGAAAAACTTCCTGACTACAAGGCCATCAAGTCCAACCCCCTGCTCAATGGATTCCTGCATTGAGCAGGGGGTTGGACTCGATGGCCTTGTAGGCCCCTTCCAACTCTGCTATTCTATGATTCTATGATACTGTTAGAGCAGTACGACAATGGAATCAGTTACCTAGGGAAGGTTGAGGGCTCTCCCGCACTGGAGGCCTTCAAGAGGCAGCTGGACAACCATCTGTCAGGGATGCTTTAGGGTGGATTCCTGCATTGAGCAGGGGGTTGGACTCGATGGCCTTATAAGCCCCTTCTAACTCTACTATTCTATGATTCTATGATTCCATTAACCATTTTGTGGTTAAGCAGCATGGTTTAGCATGTTCTCTGAACCAGGCCATACACTGCCTTGAGTGACCTTGAGAAAGAGAAGAAAATAAACAACATTCAGTACCGCACTGTCTTGCTGTTGAATGTGCTATCAAGGGAGGCCCTTTTGCACTTACAGATCTTAGAATGTGTTGCAAAATGTTTCTTTTACTCTGGACTTCAACTGTGTTTCATTCATGTTAGATTTCTTGCTCTGAAAGTAATGTGGTTGAGTATTCATGTTTGTTTGTTTTATTGCAGAAATGTATGAGTTTTATTATCATAAGCTGCCCAGAGATTTGTGGGATTGGCTGAGTGATAAATTAATTAAAGAAACCACCCAAAAATTCTGTGACAGTATTTTTTTCTCATTTTACTAAAGGGGCCAAGAGAAAGGACCCAAGACCACTAAAGTCCTCCAAAGCTCTCTCCCTACACAAATCATAAGGAAAGCCATGTTGAATTAGACAAATTTTGCCAGGTCAAAAACCAGGTCCAGGCCCGATTCAAAGTGCTGGTATTGACATTCAAGCCCTAAACGGTTTGGGGCCAGGTTATTTGAAGGAATGCCTCCTCCCATATGTACCTGCCCGGACCTTAAGATCATCTACAGGGGCCCTTCTCCGTGAGCCCCTGCCAAAGGAAGTGAGGCAGGTGGCTACTAGGTGGAGGGCTTTCTCCGCTGTGGCACCCCGGCTGTGGAATGAGCTCCCCAGAGAGGTCCACCTGGCGCCTACACTGTACTCCTTTCATCACCAGCTGAGGACCTTTTTATTCTCCCAGTATTTTAACACTTAATTTTAACTTAAATGTAAATTTTACTGTTTTAACTCTGTATTTTAAGCTTATATCAATTGTGCTGCGTGGTTTTTATCCTGGTTGTGCTTTTTATACTGTATTTTGTATTTGTGCTTTTAACCTGTTGGTTGTCTTACTATGATTTTAATTTTTGTGAACCGCCCAGAGAGCTTCGGCTATTGGGCGGTATAGAAATGTAATAAATAAATAAAATAAAATAAAATAAATAAATAAATAAATAAATAAAATTATCCAATTCCACATTCTGTTCCCACAGTGTCCAAATGACTGCCTGTGGAAACCCACAAGCAGCACAGGTGTGGAATAGGATCCTCCCACCAATGTTCCCCAGCAGCTGGTACTGAGAGGCATACTGCCTTTGACCGTGAAGATAATATATATAGATAGATAGATAGATAGATATAGATAGATAGATATCAAGACTAGTAGACATTGGTAGACATTGGTAGTCTTCTCTTCCATGAATTTGTCCAGTCCGCTTTTTAGAAGATAAGAACTACCATGCTGGATCAGACCAAGGGTCCATCTAGTCCATCACTCTGTTCACGCAGTGGCCAACCAGCCATCAGCCAGGGATGAACAAACAGGACATGGTGCAACAGCACCCTCCCACCCATGTTCCCCAGCAACTGGTGCACACAGGCTTACTGCCTTGGATACTGGAGATAGCACACAACCATCAGGGCCAGTAGCCCTTGATAGCCTTCTCCTCCAGGAATTTATCCACCCCCTTTTTTAAAAGCCATCCAAATGGGTGGCCACCACTACATCTTGTGGTATTGAGTTCCAGAATTTAACTATCCACTTTGTGAAGAAGTCCTTCCTTTCATTTGTCCTGAATCTCCCACCAGTCAGCTTCATGGGATGACCCCGGGGTTCCGCCTACTTTGGTGGCCATCACTGCATCTTGTGGGAGCAAATTCCATCATTTAACCATGCAAAAAAGTTCTTCCATTTGTCTGGCCAGCATCTCCCACCAAATCATACCATTTCCTGGTGCTTGTTACCACTTTCGGGAGCATAGGTGAGTCTGTAGTGCTGGACAGCTCCTTCGGGTGGATTCCAGCGGACTTGTAGGCTGCTGGGGGTCTCCGAGTCGACAAAGAGGTTCGTCGGTGGGTTCTTGGCAGCTGTAAGAAAACAGAAGTGGGGGTGGAAGAAGGATTGTTGCTTTGTAGACGTGGCAGCCGGGCCTCCCTCAGGTGTCACTGGCAGATGAAACAAAAGGCACACAGATCCATATGGCTGTTCTCTTACCTGCCAAGTTGGGACTGTCAAGTTTTTCAGATCTCTGTCCCTGTCGATAACCACCCCCTTCAGGGGTCCCCCTTTTCAGACCACACTGCTAGGCTGCAAGACGCTGCCCCTATCTTCACCCAATCATACACAGGAGTATTCCTTTTTTCATCCGTGAAATGTTGGGAAGGTAGGCATCAGTGGAGGCTGGTGGCGCTGATGCCAGTGGAGCAGTGAATCCACTCTGGGTTTCAGTCAGAACTCTAAAGGAGCTATCCAAGGTGCTTCTCACCTTGGATAGCTCCTTAGAAGTTCTGACTGGTTCTCACTGAAACTTGGAGCAGATACATCATCCCACTGACCTTAGAGCCATCAGCTCCCAGATGTCTCAACATGGCTGGACTTGGTGAGTAGGCCTTCCAGATTTCTGAGCTTGAGAATTACTAGACTAGATTCCAGACATGGGCCTCGAGCCCCACACTCACTATCATGACTCACAGAGGCAAGCCAGCTGCAGGCAGTACACTGTCATTTGGGTCTTGGTCAGCAGAGAAGTGTGGGGTTTATGCACCTCCCCTAAGCAAGGTGTGAGATAGATCCTTGTGCCAACAAATTCAAACCTTCAGGATCTCTTACTTGGACCTGGGTAGCTGTCACATGCTATGGGCTGACTATTTTAGGTCTGGGGAGCCTCTGGCCCTGCCAAAGTTTTTGGACTTCAGCTCCCATCAGCCCCAGCCAGCTTGGTCAATGGAAAGTAGGCATGTCAGAGGGATCCGTTTGCAGGGTGGAACTCAATGAGTTTCCCTTTGTCCGATGCCCAAGACGTCAGTTCATTTTCCACTGTGGAGCCCGACTCTGTCTGCAGTGAGTTGGGCCGGTTTGCAAATTTTCTGTCTTGTTGAATTTGCGCAGATTATGGCTGAATTTGGGGCAAATTTGTGTAATTTCTGCAATTTGTGCAAATCTCTGTCTGTGCCACTTATGGCTCAGCACACACACACACACAAACACAAAATCTGCACGAAGTTCCCGGAGTTTGGAGGAAAAGCCATGGTTCCGCCCACAAATGCAAACCGAGTCAGGCCTGCCGCGGAACTCTGTCAAGCCCAGATTTCCCAGGGACGGACATCCCTGATGGTAAAGTTCATCAATGCCCAGAGGGCTACAAGTTCTCACGCCCTCATTCTATTTGAAGGTGTCATCTTTTTCAAAATTGGTCCCTGCCAAATCTAGTTTCAAGACAAAGAACCATAAAGAGAGAGAGACAGACAGACAGACAGATAGAAAGACAGAGAGCAGGGGGATTGAATATGCCCATCACAGCACCTGGAGAGCAGACTGAATGGGAAGTCACACAGATCACCTGGCCCCAGTCTTCTCCCCTATGGTGAGCTGAATTGTATGTCTATTGAAATTATAGTAATTATTTCTAAATTTGCATCTATGCATATAAATTGGCATGTACAAATCTCTGTCTTCTTTTGTTCCGGGTTTTTTTTTCCTGGTGATGCCTTTCCTTCCCCCCCCCCCTTTTTGTCATGTGGACACTGTAGGTGGTAAGATAAAAACTAGGTTAGTTTTCAGTCAGTGTGCCAACCCTGGGGAAGAGGAGAGAGACAATCAAAGGCATTTCACACGTTTATATCCTTAGGATCCCAAGAGTAAGGCTTTCAAATTAAATTCAGACAAAGAAGAAGAATTAAAACGGGTTTAGTTCAGCCGAGGCAAATTGATAGCGATTGATAGCAGCTGCGAATTCCTGAATTAAAATTAAGATAAATTTCATTTGCCTGAAGTCAAATGCCCACGCTGATAATCTGTGGTTAGGTTAGCATGTGAAATACAGAGTTGCAGGTTGCCTATGTTTTGTTGTTATTTATTCGTTCAGTCATTTCCGACTCTTCGTGACTTCATGGACCAGCCCATGTCAGAGCTTTCTGTTTAACCCACTTTGTTCAGTGGGTCATTCTCCCAGGGAAGTATTATGATGGGCCTGTTCAGACAACATGCTAAACCATAGTTAGGCTGCTAACCCTTTTGCAGTAAATGGTTAGTGAGCATCTTTAAACAGTGGTTATTTATTTATTTATTTATTTATTTAGAATATTTATATACTGCTCCCCATTGAAAAATTTCCGAGCGGTGTACAAGATGAAATGAAAATAAAAACAGAATAAAACAGTTAAAACAAATTTTAAAAGAAGCAAATACAGAGATACAAGGCTGCATATTAATGAAAGGCTTCCTGGAATAAAGATGTTTGCAGGAGGCGCTGAAAGGAGTACAAGGTTGACTTCCAGAGGCAGGAAATTCCACTAAGTCATAATGTTTAGCTCAATATGCTTAACCACTATGGCTTAGCATGTCTTCTGAACAGGCCCTTTGGATTGCTGCCCAAGAAAAGAGAGCCAGTGTGATGTAGTGGTTAGAGTACTGGACTGGAAGACCCAGGTTCTTGGCCATGCAGCTCAGTTGGGTGACTTTGGGTCAATCTCTCAACACAACCTACCTCACAGGGTCGTTGTGAGGACAAAATGGAGAGGAAGAAGACTTTGTAAGCTGTCTAGGATTCCTTGCAAGAGGGGAAAAGCCATACCGCCCAGTAGCCAAAGTTCTCTGGGTGGTTCACAAAAATTTAAACCACAAAGTACAGTGTAAAACAATATAAAAGCTTAATACTACGATATAAAAGTACAACCAGAATAAAACCTAGCAGCAATGCAGAGATTTAAAATACGGATTTCAAACAGCAGAGCTAAAAGATAGGCTTGAAAGTATGTCAGACATCTCTGGAGGAATCTCAGAAACCAAAGGGAGGGGGGGGTGAGCATTTCTTCCACTGATCCAGAAGGGCTGGAGGTTAATGCTAGCGCACAGTTGCTTCCCTTCTCCAATGACCAGCAGAGGGCTCCTGCATCTTTAACAGCTGCATAGAAAAGGGAATTTCAGCAGGTGTCATTTGTATATATGGGGAACCTGGTAAAATTCCATCTTCACCACAACAGTTAAAGCTGCAGGAGCTATACTAGAGTGACCAGAATTAAAAGAGGGCAGGGCTCCTGCAACTTTAGCTGTTGTGATGAAGACGAAATTTCCCCAGGTGCTGCATTCATACAAATGACACCTGCTGAAATTCCCTTTTTGATTCAACTGTTCAAGATACAGGATCCCTGTCCTTTTCATAGGGTCACCCTACGTTAATAGGCGGCGATTGGGACTCTGGCAGCCACCAAAATGGTGGCTCTGGAACTTCCGTGTATTTAATACTAGGTAAATGGCCCCTTGATGGCCACCAATTACACAATAGTAAAAATATGGATGGTCTGGAGCTGCAATTGTTCTGCACAATAGCAGCTTGCTTTGAATCGAGGCCGAGTGACCCCACGGTTTCGTCAGGTGCTCACCAGGCTATCTAGAAGCTTGCGTGGTGCCACAAGCAGAGGTGGGCAGAAGCTCTGTGTGCACCCATTGAAGCTGGTGCAGGTGAGATCATCCATCTCTAATTGTCAGCCAATATCAGTAACTCCATGCGTTGCCCTGTCTTATTGTCTTTTTTCTTTTAATTATTCTTGTTTTGGCCTCCTTGTTTGATTGTTCACAAGATGTTGGCTTTAGCTAGACCTAAGGTTTATCCCGGGATCGTCCCTGCCTGTTCCCGGGATATCCTGTGTGTCATTTACATGAACAGGGATGTTGTTGTTTATTCATTCAGTCGCTTCCGACTCTTCGTGACTTCATGGACCAGCCCACGCCAGAGCTTTCTGTCGGCTGTCGCCACCCCCAGCTCCCCCAAGGTCAAGTCCGTCACCTCCAGAATATCATCCCTCCATCTTGCCCTTGGTCGGCCCCTCTTCCTTTTGCCTTCCACTTTCCCTAGCATCAGCCTCTTCTCCAGGGTATCCTGTCTTCTCATTATGTGGCCAAAGTACTTCAGTTTTGCCTTTAATACCATTCCCTCAAGTGAGCAGTCTGGCTTTATTTCCTGGAGTATGGACTGGTTTGATCTTCTTGCAGTCCAAAGCACTCTCAGAATTTTCCTCCAACACCACAGTTCAAAAGCATCTATCTTCCTTCGCTCAGCTTTCCTTATGGTCCAGCTCTCGCAGCCATAGGTTACTACAGGGAATACCATTGCTTTAACTATGCGGACCTTTGTTGTCAGTGTGGTGTCTCTGCTCTTTACTATTTTGTCAAGATTTGTCATTGCTCTCCTCCCAAGAAGTCAACGTCTTCTGATTTCCTGGCTGCAGTCAGCGTCTGCAGTAATCTTTGCGCCCTTGAAAGACAAAGTCTGTCACTGCCTCCACGTTTTCTCCCTCTATTTGCCAGTTACCAATCAAGCTGGTTGCCATAATCTTGGTTTCTTTGAGGTTTAACTGCAACCCAGCTTTTGCACTTTCTTCTTTCACCTTCGTCATAAGGCTCCTCAGCTCCTCCTCGAACAGGGATGACCCCGGGATAAATCTTAGGTCTAGCTAAGGCTTAGTGGCTTCCATCAAATTCGCAGCTGGTGGTTCGCTTTCCTTACTGCAGAGCAAACCTGGGCATTTCTGACTTGGTTCGATGAAGCTGTCTGAGAAGGTTTCTGTCCCTCTTTCCTGTGCTGAAAAAATGGCTGCTGTGAAGCCAGTTAGAGGGCTGGTTGCTTTCCAGCTGCCAGGGAGACGGTGAGTCTTGGTAAAGGCGGTGGGGTGGAGAGGCAGCTGGAAGAGTTACCTCTGGGGCTGGGAATTCAGGCGAGTACAAGGCCTTTGAGGAGCCCAATTGCTTAGGTGACCGAAGGGAAGCCCCCACTGACTCTCTCTGAACCTGGAAAGGAACTGCTAAGATGAGGCGGCAGTCCCAAAAGACGAACACAAAACTGTACAGAGTGTATCCTGAGGCGGCATGTATATATGATCAAAGGCAAAGGAGAAGAACTCAATAAACAATGCCGGGCTTGTTTTGTGCAGCCGCTTTCTTCTGTCAGGCTAAAGGAAGATGCAGCTCTCATTTCTTTCTTTGGTTCTCGTGCTAAATTTCTAGAAAAAGAAATGCCGGAGTTCATATCGGGGCCAGCCCTATCATTAGACAGAGTGAGTTGGTCACCTCAGGCAGGAGATGATGGATGCTGTGGAGGGGGGGGCAGCAATAGGGTGACCGTATGGAAAGGAGGACAGGGCTGCTGTATCTTTCACAGTTGCAAAAGGAATTTCAGCAGGTGCCATTTCTATGCAAGCAGCACCAGGTGAAATTCCCTCTTTATCACAGCAGTTAAAGCTGCAGGAGCCCTGTCCTCTTTTGTATCTGGTCACTCTAGTATAGCTGCTGCTGCTTTAACTGTCGTGATGAAGAGGGAATTTCACCAGGTGCTGCATGCATAAAAATATGACACCTGCTGAGATTCCCTTTTCTAGACAACTGTTAAAGATACAGGAGCCCGGTTCTTTTCCATATGTTCTTCTTAGGCAGCAGTGGCAGCCTCTGGCTATTGGGCTTGGTTGGAGGTGAGGAAAGTAAGGATAGGTGAAACTCTCAACCCCAATTTTGCTCAGGTTCTCATTGCCTCCCTGCTGAGTTCATTTTGTTCCATTTTGACATCTGGCTGCAATTTTTTTTAAAAAAATATGCACAAAATCTGTAGACTAGTTTGTGCCCATTTTTCAAAACACATGCACTTTTGCACACATTTTTTCAAATGTTTGTTGTTTATTCGTTCAGTTGCTTCCGACTCTTCGTGACTTCATGGACCAGCCCACGCCAGAGCTTTCTGTCGGCCGTCGCCACCCCCAGCTCCCCCAAGGTCAAGTCCGTCACCTCCAGAATATCATCCATCCATCTTGCCCTTGGTCGGCCCCTCTTCCTTCTGCCTTCCACTTTCCCTAGCATCAGCATCTTCTCCAGGGTATCCTGTCTTCTCATTATGTGGCCAAAGTACTTCAGTTTTGCCTTTAATACCATTCCCTCAAGTGAGCAGTCTGGCTTTATTTCCTGGAGTATGGACTGGTTTGATCTTCTTGCAGTCCAAGGCACTCTCAGAATTTTCCTCCAACACCACAGTTCAAAAGCATCTATCTTCCTTCGCTCAGCCTTCCTTATGGTCCAGCTCTCGCAGCCGTAGGTTACTACGGGGAATACCATTGCTTTAACTATGCGGACCTTTGTTGTCAGTGTGGTGTACACATTTTCAAATGTCCGGGTTTTTTCAAGCATTTTCCCCACCGAATAAAGCCTTTTTGTGTGCATTTTCCAATTATATGCAGTTTGCCACACTATTTCAAATGTGCACTTTTTTCCAAGTGTATTATTATTATTATTATTATTATTATTATTATTATTATATCATTATTATTATTATTTATATACCGCCCCATAGCTGAAGCTCTCTGGGCAGTTTACAAAAGTGTATGCATAAAAAATTAATAGGACTGCAAACGACATTGCAAACTTTAGGAAAGTATGGAATTCCAAGTCTAACTGTGTTCTGGTTAGTGTTTGGCTTAAACAGGAAGTTGATCAAGTCATACATACAGTGATGTTGTGAGGGTAGGACTTCAGAGCTGAAGTCTGGAGGCCTACGAATGAGAACGGCTTAATACATCTCTGACAGTTGAGGCTGGTGGCTATGATGTCAGTGGAGTGGTAAATCCATGCCAGATTTCAATCAGAACAAGTCAGAACACTACAGGAGCTTTCCTAACTGAACTTGGAGTGGATTCACCATCCCATTGACATCAGAACCACTGACCTGTGATGTAATATACCTTTTTTCTTTACCATGTATTTTATTTTATTTATTTTATTTATTTATTGCACTTATATACCGCTCCCATAGCCAGGGCTCTCTGGGCGGTTTACAGAAATTCTAAAATTAAGATAAAAACGTATATACAAAATTTAAAATTCTAAAACACAGAACATACACACATAAAGCATTAAAAACCGTTAGAAAAAACTAAACATGTGGGTGATTAAGATGTACCGCCATATGCCTGGGCAAAGAGGAAAGTCTTAACCTGGCGCTGGAAAGATAGCAGCATTGGCGCCAGGCGAGCCTCATCAGGGAGATCATTCCATAGTTTGGGGGCCACCACCGAAAAGGTCCTGTCCCTCGTTGCCACACTCCGAGCCTCTCTCGGAGGAGGCACCCGGAGGAGGACCTTAGATGTAAAGAGCTTCCCCCATTAAGTCCAGAGTCTAAAGCTATTTATCTTCATCCACTACGTACAGTTCATGTGCTGCATTCCTATCAGCGGCGAACCCAAAGTTTTGGAGGCCTACATTTGAAAACAGAGGCCATAAGACTCGAAGGACGGACAAGGGCATAGCCATTCCCAGGGTGCAACATTCCTCTTGCTAAACATATGCCTGCAATAGAAGTCTAAGCATTTCTTTTCCGCTTCCATCAGGGCCCGGGGTAACCTTAGAATGTTATATACTGAAGCTCTGCACCGCTCACGTGGGAACTCATTGATTCCCCTCTTTTTGTTTGCGGTGTCTCCGTTTCGCTGAAGCTAAACCAAAGAATTATCGACTCAATTTTGCTCGAGGCCATGGCTGTTCTCCAAGCCGCCAAGGAGAGGCAGAAGAGGTTCGTCACTCTGAGACGTTGACCTACATATTATCGCTTGCGCATAATAGTAGGCCAAAGGTCAGCCCTGGGGCCTAGTTGGAGTTCTTGAATACTTAATATTTCCAATAAAATAGACTTTTAAGAAACATAAATGAGACACAACCCTCTTGAAAGGTCTTCTGTCGGAGCCCCATATATTTCAGGAGAACATCCCAGATTCGTAATCCCATTCTGAATAGATAGAAGACCATCCTGTTTGCCAGTTAATGCAAACCAAAGTTGATGTGCACTTCTGAGCGGGGGTGCCAGGCGAAAGAGACAAAATGACAAGAAAAAACACCCCTCAAAAGCCCCAGAACCACACGGCTAAATGTTATTACTTAGGGTGACCATATGAACAGGAGGACAGGGCTCCTGCACCTTTAACAGTTGTATTGAAAGGGGAATTTCATCAGGTGTCCTTTGTATGCATGCAGCACCTGGTGAAATTCCATGTTCATCACAACAGTTAAAGCTGCAGGAGCCCTGCCCTCTTTCATACCTGATCACTCTACTATAGCTCCTGTTGATTCTCTTGGACCTCTCAGTGGCTTTCGGTGGCTTTCGATACTATCGACCATGATATCCTCTGGATGGGTTGTCTGGGTTGGGAGTTGGAGGCACTGTGTTGCAGTGGTTCCACACCTACTTGGATGGCCCTGTCCTCCTTTCCATAGGGCCACCCTATTATTGCTGTGACCCTCACCAAAGAGCTCAGGAGATTGTTCAGGCTCCATTGGGTCCTACCTTCTCACCGTTGAACCAGCCTCCATGGGGTAGGTAACCAAATTCTGGCTATCCCAAGCCTCAAAATGGTGGATGCATTAGGGTGACCATATGAAAAGGAGGACAGGGCTCCTGTATCTTTAACAGTTGTATTGAAAAGGGAATTTCAGCAGGTGTCATTTGTATATATGGAGAACCTGGTGAATTTTCCTCTTCATCACAACAGTTCAAGCTGCAGGTGCCCTGCCCTCTTTTAAATCGGGACACAGTATAGCTGCAGTATAGCTCCTGCAGCTTTAACTGTTGTGATGAAGAGGGAGTTTCACCAGGTGCGACATGCATACAAATGACACCTGCTGAAATTCCCTTTTCTATGCAACTGTTAAAGATACAGGAGCCCCGTCCTCCTTTCCATATGGTCACCCTAGGATGCATTAATTCTAAGAATGTAAAAACGCAGACATGCGCATTACAGGACAGTGTGGCCTCCTGGTGCAGATTCAGGAAATGCCGATTGCAGCTCTCTTACATGACTATATCAAGCACATGGGAAGGTCTCTTGCAAATACATCAAATAGATGAACAAGGAAGCCAGTTTCCGGCTGGACATCAGGAAAAACGTCCTGACTGTTAGAGCAGTACGACAATGGAACCAGTTACCTAGGGAGGTTGTGGGCTCTCCCACACTAGAGGCCTTCAAGAGGCAGCTGGACAACCATCTGTCAGGGATGCTTTAGGGTGGGGTTGCATTGAGCAAGGGGTTGGACTCGATGGCCTTGTAGGCCCCTTCCAACTCTGCTATTCAATGATTCTAAGTTCATTGCTCGGTAGCAACTGGCATCTGACGAGTTGTATTTCTGCAGCCGCCTAGAGACACATCCCAGAAAAAACTAACAAGCTGAAGGAAAGTAAGTGGCAATCTGGAAGGAGGAATTTGCTCAGGAAGCTCCCGGGGGCCCTTGCAGAATCCTGATGACATGATTTTGACAGGTGGAAGAAAGGTCAGGGGGTTTGAGGCTGCCCAGGAGGGAACAAATGTTCCCTGATGCAAGGGGTGCCATCTGTGCCAACCACCCTGAATCTGCCTCAACTTCCTCTCCACCCCCTCCATCCTTCTCTTCAGGAGGCCTGAGCAACTTTCTGACTCCCTTGGACAAATTGAGCAGGATCAATTTTGTGAACCGCCCAGAGAGCTCCGGCTATTGGGCGGTATAGAAATGTAATAAATAAATAAAATAAATAAATAAATGCTGCATCTAAATGCATGAGCTATCCAGAAAACCCATGATCTCTCTTTATTGCACAGCCTGCAAAGCAATACTATTGATTTCGAAAGTCCTTGGAAGCTCATCCGCAACAATTGGTTCATAATTTTTTTTAAAAAAAAATGTCCAGAAATCAAGCCAGCCTGCCATGGAAATAGGGATACATGTGAACATTTCAGTTCATTTTGGACCAGAATTTACCCATATCGCACCTCCTGGGCCCAAACGCAATCTGTGGTTGAAGTCGGGACAGTTCCCAGCTTGTGATGCAAGATGCAGAACCAAACTAGCACATTTGAAATGTTTCAAAAAGTTGCACAGTTGATGTGTATATTTGGGGGAATGTGAATGAAAGTATGCCTGTATTTTCATGCAGAAAGCAAAGCAAAGATCACAATCTGAGACATACGCAAGAGTCAGAATCAGCTTCAAGGTGGAATTCGGACAAACTCAAGGAGTTCAGGATTTACTGATCATAGAATCATAGAATAGCAGAGTTGGAAGGGGCCTACAAGGCCATCGAGTCCAACCCCCTGCTCAATGCAGGAATCCACCCGAAAGCATCCCTGACAGATGGTTGTCCAGCTGCCTCTTGAATGCCTCTAGTGAACTGCCCTGTGTCCTGTTCACACTCAGCTTGCCCAACCCTGGCATGCATGCGGGGCGAACCACCAGATGGTTTGCAACCATCCGGTGGGAGCTCACAACATATATATATATATATATATATATATATATATATATATATATATATCTCCGTGGTTTTGCACAAAATTACAGGTGGGAATATTTATGGAAATCACGATTTGCATAAATTTACAACCGTAACATGGTGAGATGATTTTTATCAGTATTTACAAATGTACATCTATGTATATTAATTAGCATATGCACATTTTATGTAAATCCATGGCCTGTTCTGTCCTCTTTTTTTTGGCCATGCAGGAATCCCAGCCCCATCAAAACAGGAGCCACCAACCCCCACTGATATATGTACACACACACACACACACACACACACACACACACACACACATATATACACACAAACATCCCAGCATGGTGCTGGGTATTTTACTAGTTAATGTATAATTGACAATTCCAAGAAATGCAGCTATAATATTCCCCCCCCCCCGCCCAGTACACATGAATTTGTTTATGTGGTTGTTTGGTTTAATTTATTTATATTCCATTTTTCCACCCAGATGGTTCACTGGTCCACTTACAATTAAAAAAAAATCTTTAAAAGCAAACTAATACAAAAGCACTAAGAACAAGCTGCAAAATAAATCAATAGAACATACTTTAAAATTTTATACATCATCATAAAAGCTGCAGGGAGAGTCAGGAAAATGATTTCCTCAAAATACCAGACACCATAGACCAGAAGGGGTGGTGGTGCCATAGGCTTCATGGGGGAAAGAATTCTGAAGACAGAGTGCCACCACTATAAAGGCCCTTCTGCTAGTGCAGCCTTCCCCAAACAGCTGTCCTTCAGATCTTTTGGGTTACAATTCTCAGCATTCCTATTTACTGGCCGTGCTGGCTGAAGCTGATGGGAACTGAAGTCCAAACCATCTGCAGGACATCTGGTTGGTCCTTCTCCTCTCCATTTTATCCTCCCCACAACCCTGTGAGGTAGGTTGACTGAGCGGGGACTAGAACCCATCTCTCCCCAAGCCCCTGTCCAACACTCTAACCACTACACCACATTGCCTCACCTATGTTCTATGGGCTTGGCTATCTACAAAAGCTCCACGTGGTAACATGAAAATGCTTGCTTTAAGACACTGCAGGCATAAATATGATGCACATCCAAATTCAGATGCTATCCGCTGCTTGACATGGGATGCCCATTCAGATGGGCATCTTCATTCCAAAAGAATCCGTTAGGATTCTTTTCGGGGGGTGACTTATATTGAGTCAGACCATTGGTCTGTTTGGCCAGTATTGCAGACTCTGACTGGCAGCAGCTGTCAAGGGTTTGGGGCAGGAGGTTTTCTAGCCCTACCTGGAGATGCCGGTGTTTGAACATGGGACCTTCTTCCTGCAGAGCAGGTTCTCCCTGATTGGGCCATGGACTTCTCAGCTTCTGCAAGTGTCTACATCCAGGTGCCCCCTCTTGGTGAAAAATAAATTGGGTAGATTTCAGAAAGATTGTGAAATTGAGATCACCAAAGAAACCAGAAAATCTGCACTGGAAATCAAACATGTTCAGTGTCCTTAGATTACTGGCCATGCTGCCTGTGGTTAATGGGAACTGTAGTCCAACACAACGGGAGGACACCAGGTAGGGCAAGGCAGGTATAACACTTTAAAGGCTACATTTAGCAGCACAAAAAGTTACACAGCTGAAGATGGCGATGGAATTGGGGAATGGATAAGCAGGGCTTCTCTTCCGTAGCCTGTCATGATGAATTTTATTCCAGACTTGAAGAGCAGCCGTTCTATTCCACATCAGAAAGCCAGATCTTGGAGAAGCCTCACTTTTATTCCGGAACTTCAATAAGATAAGAATGTCTCTTGGGAAAAGCCAAGAGAAGAAACAAAAATGTATTGCCTCCCGCTGAGCTTGAGATTTCTGGAATACTTCAGCGATGACCTTTGAAGTTCACCAATTCTTGAGAGATTCTCTTTGCCATTTTTCAAGTGCTTCCCAAACTGAAGTTGATACAATTTCCTCTCTATCTCATTCATATATATATATATATATATATATATATATATATATATATATATTAAAGGGCATAAACCAGCATCTCAATGGGATACAGAAATTACAGCGCAACAAATCAAAGATCCATGCAAAAAGAAGAGTAAATTGAACGATGAGTCCCCAACTTCTTTGGGTTGGTTTGCACATTTTTAATTTTGAGAAGGTGTTGTGAACACTGTCGTAAAATGGCTGCGAAGGTGGACAAACACTCATTTCCCAGAAAGCAACTTGCCCAGAATGTAAGTACAAAGCAAAGATGGGAGCTGAACATCAAAACAAAAACAGCGTCCAGTCTTTTGAACCCTGGACACTGAGGTCATCCGAGGGCCTACTCCTGGTGGTTCCACATAGACCTATCCTCCAACTGGAGTCCACCAGGGGAAGAGCCTTCAGTGTGGTGGCCCCCCTCCTATGGAATTCCCTGCCTCTGGTGGTCAGGTGGGCGCCAACTTTGTATTCCTTTCGGTGCCTCCTGAAAACGTCATCATTCCAGGAAGGCTTCCCTTTATGACCAGCCATGGTTCACTTTGCATTTTGCTTCTTTTACAAATCTATTTTTAATGTGTTTTCATTCTGTTTTTATTTTATTTTATCTTGTATGCCATCCCGAAATTTTGAATGAGGAGCAGTATATAAATATTGTAAATAAATAAATAAAGATGGCACTGAGAGATACACTTTGTTTTTTTAGCATACAAGTGTCCCAGTTAAAAATAAAACCACGAGGTGCAGGGAACCTGATGGATGTGAAGAGAGGTGTCCGTAGGCAGGTTGGTGCTCAGGGGCACCACTTTGGAGACCCCAGGAATAACGGGTGCAAATAAGAACATATAAAATAAACCCATGTGTTCTGAGCTTTTGAAGTTTCCCCTTCACAGGGGAATCAAAACTCAGTTGAGAAAAGTAAAGCATCTGTCACAATATTATTGAAAGTTCTCGTTCACAAGCAAGCTGAGTGAAAGAGTAAACGGGTCCTTGCTTCTCAGAAATAACTTTTTCTATGGCAATTGGGAAGTAAGCTGATATAGAAAATATGCTGTAGGAACAATATTTTTATTTATTTATTCTTATTTAGTTATTGCATTCATTCTTTTTTCTCTCCAAGGAACTCAAGGCAGCCTACATAATCCTCCTCTTCTCCATTTTATCCTCACAACACAATGCTGTGAGAGCCTGTGACTGGCCCAAAGTTAACCAGTGAACTTCCATGGCCATGTGGGAACTAGAACCTAAACCTCCCAACTCCCAGTCCAACACTCTAACCACTACACCACACTAGTTCTCAACATATGAGACCTCTTTCCAGTGGCAGCTTTTGGGTGGGTGTCTATTCGAAGAGATGCCACTGCAACTCAAAATCGCTCAGTTCGTAACTAAAACCTGGTATATATTCCTAATTCCCAAATGTATAATGAGGCCTGACTTCAAACGAATAAACTTAAGTATTTTCATAATTCAAACTTAGATCAGTTCTGATTTAATTCATTTCCCCTGCGCCTACAGGATCGACAGTCTGCATAGCTGACATGTCTAAGCAGCCAAACTCTGCCGTCTGTAGGGTTTTACGGACGCTTCCCATGTGCACCCTGGGAGCACTTCCCCACCACCACATGGCCTGCCTCCATGAGCCATGCTGTATGAGCCTCTACTGAGCACTCACAAGCCCCACAAGCTATTGGCAAGAACCCCCTCCCCCCCATGCTAATGGTGATGGCCATTGGCATGAAAGGGGGAAATGTGTGATTTCCAGAGGGTCTGGAAATTGCACATTTCCCTCCTCCATGCTAATGGTGCCATTAGCATAGAGGGAGGTTGCGCACTTTCTAGACCCTCCAGAAAGTGTATTTTCCTCCCCCCGCCCACTCCAATTGGGGCATTAAAGGCCCCTTTAATGCAAGGTAGCCTTGCATTAAGAGGGGCTTTAAGTCCCTGATTGGAGAGGAGGAGAAAGCACAATTTCTGGAGCCGCCAGAAAGTGCACAATTCCCCCGGGGGAACTTTCTCAACTTGATACTGTTGAGAGGTGTAGGAATACAGCTTCTATCATTCTCAGCCAGCATGGCCGTACATCTTGGGAGCGCCAGGTTGGGAAATTCTGACTTCAGCTCAAGTGTTGAGAACTTTCAGTAGGTACCTCCATGATCAGAAAAGAAGGTTTGTCTCTACCAGTAAGACATAGGGTGGCCAATTTATATGTATAGGTGCATATTTAGAAATAGTAACTGTTATTTATTTCTAAAAAAACACACATACAATCATAGAAGCATAGTATCATTGAGTTGGAAGGGGCCTATAGGGCCATCGAGTTCAATCCCCTGCTCAATGCAGGGCTCCACCTTAAAGCATCCCTGACAGATGGCTGTCCAGCTGTCTCTTGAATGCCTCTTATGTGGGAGAAAACAATATACCATATTTCTTTGATTCTAAGACACACTTCCCCCCCATATAAACATCTCTAAAAATGGGTCGCGTCTTAGAATCTCGGGTGCATTTATTATTTCTTAGAATCAACGTTTTTTTTTCTGTTGGTGGTACTGAAATTAGTGTGTGTCTTACAATCGATGGCATCTTAGAATCCAAGAAATATGGTATCTCACCATAGTGGAGCAGACTGATCAGGTGACCTGTGTGCCTGGTGCTCTGACTGCTGTCCAGGTGCTGTTACCTTAGGGTTCTTTAAACCAGACTTGCACTGGACAGCTCATCAAATATGGGATACCTTTAAGGAGAGGAGTGTCCTCTGCCTGTCCTCCAAAATGGAGAACTCTCCTCTGTAAAACAGAACACCCGGCCATACTAGAAGCTCTCTTGGTTGTGGGCTAGGGAAGTTTGCTCTGACGCAGGCCTCAGCTAGACCTACCAGGTCTAGCGTGACGGAGGAGTGAGGATCTTGTGATATTTTTATTGCAAGATTTCCCCCTGTTTACATGCGGCACGTGATGACCTCAGAGGGCGAGGATGTCACGCCCGCTATTTTTGTGTGTTGTTGTTAAAGGAGCAGAGCACATGAATGCTCATGCACAAAAACTAAGTTTTTTTATTTTAAATAATTTGTTTCGCTTCCCCCATCCCATCCCCAATGGGCATGGGTCCTGGCTCTTCAAGAGTAACCGTGAGGAGCCGGGACAACCTGTGACGCCCGCCCACACGTTCCACAGTCTCAGGAACAGCCCAAGACCGTAGAAAAAGCAGGCTCAAAGGGTAGGGCGAGATCGCTGGGAAAGGGAGGGATCATCCCTCCCTGGTCCTGGGATCCCCTGTGTGTCATGTGGATGCATAGGGATGATCCTGGGGATTGCCCTGGGATATTGCCCTGTCTAGCTATGGCCTTAGAATCATAGAATAGTAGAGTTCGAAGGGGCCTATAAGGCCATCAAGTCCAACCCCCTGCTAAATAGCAAACTTGGGGGGGGGGTCTTTTCCCAAGAAAATCCATGCATATTGTCATTCATATTTTTCCAAATGCACACATCAATTGTATGCAGATTTCAAATGTATGTATCCTTCTCTCATTGATTAAAGTGTATTTGTGTACATTTTCCAAATATATGCTTGCTCTCAAACACATTTTTTTGGGGCCACAAATCACATTGCAAGTACAGATTTTGGCTGCAGATTGTGTCTGTTCCTGAAGGGGCGAACTGGGTAAATTCTGATAAAAAATGAACTGAAATTAATTTTTCATAAATCTGTAGAAGTGGCCCCTTGACTCTAGAGCCCCCTCCCTTCTGGAAATTGCATTTGCTTTGAGAGCTGCCATCTGTATCGCGCAGATTCTCTGTCGAGCTCATTCTTTTTAGAAATTAATATTTTCATCTGGTGTGACTTATTTTGAGAACCAGAGTTGAAAAGCAAAACAAATAAATATTATCCAAAGAAAGGCTGGCAATTCCAGGAGAGCTAGTAAATGTGGACCTCAATAACTCCAAAAATGTAAAACCTGGCTATATGAGAGGAACTGAGGGTAGCTCTAAAATGAATCATGCTCTACTCACTGCCAACAAAGCCATTAGTCAGGAACAATTAATTAAGCAGGAACCTTCAGGGAGGGCCCTTTTTAACCTCACATCCTTTCGTCGTACCAAACAAGAATCATCCACTATGTTGACGCAGAGTCTGACTCTGGCTGCCACCTTCTCTTTCATTTCCGAAAGTGCCCCTTTGTGAAGAGTGACGCAGCATTTTATAGGCCTTCCTCTGGTGACTTACCTGTTTTAAAAGACTGCTGTGTCATCGTGAGCAAAAGGTTTCCACAAACAACTGTTTACTCCATGAATTCAAGCATTGTTTTGCAGTAACTTAAAAGTGAACACATTTAACACATCCTTCTGCATGTGTGAAGCATGATTCAAATGCTTCCTGGCTGTTAGAGCAGTACGTCAATGGAACGAATGACCATGAGAGCACTCTTCAAATACGTTGAAAGGTTGTCACACAGAATAATGGGCTCTCTTCTTGATCATCCCAGAGTGTAGGACACAGAATCATGGGCTCAAGTTACAGGAAGCCACAATCTGGCTGGACATCAGGAAAGACTTCCTGACTGTTAGAGCAGTATGACAATGGAACTAATGACCTAGGGAGGTCATGGGCTCTCCCACCCTAGAGGCCTTCAAGAGGCAGCTGGACAACCGTCTGTAAGGGATGCTTTAAGGTGGATTCCTTAAAGCGTTGAGCAAGGGGCTGAACTCGATGGCCTTATGAGCCCCTTCCAACTCTGCTATTATATTATTCTAATTGCTCCACAAATGCATAAGGCGCTTCAGTTCATGGAAAGAGAATTGAATAGGTGGAAGAATCTGTCAGTGTTGGTTTCTTTGAGTTTTTCATTTTTTTCTAATATTAAATTTGGATCATCTCAAATTTTGAGAATTTCTCCAATAATAAGTTTATTTCGTCCCAAACACTGAGATTTTTTTTTTAAAAAAAAAGTCTTGCATAAAAATTCAAAATCATTTCTTTGCATACTTCTCCTAATACAGGCATTTTTTAGGTATTTTGCCTGATATACCCATTTTTTTGCAAGCAATTTCCTGATATAATCCATTTTTGTGTTATTATCCCTAATATACACATATTTTATGCAATAAAATTATCCCTAATATACACATATTTATTGGAAACCTCCATTACAAAATTCAGAGAAGTGCACATTTCAAAGGGTAATAGAGTTTCAGTTCACATAGTGGTTCAAAAGTGCAAAACTAGGTAAGTTCCATTAAAATCTGAACCGAACAAATTTCTTCCCCCATTCCTATGCTCGGAAGGCTCTGTTATGTTGCTGGAGTGGCACACACTTTTGGATTAAAAGCCCATTTTGGATGTTCTAACTGTGGTACTAACACATGTAGTGAAGGTTGGATACTGTGATTTTGCTCCTTCCAGTGCCTTGTATGAATGGATGGACCAATGAGCGCAAAATCCTAAGCATGTTTAGACAGAAAATTGTAACATGCTCTTAGTTGGTGATGCTCTATTGGTCACGGAACAACCAATAACATCTCTGAAGATGATCTCAGGGGTCAGCTGGGTGTACATAAGGGAAGGCAGTTAATAGTGCTGGGCTGAAAATTTGGACCATTCCATTTTCAGTTTTTCGTGGGGGGGGGGGGAAATGAAAACACAGGCAAAGGAGGCTGGGAGGGGTGAGAATTCTGGAAAATTTTCTCCTTGGGGAGGGGACAGGGTTTCCACATACCTTTTAAAATGTAGCCAATTGTTGAGGGAGTCATCTTCCTTTCTTTTTCTTTTTTAAAAAAGCACCCCTGACATTTTCAGGAGCCCAGGAGTTCTTCCTGAATGCTTATTGGAGAGGGAGAGCTCATATGGTCTCTAATAGGCATTCAGTAAGAACTACTGGGCTCCTCTAAATGCTGAGGAAAGGGAGGGGGTGTTTCTTTTACTTTGAAAAACTAAAAAAATAGGAAGAAGGCCACCCAGCAAGTGGCTAAACTTTTTTTAAAAAAATAAAAGGTATGTGAAAATCCTCTCCCTCTCCCCAAGGAGAAAATCCTCCAAATTCCCTGTGCAAGAGGCAGAAAAAACAAGGCCTCTAACACAGGGAGAGAGAACATTTCTGAAAAAAGGGGGTAGGATTTGGCCCAGCAGAAGCAGTTAGCTAGGCAACCTGGTCCGGAGTTGTTTAAGGCTTTGCTTACCAAAGCCAAAACCTTGAACGCAGCTCAGTAAATAGGTAGCCAGTGCAGTTCTTTTAACAGTGGTGCAATATGTATTGAGAGCTCAGGGCTCCGCTGAGCATCCTAGCTACTAAAGATTCCGGCTGGACATCAGGAAAAACATCCTGACTGTTAGAGCAGTACGACAATGGAATCAGTTACCTAGGGAGGTTGTGGGCTCTCCCACACTAGAGGCCTTCAAAGGCAGCTGGACAACCATCTGTCAGGGATCATAGAATCATAGAATCATAGAATAGCAGAGTTGGAAGGGGCCTACAAGGCCATCGAGTCCAACCCCCTGCTCAATGCAGGAATCCACCCTAAAGCATCCCTGACAGATGCTTGTCCAGCTGCCTCTTGAAGGCCTCTAGTGTGGGAGAGCCCACAACCTCCCTAGGTAACTGATTCCATTGTCGCACTGCTCTAACAGTCAGGAAGTTTTTCCTGATGTCCAGCTGGAATCTGGCTTCCTTTAACTTGAGTCCATTATTCCGTGTCCTGCACTCTGGGAGGATTGAGAAGAGATCCTGGCCCTCCTCTGTGTGACAACCTTTTAAGTATTTGAAGAGTGCTCTCAAGTCTCCCCTCAATCTTCTCTTCTCCAGGCTAAACATGCCCAGTTCTTTCAGTCTCTCTTCATAGGGCTTTGTTTCCAGACCCCTGATCATCCTGGTTGCCCTCCTCTGAACATGCTCCAGCTTGTCTGCGTCCTCCTTGAATTGTGGAGCCCAGAACTGGACGCAATACTCTAGATGAGGCCTAACCAGGGCCGAATAGAGAGGAACCAGTACCTCACGTGATTTGGAAGCTATACTTCTATTAATGCAGCCCAAAATAGCATTTGCTTTTCTTGCAGCCGTATCGCACTGTTGGCTCATATTCAGCTTGCAATCTACAACAATTCCAAGATCCTTCTTGTTTGTAGTATTGCTGAGCCAAGTATCCCCTATCTTGTAACTGTGCCTTTGGTTTCTATTTCCTAAATGTAGAACTTGGCATTTATCCCTATTAAATTTCATCCTGTTGTTTTCAGCCCAGCACTCCAGCCTGTCAAGATCACTTTGAAGTTTGTTTCTGTCTTCCAGGGTATTAGCTATCCCACCCAATTTGGTGTCATCTGCAAATTTGATCAGCGTTCCCTGCACCTCCTTGTCCAAATCATTAATAAAAATGTTGAAGAGCACTGGGCCCAGGACTGAGCCCTGCGGTACCCCACTCGTTGCCTCTCCCCAGTTTGAGAAGGTTCCATTGATAAGTACTCTTTGAGTCCGATTCTGTAGCCAACTGTGAATTCACCTAATAGTTGTTCCATCTAGCCCACTTTTAGCTAGTTTGTTAATCAGAATGTCATGTGGTACTTTGTCAAAAGCTTTGCTGAAGTCAAGATATATGACGTCCACAGCGTTCCCACGGTCCACAAGGGAGGTTACCTTATCAAAAAATGAGATCAAATTAGTCTGACAGGATTTGTTCTTGACAAATCCATGTTGGCTTCTAGTGATCACCGCATTAATATCAAGGTGTTTACAGATTGACTTCTTTATAATCTGTTCCAGAATTTTCCCAGGGATGGATGTCAGACTGACTGGTCTGTAGTTCCCAGGTTCTTCCTTTTTGCCCTTTTTGAAGATAGGGACAACGTTAGCCCTCCTCCAGTCGTCCGGCACCTCACCCGTCTTCCATGATTTTGCAAAGATAATAGACAAAGGTTCTGAGAGTTCTTCTGCTAGCTCCTTCATTACTCTTGGATGCAGTTCATCGGGCCCTGGAGATTTGAACTCATTCAAGGAAATTAGGTGTTCTTTGACCATTTGTTTATCAATCTCAAACTGTAATCCTGCACCCTCAACTTCTGCTTCACTTTTTCCAGGGGGGTCATAGACCCGCTTTTGGGAGAAGACTGAGGCAAAGTAGGAATTGAGCACTTCAGCCTTTTCTTTGTCATCTGTTATCAATTTGCCATCCTCATTAAGCAGCTGAACCACCATTTCTTTCCTCTGTCTTTTACTACTCACATATCTGAAGAAAGCCTTTTTATTGCTTTTAGCAATAATTCTGAGCTTTAGCCTTCTTGACGCCATTTCGGCACTTCTGCGCCACTTGTCTGTACTCTTCTTTTGTAGCCTGGCCTTCCTTCCACTTCCTATATGTATCCCTTTTTGTTTTCAGGTCATCTCTAAGCTTTTTGTGGAGCCACATTGGTTTCCTCTGTTGTCTTCTATCTTTTCTCCTTGTTGGAATTGTTTGTAACTGTGCCTTTAAAATTTCCTTTTTTAAATACTCCCACCCATCCTGCACTCCTTTTCTCATTAGGCTCATTTGCCATGGGACCTTTATTGCCATGGGATGCTTTAGGGTGGATTCCTGCATTGAGTGGGGGTTGGACTTGATGGCCTTGTAGGTCCCTTCCAACTCTGCTATATGCAGCATCTGAACCAAGGCAAAGGCAGTTCTGTACAGAGTGCATCACAGTAGTCTAGTTGTGAAGTTACCACTGTATGGACGACAGCGATCATGTCTAATGGATTGTAAGCCTCCAGACAGGAATGTCTTCCTTTTTAATAACTGTACATTGCTTACAAAATTGTAAGTGCTTTCTAAGTGCTAAACCATCATCATCATCATCTAACTAATCTACCTGCATTATGTTTCTTTAGGGTAATACAGCCCAGTGCATGGAATACAGTGTGCAAATCAATTGAATGTGTCTTTTGTTTGGATGGTAATAGAGCTACATTAAGACCAGGCAGAAAGTTATCTTAAATATCTAGTTATACAAGTTACAGGGGGACCTATTGGGATTTTCCTATTGACTGTTTTGAGGAGTTCAGAGCCAAGCTCACACACTAAGAGGAATGACACAATATAGCCCTCTTGGGGACTGTACCACTTTCAAAAGTAGGCAGGAGTTCACACAATGGAAAAAGCACAAACGGCTTGCTTATGGTAGGGCAGGGAGAAATCTAGATGAAAACTCAACTCCCTGTCAGGCTAGGTAGCTACAATTCCAGAGATGTTCAAGAAACAACCCCCGACCTCACCCTGCAACTCTTGAGAAATATTACAAACTCTTAATGAGCGAGGAGCAGGGGGTGCAGCGCTCCTCAGGAGTGCTGCACCCATCGGGGGTAGGGCGGGGGGAGTGGGGAGTGGGGAAAATAATTTAAAATTCCCTCTTCATCACAACAGTTAAAGCTGCAGGTGCCTTGCCCTCTTAAATCTGGTCATAGTATCGCTGCAGTATAGCTCCTGCAGCTTTAACTGTTGTGATGAAGAGGGAGTTCCACCAGGTGTGACATGTATACAAAACGACACCTGCAGAAATTGCCTTTTCTATGCAACTGTTAAAGATACAGGAGCCCTGTCCTGCTTTTCATATGGTCACCCTAAGAAATAAAGTACTTACTAGCGTGCAGTTGGTCTATGCGAGTCAAGCTAGTTTTTATATATTGTATTTACTATAGTTCTATCCCAGTGTTCTTATAAAACCCAAGGCGGTGTATATGGAATTCCCAGGAAGACTTCCATCCAGGCACTGAACAGACCAAGTTTGTTGTGGAATATACCCTCAAACCATGCCTTGTTCTGAGGTTGATGTGGGAAAAGGCCTTCCTTCAGGTACCTAGTTCCCAAACCAGGTAATTGCTGATACCAAAACCTTGAATTGTGCTCAGAAAGAAAGCAGCGACCACTAACGTTCTATAGGCAGTGATGGAATAGGATCCATTCCATCTAGTTTGTAGTCTGCCAGCTGCATTCTGAATTAACTGTAGTCTCCAGCTATCTCCAAAGCTATCTCCCTAACACAGCCTTCTCCAAGATGTTTTGGACTACAATTTCCATGGGCCCCAACCAGCATGGCCTAGGATGATGGGAACTGTAATTTAAAGCATCTGGAGGTTGCCACGTTAGGGAAGGGTGCCTTAATACATCACAGTAATCAGCCTTGATTCTTACCAGAGCATGGGTAAGATCTGGAACAATTGCTTCCCCAAGGAAGACAGATGAGAGCAGCTTTGAAGAGGCACTCTTGATTGTGTCAAAATGGGTGAAGTGTATGGCAGATGGTTTTGTGGGACTTTAGGCTGCAATCCTATATTTAATCAATTCAATGGAATGCAATTGGGCTTACTTCTCGGTAGACATACAGAGGTTTTAGGGATGACCATCCAGGGCCAACGCTACCGTTAAGGCCAACTAGGCAGCCACCTAGGGCACAGACTGCTCCCTCTCCCCACTCCTGGGGTTGGAGGTTTTGGGGGGTGGGGGGCTTGGCTGACATGCACCCCCGTGTGGCCAGCCTTTTCCTGCAGCTGCCGTCAGAGGCCCCGGAGAGTCGCCGCTCGTTTCCTCTGTCCGTGAGGGTGTGTGTGTTGCTTGTTGCAAAACCCTCGGAGACAACATGGAGGAGACGGAAGAGGAGTGGGCCGGGGGACAGCTGAAGGCTCTGTGGGCCGGGGAGGCGGGCAAGGAGGACGCAGAGACAGGCAGCCCCCATGGAGCAGCAGCAGCCCCGGCACGCCGCCTTCCCCGTTGGGGGCTGCAGCCGCTGGAGACCGAGCGGAGACTGCAGGGCAGAGACCATCCCCCCAGCCTACCAGCTAGGGCTTGTTCGCAGCCCCTCCTCGCAGCCACAGGGTCGGGGGCAGAAGCGGCATGCCCGGCCTTGCTGCTGTGCCCCAAAGGAGGCTCAAATGGGCTGCCCTTCCACAGCTGGGGGGGGCAGCCCTCGGGGAGGCGTGGAAGAAGTGGCGCCCACAGGCTGCCCCTCAGAATAAGGGGCGGGGCTGCACCCCCAATAAGCTATGGGAAAGCACAAGGGACACCCCCTCATACACACCACCATGAGGTAGCCCCCCTCCCTGCCCACGCCCAGAGCTCGCCTTGCCTAGGGCACAAAATAATCTGGCACCAGCCCTGTGTCCATCACTGGGAAATCCGGTTCTTTTTGGCTTGACAGAGTTCCACAGCTTATACAACTCGCTTTGCATCTGCAAGCCAAGCTGTGAGCTGTTCCCCAAACTCCAGGCACGTTTTTGCACATGGGGAGGGGGGGGGGAATGTGTGTCTGCAATTTGGGCAAATTTCTGAGCAGTTTGGGCAAATTACAGCCAAATTTGCACAAATTTACATAAATCCTGTTATGGAAATTGCTTAGAAATTGCAGAACCTTCCCCCCAAAAATTGTGAACTGCCCAGAGAGCTTCGGCTATTGGGCAGTATAAAAATGTAATAAATAAATAAATAAATAATCTGCAACATTAGTAGAAAAAAATGGGGAAGTGGCCTGAGTAGGGCACCACAGGGGAACCGAAACCAAGTCCGGGGGGGGGGGGGGCAGTCTAGGAAAAAAAACAGTTTTCTCCAATGTCCCTACTAGGATTGCACTGTTAATATATTTTCATCCATGTCAGGTGACCATGTGCCTCCAAAGCCTTGAGTACCCAGGGACATTCTTCAACCACATTTTCATATGGCCATAGAAACAGGCCTCTCCAATCCTCCACTTCCAGGCTTTCTCCTGCCACACCCGGCTGCCAATTATTATCATGGCCTTTCATTTCAAGAGCATTCCCGTGGCCTAGTTCTATGCCATCTAAGCATTATTACATCCCCAGCTCCCAAAATTAAACAACGTGCGTGTCTCTGCTCACTTACTGATCCTGTGGCGAATGGAGACAATGTCACTCCGAGCCCCATCTTTGTAATATGCCCAAATTGAGATCTGGTACTCGGTGTTCTTTTGCAGTCCAGACAAAATAGAAGATGCCAAGTTTCCAGCAACCGAGAGCTATGGGAGAGAGGAATAGAATCAACTGAGTTTCTAGGCATCTGCATTAATCAGGTGATTATATATACCAAGAATAGACTGAGAAAGCAGAGGTTGCCATCCTGGAATGTGAAGATCAAACCACACGGGAATAGGGATGGGTGAGCATTTGTTTCAGTTCGTTTCTGATAAGAATGCATCAAGATTTGCACATTTCTTCATATTTGGAATGGAAAGAACTTGAGATTCGTCCATCCAAGCTCACGCCTATAAGTGCAGAGCTCTTCAAAGTCTGGGCTCGAATTCCTGTGCATTCAACCATGTTAGTGCTGAGCTATGGTTGCAACATCTTTTTTTCTAGGGCTGTGCGCCAGCCCCCGAACCGCTTCAGGTCAATCCGACCCTCCCCTGACCTGCTCCGGATCTGGAGTAAGATCCACAGGGTCAGATCGAGATTCACCCCCCATTTTGCCCCCCTTCCACACTTACTTGCCTTCATGAAGGGCGGCAGAGGCAGGTAAGGGAGGACAAAATGGGGGCCGAATAAGCCCCCCTACCCCCTTACCTGGCTCCGCCATCCACCACTGCATGGACCGCAGCAGTGGGCAATGGAGGCAGGAAAGCCCCCCTCCCTCCCACTTACCTGCGTCCATCACAGTCCGGCGGCGGCTTCAACTGAGGCCAAGGCCTCGTTTGAAGCCACCGCCAGACCACAACAGAGGCAGGTAAGCCCCCTCCCCCTTACCTGGCTCCACCACTGGCACCGCATGGACTGTGGCAGCGGTGCCGGTGCCAGGAAAGCCCCCTCCCCCCCACTTACCTGTGTTCAGAGCTCCGGATCGAGGTGAAGCGATCCGCAGTGGAACGATCCACTTCACCTCAATCTGCAGCTCCCCCAACCTGATTCGGATACACCCTTAGCAGATGTGGATCTGGTCGCTCTGCTCCTGATTCAGGGATCTGAACTGGTAAGCCCCCTCCCCCTTACCTGGCTCCACCACTGGCACCGCATGGACTGTGGCAGCGGTGCCGGTGCCAGGTAAGCCCCCTCCCCCCCACTTACCTGTGTTCGGAGCTCCGGATCGAGGTGAAGCGATCTGCAGTGGAACGATCCACTTCACCTCAATCTGCAGCTCCCCCAACCTGATTCGGATACACCCTTAGCAGATGTGGATCTGGTCGCTCTGCTCCTGATTCAGGGATCTGAACTGGAGCAGAGCACAGTCCTATTTCCCCCCCCCCCTCTAGCATGCTTCCCAAACTTAATATCTATATGGCAGTTATGTACATCATGGTCCACTCCATGCTGGGAATAGCTATATCTGTTGAATTAAGCCAGTGGAGTGAAGTGAGTGAAAACTTAGTCTCTGTTCAGTTTTGATAACAATTATTGAAAATTAGCAAATTCCTTCGTATTTGGGATGGAAAGAACTTGAGATTTTAAATAGTTGAATGTGGAGAAGGCGAAACTGACAGATTCATCCATCCCAGCATGGGAGATCCATGCAGTGTGGTGTAGTGGCTAGAGTGTCGGACTGGGAGTCAGGAGATCCAGGTTCTAGTCCCCACTCAGCCATGGAAGCCCACTGGGTGACTTTGGGCCAGTCACAGACTCTCAGCCCAACCTACCTCACAGGGTTGTTGCTGTAAGGATAAAAATAGAGAAGGGGAGGATTATGTACGCTGCCTTGGGTTCCTTGGAGGAAAAAAGGCGGGATATAAATTAGGGATGTGCTCCGCTTGTCTTCGGTTCAGAGAAGCAGGAGCGAGGCGGCCTAATTCGCCTCCAGAAAAGGCGGAGGCGAAGAGAGTCAGGGGGGCTGCGGATCGAGGTGAAGAGGATCGCCTCAATCCGGAGCTTCGCCTGCAGGTAAGTTGGGGGGGAGGGGGACTCATCTGGCGCTGCTGGCGCCGCCTGAGCAGGGAGGAGGGACCCTTACCTGTGTCCGTCGCAGGCTTCAATTGAGGCCCCGGTTGAAGGCGGAAGTGAAGGCCGAGGCCTCTTCCGGCTTCAACTGGGGCCTCAACTGAAGCCCGTGACAGATGCAGGTAAGGGTGTGTGGGTGTGTGGCTTATCTTGCGCTGCCGCCACCGCCACCACCATCCATGTAGCAAAGGCGGCAAAGCCGGATCTCGCTCCATGGAGCGGAGTGGGAGATGAGTGGAGCGGCGCGAAGAGGATTGGGCCCAATCCGGATTTTCCGGATCGGCCACGAAGTGGATTGGGGGGTCCGTGCACACCCCTAATATAAATACAATAAATAAATAAATAAATAAATAAATATAATTAATGACTGAGTCAATTGATGAAAAACCCTTTTAAAGCAGGTATGGGAGGCTCTGATTTTGATCAAAATATCAATGTTGGGGAAGGGGGTGCCTAACCCTTCCCCTACGCCATCTCCTTCATCTAAATTGCCACCTGATGCTGCTGTCGGCCCCAGAGAGCTTCGGCTATTGGGCGGTATAAAAATGTAATAAATAAATAAATAAAAATAAAAACGTTATCATGCCTGAATGCTTTTTCTTCTGTGGTGCTAATAGCAGCGGGGGGCGTCAACTTTTGGTGAGACAATCTAAACAGCCTCTTCTCCTGAGGTCACTTCTCCAAAGAAAATCAGAGATGCCCCATGTATTTGATGCCATTTCATTGTATTGTATTGTATTATTAATGGCAAGAGAAGCAAAAGAACATAAGAAGATAGCACTCTTCAAATACTTAAAAGGTTGTCACACAGAGGAGGGCCAGGATCTCTTCTCGATCCTCCCAGAGTGCAGGACGCGGAATAACGGGCTCAAGTTACAGGAAGCCAGATTCCAGCTGGACATCAGGAAAAACTTCCTGACTGTTAGAGCAGTACGACAATGGAATCAGTTTCTTAGGGAGGTTGTGGGCTCTCCCACCCTAGAGGCCTTCAAGAGGCAGCTGGACAAGCATCTGCCAGGGATGCTTTAGGGTGGATTCCTGCATTGAGCAGGGGGTTGGACTCGATGGCCATGTAGGCCCCTTCCAACTCTGCTATTCTATGGTTCTATGATTCTAAGAGCCCTGCTGGATCTGGCCATTGTTGGCCTTCACAAGACAATGCTGGAATAGGAAGGTTGGCCAGCAGACACCCAGTTATGGTCTTCAAGAAACTACGGGAGGCTCTTTAGTTCCAGATCTTACTGTGTTTTCATCGGGGAGTTTAAAGGCTGCTTCTGTTTTTTGTAAAATGCACTATTCTGTTCTCATCCTTTTAAAATGTAGTTGTTTAAGTGGCGTGATTTTATATTTTATTGTAAGTCATCCTGTGGAGCTTTTAAAGCCAGGAGGAGGAATATAAATTTTAATAAAAACTAAGTAAATGTTGTCTTAACCAAGCTTAGAGAGAGAAGCAAAATGGATAGCCAAGTGCAAACATACTTGCCTTTTCTATATTTCTTGCATCTTAAAAACATATGAACATAAGAAGAGCCCTGCTGGATCAGACCAAGGGTCCATCTAGTCCAGCACTCTGGTCACACAGTGGCCAACCAGCCATCGGCCAGGGACCCACAAGCAGGCCATGAGTGTAAGTTCTCCAGCAAGTGGTCTACACAGGCTAACTGCCTCTGATACTCAAGGTAGCACGTAGCCATCCGGACACGTAGCCATTGATTATGCTGATCAGCCAAAGCACAGCCACAGTTGCTACTCTACCTTTCCCTGCCAAGATTTCTAATTCTGCTCTAAGAAAGGCTGGGTTTGATATACTCCAGTCCATGCTCAATGGGCAATCTTTCCTCTACAAACTCAAAGATTAGACTTTTGGAAAGGGCTGGTATTGTGGCAGGAGAGCAGAAACAAGGAGACGTAGTGGATATTAGAGGCATATTTATTTATTTACAATATTTATATACCGCTCACCATTCAAAGTTTCAGAGCGGTGCGCAAGATAAAATAAAATAAAAACAGAATGAAACACTTTAAAATAGATTTTAAAAGAAGCAAAATGTACAGTGAACCGTGGCTGGCCATTAAGGAAAGGCTTCCTGGGATATGCATGGAAGAAGATGCCAGGAGGTAATGAAAAGGGAACAGGAATAGGGAGAGGATGAGAAGGACCTTATGTCTTGACCCTGAGACAAGACCAGCTTGCAAGGGAAAGTCAGGCAAGGGAGTCCATTGTGAAGCTGCAATACAACCAGAGCTTCTGTGGACTGATGCGACCTCATAGTAGCCACCACCAGTGTGTGCATGTCACAGAGTGTGCATGACCTAACTAACGCAGGCTTAAGGAGGAGTTGGTCCATCAGGAATTATGGAAATATATGGAGGTCATATGGGAAGAGGTACGGGAGGATATAAAGTAGAGCCTGGGATGTCCACAGTTGGGCTGAGGATGATGTCCTAGCTCTGACAGATGGCCTGTGAAACTATTCCAGGAAGAAAATGTTACAGTCAAGTGGTATCTCTGGTATCCTGAGGCCTAGACAGCTTCCAGGTTGGGAAGCTGGGCATAGGGAAAGTGCTCCCGGCTGGTAACCAATGTTGTGCATATCGCAGAAGCTCTACCCCAAGAAACTCCAAGTCATTTGCTAGCAGCGACAATGTGCTTTAAAGATATTCATCCTCAAGCTGTACTTTAATGGCTGGTGTGATAAGAAGAGCTGTGCTGGATCTGTGCAGGATCTACACTACTGCTTATAACAGTTTATAAGGGTTATGACAACTGTTCAGGCCCAGGACACATTACATGTACCGTTTTCACACCGTTTTAGAAGTGTTATATCCTGCTTGGTGTAGATTGGCCCCTGGTCTTGCATTCTGTTCCCACAGTGGGCAAATAGATGCCCATGGAAAGCCCACAAAGTAATTGAACCTGAATGCAACAGCATTCTCCTATCCATGTTCCACAGCAGCTGGGTTTCACAGACAGGCTGCCGCCTCTGGTACTGAATGTCATCATGACAAGTAGTCGTTGTTGAGGGAAGGTTACATCAACTGGGATTGTTTGGCTTGGTAAAAAGGAGGCTAAGGGGAGACATGGTAGAGGTCTACAAAATTATGCATGGTATGGAGAATGTGGATGGGGAGACATTTTTCTCCCTCTCTCAAAATACTAGAACCCGGGGTCATCCCATGAAGCTGATTGGTGGGAGATCCAGGACAAATGAAAAGAAGGACTTCTTCACACAGCGCATAGTTAAATGACCACAAGATGTAGTGATGGCCACCAATTTGGATGGTTTTAAAAGGGGGCTGGATAAATTCCTGGAGGTGCCCTGATGGTTGTGTGCTATCTCCAGTATTCGAGGCAGTAAGCCTATGGGCACCAGTTGCTGGGGAACATGGGTGGGAGGGTGCTGTTGCACCATGTCCTGCTTATTCATCCCTGGCGGATGGCTGGTTGGCCACTGTGTGAACAGAGTGCTGGACTAGATGGACCCTTGGTCTGATCCAGCATCAGGGCGCTTCTGATGTTCTTACTTATCCTCCATGGATTTATCTAACCCCTTTTAAAGACATCCTAGCTGGTGGTGATCATTACATATTGTAATGGCAGTTGCCGTTTAATTATGTGCTGTGTATGGCACATACAATTTTGTGTATGTGCCATAAAATACAATTTTGTATTTTAGTGGGTTGTTTTATTGAGTAGCCACTCTTTAACGGCTATTCTGTAACCCTCCGGATAGGACAGGTCAGAAATTTCAAATATATAAAGAAAACCCATAGCATGTAAAACCCTTAAGCACTCAGTAATACCTCTGGCTTCCCGAGAACTACATGTTAAGTTAAAGTTTATTTCTATGCCTCCTTTTGGCCCAAAAGGCCTGTACAGCACTTCACAAAAGTATATAAATACGATGCTCAAGTCCATTGCATACCTCCTGCGCCCTCTCTTCGCCCACCACGTTCCATTTGATCTGGTAGACGACCACGTCGGAGGCGGCCAGCGCTTCCCACTCCAGCCGGACCTCGCTCCCAGAGAGCTCCATGACCTTCAGGTGGCTTGGCGGCGGCACCTTTACTGAGAGGCAAAGAGAAGCAAAGTTCCTCATTCTCTCCCTCCCACCAGGAGCTGAAGCCATCTTGCGGCCAGGCCCGGGAGCAGATGGTGAGGGAGTTGAGCGGCAACCGGGCAGCTGTCCTTAACCAGCACGTCTTTCACTCCTCCAGACCCCAAATGACAAAAGCCCATCCTGAAGGACCGGCCTGTAATCTTTTGCAACCATTAATTAAGGCCTGATTATTTCATTTGAATGCGAAGACATATTCAATCTGGCATTTCCAACGGCAGAGGAAACCAGGAAGGTCATTCAAGGGGAAAGAAATGGAAGGGGGGAGATTGCGCTTATCGTGTATGCATTTGAACAGCCTTCCCCAACCTGTTGCCTTTTAGATGTGTTGGACTACAACTCCCATCTGGCTGGGGATGATGGGACTCATAGTCCACCATGTCCAGAGGGCTGCAGGTTGAGGCATCTCCCTAGGAAGGTAAGAATACTCAGATATCAAAGTGGATTTGCCCACCCAGGCTGCCTATTGACTCTCCTCAACGGGAAGGACCATGAAGGCTTCCTGTTTAGACAAGGTCCCGTCCTTGGCAACTCCAGCCTTTCTTGGTTCTGGTTCTCAGTTTGTTTAGCATCCTGGCTTGTTCCCTAGCCCTGCTCCCAGTTCCCAGCTCATGGCCTGAACTCCCTGGTTGCCTATGTCTCCACCCTGACAGTTCTTAAACCAGCCATCCAGATGTTTGGGACTAAAGTTCCCATCAGCTGCAGCCAACATGGCCAATGAACAGGAATGATGGAAGTTCTGGTCCAAAACATCTAGAGGGCACCAATTTTGGAGAAGGCTGCCTTAAAGGCATAGAAAAATCTGTGGCATTTCCAAGTGGAGAATCTTTCAGCCGCTTTGGACTAAACTCGGGTTAACTCTGGAAAGGGAAGAAGGCAGGGGAGGCTGGTGGCTCTGATGTCAATGGGGTGGTGAACCTGCCTCAGTTTTCAGTCTGAAAACAGTTTTCAGTTTGCACCTTGGATAGCTCCTTTAGAGGTCTGACTGAAACCTGGAGCAGGTTCCCCGACCCACTGGAAGAAAGGGAGAAATCCCCACAGCTAAGCCAGGCAGAGACAATAATTTTCAACCTGACAGGAACTTGGAAGGACATAACAACCCCAATGGCACTCCAGCTGTCAAGCTTCCAATAACTGTTGGGACTGAAATATCCTCACTCCTCTGCATTATATAGGGCTTCAGCATCCAACTTGGTGCTTTTGCATCAAACGGCAGCTTTGCTGGCCATCTGGGTTTCCAAAGGCTGCATCACCAAACATTTATCAATCTGACACCCCTTACTTACACGTCGTAACATTGCCTGTTACCGGAAAAGAGTCCCCTTCGTCGTAAACGGAAATCACGCTCACAAAATACTGCGTCAGTGACGAAAGGGGCTTCAGGACAGCAAAGGAGGCATCGCCAGAAACTTCCACCTGAAATGTACGACGTTTGGAGATTGCAGAGTTTCCGTTAGTGGGGCTGCCCATGAGACCCCAACGGCAGAAGCTGAGTGGAGGAAGCAGCACAGGAGCTGTCCGCCTTCATCTGGAGCCTCTGATGTTGTGTACAATGGATGCTCTGGAAATTGTGAATTTCCTATGTTGCGTAAATGGCACCCGTAAAGACCCCATTTACACAATGTAGGAAATACACAAATTCCGGAGCCTCCATGGTTGTGCGGACTAGGGATGTGCTCTGCTTCTAATCGGACAGGCGAATTAGAAGCGGAGCGGGGTGCTTCGCCTCCCCTTAAAGCGGAGGCGAAGAGGATTGGGGGGCCGGCGGAGCGTTGCGAAGAGGATCGAAGTGAAGGCGGATCCTTCGTCTCGATCCAGAGCTCCGCAAGAAAGGTAAGTAGGGTTTACCGGGCCCTGCCGCTGTGACTGTCGCCCATGCGGCGACAGCGGCAGGGCCCAGTAAACCCCCATCCCTCCTCTCCCTTACCTGCGTCTGTCCGCGGTCCCTCGGCTTCTTCAATTGAGCCCGCGGCTCAACCGGCGGCCTAGACTTCCTGGTTGAGCCACGGGCTCAATTGAAGAAGCCGAGGGGCCGCGGATAGACGCAGGTAAGGCCCCCTCCCCCTTGGTCCCTTACTGGGCTCTGCCGCCATTGCCGCACAGGCGGCGGCGGGGCCCAGTAAACCCCCCTCCGTCCTCCCCCTTACCTGCGTCCGTCCGCAGTCCCTTGGCTTCTTCAATTGAGCCTGCGGCGCCCTAGACTTCCTGGTTGAGCCACGGGCTCAATTGAAGAAGCCGAGGGACCGCAGACGGACGCAGGTAAGGCCCCCTCCCCCTTGGTCCCTTACCGGGCTCTGCAGGTAAGGGAGAGGAGGAAGGGGAGCCTTACCTGGCGCCACTCCCCTCCACTGCGGAGCTCCGATTCGGAGCCGGAGCTCTGTGGTGAAGAGGAGTGGACTATGGGTGGAGCGTCATGGAGTGGGCCGATCCGAAATTTTCGGATCAGCCTGCAGGGCAGATCGGGGGGTCCATGCACACCCCTAGTGTGGACTGCCTTGCAGCTTCATCAGGCTCTCAGCGAGCCTCAAAGAAGCTCATATGGCATTGCGGGCGGAGGCTTAGCGGGCATCTGACAGAGCCAGACACAGATGAGTCCATCCATCCCTAGGCATGAGGAGAAATACTGTGGTCAGTGTCCCCCTATGGGGGTGGAGGAAAGGAAAGGAACCTCTCATGCAAGCACTGAGTCATTACTGACTCTTGGAGGGATGCCAGGTTTAGCTGATGTTTTCTTGGCAGGCCTTATAGCGGGGTGGTTTGCCGTTGCCTTCCCCGGCCATTATTACCTTTCCCCCAGCTAACTGGGTACTCATTTTACCGACCTCGGAAAGATGGAGGGCTGAGTCGACCCGAGCCGGCTGCCTGAAACCAGCTTCCGCTGGGATCAAACTCAGGCCGTGGGGAGAGTTTCAGCTGCAGAAACTGCTGCTTTACCGCTCTGCGCTACTCGACAGACGTCAATTTTCCAAGTGACAAACTTTCACACGGTAAGCTGGATATATGATTATCGTGCAGAGAATCTTGCCATACTGTTGCACCTGATCAGAAACCCACGAAAGGGGTGTATGGGTGTGTGGGGGGGTGGGGGTGGGGGGGTGTCGTTGCCATTTCACAAGGCAAATGGTTCATGTCATGGGCTGGCAATGCCCTGTCTTATGAGTGGAAGGGGAAATAGCAAAATAGTGTGTTCCAATTCCTTTCTCCCCTTCTTTTCCTGTGGCCTTTCTCACTTCCAACATGTGGAAACCTTTATTTTCTCTGGCTGCCTCTGCCAAACCAGCCTTAACATTCTCTGCTTCTCAGGTATCTTCTTTAGCTAGTGTGGGGGTTGACTGTTAAATGTTGTACGGATACCCACCCGCACAAAGAAACCACAAAGTTTTACATAACTACATGCACACCGTGATAAGCAGTCCCATGGTGTGACACCCAGCACTCTGGATTCCGAATCAAGTGAACAGAGTCCAAATCTCCATGGGAACTGTTGTTCTGCCAAAGAAGTGCCTCTTGTTTCCTGGGAAACGGAATAGGCCTGTATGGATGGGCGAGGGTCTTCTTTGTGCTGACCCTCTGTGGCCAACTGGCCATGACGCATGGAACGTTGGGCAGCAGACCACCTGGCAGGGACATGCCTCCTTGTGCCAGGGGTGTGGAGGTAGCATGAGACACTTCTAATCCGATGAGCCAGGTTTATTTTATGTAATTTTTATTGTACGTCATAGACACCCATGAGCTACATGCAAGGATATAAATACTTCCACCGGTGCTGAAATTTCTCTGAAAAGAACTTTGTTACGTTTTGGACATCCTTCTCCTGAACTGTAGGAGGATTGCAGTCCTTCCCCTAAGCATATCTGGCCTCCCAAATTTCACTATCTATGAATGGGGCAGAGAATTCCAGGCACTAGTGTGGAACCAGGTTTAATCTTGCTTAATATTACTTTATAATTGTTGAAGGAAGCAAAGAGTTTGGGCCCTATTCATTCCAGTCCTCATCTTTCGTCACATTGCTCCCTTCATCCACCAATATGAATGAAGAAAACAGAGTTTTATTCAGCATTAAGGGAGCAATCCTCTGCATGTTTAGCCAGAAAAAAGTCCTACAACTCCCAGAATTGTAGTCCTACAACTCCCTGGCTGGCTGGGGAATGCTGGGAGTTGTAGGACTTTTTTCTGGCTAAACATGCAGAAGATTACACTGTAAGGGAGACACAATTTCTCAAAAGAGATGTTTCTTTTCTGCCTCCCTCTGAACTGTGAGAGAAGTTTAACTTCCCCCTCAAGAATATTCAACAAAATGCCACCTGCAAACAGAGTGAGCAATTTTGGGAGGACCTTTTTGCTCACAGGGCCGGCCCAAGACATTTTGTTGTCAAATGGTAGGGCCGGCCTGACTTCCCTGGCCCTAAAATAAATACACTCGCAGAAAACCGCACCATGAGCTGAAGTGGAGTCCACTACTAGTCCTGGTGGTTTTACAGCAGGACTGATCAAATTCTTGGTAGATGGGCTGGGCAATGGCTATGATCCAATGCAGCTAAATGGAACATCCATTTACAAAGGCAATGTACCTTTGGATCTCAGGCCTTAGCTAGACCTACCTGCTATCCCTCGACAGAGGAGGGAAGATCTCACATTGCGTTTAATTCGAAATCCCTCCTCTGTCTACACGTTATTATTATTATTATTTATTTATATAGCACCATCAATGTACATGGTGCTGTACAGAGTAAAACAGTAAATAGCAAGACTCTGCCGCATAGGCTTACAATCTAATAAAATCATAGTAAAACAATAAGGAGGGGAAGAGAATGCAAACAGGCACAGGGTAGGGTAAGCAGGCACAGGGTAGGGTAAAACTAACAGTATAAAGTCTGCACAACATCAAGTTTTAAAAGCTTTAGGAAAAAGAAAAGTTTTTAGTTGAGCTTTAAAAGCTGCGGTTGAACTTGTAGTTCTCAAATGTTCTGGAAGAGCGTTCCAGGCGTAAGGGGCAGCAGAAGAAAATGGACGGAGCCGAGCAAGGGAAGTAGAGGCCCTTGGGCAGGCGAGAAACATGGCATCAGAGGAGCGAAGAGCACGAGCGGGGCAATAGTGTAAGATGAGAGAGGAGAGATAGGAAGGAGCTAGACCGTGAAAAGCTTTGAAGGTTAACAGGAGAAGGTTATATTGGATTCTGAAGTGAATTGGAAGCCAATGAAGAGATTTCAGAAGCGGAGTAACATGGTCAGAGCGGCGAGCGAAGAAGATGATCTTTGCGGCAGAGTGGTGGACAGAAACCAACGGACTGATGTGAGAAGAAGGAAGGCCAGAGAGAAGAAGGTTGCAGTAGTCCAACCGTGAAATAACCAGTGCATGAACAAGCGTCTTGGCGGAAGAGACAGACAAAAATGATCGAATCCTGGCAATATTATACAGGAAAAATCGACAAGATTTAGCTACTGCCTCAATATGAGGAATAAATACACGTGAGACGCGACAACCTCAGCAGGAGAGGCATCACGTCCACCATTTTTTATTTTTTAACATACCAGCAGCACACAAATGCCCGTGCGCAAAAGGTAAGTCCTTTTTAAAATTTGAATTATTTCCCCCGCTCCCCCCACCCTGTGCATGAGGAATCTCATGAGGAATCGCGCGGAGCTGGGTCAACCTGGACTGCGGAAAAATCAGGGCCAAAGGGGAGGGCTATATCCCGGAGCAAGGGAGGGATCATCCCTCCTTGATCCTGGGATCCCCCATGCATCATGTGGACACACAGGGACGATCCCAGGGTTCTCCCCAGGATAAAGCCCCATCTAACTATGGCCTCAGGTGTTTGCGCAAGCAACAGCAGAAGGCCATTGCCTTGAGAGGTTCCATAAGCTAGCTGCTAGTTGTTGGAAACAAAACACTGGACAACAGTCCTCTTCCGTTCTTAGGGTCACTCACCTCTCCAATGTTGCTCCCCCTGCTGGAGATATATGTCACACGGTGTGTTTTCACTGCACGTAAAGCCGCCTCCCAATTGACCCTTACAGAGGCATGGCTGATGTTGGAGAAATGCAGATGTTTTGGAGGGCTCAAGGCCACTGGAAGACATAATTATTGTGATGTACCAGATGTCTACACACTAGATTTTGAAGCCAGTTTAACTTTCAAGGAAGAGACGCAATAAGACCTGGGAAGTGTAGTTCAGCACAGAGGCTAAGGCCCTCTCATAGACTTTTCCTGATAGGCTGAAAAAGTAGCTAAAATTCCCAAAATTCCTCCAGTTCATCTACTTTTAAGCCAGTTTAAGAATATTATCTTGAGTGGTGCTAAGATTGCTCCTTACGCAACCAGATATGGACTATTGAGCTCTGACTGGTGGACATGCTGTTGGACCAGATCCTGGAGGGTTCTCCAACTGGAGGGGACCCTATCAAAGCCATTTAGATCTCCCCCCCAAACCCTCACAGTAAGCTATATGCTTGAAAAAAAAAGTAGTATGACTTACAAGTGGTTTCCTGAACACTTGCTGGATCACTAGCGTCTTCGCCGTACATTGCATACACTGCTAATGAGTATTCAGTGCTGGGGGATAAACCCCCAAGCAGAGCCTCAGGCTGTTCTACTTTCACCTGAGAAGAAAAAATTATGCTGAAGGTTCAAAGAGTGAGGAGAGACTCAAGAAAATAAAGCCGAACTTAATTAGGCCTGAAACAAGTGTTAAACAGGTTGTTGTCTTTAATAATAATGTTTCACACACCTGCAAGTCTGAGGGCCTGTTCAGCCAACACACTAACCCACCATGGACCACTCATAAACACACTCCATAATGGGATTGTTAACATGTCGTGTGGTGGGAGAATTCCCTCTCCATGATGGGCAGAGTAGCCACGCCCACTACCCACCTGCTGCAGGATGGTTAGTGGGCATCTTCGGTGGTTCTCGTGTCATCTGACAAGAACTCCATGACTGGCAACCATAAAGTCCTCCAGCAAGAGTGTCCACCAGTTCTGACAATGCTCTTGCTGCCACAGTTGTTCTCCATGGTTGGTGACCTTTTTCCCCCCTCCTTTTTTTTTTTTTTTTTTTTTGCGATTGAATGACTGCCAGGCAGCTGTTTGACATGCGAAAAATGGCATGGTTAGACCACACGGAAGTAAGTGATCAAACTACAGAGGGTGGTGGTTAATGGAACCACGGGCTGTGATATGGAAACAGTGGACTGTGCCACTACCTCTCAGTCCTTTGGCTGGTCCTGTCTAGGTGCCTGCCTTTGAGAAGCCATGTCACATATCAACTCATGCAACTCATTGGTTTCCACTGTTTCCCTTTTTGAGGGTTCTGATTTCCCTCAAGGGCAGTGGGCACTGGGCACATCCACATGCCATACAGGACATCATCCACTTGCACCACTGCTATCCAGCTGTCCACCAAGGCTTTTCCTGATGTCCAGCTGGAAGCTGGAAGTACCTTGCAGTGCTGATTTGCCTATCTTTTATATACTTTGTATATTATTTAATGTACTGTGTGAGTTTGCTCGGGCTACTGCTTCACCAATCCACACTGAAAAAAGGCCGACCCAAAGACAAAGAAAGAAAAGTTACTCAGTATCCCTTTTTGCTTATCACCCGCCCCCCAACATTGGGATTGGAGGATGCTTCACATGGGCTGATCACTTATCACAATTGGGAGATGAATCTGTCTCTCAACATTGAAAATAAAAGGTTCCCCCCTCCCATTTTTACCCATTCTATAAAAATTAATTTATATGCAAGCAAACAGCACAACATAGATTTTTGAAAATCTACACACATGACCCCCAATCATCAATGTCTAAGCATACTAATTTTCAGAGATCTAGCTTTAAAAACAAAGAATTTATAGGCATTTTTTCACCCAATGCAATCCTAGGTAAAAAAACGTCCAAAATGGCGGACAGAGCTCCGAAACGATGCAGAGCGCTCCGCAAATCAGCAAACTGCTTCGCATTGCTTCGCTGCCCCCGACCTGATTCGTATCCGCCTTTGGCGGAGGCGAATCAGTTCGCTCCGCTCCCACTTCTATGACCTGAAATGGAGCAGAGCACAGCCCTAGTCTAAGTACACTCAACCATTTGCTGCAAAGCAGTTAGTAGCCTAACCATGGCTTAGCATGTTGTATGAACAGGCCCTGTGTGGGGGTGTTGGCAGCATTAATAAAACAGAGCCCTTAAACAAGGGTTTCTATGTCCCTATCTACTTGTACACATTGGTCTAGACACTAGAGTTTGCTGGAGAGCTCCCTCCCATTCCTGTTTTACCTAATTTTAATGCTCTTTATTCATTACAGCTAGAATCATAGAATCATAGAATCATAGAATAGCAGAGTTGGAAGGAACCTACAAGGCCACCGAGTCCAACCCCCTGCTCAATGCAGGAATCCACCCTAAAGCATCCCTGACACATGGTTGTCCAGGTGCCTCTTGAAGGCCTCTAGTGTGGGAAAGCCCACAACCTCCCTGGGCAACTGATTCCATTGTCATACTGCTCTAACAGTCAGGAAGTTTTTCCTGATGTCCAGCTGGTATCTGGCTTCCTTTAACTTGAGCCCGTTATTCCGTGTCCTGCACTCTGGGAGGATCGAGAAGAGATCCTGGCCCTCCTCTGTGTGACAACCTTTTAAGTATTTGACGAGTGCTGTCATGTCTCCCCTCAATCTTCTCTTCTCCAGGCTAAACAGGCCCAGTTCTTTCAGTCTCTCTTCATAGGGCTTTGTTTCCAGACCGCTAGCCTGCTGCCATCTTCTGCCCAAGGAGCAGAAGTACATGGATTGCTGAATATGATTTATCCTGGTGGATTCCCAAATTTGGGGCATTTGTGTGTGTCTGTGTATTGTTTTGTTTTTTGTGTTGTTTCTGCTAAACCCCTGCTTTCCTGTTACATACTTTGTGATGCTGGTTCTCCAATCTCATCTTTGGAGAGATTCTGTGATGACATGTATAGTATTATATTATTGTAGTTGGTTGTGGTTGGTTGTTGCCTAAAATGACTGTTATTGAAAAAGGCTGATGTAGCTTCCAGTTTGTTTGTTTGTTTGGGGGGGGGGAGGCACAAGACATTTCGTAGTCCCAGTTCAAACATGCTTGTTCAGCATCGAGCAGCGATTTACATGTGTGAATGAGCTGTCACAGGTCAAACAACACAGGTGCAATTTTGGATTGCTTCAAATGCATGCACTTCTCAAAGTAGCCTGTTCACCCATTGGGCTGAGGAATTAATTGATGAGAAATCAAGTGCTGCATTTCATGTGAGAATCAAGTCTGAGGCCATGGCTAGACCAGGCTTTTATCCCGGGATCATCCCTGTGCATCCACATGACGCACAGGAGATCCCAGGAGCAGGGAGGGTTGATCACTCCACTGGCCTGGGATTTCACCCTACCCTTTAATCCCGCTTTTACTGCTGTTCTGGGATGATCCTGAGACCGTGAAACGTGTGGGTGGGTGTCACAGGTTGTCCCAGCTCCTTGCAAGTATCCGCGAGCAGCCGGGACCCGAGCATGGGGCACAGAGCACCCCAGGAGCTCTGTGCCCATCAGTGGTGTGGTGGGTCGAAAACAAGGTGTTGTGCTTTTTTTTTAAAAAAAAATGACCTGGCGTTTGAGTGCCCCTGCACTCATTTCCCTTTAAAAACAACAACAACCAAAATGGTGGCCACAATGTCGCGCACTACGTGTAGACCAGGGTGATGATCTCGTGATCATAAAATTGCCATGGCCTGAGTAATGCCAACTTCCACACTTTTTCTTTCACTCATATAACTGGTAATTGAGCGCATGTTACCATTCCTGATTTACTCGCATCTCAGAATATTTTCTCCGTATTGTAATTTATTCAATAAACTGGTTGCATATTTTGCTCATCTGCCAAATTTTATTGTCTAGTTTTCTCCAGTCTATTCTCTAGTTTTATTGCCACAGCTGTTTGAGCTAGGCAATGACCAGCCATCTGAAGAAGCAATTCACCCACAAGTGTGGATGGGGAGAAATTAAATCATTTAATATTTTAATGCAATTTTGTACTTTTGGACCTATACATGAACCGAAATTCAGTTATCCTTCCGAATGATCTTTCTTTCAATTTTTGTAATGGAATTCCTCAATCAAGTAATGGCTATAAAATCTGTTTATTAGGAAAAGTGCGCACAAATGCATATAGTGGAAATAATGTTTTAGGAAGTATTGTATTAGAAGAAACTGCTTGAAACAATGAGTGTATTAGACAAAAGAGCATTCAAAAATGTGTTCATTTGAAAAATGAATATATTTTTATGCTTTTTTTAAAAAAAAAAAAAAACCTCCACTCAAACCAACATGTAAACAAGCTGAACTGAACTTAAGACTGGAAAAATGAGAAGCTGAAAGAAACTGACATTGTCAGATTCTTCTGTTCCTAACCACAATTCCATGCTATGGAACATAAATTTCTTTCTCAGTTCCATTTCTTACCTTGTTTGCTCAGTCTTGCTACATTTTTCTCCCCCATGTAAGCCGCCGAAGGGAGAGACCACAGAAACATTCAGAACTTCATGTGGTACAGCCCTCTCGTGGGACTGCACCTCCTCTGGGTGCATATGGAGGAGCATCACCACTTTAAAATCACCCCTACATGAAAAACACCTGCCACTAATTACAGCTTATATATAGTTTACCTTTGAGCATTTTAAGAACAGCCCAAAAGGACAGTTGTGAATACCGCTGAAAGAAAGCATTATCCTTTTTTTTTTTTTTTTACCTCTTTAGTATCATCTTCTGCTCCATTGGGTGCTGAGGAACAAAGTACGAGATACTGAGTAGCGCCATCTGCTGGCTCCCAGGTCAATTTTAGACTGTTGTGGCTGATTTCAGAAACTCTGAGGGAACCAGGTGCAGAGAGAGGCACTACGGAGAGACAAAACATTAAAGGGAAACATTAAAAGAGAGGCCATTTTATCATGCTTAATACACCACAACATCTCTCTCTCTCTGTGTTGCAACTTGTGGCTCTCCAGATGTGTTAGAAACAGCAAGAGAGGAAGCCTCTTATGTGTCCCAAAACATTTCTCCAAATGTGTTGCGAAGAATCCTTCCAATGCTTCTTCTCTCTTAAAATGCTCTCAAAAATTGGGGATAATAAAAGTATTTTTCAGGCAAATGGGAATATTTTCAGGTGTTTGGGCCTACAACTCCCATCATCCCTCACCATTGACTATGCTGGCGAGGGCTGATGCAAGTTGTAGGCCGAAACATCTGAAGGAGCACAAGTTGCCCACCCTCAGCATATGAATACACCATTGTGCAAAAAACTGGAGGTACAATGGAAGAGCAGTTCCAAAAAAAGATTCCTTAAGCTGCAATCCTAGAACACCATCTGGGTGATGTAAATTGCTATAAGATTACCATGACACCAAATGCTAATGCTCAGTTCTTGACTTACACGTTGAGGTGATGCCTCTGAGCCCATCTCCAACCGCGTTCTCATAAATAGGGAACACTGAAACCAGATACTCCGTGTGGGATGTCAAGTTGAGGAGCTGTGCAGTGGAGGCCGTCCCATCTAAAACCACCTGGAAATATACAGGGAAGTTGCAATGAGGACGCTATTATCTTAAGGTCTAGTCTGACCAGGCTAGCCATGTGTCCTATTTTATGAAGGACAATTCTCTCTTTCAAGGGCAGTCAGAGGACCTCCCTCTATTTCAAGGTATAGGCTGTTTCAGGGGTGGAAAACATGTAGCCCTCACATAATCCCTCACCACCAGCTACTCTGGCTAGAGATGATGGGAATTGTAGGCCAAATTATCTGGGGGGAGGGGTAAATTGCCCATCCTTGCTCTATTTGAAGGGCTATCTGGTCCAAATTGGGTTGAAAGCTAAAGAACCATAAGAAAGGAGAGGAGGAGGTGGCCTTGAATGAACCCCTCAACAGTTAGCACCAGGACAGCAGGCTGAGCAGAAAAAAATATCACCTGGTCACCATCTTCCCCACTATGGTGAGATATGGTCAGACAACATGCTAAGCCATGGTTATGCTGCTAACTCTTTTGCAGCAAATGGCTTGTGAGCATGTTCAAATTGTGGCTATATTGACACCATGATTAGGAATAATTCACACAACACACTAAGGCCGTAGCTAGACCTAAGGTTTATCCCAGGATCATCCTGGGTTCGTCCCTGCCTGAGCGCTGGATGCCCTGTGTGGCACTTAGATGAACAGGTTTGACCTCAGGACAATCCTGGGATAAACCTTAGGTCTAGCTACGGCCTTAGTCATGGTTCATGCAACATGCCAAGCCATAATGTTTAGTTCAAAATGCTTAGCCACAGGGTCATTGGGTGGCGGTTCACAGAATTCATTAAGACAACCATTAAAAGAAAAGAAAAAGAAAACAAAGTCTACTAAGCTAAGCTTGGGTTGATGGGAGTTGTACTCCAACATATCCGGAGGATACCAAGTTGGGCAAGGCTGCCCTAAAGCATCTCACAGAATCTTCTGCAATGTAGAAGATTTGCAGCAAACATATAACAATTCCTTAGCTCTGAAGATTGACCACAGAAGATCATTACTATAGCTGTTTAAGGCTCTTGGTGTCTCTAGTCTGCATTGATAAACATGGTGAAAACCAGTAACTTTCTGGCTTGGATTACAAACTTCAGTGGCTTGCTTGTAATACTCTCCTTCAATTGGAGGCAGCCATTACAGCCCCATGGGTTCTTCTCCGGCTTGGATTGTGGAGTGTTCACCCATCACTAGCGTCCATCTGGCTGATTCAGCTAAGCTCAAACTGTCAAAGATAGGGTCACTTACCTCTTTAGGAATCCCACCCCTAGAAGGGTAATAGACCACCCTGTATTTTTTGGGTGTTACCACAGGAGGGTTCCAGATAAGGCGCATACTTCTGGACGTCACCTCCTTTAAGACAAGGTTGGTTGGGCTCAGATGGGCACCGGTATTCACCGGGATGGCTTTTACTGGATCACCTACAAGTTAGGAAAATGATTACAATTTCATTTCTGGACTTGGGGGAGCTGGGTTGAAGTTCCCAAATGGGCATGAAGCCTGTTAGATATGGCTGTGAGCCATTCAGTAGCTCCCAGTCTAATCTACCCCAGAGGACTGATCTGGGACAATATGTGGATTTGAATCCAATGGTGTTATTCCACCAGGGCAAAGCTTCTACCACTTGTAGAAACTCTGTTTCCATCCTTGCGCAAGGGTCAAATCCAAAACTTTGATTCCGCTTGTGCAAACCATTAAACAAGCCACCACACAAGGTGTTCCACAAGCTATTGCACTAGTTGCTGTACAAGACCCTCTATGAGCTATGTCGCACAAGCCCTCACAAAACTCATTATAACTTCATTAGGCCACAACAGACATGGCTTTAACTCTGTATCTAGCAGCTACCATCTTTTTCTTCATTTTTATCCTAGAGGAGGCAGGTGAAAGAAGAAAGTGCAAAAGCTGGGTTGCAGTTAAACCTCAAAAAAAACCAAGATCATGGCAACCAGCTTGATTGATAACTGGCAAACAGAGGGAGAAAACGTGGAGGCAGTGACAGACTTTGTATTTCTGGGCGCAAAGATTACTGCAGACGCTGACGGCAGCCAGGAAATCAGAAGACATTTACTTCTTGGGAGGAGAGCAATGACAAATCTTGACAAAATAGTTAAGAGCAGAGACACCACACTGACAACAAAGGTCCGCATAGTTAAAGCAATGGTATTCCCCGTAGTAACCTATGGCTGCGAGAGCTGGACCATAAGGAAAGCTGAGCGAAGGAAGATAGATGCTTTTGAACGGTGGTGTTGGAGGAAAATTCTGAGAGTGCCGTGGACTGCAAGAAGATCAAACCAGTCCATACTCCAGGAAATAAAGCCAGACTGCTCACTTGAGGGAATGGTATTAAAGGCAAAGCTGAAGTACTTTGGCCACATAGTGAGAAGACAGGATACCCTGGAGAAGAGGCTGATGCTAGGGAAAGTGGAAGGCAAAAGGAAGAGGGGCCGACCAAGGGCAAGATGGATGGAGGATATTCTGGAGGTGACAGACTTGACCTTGGGGGAGCTAGGGGTGGCGATGGCCGACAGAAAGCTCTGGCGTGGGCTGGTCCATGAAGTCACGAAGAGTCGGAAACGACTGAACGAATAAACAACAACAAGGCATATCTGGCCCAGTCCAGATCTAAAAGCCCTATGCTAGGGTCCTGCTCCAGATCAGGCTGCCTGTACCCACTCTACAGTAATGATGAAAAAAGATGTAGCGGCTAGACATGGTTATAAAGTAATATCTGTTTTAGCCCTTAGTTAGGGTGACCATATGAGCCTCGTGTGGCACAGAGCGGTAAAGCAGTGGTTTCTTCAGCTGAAACTCTCCCCACAGCCTGAGTTCGATCCCAGTGGAACCCAGCAGGTCGACTCAGCCTTCCATCCTCCCGAGGTCGGTAAAATGAGTACCCAGCTAGCTGGGGAAAAGGTAATAACGGCCGGGGGAGGCAACGGCAAACCACCCCGCTATAAGGCCTGCCAAGAAAATGTCAGCGAAAGCTGGCGTCCCTCCAAGAGTCAGTAATGACTCAGTGCTTGCACAAAAGGACCCTTTCCTTTCCTACGGTGACCATATGAAAAGGAGGACAGGGCTCCTGTATCTTTAACAGTTGTATTGGAAATTTCAGCAGGTGTCATTTGTATATATGGGGAACCTGGTGAAATTTCCTCTTCATCGCATCAGTTAAAGCTGCAGGTGCCCTGCCCTCTTTTGCATCTGATCACTCTAGTATAGCTCCTGCAGCTTTAACTGTTGTGATGAAGATGGGGTTTCACCAGGTCTCCATATATACAAACTATACCTGCTGAAATTCCCGTTTCTGTGCAACTGTTAAAGATACAGGAGCCCTGCCCTCCTTTTCATATGGTCACCCTACCTTAGTTGCACTTAGGTCATGGCTAGACCTACTTGGTCTAGCACGACAGAGGGGTGAGGAACTTGCAATGAGGTTTTCGCGAGATCTCCTCTCTGTCTACACGTGGCGTGTGATGACAAAGGAGCAACAGGACGTCGCGCCCGCCATTTTTAAAAAAAGGGGACAAAGGGCACGAATGCTCATGTGGAAAATGGTACGTTTTAAAAATAATAATAACTTCCCCACTCCACCCCACCCCACCCCTGATGGGCACAGATCTCCTGAGGAGCTCTGTGCCCCATGCCCAGGTCCCGGCTCCTCGAGGTTACTCGCGAGGAGCTGGGACAAACCGAGATGGTGGGCCACACTTTCCATGGTCTCGGGATCATCCCAAGATCACGGGAAAAACATGAGGTTGATATCCTGGGGAAAGGGACATGAGGTTGATATCCCGGGGATATCCCGTTCCTAATCATGTTGTTTCCTGACTTCTGGACTGCTTTTGGACTTCGCCTTGCCCCCTGCCTCTGCCACACCTTGTTGGTTCCTGATCCTCGGACTGCCTCTGGACTACGCTGTGGTTCTGCTTCTGTCTCGGCAGGTGGTGCTGGACCCTCGTGCCAGTTCTGGGACATTGCTCCAGCTCGGCCCAGACTCAGGTTCAACTGTGCCTCTGAACTCTTGCACGCTACAGGAGGGGGCTGCTGGCTCTGGCACATGCTAGTGATGGTCAATAAAGCTGAACTCTTCTTGATCCCGCTTCAATATGGTGTTCTCTGCCTCACTCCCCCGGGTCCTGGTGGCCCAGCCTAGCTCCCTGCCGCCCAGGCCCCGGACATAACACTGCTCTCCGCATTGGTTCAGAGTTTGTGGGGGGTGGGATGGGGGGATACAAGGTGAGTAATTCTGACTCAGGTTTTACATGAATGAACTGCCTTGGTGGGCATGAAGCTAAATAAGGAAGTGGAGTTCACTTCACCTCTGTTCTTGTCTTTGTTCTTCTCCTTGATCCAGGCACATAAGACCCGGGTAAGCCGGCCGACCAGAGAACTGAGCAGAGGGAAATCCAGCACGTTGTAAACAGTCATCTCCAACGGTTCTGAGGCCACGTGGCGCAACTCTGCCTCATCTGCATTTTTCACCCCTAGAAAACGAAGATCAAGAGCCAAAGTGTAGATGTAAAATAAGGGTACATCTTTGGGTTAGGAATGAATTGTGGGCTCCACAATTCAAGAAGGACACAGACAAGTTGGAGCGTGTTCAGAGGAGGGCAACCAGGATGATCAGGGGTCTAGAAACAAAACCCTATGAAGAAAGACTGAAAGAACTGGGCATGTTTAGCCAGGAGAAGAGAAGATGGAGGGGAGACATGATAGCACTCTTCAAATACTTAAAAGGTTGTCACACAGAGGAGGGCCAGGATCTCTTCTCAATCCTCCCAGAGTGCAGGACATGGAATAACGGGCTCAAGTTAAAGGAAGCCAGATTCCGGCTGGACATCAGGAAAAACTTCCTGACTGTTAGAGTAGTATGACAGTACAATCCAGTTACCTAGGGAGGTTGTGGGCTCTCCCACACTAGAGGCATTCAAGAGGCAGCTGGACAACCATCTGTCAGGGATGCTTTAGAGTGGATTCCTGCACAGAACAGGGGGTTGGACTCGATGACCTTATAAGCCCCTTCCAACTCTACTATTCTATGATTCTATGAATGAATCTGTCAAAGTTGATTCCACTCAGTTTCTCATTTTTCCCATATTAAGTTTTGTTCCTGCCGAATAAAGGAGAATTACTATAAACTTGTATGGAGGTGGTATTTAACTCCGGTTAGATTAAATAAGATTAATAAACAGCTTTCAGCAGATTGTTGGAGGGGTTGTGGAGAAAAGGGAACGTATTTACATATGTGGTGGGATTGTATACATGTGCAAAAGTTATGGAAGATGGTGTTTTATGAGATTGAACAGATTGTGGGATTTAAAGTAGAAGTTACACCAAGGATTGCATTACTCTCACTGCATGATGATCTTAAATGTAATAAAGAAATGAAAGAATTGATAACGAACCTGCTGACAGCTGCGAGGTTGATAGTAACTAGGAATTGGAAAATTACAGGAGATTATTGTATTGAAGAATGGTATAAAGAAGTGTGGGACATTGCTATAAATGATAAATTGACATGTAATATAAAAATGAAAAGAGGCATAGTAAAAACGAATGATTTTGAGAGTATATGGAAAAAGTTCCTGGAGTTTGTATTTTCTAAAGGAAGGGGGGATCCACCAACAGATGAAACTATGAGTTTTTGGAAACAAGAATGAGATCCCGAGGTGGGGGGAGCACTGTTATGTTTATTATATTATGTTTAATAGGTTAACATTGAATATATGATAGTAAGGTATTATAATATCTTGTATTAAGTGATTTTGACTTGTGTTTGTTGTTTCAATAATAAAAATATTAAAAAAAAAAAGTTTTGTTCCTGCCGTATCTGGTGAAGTGCTCAATTTTTTTCAGTAGGTTTAAGTAATTCAGCAGACTATTCCATCTGCTGAATTATCCATACAATGCATTACAATACATTCTAGTGTTGTTCAAATAATGCTAACGCACTTTGAATGAAGTAACAGAGGCAAGGTGCACTGCTTTGGAGGATGTATAAATGGATGTCAAAGGCCTTTGTTGGGTAACAATGTACAGACATGTCAAATCTTTACCAGTCATTTAAGCTTAGATTTGACACTCCTTTCAAGTGGGTGCTAGGATTGTAAAGCATTCTAAAAGAATTTACAGCCCCATAGAGCTCCATCACACCAGCTATTTAGCGCACTTTTGCCATGCCTGGTCTGTGGATTTGCAGCATGGTACTCACATTTATTTATTAATTACATTTCTATATTTATTAATTACATTTCTATACCGCCCAATAGCCGGAGCTCTCTGGGTGGTTCACATGAAGCCGTGCCTGTCCTGCCGACACCCTGCCTCTTCCCCAGCATTTTCCATCTTTTCCTAGAACGCCTAAAGTCTGGATTATTTTCCCTAAACAGGTTTTCCTTTGATGGGGTCATGTGCTTTGATGGGAGCCCTGCTGTTGGCTTGAATGGTCCTGGTAGGGAAAAGCGATATCTCCCAGCAGCCGGCTCCAAGCCTCAATATAAAACCCAAACCTTGCATCCCAGGCTCGAAAGCATTTTTTAAAATTGTACAATGCCCGTATCTCTGCAGAGACAGGATTGTACTCCCTTGATGAACCCAAAGAGCCAGACTAAAGGGTTGTTCCATTTTTGCCAGGCAGAAAGGCAGTCTGGTTGAAGTACTCATCTGACAGGACCTGTCTTGTTAAAGGGGGGGGGAGGAGGAGCAACCAATGAACTGGAGGGAGAAAGAGAAGGGGTGGAGTGGAAGAGCGAACAAGCGAAAGAGCATTGGAGGTAAGAAACACGGAGACAAAGCAGGGGGGAAATTATGTGCGATGGAGCCTGGATTCTTGATGTTTCCCACCCTATTATAATATTCAGATTTAAAAATCAGAAACCTGTGGAGGTGAAGAGGTGAACTCACCAACAGCAAATATCTCTATTCCCTTATTCTTCAAGGTCTGTGCAGATGGGCTGGCGTCGTCCTGGGATTTTCCGTCGGTCAAGAGGACGACCAGTTTGGGAGCATCCGATCTCGCACCAGCTTCAGCTTTCAGATTCTGTTCTAAGACATGGGTCAGGGCTAGCCCTTTCAAAGAGAAAGAATGAAAGGCAGAACGGCACACAGTTACATGAGAAGCAGAGCGGAGAGGAGCAATACCTGATTTCTCCCTTTGCATGTTACACCAGAAGCTGAAAACTCAGGTGTGCAAGAGGTCTCACGTCTTAACACTTTCTGTAATGTGTAAACCTACCGTAATACTGGCAAAAGCACTTTTAGACACTGAAGGACGCCTTAAATATTAAAACCTTCGTAGGGATTGTAATGCACTGTGGACTGTAAAGATCAAGGGAAGTCTTGTTCATAGTCTTGTGTGTGGCTTTTAGAACAGCAATCAATCAATATTTAATAATTATTCTACTAATAAAGGGCAAATCTGGGACATTACTTACTCTGAAGTTAATTCCCATTTATTCTCCCTCCCTTCAGCATCCAAGACCTATCGGGTTATGCTGTGTTTTTAGTCTGTTGCAGCAAAGCCAGAATTTGGGGGAATCTTAAAGACAAAGAAAATTAGTACGGCATAAACTTTTGCCATGAAAGCCCATGCCATAATAAAGTTGTTAGCTTTTAAGGTTCCACAAGACCCTCCGTTGTTTTTGAATCAAACGGAAGCTTGTCCACTAGCAACACACTTCAAGGTTTAGTTAATACAGGGGCTTAGGTACAAAGAGATCCACTTGCTGGGAGAACAGTCAGACAAAACCTGTGGTTTCAGTGACAGTCCCCAGCCATTGGTTGGCTCATCCCTCTGGACGTGCTTTCAAATCAGAGTCCAAGCAAGGAACTCACCTAAACCAGAAAGAGAGAGGGGGGACCTGTTCAGACAACACACTAAGCCATGGTTAGGCCCCTAACACTTTTGCAGTACATTAGTGGGTGTGTTTAAACCATGGTTATGTAGCCACCATGGTTAGGAATGGTTCACATTACACACTAAGTCATGGTTCGCATGACACACAAAGCCATAATGTTTAGGTCAAAATGATCTACCACCATGGCAGAGGCCTCAGCTGGACCCAGCGGTCTAACGGGATGGAGGGGTGAAGATCCCGCGATATTTTTATCGTGAGATCTCCCCCTCTGTTCACACGTGGGAGAACAGAGGGCATCGCGCCTGCCATTTTTAAAAAAGAGACCGGAGCGCACAAGCGTTTGTGTGCAAACAGTAAGTCCTTTAAAAAAAAATCCTTGCTCTCCCCACCTCACCCCCGATGGGCGCAAATCTCCTGAGGAGCTCTGAACCCCGTGTGAGGAACCACGAGGGGCCGGGACAAACCGCAACACCTGGCCACGTGTTCCGCTATCTTGGGCTCAGCCCAAGACAGAGGAAAAACTGGGCCTAAAGTGGAGGGCTGGATCCTGGGGCAAAGGTGGGATCATCCCTCCCTGATCCCAGGATCCTCTGTGCATCATGTGGATCCACAGAGATGACCCAGGGGATCACCCTGGGATAAGCCCTGTCTAGTATGTCATCTGAACAGGGTCAGTGATTTACCTGTAAATGTGTTGCCTCCCTTGTACCTGAGGCTTCTAAGGGCCTCTAACACCTCATCCCGTGTGGAGTAGGTATTCAAATCCCATTCCGTGCGTGGGTCACTACTGTACTGGGACAAACCTGGAAGAAAACAAGAGATACCAACAGAAAGAGATCAGGGAGGAAGTCTTTAAAAAGCCAGGAGCCTCTGGGGTCTAGCAAACAGAATGACAGCTATCGTCCTGAAAGGTCTTGCTTAAAATCTGCAAAATTGGAACAATAATGGCCTGTTCTCTGTGGTTGTTTAAAGTGTTGTATCAATTAAAGTGTGTCTATTTGGTGGATCCAAAGCAACTGTATGGGCAAATGCCATGTTTCCACCCATAGATTTTGGGACTCATGATTCAATGAGAACATTGAGCATTCCTGTTAATTATCTGTGTCCTCACAACATTCCTGGGAGGGAGGTATCTCATTTCTTGGGCTAACGCCCAATTCGAGAACCATTCATCAATCAATTGTAGGGTTTTGAATAACTGAAGATGACAAATCCTATGTAATCCTATGCATAATTAGACAGAAAAAATTCCCAAAATTCCCAGCATATCCCTGCCAAAGAAGTCTAAAATTCCCAGCATGCTCTAGCCGGGGCATGATGAGAATTGTAAGACATTTTTCTGCCTAAATAGGCACAGGACTGCACTGTTCGAATATCATAACTGTGTGAAAGATATTTTGGAAATTTTATAATTGTTTCTGAAGGGTTCATGAAAGATTCATTTCCTATAAAACCTTGTTTTTATTTAATGGTATGGGGAGCTGTGAAGTTGGAACTTTTTATATTTATATTTCAAAAGTTCTATTTCATGTTTAATCTATTTAGGATGCAGTCCTATGATTCCTGGGAGGGTACCTAGGGGACATAGCATGTTTTGCCAAAGAGGACAGAGAGCGTAAGAAGAGCCCTGCTGGATCAGACCAAGGGTCCATCTTGCCCAGCACTGCATTGACACGGGCCAGGTCTACACGAAGCAGGATATAACACTTTGAAAGTGGTTTGAAAACGGTATGTGGAATGTGTCAATGGGCCCCAACAGTCCTCAGTGCTCTTCAATACCATTATAAAGCTGTAGTGTAGATCCTGCCACAGTGGCCAGCCAACTGTTGACCAGGAACCCACAACAGAAAATGGGTGCTATAGTAGCCAACTGCCTATGTTCCCCAGCAACTGGTGTATATAGGCTTACTGCCTCTGCCCTCAGAGGAGGAGATAAGAACATAAGTGCCCTGCTGGATCCATCTAGTCCAGCACTCTGTTCACACAAGGGCCAACCAGCTGTCGACCAGGGACCAACAAAGCAGGACATCCCACCCATGTTCCCCAGCAACTGGTGCACACAGGCTTAGTGCCTCTGATACTGGAGGTAGCACAGATCTGACCTCAGGAACCCCTTCCCAGCCACAGCAGAAACCTTTGAAGCGCTTGTCTCACTGACATCAGTTTCGACATTGGTGGAGGCAAAATGAGGGAATTCCATGGGTGTGCTGGTGGAGGATCAAGGGGAGCCATGGATCCATAGTACCTCATGCCCCCAGCATGCCCCCCAACCTACCAGGCAATCTAGCCCAGTCCTGGTATAGATTTGGAATCAATGGGAGGGAATGCAGAACAGGGGGAAGACCCTGAAGGGGGGGAAAAATCAGGCAAAATGTTTCTCCCCCCCTCTATTCTGCCTTGTTAGCATGACCCTAGCAGGGCTTTGGATAATGTTGATCCTCTGCCTTTCATCTCACACCCATCCATGGCAGGATTGCTCTGCCCGGGCTGCAGTACTATGCACGCTTTTGAGTAGACCTATATAGGATTGCACTGCTAATCAAAGGGTCTGACATGGGGTTCCTTTTTCTTTTGCCTTCTTTTTTCCTTTGATACTCATAGAATCATAGTATAGCAGAGTTGGAAGGGGCCTACAAGGCCATCGAGTCCAACCCCCTGCTCAATGCAGGAATCCACCCTAAAGCATCCCTGACAGATGCTTGTCCAGCTGCCCCTTGAAGGCCTCTAATGTGGGAGAGCCCACAACCTCCCTAGGCAACTGATTCCATTGTTGTACTGCTCTAACAGTCAGGAAGTTTTTCCTGATGTCCAGCCAGAATCTGGCTTCCTTTAACTTGAGCCCATTATTCCGTGTCCTGCACTCTGGGAGGATCGAGAAGAGATCCTGGCCCTCCTCTGTGTGATAACCTTTTAAGTATTTGGTCTTAATAGCCTATGATGAGTGCTAGTAATATTTTATATTTAATTCGCCAACTTAGTGGCATGTATGGTATGGCCATACTGTGTCGAAGGAAGAGGAGGAGGGGATATATAAATTCATAAATCCAAATCCCCATAGAAAAGTGATATAGAATTTTCTATGGTCCCCTGACTGTGGGGACTGGTAGAAAAAGAAGTCCCTCACCCACTCTTATCTTGTCCCCAGCAACGTTGAAAGGTGCAACCAGAGAAGCCAGGAATTCTCTGATGAGTCCGAAATTGTTGCGGCCGATGCTCCAGGAGCCGTCCACAAGCAAGACAATATCAGTCACAGCAGAGGTGTCACACCGGAAGTGAGAAACTATGGAAAGAGGATGGGTTCAGAAAGAGAAAGGGTGAATTTCTGATTTAAAGAACAAAAATGTATGTTGCTTTTATCCTCTGCATCCATTTCCTGTCGGTACGTTCTATCATTCTCTCACCCAAGTGGACTTGGGCCATATTGGTATCCTCTGATCTGTTTAGTTGTGGGGGTCCTGGCTGAAACAGGCCCCAGATTTTAGACAGCCTTGTACTTGGTAATAGGGGTGTGCATGGACCCCCCACTCTGCTTCACTTTCAGATCCGCCATTTTTCAGATCGGGCCGCTCCGCCCCGCCCCCACTCCGCCTATGCCCACTCCACTCCGCTCAGAGCTCCGGATCCGGATTGGAGCTCCGTTCCCCCCCCCCATAGGGGGGTTACCGGGCCCTGCCACCATCGCCGCCCATGCGGCGACGGCGGCAAAGCCCAGTAAGGGGGAGGGGGGCCTTACCTGCCTCCGTCCGTGGTCCGTCGCCGTCTTCAATTGAGCCCGCGGTTCCACCAGGAAGTCTGGGCCGCAAGCGGCCCAGACTTCCTGCTGGAACCACGGGCTCAATTGAAGATGCTGACAGACCGCGGACGGAGGCAGGTAAGGGAGAGGAGGGGGGGTTTACCAGGCCCTGCTGCTGTCGCCGCATGGGTGACAGCGACAGCGGCAGGGCCCGGTAAACCCCACTTACCTTTCCGGCGGAGCTCCGGATTGAGGCGAAGGATCCGCCTTCACCTCGATCCTCTTCGCCACGCTCCGCTGGCCCCCCAATCCTCTTCGCCTCCGCCTTAAGGGCAGGCAAAGCCCCCCGCTCCGCTTCTAATTCGCCGGTCCGATTAGAAGCGGAGCACATCCCTACTTGGTAACATACTTTAAGGGAGGAAGAGCTATTCCTCTCTCTCCAGGGCTGGCTCTGCCATGAGGCCGGGTGAAGAGACCTGTTTCCGGTGGCACTATCATGGGGGGAATACATAAAAGCAGGAATTAGCATGTGAATCTGCCAGTGGCAGCAAAATGTCTTTAGTCAGCACTGCCTGTGGCTGCTGTGGGCCTGGGGAGGCCACAAAGGGTCAGAGGAAGGGTTTTGTTCCCCCAACAATTTATTTATTTATTTATTTAAAATATTTATATCCCACCCTATATCACTAAGATCTCAGGGTGGCGTACAGATAAAAACATGCAGTATAAAACAATAAATATACACAGTTAAAAACACATTAAACCATAATCCAAGTTAAAACAATATATAATTTAAAAGCAATAGATGCAGTTAATACAGTTTAAACAATGTGCCAGTGAGTTTAACCATCAAAGGCCTTGCTTAAAAGCCACGTTTTTACTTGGCGTCGAAATGCAATCAATGTTGGCGCCAATTGGGCTTCCAAGGGGAGGGCATTCCACAGTCGGGGGGTCACCACAGAGAAAGCCCTGTGTTATCCATAGAGAGTTCGGAAGGCCAGGAGCTCTGTTTTCACATCTGCTATGAGATGAGGATAACAAGACTCAAGGAATGAACCATTAAGGGAGGAGTGCAGATGAAAATGTAGTGAAACCTTGAGAATGGACATGCTAGTTGATGCCTAAGGTAACTATGTCAATGAGAACTTTGATAATTTTTGGCTGACATTTTTAAATAAATATTTCAGATACATGAGTAAATCTTTCCACATTAAGGTTGCTTCTCTACTAGGGATGTGCTCCGCTTCTAATCGGACCAGTGAATTAGAAGCGGAGCGGGGGGCTTTGCCTCCCCTTAAGGCGGAGGCGAAGAGGATTGGGGGGCTGGCGGAGCATGGCGAAGAGGATCGAGGTGACGGCGGATCCTTCACCTCGATCCGGAGCTCTGCCAGAAAGGTAAGTGGGGTTTACCGGGCCCTGCCGCTGTCGCTGTCACCCATGTGGAAACAGCAGCAGGGCCCGGTAACCCCCCCTCCTCTCCCTTACCTGCCTCTGTCCGCGGTCCCTCGGCTTCTTCAACTGAGCCCGCGGTTCAACCAGGAAGTCTAGGCCGCACTTGTGGCCCAGATTTCCTGGTTGAACCGCGGGCTCAATTGAAGAAGCCGATGGACCGTGGACAGAGGCAGGTAAGGCCCCCCTCCCCCTTGGTCCCTTACCGGGCTCTGCCGCAGGGCCTGGTAACCCCCCCGCCCTCTCCCAGCCTTACCTGGCACCACTCCCCTCCACTGCGGAGCTCTGATTCGGAGCTTGAGCTCCGCGGCGAAGAGGAGCGGAGTATGGGCGGAGCGGCGCGGAGCGGGCCAATCCGAAATTTTCGGATCGGGCCGCGGGGTGGAGCAGGGGGTCCATGCACACCCCTATTCTCTACCATCAGGGGAGGATTCAACTAGAGTGCTCTAGCTGTTTTGGACTACAACTCCCAGCATTGTGGGAGGAACTAGAGCTGATAGGAGTTGACTTCCAAAACATTCTGGTGTCCAAAGGGTGACAATGTGGAAAGGAGGACAGGGCTCCTGAATCTTTAACAGTTGTACTGAAAGGGGAATTTCAGTAGGTGCCATTTGTATGCATGCAGCACCTGGTAGTATTCCCTCTACATCACAACAATTAAAACTGCAGGAGCCTTGCCCTCTTTTGTATCTGGTCACTCTAGTATAGCTCCTGCAGGTTCAATCATTGTGATGAAGAGGGAGTTTCACCAAGTGCTGCATGCATACAAATGACACCTGCTGAAATTCTCTTTCCTATACAACTGTTAAAGACACTAGGGCCCTGTCCTCCTTTCCATATGGTCACCCTATTCAAACCATGAAAAACGTGTGTAGTTTACACTTAGGGGTTGATACCCAAGTATAAAAGAGTGAGAGCTTTGCACACAATGTGCCCGAAGGCTACTCACTGGACAGTGTGGCCAATTGCATTCAATGGGAGACCAGTACAGATCTAGTCTAACATCCCCATACCTGCCCTGCAGTGTACGGAGTGGACGTGGGGCAGGTCAATCAATGTATTGTATGGGATACCAAGGACAATGACTGGGGCATTTCATGAAACACTCTGTAACCTGTGGAAATTCAACCACAACAAAGAGCAGAAATGTCCATTTGAAGAAAGATGACAGATTTCTCTTGATCAAGCACTAGCTTGCATTGTGTATAGACCACAGGTGTGCGCTGGTGATGTGGCAATCTCTGGGAGTGAAGGCAGTCAACCTCTTAGGGAATATGCCCTGGTGTGATTTTATGCATGCTGTCAGATCAATTCCATCACTGTTCTAATCCAGTTCTTTGCTTCTTTATCACGGCGAGCCTTGTGTGATGGCTTAGTACGATGTTAACATTCATTGGCTGTCCCTGGGGCTAAAATTATTCAGGTGATTTCCCTTTATCAGATTCAGTCTTTTTCCAAATTGTGCTTTCCAAACCATGTGCATAAATCCCCTTCCATCATGTCCCATAACCCTCTTCATTGGTCTTTTTCCAGATGCCTCATGTAACAATGGTTAATGTAAAATGCACACACCTGAGAAGGAATGTATTTACTGGAAGAGCTGAGAGAAGACTTCATAGCTTCCAGTTTTTTAAACTAAGGCCACAGCTAGACCTAAGGTTTATCCTGGGATCATCCAGGGTTCGCCCCTGCCTGAGCACTGGATCCCCTGTGTGTCACCTAGGTGAACAGGTTTGACCCCTGGATGATCCAGGGATAAACCTTAGGTCTAGCTATGGCCAAAGAGCCTCCCTTGATGTCAGATATACTGGGGTGGAGGGCATAAATCAGCAGTCGATCATCTCCTTTGTGTTTGGGGCAGGGATATGTAATACATTACTGAGGATATCATAGATCATAAAATAGCAGAGTTGAAAGGGGCCTACAAGGCCATCTAGTCCACCCCCCTGCTCAATGCAGGAATCCACCCTAAAGCATCTCTAACAGATGGTTGTCCAGCTGCCTCTTGAATGATACTCACTGATCTAGAGTATACCCATTATACTCTAGATCAGTGGTCTTCAACTGGTCCAGACCTAAGTCTCATCTTGGACTCAAAACCTGCAACATGGGACCCACTTTCTCAATTTTCTCCATGTCCAACATGGCAGCAACAACTTTACCACAACCCATCTGGACTGATCTCATGACCCACTTTTGGGTTGTGACCCTCCAGTTGAAGACCACTGTTGTAGACTGTCTACTGGATGATGCCTCCAAAGAAAACTTTATTTTGGCCCTCGGTTATGTTTTTATCAGTAGTCCCGATCATAAAACAAGTCCCTATCTCCTTTCAGACCAGAATATGTCTGTCCTGTATAAAACTTCATTATTTTTGCATTATCTGTACCTATTCAAACCATGTATTTTCTTTGTGAGGATTACCATTTGTGTTAAGAATTGCCATTGGTGCATGGAAATATTTCCTGTTTTCCTTTGTATCTGTATGTGTGTGTGGTTTTTTTAAAAAATCAAGTATATGCTAATCCAGAGGGTCTCAAAGTAGTGTCCCTGAGTTCCCTGCCCCTTCTGACTTTTTTTTTTTAAAAAAATCTGGAGGCTGGTATGCTGCATATCAGCAGGGGATGTAACTTTGTCAACAGTAATTTAAGTCCCATTGATTTCAATGAGTCTACTCTCAGTACGACTGAGATGGAATTCAACTGTGCATGTGTGTTCAAGCAGTAAAACCAACAGTGTGGAATCAGTTCTCTGGATGCACCAGAATTCAGTTTCTGCTTTTCCTGTGGTGCTCATATAAGGCCAGCTATTATCCCGCCCCCATCACAAACTTTCAAAGTTTCCAGGAACATTGTTGTGATCACTCCAAGGCCTTAGCTAGACCTACCTGTTATCCCGCGACAGAGGAGGGAAGATCTCACATTGTGTTTAACAGGAGATCCCTCCTCTGTTTACATGCGATGCACGACGTCCTCAGAAGGAGAGGCGTTGTGCCCGCCATTTTTTTAAATTAAAGGACCAGACCAGCAGCGCACGAATACTTGTGCGCAAAAGGTAAGGTTTTTAAAATTTAAATTACTTTCCCCTCTCTCCCCACCCTACCCCTGATGGGAGCAGCATTCCTGAGGAGTGCTGCACCCCATGCACTGCTCCTGGCTCCTCATGAGGAATCGTCCGGAGCCAGGTCAACCCGCGGCAACCGGCCATACGTTTTGCAGTCTCGGGCTCAGCCTGGGACAGTGGAAAAACCAGGCCCAAAGGAGAGGGCTATATCCCGGGGCAAGGGAGGGATGATCCCTCCCTGATCCCGGGATCCCCTGTGCGTCACGTGGACACACAGGGACGATCCCGGGGTTCACCCAGGGATAAAGCCCCATCTAGCTATGGCCAAAGTATCAGATGAAGCTGTAATCACAGGACTAGACTAGACACAATACATGAGATAGGACTGTAGGAAGCACCCTTTTACTAGGTCACGCTGGTTATGTTGTCGTTATTCTGCAGAACATAATAGCTTGCCCATTTTCATCAAAGGTTCTCAGGCAGACAATCTGCCATCCAACCGCCAAGCAGCAGAAATGCACCATTAGCCTTCAGATCACACTCTCGCTGTCATCCCTGCCATGAACATCTTGTACGCAGATCCTGTAAGGGCATCTCCCTGCGATGTGACTTAGTTGGGTTAGAGAGAACACCAGTGCAGGGCAATGTCAGAGGCACACATGGGAACTTGTAAAAGCTGGTTATTCTCTAGGCGCGTCAAGACTTACACTTGAAAACAACAACAACCCAGCCATGTCAATGTGCCCATAGAAACAGCTCACCTCTCCTGAACCCTTCTCTGGTTGTTTTCTCTTGGGTCAGATAGTCTATTTCGAATTCTACTGGGCTTGGCAGAGTCATTTTCATGGTCAACGGGGTTGCAGGCATCAATGTGGACTCAACGTCTGGCATGGATTCACTGGGCCCCTTCGAAATGGTTGGCTTTTGCTGTTTCTTATCTGGATCATCCCTTCCTATGTTCCAGAACATCACAAGAAAAAAGAAAGGTCCAGTCTGTTCCTACCATCGATTCAAAATGCTGGTTTTAACATTTAACGCTCTGAATGGCCTGGGACCAGGTATCTCCTCCTATATTATCTACCTAGACCTTAAGATCATTATAAGAACATAAGGAGAACCATGCTGGATCAGACCAAGGGTCCATCTATTCCACCCTTCTCCAGGTGCCCCCTCCAAATGATAAAATTCAAGGAGCTACAAGAAAGAGGGCCTTTTCATTGGTGGCACCCGGTCTGCTGAAGGCCCTCTCCAGAGAGGGTTGCCAGGTCCCTGAATGATGGGCATCTTTTTATTCTCCTGGGCATTTTGTACTTCTGGATCTTTGCACTCTTTTATCTTTCTGCTTATTTTACACGGCTTCTATGTGCTACAGGTTTTTTGTTTTTTTACCTGTTGCTGCTGGTTTTGTCTTGGTTTGATTATGTGCTGGTTTTTATCTTTATTCATTTATTTGGTGTTCTTAGTTTATTCATACACCAGTCAGAGAATTTTGGTTATTCGGTGGTCTAAACGTGCAATAAATAAATACATTTCCTGCAGCTGGTCCCTCTGCAAACCAACCAACCACAGTTTAGTGATCAAAAGTTTTAATTTGTGGGTCTGCATATTCTTTCATAAGGGGGGAAATCCTGAGAGGGCAGACTTTGGCACTGCAAGAACCCCAGGCAAAGACCACAGCCCCAGCCCCTTTGCAACATAGTCATAGAATCATAGAACTGTGGAGTTGGAAGGGACCACAAGGATCATCTACAACCTTCTGCAATGTGCAGGAAATAAACCATCCATGAGAGGTGGCTGTCCATCCAGCCTCTTCTTTAAAACCTCCAGAGATGGAGAACCCACAACCTCCATAGGTAGACTGTTCCACTGTTGTACAGATCTTACTGTTAGGAAGGTTTTTCTTATATTTAATCAAAATCTAGGTAGCTGTAACTTACACCCATTATTTCAGGTCCTAATTTCTGTGGTCATGGAAAATAGTTCTTGACCATCTTCCCTGTGGCAACCTTTTATGTGCCTGAACACTGTTGACATGTCTCCCCTCAGTCTTCTTTTCTCCAGACTGAACACCCCAAATAGGTATTAAAGAAATTCAGTTTAAGCTATACAAGGGAAACTATGCAGAGATTGCAAGACAATCAAGAAGGTTTCGAACTACTCTGTAATGCAACTCAACCATTGGTATGGACACTATGTTCAACATCTAAGGCCCTCCTCTAGATGCCCCCTCCCAGAAAGGCTCAGAGGGTGGCAACAGAGGACAGGGTCTTCTCAGTGGTGCCCCCGCATTATGGCAAGATCTCCCCAATGAAGCACATCTGGCACCAACATTGTTATCTTTTTGGCACCAGGTTAAAACTGCCCTCTTCTCTCATGCATTTGGCAGCATATAATGATCTTTTAATCAGATCCTACATTGTCTTTGGCCGCTTGTTCAAAAATTGTTTTAGATATACGTTGTCTGTGTGTGAGTGTGTGTGTGCTAACTGTTGTATTTCTTATGTGATAAGTTTGGCACTTTGCACAATGTATTTTTAAGGGGGGGTTAATTTTTGTGAGCCGCCCAGAGAGCTTTGGCTGTGCGGCAGTATAGAAAAATAATAAATGAATGAATGAAAATGAATTATCTCTTAATGCCAGTCTCTGTTTGGAAACAAGATGACTTTGCAATGAGACATTTCCTCCCCCCTACCATAACACTAGAACCAAGTGGGGGTCATCCCATGAAGGTGATTGGTGGGAGATTCAGGACAGATAAAAGGAAGGAATTCTTCACACAGCACATATTTAAATTATGGACTTCACTACCACAAGTTGTAGTGATGGCCACCAATTTGGATGGTTGGATAAATTCCTGGAGGAGAAGGCTATGAATGGCTACTAGCACTGATGGTTGTGTGCTACCTCCAGCATCCGAGGCAGTAAGCCTGTGTGCACCAGTTGCTGGGGAACATGGGTGGGAGGGTGCTGTTGCACCATGTTCTGCTTTGTTGGTCCCTGGTTGACAGCTGGTTGGCCACAGTGTGAACAGAGTGCTGGACTAGATGGACCCTTGGTCTGATCCAGCATGGCAGTGTGTGGTCTGAACAGGCCCATCCTCTCTTCACTTTGACCCCTGCACATACTTATCTGAGTTGATGTTTCGCTGATGACTGTTGACAAGGCTTCAGTGTTCCGGATGTCTTCAGCCGCTGTGCTCCCAAGGGATGCTTCTGCCTTTTCTGGAGCACTCGTTGGGTTCCTTCTGTTACTTCTAGCTTGGGAGAGGTTTTTTAACTCTTCAACTAGAACAGCCAACATGTCAGTGGATTTGAGTCAGTCATATAACCAAACAAGTAAAAGGTGTTTGCACATTTCAGGTACTTTTCTGGAATCCCCAGTATTGAGAAGGGCGTTGTTTATATTTGCACAGCATAACGTGTAAAAAACACCCTTCCGAGACCCCATTTGTACCACACCCTTCTTTATTCCCCCAAAAGGGTTCCCAAGAGTCAGGGTGTCCTCCAAAGCAGCGTCCAATCCAATGAACTGTGTTCAGACAAAGAAATCAAGGAAGGCCAATTGCATGTGTAGTAGAGCTTGGATAAATACAGGAATCTACCCATAGATTTGGACCTAGCTAGGAATGCACGAGAATTTTGGTTGTGTTTGCAAAATGTCCAAGCACGGCCCCATCTGAAGCTGCGAATGTGAGCATGAAAATGTTCTGCTTGAAATATTCATAAATGATCAAACACATTCTGACATTCATTTCATTCCTGATTCCCTGTTCGATTTGCGAAAAATTCCTAATTTTCACAGATCAGGTTTGGAATTGGGAGCAAGACGAACAGGGGCATGTGTTCGAGAATTCACAAATATTGGGAGGGGGGAACATGTGCTTGTGCAGCGCATAATTGTGCTCCCATCCAGAGTAGGGATGTCCCAAGCACCTGATCGGGTCAGGGAGTCCAAAGGACCACACACACACACACACATCCGCACCCCCAGACCTAATCAAGCACACTTGGCATGAGTGTGGACACACGCTCAACAGCCGCCCACCCTGGCTGCTGAAATCATGCATTTCCCCCCTGCTTTAATGGTGGCTGCCATTAACGCAGTGGGGGAAAATGCATGATGTCGGGGGTCTCCAGTAATCACGGACTTCCCACCGCTGCATCCCTGGTAACTTAACAACCTTGCTGAGCCGAGCCGAGCCAAGCCAAGCCTCAGACAACAACGGCAACACGGCAAGGGTGAGTTAGCTCACCCCTAATCCAGGGTCGCTCTGCCTCCCCAGAAGTTGTTTGGACCATGCTAAGTCCAACCAGCTATCAGAACTTCTCAGAGCAGCTTGCAGGCATTGCCTGACCAACTAGCATACAATGTTTCCTACATTGCTCCCTGCCCTGCCCTGTCTTCCTGCCACAAATGGATATAGGCTGGTTCTTGTGGAGGATACATCATCAATCTATGCCTACTAGCCATAATAGCTATCTATTACCTTCAGTATCAAAGACACTTGCATGTGGGTTTCCCAGAGGCTTCCAATTGGCCACTGTGGGAACAGTATACTGGACTAGATAGGCCTCTTATGTTCTTGACCAACCTTCCCCAACCAGTTACCTTCCAGATGTTTTGGACTACAACTCCCACCATCCCTAACCATTAGGGATGTTGGCTGGGGTTGATGGGAGCTGAAGTCTAAAACAGCTGAGGGCATCAGGACTGTTCTTGGCCATAACTTGCATCTGGATTTTACTTCCATTCTTCCTTTCACTGCTTTCTCCCTGTTGGCCAATTCTCCAGTAGCAACCCTGATTGTTTGGCCAAGACTATACGTCTGTACTTGCACTGCAAGGCCATACTTCCTATAGCTCTGGAAGGGACCTCAGCCTAGCACAGTCTTCTAGCAATATGAACAGCACCATCCACATGACCGAGACATCAAGGAAGCAAAGGCCACACTTACTCACAAATTTCCTCCTGACAAAGAGGGCCTCTTGAGAACCATTAAGGATGTAGATTTGCAGGGTGTACTCTTTTGTGGGACTCAAACCCCCCACTGTTGCTTTAGCCGTTTTGGTTTTTAACATGACTTCCTGTTCAGAGTCACCTGTAATAGGCAAAAAGAGGAATAATGATGGCAACCCAGAATTAGAGTTCATAGTCCAGTCACACAAAAATCCACACCTAGTTTTTCTCACAAACCTTCTTCCATCTTTGCAGAGTAATTTAGAAAGGAAAGCAGCCTTTGTGGTGTGGTTGTTGGGAGTCAGAAACTCTTGGTAATCACCTGCAAATCACCCAGAGTTCTATCACTAGATCCCATTCTAACTTCTGCTCACCACTGTTTTAGAGCTGCAAATGGACATCAAGAGCCATTTTCCCCAGAATAAACCCTATAGCCCATCTCTGCCCATGTTCCTGCCTACACAAAATCCAAAAGAGAGATGGTGCCATTTTAAAAAAAAAATCATCAAGGTACATTTTTACACTGCCACCTGAGAATTAGACAGGGTTGCTGTCTTCTTGATCAACCCAGAGTGCAGGACACAGAATAACGGGCTGAAGTTACAGGAAGCCAGATTCCGGCTGGACTTCAGGAAAAACTTCCTGACTGTTAGAGCAGTACGACAATGGAACCAGTTACCTAGGGAGGTTGTGGGCTCTCCCACACTAGAGGCATTCAAGCGGCAGCTGGACAGCCATCTGTCAGGGATGCTTTAGGTTGGATTCCTGCATTGATCAGGGGGTTGGACTCGATGGCCTTGTAAGCCCCTTCCAACTCTGCTATTCTATGATTCTATGATTTCCATTTTTAGAGTGATCCCTGATTGTCTAGCATCACCCACAGAAACCAGGGCCCTCACTTGCCTTTTATGATGTCAGCACACCACTTTATCTGATTGGCTACATAGTGTTGTTACACCATCATGCACAGTATATGGTCCCTGATAGGCTGGAATCACTCAGTGAGAAATAAAATCAGAAAAAGCAGATTAAGGTTTTTTCAAGTGGACATTGCCTTGCCCAAAATCACTACATCTGAGGCAAACAAACAAACAAACCTGGAGAACATTTGACTCAAGACCAAATTAGATGGTGCGTTCCTTTGATCCAGCAGAGCGGTTCTTATGCACATCACCTTTCCCATTTCACAGCAAACATGATGGCATGAAGTGTTAACACCTTTCACTGCCTTGTCAGCATCTGCATGCATGCATTTTTATGATCAGAGTTATTAATTACATCACAAGGAATCTTCTTTACCCATCAGGAATGCAGTGGCGCCCACTGAAATCTTGGAAGACATCCAGAACAGGTTTATATCTGATTTTACAGACCTATTATTGGCTTAAAGTGCTGGAATGACAAGCCTGCATATTTTCCATATTTGTGTGAATTTAAAAAGGGAGGGATAACAGTCTGAACATTATATGGCAAATGTTACCAAAAAAAAGTCATTCTGCCAGGGACCATGAAGAGTGCAGAGAATTGACTCCGACAGGCAGTTTCTGGTGATGAAAGCTAGGGTGACCATATGAAAAGGAGGACAAGGCTCCTGTATTATTATTATTATTATTATTATTATTATTATTATTATTATTATTATTATTTATATAGCACCATCAATGTACAATGTATCTTTAACAGTTGTATTGAAAAGGGAATTTCTGCAGGTGTCATTTGTATATATGGAGAATCTGGTGAAATTCCCTCTTCATCACAACACTTAAAGCTGCAGGAGCCCTGCCCTCTTTTAAATCTGGTCAGTCTAGTATAGCTCCTGCACCTTTAACTGTGGTGATGAAGAGGGAATTTCACCAGGTTCTCCATTTATACAAATGACACCTGCTGAAATTTCCTTTTCTATGCAACTGTTAAAGACACAAGAGCCCTGTCCTCCTTTTCATATGGTCACCCTATGAAAGCCCCAGAGGTATCATACACATGTTGGGATGCAAAGGTGACATTTCATCAGTGGAAGGCCTTGCATGGGGTTGGTGGAGTTTTCCTCTGAAAGGAGGACACCATTTTGAGTGCAGAAATATCTCTCGCTCAGAGGAAAGCACAGCAGCCTTCCCAAAAGTACAAGAAAGTTGTTTTTGTTTCATTATTTCTATTCATTTTTGTTATTAAAGACCCTGTTCATTTTCTTGTTAATTCATTAAAATCACATCCATTTTATTATGCATTTGTTAAATGTGCATTCGTGTCATTAATCACATACATAGTTTCTTCTTCTTGGCCATAGCTAGGCCTAAGGTTTATCCCTGGATCGTCCAGGGGTCAAACCTGTTCATCTAGGTGACACACAGGGGATCCAGTGCTCAGGCAGGGGCGAACCCTGGATGATCCCAGGATAAACCTTAGGTCTAGCTGTGGCCTTTGTCTCTTATTTTTGCCACTGCTTCTCGTGGAGATTAGAGACAGAAAAGCTAGGGTTTTGCTGGCTGAGCAACCATGGCACAACTTCCACCCACCAATCGATGTACAGAAGTCAACGAATCCGGCAGTGGAATCTTACTTCAATTCCGGCTGCCTCTACTGCACTCGAGGGCTGAAGCCAGATTGTGGGATGCAGGGCAGGCTGTGTTGTGAACGTACAGCTCTGTCCTCCCACACTTCACCACCTGAGGCAGCCGCTTCATTCTAATGGTAGTGCTGGTTCTGGAAGCTACTTTTGACAGCTCTTCATGGCGGCCGACATTTTATTTTCTAGAAGGCCCCAAACTTTGTGTAATTCCAGGGCATTCTAAGAAAACAAAATGGCAGTCCTGATGGGCAGCTGCAATTCACCCCCCCCCCCCACGCATGCATGCCCTGTGATTATACAACATCCAGGGCATTCTGGGAAAATACAATGGTGGTGTCTAGGAGGGCATCTTCTGGCCTTGAAGAAGGTAGGCCTCGCTGCCACGACACAGGCTCTGAACACCAGACCCGGCCGCAGCTACTCCCTGCTCAAGCCAAGCACCACTGTTTGATACGCCTGAGGCAAGGGATAAAAACCACCTTCCTCCAAACTATATGGAGAAAGGGGTTAAATGGAGAATGATTTTAATATATAAAATATAAAACACTGTGAGTTATATGTGCTGAGGTGAATGATTGTCAGAGTGGGTGTTAAATAAGTAAACTTTAGATGATAAATGCCAAACAGACACATGGGATTTTTGTGGTAGTTTAAAAACAAAACAATCAAAATTTATTTTCAAAAGTACACAAGCTTTGTTTCAAATAAACCATTTAAAAAAGTTTTTGAAACCTGTCATACAATCCTTTCACTCACTCACATACACGCTTTCCTTTTTCTCACACAATCACTCTTGAACTTTCTTTATTATCAGTATTGATTAATATACATCAACTACGTGCACACCACCCTCTAAAGACACCATTCTCTACACTGACCCTCAAATTTCCCAGAACTTAAGTACACTAAACACAGAGAGCACTAAAGACTCTAAGAGTACCTAACAAGTCCCTCACAATCCCCTCCGTCCTTCCCTTATATATCACTCCTCCCCCTCCCAAGACATTCTAACTCCGCCCACTCAGGCCAACATTCTAAAAACCACAGACTTACAAACTGCAGACATACATTTTGGAACTGACTTGTGGGGCGTAACGCCACACTCGCATCCACAAATGAATGATGCATGAGTTAGAATTGAGTGATGAAAATGAACCCCACTTGTATCTGTGTGTGTGTGTGTGTGTGTGTGTGTGTGTGTGTGTGTGTGAAAAACAAATGAAAAATTATCTGAATGACCCCCACAGCTCCAGCACTACGACACAGCATACCGGGGTAAATGTGGGACCACTTCTGTTGCTTATGTGCTGGCCACTTGGCTGCCCATGGTGGTGGCCAGCAAGGATAGGATGCTTTTGGCTCTGATCAGAGTGGCAAGTTGTGCACCAAAGCTCTCTGGCCCCGTCCTCTTAATAATGCCTAGCCCTGGTTGCAATGTCCACAGCTCATGGTGTCATGGCCCTAATTCTGAGGCTCCACCCTATCACAAAGTGGACAGATTCAGAAGGCTCACAGATCACCCCACTTTGTGAGGAGCCCTCAGTTCCTCCTCCCTTCTATACTGTCCCAGTCTGAGCAGCTGGCTCTCCCATCCTCTGATGCTGATGACTCTCCTGCAGCTGCTCCTGCCCCTCAGCCATGCAGGAGCACAAGACTGCAGGAACACGCACACCCAGCAGGGCTGGAGCCACAGGAAAAGAACAGGTTCTGCTGGTCTTCTCTTACTGCCCTAGTTGCCTACAGTTCTTTGCTGGGATAACAGCTCCTTATAGGAGAATACTCCAGCCACATGCACTATCCAAGGTCCTGCCTTGACTTCTGCCTTGCCCTCTTTGTCTGATGTGACCTAGAGCAGACAGCGAATACTGATTTGCAGTCTTATCACACACAGAGACACACACAGAGAGACAGACACAGAGGGCCTTACTCCTAGCCAGGACACAAGGGCAGAATAATGAAGACCAGGGTGTCAGATTGTATGGCTGCATAGCTTCTTGCTACAACCATTGGTACTATCACCACCAAAATTATGGATGGCAGCCCACTCGTTTCTCCACAAAAAAGCCAGCGGGGAAATGCCCACCAATGGCACTCTGCCTCCCCCCCACCAAATCCTAGAGCCAGGCCTGGATCCCCATGGAGTTCAATTCCTTATTCACTGGAAAACATCTGCATAGCCCTACTCAGAAGCTGTATCCTTCCAGGAAGAACTATGCCCAACCTCCTCAGTTATGTACCTGCCATGGGTTTCACTCGGACTTTGTACCCATTGGTGTTTCCTTCAGTTTCTTTCCATTTCATCTGCAACCTGTCTTCTGATAGGACCGTCAGCTTCAACCGGTTTGACCCTGGAGGGAAAGTGTCAGCATTTTTCAATTGTAGGCAAAAAGTAGCTTTTTCTTTTTTCATTGGGGGGGCACTCTGGTATGCATACAAGAGTACAAAATTGTGAATGATACTGACCAGCGAGACCACATTACGCCAGTCCTTTTACAACTTCATTGGCTGCCAGTCCAGGTCCGGGCCTGATTCAAAGCCCTGGTACTGACATTCAAAGCCCTAAACGGTTTGGGGCCAGGTTATTTGAAGGAACGCCTCCTCTCATACGTACCTGCCCGGACCTTAATATCATCCACAGGGGCCCTTCTCCATGAGCCCCTGCCAAAGGAAATGAGGCAGGTGGCTACTAGTGTTAGATCAATGTTCTTTTCACCCAAGGACGAGATCCAAACAGCCCTTAAGCACGACTCCACCATTCCAACGACAGAGGGTTCAAAAGCGCTTTATTGATTAGTAATCAAGGCCTGGTCTCTTCAAAGGGAGCAATCAGACATAAATTAAATTAGAATTTTCCCAGACTGACTGGTCTGTAGTTCCCATGTTCCCAGGTTCCTTTTTGTTTTTTTGAAGATAAGGACAACGTTAGCCCTCCTCCATTCGTCCGGCACCTCACCCATCTTCCATGATTTTACAAAGATAATAGACAAGGGTTCTGAGAGTTCTTCTGCTAGCTCCTTCATTACTCTTAGATACAGTTCATCGGGCCCTGGAGATTTAAACTCATTCAGGGAAATTAGGTGTTCTTTGACCATTTCTTTATCAATCTCAAACTGCAATCCTGCCTCCTCAAACTTCTGCTTCACTTTTTCCAGGAAGGAGTCATAGACCCGCTTTTAGGAGAAGACCGAGGCAAAATAGGAATTAAGCACTTCAGCCTTTTCTTTGTTGTCTGTTATCAATTTGCCTTCCTCATTAAGCAGTTGAACCACCCACTGATGATCTATTTAGATGGCTCACTAGTTAGTTGTCCAATATAGAGTAGTTAAAAGAGGGATTTCTTGCATTGTATTTTGTTCCATTGTAATGATTTTTGTTTATCCTTGCTTTTTGCCTTCCCTGTATTTTGTCTTTTGTGAAAAGTCTTGCAAAGTCTGTAATCCACCAGCAAATGTATTTGTATTGTGAAGCCTTAGCCACAGATGATCTAAAAGAAGCTAGCAAGCTTAAGTTTTGAATTGCTTTAAAAGGGGGGAAATTGTTAGCAGAACCACCTCCATTTTTAACAGGAAACTGTAAAATCTCCATTGCACTCCAAGCAAAATGTCAAAATGCCCTGTATGAGAATGTCTCCTTGTGTGCGTCCTTGCATCCTTGATTACTAATATAAACAAGAGTCCTGGCTCCAGCTGTCTGTGTTGAAGTTAACTCTCTGTAACTTACTGTCAGGCCAAAGGTATTGTTTACAGGACTGTTTAGCATAATTAGCTATGCCTCAGTGTTATGTTCTGATTGGTTAATGCTGCTACTGGGCCCTGCCCCTTGAAAGCTTTAATACTGTACCATATTCCCTATGTCTTTTGTCTGATTGCTCCCTTTGAAGAGACCAGGCCTTGATTACTAATCAATAAAGCGCTTTTGAACCCTCTGTCGCTGGAATGGTGGAGTCGTGCTTAAGGGCTGTTTGGATCTCGTCCTTGGGTGAAAAGAACATTGATCTAACACTAGGAGGAAGGCTTTCTCCACTGTGGCACCCCGGTTGTGGAATGAGCTCCCCAGAGAGGTCCGCCTGGCGCCTACACTGTACTCCTTTCGTCGCCAGCTGAAGACCTTTTTATTCTCTCAGTATTTTAACACTTAATTTTAACTTAAATTTAAATTTTACTGTTCTAACTCTGTATTTTAATCTTATATCAATTTTGCTGCGTGGTTTTATCCTGGTTGTGCTTTTTATCCTGTATTTTGTATTTGTGTTTTTAACCTGGTGGTTGTTTTATTATGGTTTTAATTTTTGCGAACCACCCAGAGAGCTTCAGCTATTGGGCAGTATAAAAATGTAATAAATAAATAAATAAATAAATAAATAAATAAATGTCCTGAAAATGAATTCAGGACTCTCAAGCAGGTTTTGAGGTTCAAAACAATGTTTGAAGAAGTCCAGTTTCATACGTAGGGTAGGATGTCCACATGATCAGAAATTTGGAGCTGCCACTGAAAAGGCAGCCCTGTGTCATTTCTCCCTCATTAATATGTCATTCACCTTACTCTGTGTCCTGACGTCATTGAGCAGAATGGTGCTCTCTCCCGCCCTGAACCATAGATCAGCAGTAGTCAATGTTTTAGAGAAATACACCATGTGATGTTGTCATGATATTGGGTAAGTGGAACTACGCACTATGCATAGACAGGGGAACTTGACTTGGGACTACTGTTTTGGGCAGCAGGCCTGTGTTGCTGATAACAGGACATTTCCCCCAGAGAGTTCAGCCTCTCCTACGAAACAGAAGGACCAGTGTCATGCCAGGAATTCCAAAATATCTCTTTACATTAAACATTTTGGAAAGATGCAGCAGTTTTGGAGATTCTGGACTCTGTTGAGCGTGCGAGTATAGCTGGCAGCTTCAAGGCCACCTGTTCAAAAAACTGCAAAACCCAAGAAAGTATAAGTAACAGTTCCCGACAGCCTATAGCTCAACAAGAGAAGTAGGTGATTGCTTGTACTGGTTCTCCGCTTTGCAGGGAGGCCAGGAACTGAATCATCTTCACTTCAAGCTCTTACTAACAGTAACTCAGCCTCAGGGAGATACTGTAGACAGATCATTCATTACGATCATAGATCAGCGCAGGAGAGGTAGATCAACCATCTAGAATGGGTGGGGGAGTGCATGAAGGCTGGGAAAGGATTTGCAGCTGGGGAAAAGGAGTGGGGTCTTCTGGGGAAACCTGGAGGACTGAATTGGGAACCTCAGAGTGCCGAATTTGGCCCAACTGAGGTTCTGCATCCCTGCCGTAGGTGGTCCATGCAGATGGGAACTCTGATCACTGAAGGGTCCCAATGTTCTGGAGCATCAGTGTACACACAGCTGTACACGCATGGGTGCCCTTTTTTCAGATCTTCAGCTTTTGTGTGTGGATCTAGGCCACTGAGGTGTGGCAACTTTGGAGGAGAGGCCATTAGTACGATCATGTGGAGGAGAAGGTATAAAAGGGGCTCACGTCCGGAAGAGTTGCAACTTGTTTCATCCTTGTCAATAGATACTGTTATTGACAGTGCTGTTATCATTCTGGAAGCTACTACCCTGGGTCTGCTTCACGCTTCCCCAATGGTAGTCCAGAGCTAAAACTGATGTAAGTTCATAGTGGACTGGCACACTGGCCTTTGATGTCCTCCATTCTCTCCCCCAGTTGCTTGAGTTACTCCCTGACTTTGGAGCCTGCCCAGCACTGCAAAAGACAAAGGGCATGTCTAGACCCTTTGTCTAGGGGGAGGATCTCACAATATGGTGATCGCAAGATCCTCCCCCTCAGTCCGCATGCAGCGAGCAACATCCCGGGAGGAAGAGGACGTCACGCCCACCATTTTGTTTTGTTTTTTAATCAAAACTGAGCGGACGAGTGCGCCAGCAATACAAGTAGGGTGTTGTGGTTTTTTTAAAAAAGATCCTGCTCCCCCATTCCACCCCCGATGGGCACGGAGCTCCTCAGGACTATTCCTGGTTCCTGGCTCCTCGCGTTTACTCGCAAGGAGCCGGGACGAAACCGGGATGGCTGCCCACACATCTTGCAGTCTCGGGACAATCCTGAGACGGTGGGAAAAGTCAGGATTAAAGCCGTCTCAGTTATTCCGGGGAAAGGGAGGGATCATCCCTCCCTGCCCCCGGGATCCCCTGTGCATTATGTGGATGCACAGGGATGATCCTGGGGTGATCCCCAGGATAAGCCCTCATCTAGACATGCCCAAAGAGGCTGATGTTGTTGTCTGTTGAACCTTTTCAATGGAATTCAGGCTCCACAGATGTAACGGTCAGTTAGCAGGGTTATGAACATGATCTTAAAGCAAACCTCCAGCAAGGTTTCTCCTAGACCAAAGGTGGACAACACACAATCCGCAGGCTGCAGCCACTCCCCCACCCAGGGCGAGCTCTACCATTAGGCAGAGCGAAGCAGTCACTTCAGGTGGCAAATGTTGGCAGGTGGCAGCAGCCAAGTGTTGGGGGAAAGAGCTGAATGCCGCGCAGCCTGCCGCATGCCCACTAAGCTAACCTGCTGCCTTCTAGAGTAGCAGAGGATGCTGTTCCATGGCTCTGAAAAGTTCTCCTCCAGGGGCAACCAGAACAGAACATCAGTGGCCCAACTGACTCAGTCCCACATCTGCGTGCTTTAACCTTTTGGAGATACCCTTCCAGCTTCCTGTAAGGAAATTGTTTCATGGGGGGGGGAACAAAGCTGAGATTCACAGGCCGTCCTGGCCCAAGCAGAAATGAAGGGCCTTCCGTTCCCTTTTAAAGATGTGGAAGAGACTTCAGAGGACCCAGTTGCGTCGCTAAACTGGAGCAAATGCAGAAATGGCGAGCAGAGAACAACGAGGAGATTCATTTCCTGATCAAACAAGAGGCTGTTTTCGACTCGGCTCGCTCAGCGGTCACTCGGGGATCCCCAAAACGAAGAGACAAGAATGTTGGCAGCCCAGTATGAAAACGAAAAGATTATCTAGTGTCCCTTGACATCCAGCCTGCAAATCAGCTGCATCCCCTTGAAAGGGTCCATTGTTGGGATGTCCTTTTCTGTGCTGTGCAGCGGTGCTATTGTCACCTTGCTCTGCAACAAGCTTGTGAGAATAAAACGGGAGAGGGACCAGGTAGGTTTCAAATGTACAGAATAAATATCCAGGGCAAAATGAATGGGCAGTGAGTTTTACTTTGCATCCCCTACTCTAAAAAGAAAGCCTATTCCCCATCCAAAGATGCAGGCCATACTGTGGTAATACTCATGTCTTGGCTGTACCACTTCAGCTTGCGGTTGGGGTTTACCTGATTGAATACTGATCAATGGGGATGGGGAGGGAACCTCCATGTAGAAAACTCATACCTGAGTCAGTAGGGTGACCATATGGAAAAGAGGACTGGGCCCTGTATGGTTAACAGTCGCATAGAAAAGTGGATTTCAGCTGGTGTCATTTGTATGAATGCAGCACCTGGTGAAATTCCCTCTTCATCACAACAGTTAAAGCTGCAGGAGCTTTGCTCCAGATACAAAAGAGGACAGGGCTCCTGCAGCTTTAACTGTTGTGATGAAGAGAGAATTTCACCAGGTGCTGCGTGCATACAAATGACACCAGCTGAAATCCACTTTTCAATGCAACTGTTCAAGATACAGGAGCCCAGTCCTCCTTTCCATATGGTCACTCTATCCCTGTCCCCCCTGATTTTTGTTTTATTCCTTTAGATTTTTTTAAATTAAAAAATAATAACTGGAAGGCTGTCATCTGCAAAGTGTTTTTTGGTTGTTTGTCTTAGATGTATTTTATTTTATGTGCTATCTGTTTTATGTCCTTACGTTAATGGTTACATAATGTATATTAATGGTTTTTATTTTTATTTTTGTGAACCGCCCAGAGATCTTCAGCTGTGGGGCAGTATAGAAATAAATAGATAGATAGATAGATAATGCTTAGGTATGTTTCCGTAAAGGCTTCAGCTGATACAGGTTGCTAAGCAACAGTAACGACGTGTAACGTCAGCTGATACAAGTTGCTAAGCCCCTCGCCTGACTCCTCCGGGCTTTCCAAGGTAATCCTACCTCCCTTTCTGCCTCTTCACTCCCCCCCCCCATTAAGGGGGCAGCGCCACAGTCCGGAGCATGAGCGAGGCACAGCCAAGGCCCTTGGGAGGCTGGGAGGCTGGGAGGCCACTCGCCTACTGTGAGCCCAGGCCCCGGCCTAATCTCATGCAAGCTGGGCGAACGGCCCAAGGCTGACAGGAACCCCAGGGAAAGGGGGACACCTGTTCCCCCTTCCCCGACCTCCCTGCCCCCCAGGTCTGCCAGACGGCGCTGTATCGGCGGCCTCCAAGCAGCCCGCACCCCAGCGATGATATCTAATTAATAAACTTTAAGATATGCTACAACGGCGTATGTTACGCTGGGTACAGCTAGTAATAAATGAAATGAAATGAAGTGAACTGCTGCCCTCCAGTGCCATCTTTTATTTGGGTTCAAAAGAGTGTTTTTGTGTTCTGGAGACCAACCTCCAACCCCACCTCAGTTCTTAGCCCAGTTGGCCTGCTGAGAAATGAGTGTTTGGTGACTGGATATGTCCACCACGGCAGCCATTTTGTGAGCGCATCCACAACTCTCTCTCAAGATTCCAAGTGTGACCTCCAATCTAAAAAATTTGGGGACCACTGTTTTAAGGCAACCTAGTACCATGCAATGAGAGAGGGGATGTATTATTTATTTATTTATTTATTTATTTATTTATTTATTTATTACATTTATATACCGCCCCATAGTTGAAATTCTCTGGGCGGTTTATGAATCCACTTCATGGCAAGCATCCCAGCATGGCAATCAAACTCCAGATTATCACAACACCTAGCACTTGATCTGGAAAAGAAAGAAAAAAAGGCGGGATTCCTCCTTACCTTGACCACACGCCTGTAACGTCATGTCACTTGCAAGCATTATGCAGAAAATCCAGACCGAACCATGAGCGAGCATGATGACCTGTGCATGTAAAAAACAAGAGAGCGTCAAGACAACAAAGCACCTTCGGCCTGAGCAAATGCCCTCAGCAAGAGTGCTTAATTTCTGAAATGAGCATCTGGAGTTCATGCCTGCCTGGAAGTCACAGGTGGAATGTGGTTACTCAGTGTTGAGAGTTTATAGAGAGAGAGCGATCCTATGACCCACTCACCCACCCTGGGCAGCATTTCAGCCTTTTAGGATGGAGGGGAAATGCCCAGAAGTGGGAAGTCACCAAATCAGAGGCCACGAGGAAAAGGGTAAGGCCAGAGGCAAGAAGCATGGTAACCATGGAAACCCCAAATGGCTGGATCAGGACCCTAGGAAGGCCAGACTTAGCCTCTACGGCTGAGGTTCAACACCCCCCCCCTGCTTTACATATACAACCAGTCATATTTTATCCTAATCCTGCGACTTCTGGGTCTCTCTTGAATTTTTCATTGAATGAGTTACTGGCCCCTTGCCCTTTAATTAGTAACTTCTCTGGCTAAAAAGATCCATGAATTTATCTTTTCTTGCTAATAACGCACACGCTCATCAACATGCTGAATTCACAGTGAAAGCGCTGGGTGCCATGAGATAGACAGACACAATAACTCCCCCTCTGGCAAAAGTGTTAATTCGCTCTTGTCATGTCAGTGTCTAGTTAGGGAGAAGAACAGGGGTGGTGCGGGGGAATTAAGAACATAAGAACATAAGAAGTGCCATGCTGGAGCAGACCAAGGGTCCATCTAGTCCAGCACTCTGTTCACACAGTGGCCAACCAGCCATCGACCAGGGATGAACAAGCAGGACATGGTGTAATAGCACCCTCCCACCCATGTTCCCCAGCAACTGGTGCACACCAGCTTGAATACTAGAGATAGCACACAACCATCAGGGCTAGGAGCCATTGATAGCCTTCGTCTCCAGGAATTTATCCAACCCCCCCCTTTAAATCCCTCCAAATTGGTGGCCATCACTACGTCTTGTAGTAGTGAGTTCCATAATTTAACTATGTGCTGTGTGAAGAAGTCCTTCCTTTCATTTGTCCTGGATCTCCCACCAATCAGCTTCGTGGTATGACCCCATTAGGTTCTTGTATTTTGAGAGAGGGGGAAAAATGTCTCCCTATCCACATTCTCCATACCAGGCATAATCTTGTACACCTCTATCATGTCTCCCCTTAGCCTCCTTTTTTCCAAGCTAAACAATCCCAGTTGATGTATCCTTTCCTCGTAGGGGAGATGCTCTGACCCTTTACTGGGCCTTTGAATCCAGAGTCTGTTAAAAACAAGCGCTGTAGGAAACAATGAGTAGGATTCCGTCAAAATAGTAATGAAGTAGCAGTCCACTCCTTTCTCTGTTTTGCTTTCAGGGAAGAAAGTGCTTGTAGGAGGTTCTTCAAAGTTCCTGCAGAATATTTAAACAATATCTATTTGGTGCTCTGGCATTTCATTTCATGTGAGAGCCACTGAGCATGATCCAAGAGTTACCCACCATCGAATCATAAAGTTGGAAGCAGTGCAGGCTGGTGGCTCCAATGTGTTCAGAGGAGGGCAACCAGGATGATCAGGGGTCTGGAAACAAAGCTCTATGAAGAGAGACTGAAAGAACTGGGCATGTTTAGCCTGGAGAAGAGAAGATTGAGGGGAGACATAATAGCACTCTTTAAATACTTAAAAGGTTGTCACGCAGAGGAGGGCCAGGATCTCTTCTCGATCCTCCCAGAGTGCAGGACACGGAATAACGGGCTCAAGTTAAAGGAAGCCAGATTCCAGCTGGACATCAGGAAAAACTTTCTGACTTTTAGAGCAGTACGACAATGGAATCAGTTACCTAGGGAGGTTGTGGGCTTTCCCACCCTAGAGGCCTTCAAGAGGCAGCTGGACAACCATGTGTCAGGGATGCTTTAGGGTGGATTCCTGCATTGAGCAGGGGGTTGGACTCGATGGCCTTGTAGGCCCCTTCCAACTCTGCTATTCTATGATTCTATGTCAGTGGGGCAGTAAATTCACCCTGGGGTTAAGTCAGAACCCATCAGAATTCTAAAGGAGCTCTCCAAGGTGCAGAAGCAAGGGGTCATCCATAACTAGGGATTGGAGGACCAAAGATGTTCAAGTTTGCCAAAATTCTCTGGATTTCACTTCGAAGCTCAATCCGACTAACTCCCATTTTCATTTGTGACATGTTATTTTTGGTTTGTTCAAACAGTAAAAGCATAAACTTTGTATAGGAAAGGGATCCATTTCTGTGCACTCCCCCAACCTCCATTGATTAAAGCATGAAAATGGATCGTGTTTTTGAAAAATGTGCATTTCAAAGTGCTCATTCCCTCCCCTCCCCCCACCCCACCCCGCACACACACACACGCGCACACACACACACACACACACACACACACACACAGAGTTTTTGAACACAATAGTAAGATCCAGAATGTGTGGATATTTTTCAAAAAATCTGCTGCTGTTCACTTTCAGGGTTGCGAACTGGGAAAGTTTGAGTGATTTGCCAATGAACAAAATTCTGTCTCTATCTATAATATGTCTCATGCCTTGAAAGGCTGAGCTGGTGCATGGTGAAGCTGTGACAAAGGAGGGGTTGGATTCTACTTCGGAGGAGGCAAAATGCGGCAGCTGGGGAGGTTAAGAAAGCCTAGAAGTGTGACATACTTTATGGATAGGCTCGTATGAGAAACTCCCCCACCTGGTCTACCATCATTTATGCTGTTAAGGATTGGGGATTTGCATCATGAGAGATTTAAAGCTGCATAATGCTAGACCGGTCTACTCAGAAGTAAGTCCCATTGATTTCCATGAGGCTTACTCCCAGGTAAGTGGCAATGCCAGCTTTCTTCCAAGGACGAATATCAGATGCAAAGGGTCCATTCTGGATTAGGACCATGGCAGCGAAAGGATTACAGCCCCTTTTTCCCATACTACAGTACCGATCTGGAAACCACCACCACCATCATCCACCCACCCCCTCTGTCTGCAGCTGCTAGACAGTAAACAAAAAACAGGCATGGAAGGGTCAAGGATGTGCTGAATATAGTGTCTTGTTTGCCCTCAAGAGATCTGACCTCCAAGGATACCGGGACGATCTTTTAACTAAGGTGATCATGGACAGAAGAAAAAAAGTTCAATCTCCACTCCAGATCATCCGAAAGGGAATGGTTATGCTATATTTTCAGCTCTCCCAGTTCCATTTCAGGCTGCAGATTGATCCAAAACAACCCAAGTGTGTTTAGAGCAATAGACGCTCTGCAATTTCCTCTTCTGCTCAAACATGCTCAATAAAACAATCATACTTTGCATTACAGTGGCCACAGCTAGACCTAAGGTTTATCCTGGGATCATCCAGGGTTCGCCCCTGCCTGAGCACTGGATCCCCTGTGTGTCACCTAGATGAACAGGTTTGACCCCTGGACGATCCAGGGATAAACCTTAGGTCTAGCTATGGCCAGTGTCTTCAGACTGCTCCACATGTGTTATCTCAGCACTAACAGCAGCCCTATAAAGTCCGCCAGTATGATCGTACTGCAGATTTGGGGGCTGAGAAAATTCTGCCTCTCGTAAGGTCATCTAGCAAGTTCATAGCTCAGGAGAAGCTGTGGACTCCCCTTAGCCCACTCACTTCTTCACCACCACCAGTAAGGTGGGCAGCAAGGACGAGCAACTAGCTCTCAACTCAGCGCTTACACCAACACCAACACAGTCAAATTAAGACAGGCGGCTATGCAAAGGCCCACCACAAAATGCTCACCAGAATGACCCATCACAAAACAAATTCCGAAACAATTCCAAATTGTGAACAAGGATTTGTCACGAACCTTGAGCCTTGGAATGGTTCTCCCTTAAGTTGCCTGGGACGGTGTGAATAATCCGAGTACATTCTTGATATCTGAGGAAGGAAGCCAGCAGCTTGTCTGCTGCCTTTGAGGGTTTTTCTTTCTTTCTGGTCTTTTTTTTTTTTTTTTTTGGGTGGGAGATTTCTTGCCCAGATGTCAATACTCCGGAGGGAGGGAGGGAGAGAGAGAGAGAGAGAGAGAGAGAGAGATTTAATCTTTTATTAATTTGTTGTAAAACATCTTTCCAGAGTTCACAGCCCATAAGAAACTAAATGTAAAAGACTGCATGAAGAATCATCTGCACACTGCAAAACATGTATCCCATTTAGACTACTGCAATGTGCTCTACTTGGGGCTGCCCTTGGACACTACAGCTAATGAAAAATGCAGCAGCCCAGACTTTTGTCAGGAGTGTGTTTTACAGATCCTATAATGCTGGTCTTGGATCAACTTCACGGGCTTCTAGTTCATTTTTAGGTAGAGTTCAAGGTGCTGGTTTAGCCTACTAAATCCTAAAGCAACTTTCCCCCAATCTGGTGACCTCTAGATGTGTTGGACTCTTCTGGCTAGGAGCTACGGAAGTTGCAGTCCAACATATTTGGAGGGCACCCTACATGGTTTGGGACCAAGATATCTCAAGGATGGCCTTCTCCCATATTGACCTGCCCATAATTTATGACCTTAATTAGAGAAGGTCGGTTGGTGGATACTTCAGAAAGGGCCTTTTCTGTAGCCACACCCCAATTATGGAACTCCCTCTATAGAGAGTTTAGATTGGGTACCTTCCTCTTATGATTTAGGCAGGCAGTAATGACTGTCTTGTTCCATTGGGCTTTTAATGGTGTTTATGTCATTGTTTACTGTCACATTGTTGTCGTTGTCATTTCTATACCACCCAATAGCCAAAACTGATTCCAAGGCCTCCCATCAAGGTGTGAGACAATAGAGGTCTGCTGTGCAATCCACAAAACCCTTGTTCAATAAATAGACATCTCTTTACACCTGAAGGGAGTGTAAATGCCAGGAGCTATCCTCTAAGCTTAATTAGCCTAACAAAGCAAGGCAGTTGCCTATCAACTAAATGGATGGTTTCCTGCCATACCCAACAGGCTTTTACCAGACCCCTCCTTCAGGGCGGGTCTTCAAGCTGTAACCTCTGGCATGTGGCTAGTCTGGCAGACTGCTTCCCACCTCCTTTCAAGTCCACCTGCTTGACCATGTGGCAGTCTCTGGGATCTGTCAATTCTGATGCTCCCTCCCCCTCCAATAATGACTGAGTTCCTGGGAGGAAGGAGAGAAGGGAGAAGACGATCTCTGAGCCTGGGTCTCCTGTTTGATAAGCTCCTGGGAAGATTCCTCCTTGACTCCTGGAGATGTCTTTGAGAATTTCCTCCCCTGATGGGTCTTCTACTTCTTCAGCTTCTGCATCCGATTTGGAAGCCACACCAGGGAGATCAGGCTTCATCTTGACACTGATTTTATTGCATTGAATGCTTTTATTCCTGTGTTTGTCTGTTTTTATGATATAGATGTTTTTACCTAGTAAATGGCGAGTGCAAATCATACATCTATAAAGAGAGCAATCCCATGATCCCAAGACACAGTGTCCCAGGGGTCATATAGATTTTCAGAAAAAAACTTCTGATGCTGTCGACAGAGGCCTAATCTACACCAAGCAGGATATTCCTCTATGAAAGCAGTATGAAAGTGATATAGGCCATAGCTAGACCTAACGTTTATCCCTGGATCGTCCAGGGGTCAAACCTGTTCATCTAGGTGACACACAGAGGATCCAGTGCTCAGGCAGGGACGAACCCTGGATGATCCCAGGATAAACCTTAGGTCTAGCTGTGGCCATATAAAAGGCAGGAGCCACACTACTGCTGCTTTATAGTGGTAGTGAAGTGCACTCACAACTGTTGGGGCCCATATTCCACTTCCATACCACTTGCATACCGCTATATCCTGCTTGGTGTGGCTCCTGCCTTTTATATACCACCTTCATACTGCTTTCATAGTGCAATATCCTCCTTGGTGTAGATTAGGCCAGACCTCCAACCCTGAAGGGTGTTTTCTAATATTTGTCCCCCTCCCCCTTGGCTCCACCCAACCATGGCAGAGGTTTCTGCAGTGGCTCCTTCAATGAGGTCAGAATACTGAGGGATCCAATGATCTCACCCTCTGACCATGCCCCTATCCCTGGGAAACACTGCATTGATAAAGAATCCCTCCATTACAGTACAACGTCAGGATGGAATTGATTGTAGACATGAAGACCACATTTCAAACATCTGCTGGGCTAGAACATTCCTCAACATAATCTACCTCCCAGGGTTGTTGTGAGCATACAAGTGTACTGCCCCTCAGAGGAAAGGCAAGGATATGAATGTGATAAGTGAATGAGTATTCCATATCCTTGCAAGTTTAGGCGGTGTGTCGCAGGTGATTTTGGGGAATGGAATGTTTGCTAAAAGTGCATATCATATTGTATGATGGGGCCCACAAGAAGGTCATGAAGGTGGCACCCCTCCCTCACTGTTTGCCCCTCAGCATCTATACACTGCCTCCAGTGGAGGCTGGTGGCTCCAATGTCAGCAGAGAAACTGCTCCAGGTTTCAATCAGAACTAGTCAGAATTCTTAAGGAACTCTCCAAGGTGCTTTGAAGAGCTTCTTTATGGTCCTGACCAGTTCTGACTGAAACCCAGAGCAGAGCTGGGCTGGGCATTTCCCCCAAGTTCTGGTGACATTTTATGCATTTTCTTTTCTTGGCCATATTTTGCACAAATAGAGATTTGCATAAATTACAGCTACAAATTGTGCAAATTTGTGGCTGCAATTTATTGCAGAAATGGCATAATATGGGAAAATTGAAGCCATAACTTGAGCAAATGACACAATTTAAGGCCAGAATGTACGTACAATTTATGGCAATAATTTGTGCAAATTATGCAATGCACAGCCAAAATTTGTGCAAATGTACACACACACACAATTATGGAAATTCCTCCAGCTGACCTGACTCATTGTGCACTGAGTCGGGCAGCTGGAGGAAGACGAAATGAGTCTGGGAGCCCGAGCCAATGAAAGTTCATTGAGCTCCACCCCATGACTGGATTCCCCCAACATCCCTAGAAATGGCACAGGTGGGGAAATTAGGAAGTCTGTGAAAACAAACTGGAGAGACTGACTCATCCCTAAACATGATCTGATCTAAAACTCACAGTCATGCCTGCATTTTGGACCAATTGAATCTTCTGGATGGTCTTCAGGTTCAACCTTCATAGGTTGCATTGGAGTAGTCCAACTTAGAAGCAAACTAGGGTACGGATGACTGAAGCCAGGCCCAGCTTCTCTGTTTAAGGACAAAGCTGGTGTACCAGATGAACTTGGTAAAAGTGTTCCTGGCTGCCATCACCACCTTAGTATCCAGGGTTACCCCAAGCTGAAGACTTGCTGCTTTGGGAAAGGAAGTGCAAATTGTCCATAACAGGTTGTACACCATCACCCATGCTTCTGAGAAAATCAAAGGATCACACTCTCCCCTGTCCATTTCGCATCAGGCCAACCAAGATATTTTTAGTCCCAAAACCAAGCCAGGAACCACAATGGAAGTGATCTAATTAAGCAGCTTCATCCAAGAAAAACTGGAGTTGGCTTGCTAGCACCTTGCCTCAAAATAGTAAGAATGGTAGGATTGAGATCGGCCAATAGTCTCCCCCCTCCTAGTATAGGTTTAATGGGAAAATCAAGATCAAAATAATTTATGCTTTAAAATTGGTGCGTAATGAGCTGTTGTAGAGCAAATGGATAGACCTCATCACAAACAGAAAATAGGATTATATTATGCTCACTTTTGGGGAAATCAAGAGAAATGGAGAAGGAAAGCTTAAGGAAAGCAGCCAACACAAGTAACATGCCCATTCCCAAAAGAGAAGCAGGTTCCTAAGGGACCTCTTCACACAGTGCATAAGCTATGGAATCCACTTCTACAAGATGTAGGCCTCAGCTAGACAAGGTGGGGCGGAGGGAGACGATCTCACGATTTTATGATCGCAAGATCGCTGCCCTGGTTTACATGCAGTGTGTGACATTGTGGCCGCCGTTTTGTTTTGTTTTTAAAGAAGAAAGAGCGCATGGGCACTCAGGCACAAATGGTGAGTATTTTTTTAAAAAAACCTAAATTTCCCCACTCCCCTCACCCCACCCAATGGGCACAGTGCTCCTGAGGAGCTCTGTGCCCAGTGCCCGGCTCCCGGCTCCTAGTGGTTACTCGCGAGAAGCTGGGACAAACCACGACGCGCACCCACAAATTCCACAGTCTCAGGATCATCCTGAGACCACAGAAAAAGCAGGCTAGAACTGTAGGGCGATATCCCGAGGCAAGGGAAGGATCATCCCTCCCTGCTCCCGGGATGCCCTGTGCATCATTTGGACACACAGGGACGATCCCGGGGCCATCTAGCTATGACTGTAGGGATGGCCACCAAATTATCTAAGACACTGCGGGGCTATCTTCTATCTACTTTGCTTGGTTCTGCCTATTTTGCTGCCAGTCAAAATAGAAAGAACTGAGCAAGATGCAGTGTCACCTCCAGGTTTTGGAGAGCCTTGGGTAAGACATGCTCAATGGGCTCCCTCCCTCAATGAGCATACCTTCTCACCCCCTTTGACACAACTTGCTATTGCTCCTCATCCTCGCTTCATCCATTGATACCAGCTGCTGTTGCTCCTCATCCTCACTCTCCTGTCCAGTCTCTTCCTCCAACATCCAATCTCATCCACATTTTATACTCCCCTCTGCTTCTCCACAGCACCATACATTCCTTAACATGAGTGGCAAGCCAAACTGGTTTACAAGGGCCTCTTCTTTTTAGTAACAGAAATATTCACCTAATTAACTTCAATTGCTCTCATTAGCTGGTGGAACAGCTTAGGGCTTCAAGGGAAAGGGCATGTCTCCATGCTGAATCAGCTTGGCTGGAATAATATTGAATTGATTTGAGTCTGGAGTAGACATACGTTCGTCTCAGGCTCAAGCACCAACAAGTCCCAAACAGTTTGCTTTTGAACATTTGATAACAAAAACCTGCTATGGGTAGGGATAATCAGTTTTCTTGGCAGAGATATGTTTCAGCCTTCCAATCTGAGAGACGAGAAGCATAGATATCTTTATGAAATATATGGACCCGACATCTAAGGCCTTTGCTAGACCAGCGTTTATCACAGGGTGAACCCCGGGATTGTCCCTGTGCATCCAGATGATGCACAGGGGATCCCGGGCTCAGGGAGGGATCAACCCTCCCTTGCCCCGGGATAACAGGCACCACTTTTAGCCTGATATTTTTCGCAGTCTCAGGCTGAGCCCAAGACCTCAAGCATGTGGTGCCTCTAACAAATGGTTTTCCCGGCTCCTTGCAATTACTCACAAAGAGCCAGGAGCTGCGGACAGGGTGCAGCGCTCCCCAGGAGCCCTGCACTCATCAGGGATGGGGGGTAAGGATCGGGGCCACGGAAGGGGAGAGATCGGGGACGGGGGGGATAGATCAGGGCCATGGAAGGGGAGAGATTGGGGCTACAGAAGGGGAGAGATCAGGGACAGGGGGGAGTTTGGTGGACTTTTTTTTTTAAAAAAAAACATACTCACTTTCATGCAGGAGCACTCCTGCGCATCCAGCCCCATCAGTAAAAAAAAAAAAATGGTGGGCTCGCCAGTGTGCCTCGCATGTAGACTAGGGTGAGATCCCGCGATATTTGCAGCGCGGGATCTCCCCTGGTCAGGCCCAGATTTACAGGTAAGGTCTAGCAAAGGCCTTAGTTTACCTTTGTTATTCTTCTCGCACTCTTTACTGGGAATTTTTTAACAGGGGAAGAGTTCCGTTATTTGTGGTGCTAAAACTGCCCCATCCACATACACAAAAAAGGGAGTAAACGGCAGGCTTAGTTTGCAGAAAAAATCAAGAAGAAAAACCCGAAAAGTGGGAACTCATAACAGCTCAGTGTGGGCTGAGGATGCTCGTGGCCACAAAATGCTGGGTGTCTAAAAAAAATAAAAATAAATGCTGGGTGTCTGTTGAGTGGGGGGAGAAACTTTAAAGTGTGTGTGGGATGGTGCTGGCTCTGATTTTTGGGCAAGGCACTCTCAATGCCCCCCCTCCCTGAGTGACTCTACCAGTGTCACCGGCTGCTATTTCTCCTTCTCCTGTTTCTCATCACTACTCCCACTTTCTTGCTTGCCGGCCAGAGAGCCAGGGAGCAAGTAGGCCGTGGCATCTACTGCTCCTCAGGTGAATGATCAGGTCATAGAATCATAGAATAGCAGAGTTGGAAGGGGCCTATAAGGCCATCAAGTCCAACCCCCTGCTCAAGGCAGGAATCCACCCGAAAGCATCCCTGACAGATGGTTGCCAGCTGCCTCTTGAAGGCCTCTAGTGTGGGAGAACCCACCACCTCCCTAGGTAACTGGTTCCATTGTTGTATTGCTCTAACAGGAAGTTTTTCCTGATGTCCAGCCAGAAACTGGCTTCCTGTAACTTGAGCCCTGCACTCTGAAATGATTGAGAAGACATCTTGGCCCTCCTCCTCGTGACCACCTTTTAAGTCTTTGACGAGTGCTGTCATAACTCTCCTCAATCTTATCTTCTCCAGGCTAAACATGCCCAGTTCTTCCAGTCTCTCTTCATAGGGTTTTGTTTCCAGACCCCTGATCATCCTGGTTGCCCTCCTCTGAACACGCTCCAGCTTGTCTGCGTCCTTCTTGAAGTGTGGTGCCCAGAACTGGATGCAAAGGTCACAATGGTGAAGAGGAGAAGCAACCCTAGTAGGCTCTTGTCAAGTCATTTTGGGAGGGGAAGGAAAAGTCAAGACATTTGGGATGTTTTTAAGAGAGGCAGTGAGCAAGTAGGCCGTGACGTGTCCCGCTCCTCCTTCTCACCACCCGCATTGTCTGGGCCAGAGAAAGAGGCAGGTGAACAAGGAAGCTGCAATGTAATGGAAGGAAAGGAAAGGAACCTCTCGTGCAAGTACTGAGTCATTCCTGACTCTTGGAGGGATGCCAGCTTTCGCTGATGTTTTCTTGGCAGGCCTTATAGCGGGGTGGTTTGCCGTTGCCTTCCCCGGCCATTATTCCCTTTCACCCAGCTAACTGGGTACTCATTTTACCGACCTCGGGAGGATGGAAGGCTGAGTTGACCCGAGCCGGCTGCCTGAAACCAGCTTCCGCTGGGATCGAACTCAGGCCGTGGGGAGAGTTTCAGCTGCAGAAACTGCTGCTTTACCGCTCTGCGCCACACAAGGCTCTAATGTAATGGTACAGCACCAAATATAAAATATGGAAGCTTAAAACCATGATTTCAAACCACAACATAAAAGTACAACCACCGTTGTTTAAATTTCCACATGTAAGGTGGGAGCGAACACACAAGACCTGCACCATGTACATTGATGGTGCTATATAAATAAATAAATAAATAAATAATAATAATAATAATAATAATAATAATAATAATAATAATAATAAAATAATAGGAGAAAAGGCTAGCAGACTGAGCCTCATGGTGCATTTATTCAGAAAGTAGATTGTAGCAAGTTCAATTCGAAGGTCTCTAGTTTACTGGCTCATCAAGCCAGAGGAAATGAAAGCCGTCAATGAATTATTTCTAATCCTTGGGATTTGAAGGTCATCTTGTTATCTAGGGCCAAGCAAGCCATGGCAGGGATCTTTGAATGCAATTCTGTTCCAGTCACTTCTGAAGTGAGGGCTGGTGTTACAATATCATGTGCATTTGGGAGCCTATTATTCCATGCTTGTGGGAGCTACGTTATGTTTTTGCTAGTGCTGGGCTGAAAATTTTGACCATTCCATTTTGGGCATTTCGTGGGGGATGCGGGGAGAACAAAAACTCAGGTGAAAGAGGCTGGGAGAGGTGAGAATTTTGGAGATTTTTTTCCTTGGGGACAGGGTTTCCATAGACCTTTTTAAATGTGGCCAGTTGTTGAGGAGTCTCTGCTCATGTCATGAGTGCTTGCATTGGGAGCACCTGACTAGATCTAAGGGCTGGACTTGTGAGGGGGGGGCATCCTCAGGGTCTCCCAAACCCAGTCAGGCATTCATCGCATCTCTAGTCTTTAAGCTAACTTGCTTCTTCTTTGGGATTGCACCAGTATTGCCCCCCATGCAGTCAAGAAAGGCCTCTTCCTCCACCCCACCTGCTTCCTTTGGTGTGGCTATTATAACATCTCGTCAAAACGGGAAATGATGCTAGATCATTACCCAGCAGAAATATCTTCAGACAAGGATTTCTCCACCCTCCCTTTTTTTTTTTTATTAAACAAGCACTCCTTTCAAGTTTTTGAAAAGCCCCTTCATGAGAATTCAACAGGATCTGAACTCTGCATGGCAGGGAAGGGTCACAGGCTTTTGAGCCTCTTGATGAAGGATGGAATATTCTATTCATGGGTGTGCAGCGGCCAGAGCGAGCGAAAGGCAGCGGAGGAGATCATCACAGTGAGGCATTGAGCAGCAGAACTTGGGAAGGTGAGGTGGGGGAGAGAATTAGGAAAACTGTAATCTAGTATCCAGTGAACGGGGATTTTTGCCTTGTGGCCAAAACCCGCACACATTTCTTTTACTGCCATGTTTAGGGAAACATGAATCCAGAACAAATATTATGAAGTTATGTCCCCAATAATAATGATGGGTGACACAGAATTGCCATCCCTCTTTTAGGGTGCAATCCTATGCATGTTTAGATGGGAGGCGGGGAGTCCTACAACTCTCAAGAAGGCTGAGAGTTGTAGGGTTTTTTTCAGTCACAATATGCATAGGAATGTGCTGTTGGACACATAAATAAAAGAACAGAGAAGTTTGTTCCAATGGAAAGGGGGAACATTAGGGAAGAGGAAGAAATTCATTCATAGAATCATAGAATAGTAGAGTTGGCAGGGGCCTACAAGGCCATCAAGTCCAACCCACTGCTCAATGCAGGAATCCACCTTAAAGCATCCCTGACAGATGGTTGTCCAGCTGCCTCTTGAGGGCCTCTAGTGTGGGAGAGCCCACAACCTCCCTAGGGAACTAGTTCCATTGTCGTACTGCTCTAACAGTCAGGAAGTTTTTCCTGATGTCCAGCCGGAATCTGGCTTCCTGTAACTTGAGCCCATTATTTTGTGTCCTGCACTCTGGGAGGATAGAGAAAAGATCCTGGCCCTCCTCTTCTCGATCATCACATTCAGATGCTTAACTAATTGTGCACTTTCAAACCATTGTGTGAACCTAAACTCAGTTATCCTTCAAAACGTGTATATCTCCAAATTTTATGATGGAGTTCTCTGATTCACCACCACCACTCTGCAAAGCATACAAAAATGGGTATATTAAGGAAAATAATATTCAAAAATGCACCATATTAGGAAACTTGCTTGCACACATGTGCATATTATGCAAAACTGCATACAAAATGCATGTATTATGAAAAATGTGCACAAAATGCTTATGAATTTTCACACAAACTTAAAAAATAAGAATCTGAAAAATATCTCAAAGAACAAAACTTAAGACTGGAGAAATTCTTAAAGTTTGAGACAAACTGAACTCAAGGCTGGAAAAACAAGAAATTGAGAGAAACCATATTGACAGATTCATCGTTTGCTAAGAAAAACACCACCATTAAAAATGAATTAAATAGTATAGTGAAACGTATTATTACAGAGGTCTTGCACTACAATACATCTTTGTATCTTCCGTTGGCTAACGAGTGTCCTTGCATTAAAGTGGTATCATGGGGAGCACTCATCCGCTTTAAATAAATTTAAATTCTAAGTGCCATTCACAAAAAATAGTTGAGATAGCCATGTATGTGCATGAGAGAGTGAGAGAGCGAGAGCGAGAGCTGCATTACTCATCTCTGTTGATGATGTCATGGTATGAAACCAGTGCCCACAACCATGTTCACAACTGCAATGCAAATACGCTGAAATGTGTCAGAGAGAAATAATTTAGATGCTGCGAAAAGTTGGTATTCCTTGCAAGCTGAGAGCTATTATGATGAAATACATCCGGAAACCGCCTAAAACATCAATGACGCACACCAAATCTTTACATTTCTTTCTGTGGGGAAAAACCCAAGTGTGGAAAAGCCATTAGAATTCATAGTTCGCAGAAGGTCAATGCCAGATCTATATATAATCACTTTCTGTTCTCATATGAAAGAGAGAACACAACCAGTTCATTCTTTCAGGGTACAAATGTACAGACCAGCAGTACTATTAAGTTCTTTGAATTTGTTTCAGAAGAAGAGAGCCGAATAAATGCATTCTGCTCTACCAACACTCTGGAGCAGGCCATGGTAGACAGAAGGGTTCTACAGTCCACTCTGTGCATGCTCTACACATTCCTCAAAAGTTTCTAGTACATGGCAAGCTAGTCATAGTACCAATCCCATGAGCCTTACATGTCTGGGGATAAGAACATAGGAAGAGCTATGCTGGATCAGATCAAAGATGTATCTAGTCCAACATGCTGTTCCTACAGTAGCCAACCAGATGTTCCAATGGGAAGCCAACAGGCAGGACGTGAGCACACTAGTACCCTTCTGGGATAACTGGGATTATGCAATACCCACCCCTTACATACTTAGAGGAAGCCTAGAGTAACCTGGAAGAGGTCCCTCAGGAAATATTGCACCCTGTCATTGGTTCCATGGCTTCTAAGAGACCAAGTGCCCAGCAGTGTTCCCTTAATGAACCAGAAACCTACTTGAATGCAAGGCAGGCATGGTTTGACTGGGGAAAACCCTGGGCCATGCTGCGTCCACTGCTTATGTACTTCACATATTTCTGGAATGTGCCCAGAACTTGCCAGAGAGCAGCAGGTCACGGACCCTCTCCGGAAATGCTCCCATCTCACCTGGAAGCTGTGGTCTCTGCTCAGATTCCTGCTGAAGTGGGACCTGCCCTATCCCTTTTTTCAGGCCTCTTGCAAGAACTATTGGGAGAATCGTATGAAACTCATTGAACTCTCCAAAGCATTACATCTATGTAAAGTATTAATACTCCTTCTAATGGCAAACTCAGGTGGTCAGGGCCAACAAGATTGTGGCTGAAACGGGACCACTGAGAAACAAATGGGAGGTATCAGCATGGTCGAGGAAACTCCAAGTTTTGCAGAAGAACAAAAAAACTTCAGAACACTCCCCTCCTCCACAAAATAACAGCCTATTGAAGACTGAGCATGCTCAGTAGCTACAGAATGTTGAGTATCTATTAAAGAAAAGAATGGCAGCAATGGGGTGGGGGAATGATGATGATGATGATGATGATGATGATGATGATGATGATGATGCCACCCCATAGCTGAAGCCCTCTGAGAGGTTTACAAAGAAATGGGGTACGCTAGAAGAGGGCATGGCTGGCTGACACAGTGAAGTCCTGTAAGGATATCTGAGTGATCGTCCTCTTCCCCATTCTAGGAAAGAACCCTTTTCTTTTCTCTAGACAGAAGATACAAGGGGGATATCGCTATATTTTGGCATCATTTTTATGAACAACTAACCATTTACAATTACTTTTTTTTTCCTTTTTATTGTGAATATCGACAAAACAGAACAGAAAATACATCGTGAAATATATATATATATATATATATATATATATATATGATTATCGTCATTTTTCCATCATGTGTACCATTCATTAAAAAGGGGGGGGGGAGAGTTATATAAAAGTTTCAAGAAAAGCAGATCAAATATCCGTGTATTTATCCACTCACAAGTTGCATCTATATAATACCCGTTCAAAAGTTGATAACCTTATTAGGTCCTCGATCCATTGCATTATGGGAGGTGAGCATTTGTCCTTCCAATGTGATAGGATAAGACTTTTGGCTGTCATAAGGGCTCTGACGATCTATCTGTGCTGACCATGTGTTAACTTCCACAAAGCTGGTAGGTAATTTAGGAGGACGTGGACATTGTTCCATATTACAGATTGGGTTTTACCCTAACCCTTATTATAAATTCCTCCCAAAAAGGGGTGACTATGGCGCATTGCCAAAACATATGAGTTAAAGAAGCATTAGATGCATTACATCTCCAACAGTTGTGCAAGTTAGACAAACCCTTATTGAAAAGGCACATTCATAATTACATTTAGTTACCACTCATTTAAGAAAATCCTGCCTTACTATAAACCCCTTTCTCCATATGGAAAGATAATCTTTTTTTTTTTTTTTTTTTTGGTGTTTTCACAAGGCCTCCTTCAAGATCACTTCAGAATCTAAGAGACATGCTCCATCTTCTGTTAGGTCAGTTGGCATGAGTTAAAAACACCCTGTCTGGTTTCTGAGTAGTCACTTCGCAGAATGTCTCAACCTTGGCAAAGGAAGTCTTTGCATCCTTGGCAAAGGAAGTCTCAGAAAAATGTTGGTGGACGTGTGGAGAAGCAAGACCAATGGATGTGCCTTTTCATTCATTCCATGGCTTCCATGACTTCGAGGACAAGCGTCCGAGGTCCCGTCATGATGAGGCTGCTGATCGTCTGATAGTCCAAATGTAAAACGTACATCCCGTTCACAGAATACACAAACTGGCATACCTAAAATGAGGGAAGCAGAAGAGGAGTCACACCTGGAGCCCGTCTAACAAGTTGGCAGAGATGACGTCAGCAGTCACATGATGCTGTTGTTGTTACATTTCTTCTGACTTTTAAAACCGTTCCACTTTCTGTTAAAATCGTTTTAAAACTAACAATGTGCCCCAACCTTTCGTTGTATTCAATGCCGTCTTTCAAAGTCATGTCTCGTGACCATGGTCTTTGCTTCCTGATTAGGACGTGAGGGCTTTTCTAGGGGAGGGAGAGCTGGCACAATGCGACGAGGGGGAGGGGGAGGGCGGGCGGTGAAAGAGGGGACAGAGGCTTAATTTTTTTAAAAAACTGCTTATCTTTCGGGGCGCACGTGGCCCCTTTAAGACCCTCGTCCCTACGCGTCGCCCCGCCTCCCTGCCGGCTTATCCCGGCAGGTCTAGCTCAGAGTCACCGGAAGAAAGAGGTTTACTTCAGAGCCAGTATGAGCATAATGAAGAACGTTCTAAAGAAGAGTGTGCCCGGGTAAAACGATAGAAGAAAAGGTATTTCGATTGACTGGGCTCAAGTTGCATTTTGTAACGTAGCAAGGGAGGACGCAACAATGCACTTAAACAACGGTGTAATGAATAGTGTAGATCAGGGACTGGAGTTTCAATAATAATAATAATAATAATAATAATAATTTTAATTATTACCCGCCTCTCTCTCTGGATCGAGGCAGGGAACACCACCAAATACAATATAATACATAAAATTAGTTAAAAGAGCATATAAAACCAATACAATATTAAAATAACAATCACGGCATCTTAAAATTCTTAGGTTTAAAATTCATCTGGGTAGGCCTGCCAGAAGTTCTGCCTAGAGCGAAATTGGAGGGAGTGTGTGCAAGAATTTTATTCTTGTTTATAAATCATTGCGAACACGTCCCTTTTGCAACCCCGAACATGAGTAGAAACTCATTTATCAGGATTTTTTTTTGCAATTTCCCAAACTTGCATTTGCATTTAAAAGTGAACACTTCCAAAAATGTGCATTTGCTCACTTGCATACGTGTGCAAATCCCCCTAAAATCTGCATTTTCACGATTTAGCCTACAGGGTTAAATGTGTGGTTTTGATTGGAGGAAAATGCACATTTTCCCCATAGCTGAGTTGTGGAACGCATGCTTTGCCCTCAGAAGGTCGCAGGTTCAGTCCTTGCTATCTCCAGTCAAAAGGATCTGGTCACATGTGTTGGAAGAGGACCTTCTTGGCCCGAGACCCCAAGAAGTGCTGCTAGTCAGACTAAACAATATTGACGTAAATGCAGAAACGGTCAGACAGAGCATAAAGCACCTTCATATGTTCCCAAATCTCTAGGCATGCTAGAGGTTTACTTGGGAAGTGGGCTCAGAATTCTGGGGATCTTTAGGAGGACCCCCCCCCCAAGAGAACAACTTCTCACAAACAGCCTTTTGAAGACTGAGCATGTCCAGTGGCCACAAAAAACCGAGTGTTTGTTGGGGGAAATATTGGAAAACTAGGATGGGAGAAGACATGGAATGGAGTATCTGAGGAAAGGTCATCGTTGTCTGGCTGGCAGTGGTAGCTCATGATCTACACATCACCTCTAAGCAGTTCAAGAAATTGACTAAGAGTTCATGAAGATGATAAAAATAATAGTATGTTGCATTATCATGTATATGTTCAAAGATAAATTATCACAGTAATCCTTAAGCATGGTAAGATACTATGCTCATCACTACTGCAAGGGGTGAGATTGAGGCCAAGCAAATGGCTTTCTGGAGGGCAGCTATATTTCAATACTGGCATTTTTTGCATGTGAGAATTGTTTAAACCATTAATAAAGCAAGTTTACACAAACACTTTCACCACTATAATGAGGCCCAATGTATATTAAGTGCCATACTAGGAAGTAGAACAAAATGCATTTCTACAGAAAACTCAGGAGAATAAGCCACACTCCTTTTAGGACCAAGGATGTAGCTTTAAACCAGAAAAGAACCTAAGTATGAGTTTTAATTCCCTCGTAAACACCAAAGGTGGTTAGTCTGGAAAGTACAAAGGAGAGGGCCTTTTCAGAGGTGGCCCCACACCTCTGGAATCAGTTTCCATCAGGGGTTGGGGTCAAGCCCCTTCTTTGCAGGTCTTCAGGAAAGTTCTGAACTTCCACCTGTTTTTACCAGCCTAGTAATAGTCTGTGGGCTGCAGGTTTTAGTAGCGTTATCAGTATTTAAGCATTTGATTGAATAATTATTGATCTGCTAGTGTATTTGTTTTGCATAGTTTTGAATTGGTTTTTATCTTATACACTGCCTTGAGAGAGTTCTGTCCTTAAGGGCAGCCTAAAAAATAATTTTAATTGAATACATTTTGCAAAATCATAATCCCATTTAAAAGAAAGCGCTCTTCATCAGCCAATGTGAGACTGGCGTACACATACCTGTTCTATTAGAACCAGCCTTTTGAGAATCCCATTATTTCAAAAACCCATCGAAGTGATTGGAATGATAGCAAAAGTGCATTTCTGTAAACCACTCCCTTCGTGTGTTTTTTTCCGCTTTCCCCCACCCGCTCAAAAGCCTTTAGGCAATAAAGCCATCACACACACACACACACACACACACACACACACACACACTTCCTTCATTCCTTAGGAACTGATCTCAGCAGAGCACAAAACCCACTTACTTTTGGTTCAGTGGGCTCAGGTGGCATTTATCGCCTTTCATGCTTGAGTAGACAGAAAGGATTTGCTTGTTGAATTAAACCGTACACTTCTACCACTATCAGCTTCTAAGTGCTAGAATGAGTCTCTTCATGCCGCTTTGTACAACACCCAAGGCATCTCAATCCCGGCAGCTTTTTAGGCTTAGAGCTGGCCTGTGCTAGTGCAAATGTTCCCAGGAGAGAACTTTCAGCCAAATTATGTGTGTGTGTGTGTGTGTGTGTGTGTGTGTGTTTGTGTGAAGGGGGATGATGTTGAAAGTGGAGGAAAATCATTGGTTGGCAACTACCGTCTTTATTTTCCCATAATTCCCTGGAAGGAGTGTTGTTCCAAATGGAATCCTGGTTAGGGGGGAAATTATTCCTAAAAGGTGCCCAGGAGTGATGCTGTGTGATGATATAGCATCATTCCCAGGGGCTTTTGGGGGGAATGACAGCTGCCAGATGGTATGTTGCATGGTAGCAGTGAGTTTGGGTAACCATATGTTTGGCTCATCATCTGTATAAGGCAGGCCTGGGGTACCACAGGCTGATACAGGGTCCCCATCCAGCCTGCCAGCTTCTCCCCCAGGCCACACCAGGGATGTGTGAGAAATTCATTTGAGTTTGCTTTTGACTGGAATTGACTGATCATAAATCCGAACGTGAACTCCTGGAGGAGAAGGCTATCAGTGGCTACTAGCCCTGATGGTTGTGGGCTATCTCCAGTATTTGAGGCAGTAAGCCTGTGTGCACCAGTTGCTGGGGAACGTGGGTGGGAGGGTGCTGTTGCACCATGTCCTGCTTGTTCATCCCTGGCCGATGGCTGGTTGGCCACTGTGCGAACAGAGTGCTGGACTAGATGGACCCTTGGTCTGATCCAGCATCAGGGCACTTCTTATGTTCTTATGAATGCAATCTGTGGTTGAACACATTTTGGAGCTTGCGGTGTGATTCACAGAACCAAAACATGAGTTCAAAAATGCATACTTTGGAAAAATGTGCCTGAAAAAAAGGATACTTTTGAAAAATGAGCACAAGCATGCTTTAATCTATGGGAGAAACATTTCAAAAATGTGCACAATTGATGCGTACATTTGGAAAAATACATAGGAAAACACACACAAAATCGAGGCTCACAGTCCAGTAAGGACATGAGTCAAAACAAGCTTTGAGGTGGAGTTTGGAGAACTTCAGCAAGCTCACCTTTTGCTGATTCTCACATCCCTAGGATGCATGCCCTCTCCTGGAAGAGAAAAGCTCTTATCTCCAGTTAGTAACTGATTGGAGATAAGAGCATTTCCCTGCCCAGGAGATGGGGTAGCAACTGGGGACTGAGTGATTCAGTCCTTCTTACTTCTGAAGCTTATCCCACTTTCTTCTGAGTACACATGCTGCTCATGCTTCCTTCTGAGTATATATGCAGAGACTTGGTATTTGAAAGTGTTGCTGATTGATGTAGTCATGGTTCTTTCTGAGTAGGCATGCAGAGGTTTGTTCTGCTTACTTGTGAGTAGGTTTAAAATCAGAGAGGATCACATTTTGGCCCCACCCACAGCTGGAATGCAGGCCCCTGAGAAGTTTTCCCCACCCCTGATGTAAGGGAAGTAGACTACATTCCTGCTCAGTTCATGAGGCTCAACATAAGACTGGGGCTGTAGCTAGACCTAAGGTTTATCCCAGGATTGTCCTGGGGTCAAACCTGTTCATCTATGTGCCACACAGGGCATCCAGCGCTCAGGCAGGGACGAACCCGGGATGATCCTGGGATAAACCTTAGGTCTAGCTACGGCCTGGTACCTACCTTCATGCCAGCTGCAGCAGCTGGTCCTCCAGGATCCACAGCCTGGATGTGGCAAGGCTGACCTCCACGGACCACAAATCCCCAACCAACTGCATCTCCCACAATCTGAAAACAAGAGAGAAAGCAATTGCAGTTGTTCTGTTTCCACATCAATCCTGCAAAAAGGCTCTTTGGGATAAAAGCAAAGAATGAAGCTCTTTTTAGAAAGCCGAAATCCCACCCATCAGCACTTTGGTAGGTATCAGGATGGGCCCCAGGCTCCTTGGTTTGTCTTCAGTTGCAGAGACAGAACTAGAAGAAGCTGAGCCAAGACAGGAAGTGGATTATCCGAGTCTCTCCAGGAGTCAAGGAGGAATCTTCCCAGGAGCTTATCAGACAGGAGGCCCAGGTTCAGAGATCATTTCCCCCCCTCCCACCCTTGGGAACTCAGCCTTTGACAGAGTAGGAGTGAGCACCAGAATTGACAGAACCCAGAGTCCGTCGCAGGGTCAAGCAGGCAGAGTTGGGAGAAGGTGGGAGGGGGTCTGCCAGACTAGCTGCATATCAGAAGTTGGGTCAAGAGGATCTTCCCTGAAGGAGGGGTCTGGTAAAAGCCTGTTGGGCATGGCAGGAAACCATCCATTTAGTGGATAGGCAACAACCTTGCTTTGTTAGGGTAATTAAGCTAGGAGGGTAGCTCCTAGCCTTCACAGTTGATTCATGTCTATTCACTGAATGAAGACTTTGTGGATGGCACAGTGAATCTCTTTGTCTCACGTTTTGGTGGGAAGGTTTGGAATCATGACAGTAGGGAACTGTGAGTGAGGGGGTGGGGCTGAGTCCAATCCCTCTCGGTCCATGAGATTTTGGCTTCTTTCTTTTAAAGGGCTGCCCATCTAAGCGGCCCAGAAGGAGATGTGTGATTTGAAACAGGGAGGAGTGAGGACAGCAAACAATGGCTAGAGAGGCCAGAGGCAGGTGTGAAGTCAAGACCGGCAGGGGACAGGATCCAAAGGAAGAGGCAAGCAGTGTGCTCACACTAGAGACAAATTCTTTGGGCTGAGAAGTGAGTTCCAAGGCTAGGGCCTTAAGACAGGGTGACCATATGAAAAGGAGGACCGGGCTCCTGTATCTTTAACAGTTGTTTAGAAAAGTGAATTTCAGCAGGTGTCATTTGTTTGCATGCAGCACCTGATGAAATTCCCTCTTCAGCACACCAGTTAAAGCTGCAGGAGCCCTGCCCTCTTTTGTATCTTGTCGCTCTCATATAGCTAGAGCAGCTTTAACTGTTTTGATGAAGAGGGAATTTCACCAGGTGCTGCATGCATAAAAATATCTGTAACCTGGTACAGGTGTGATGTTGGGGGTAGGGATGCTGCAAGCTCCTGTCTGGGTCCAGGAGGTTGGCAGACCCCCATGTCTGCCCCCCACCAGTTGGGTGCTCCGGACACAAGTGCAGACCCCCTGCCCAAGCACTCACAAGGCCATGGTGAGTGCTTGGTTTGGTAGCCACCATTGATGCAACAGGGGAATTGTGCAATTTTGGGACCCTCCGCAAATTGCCCCCTGGGCCACCAGTCTTTGCCCTTGCATCAATGGCACCTTTAAGGCTGCCACTGGCACAAAGTGGGGGGAAGGAGTGCGCAACTTACAGAGGCTCCCGAAGTGTGTGATTTCGGCACATGAGCAGGCAGCAGGCGACCTCAGAAGAGGCTCGCTTGGCCTGGCGGCAGTGGGCCAAGCACCCACCGAGGCGAGCGCAGACGGGTTCGCTCACTCCAAGTTTAGGACCCTGCTGCTGCCCCCCAATCCTTATGTGTACAAAGCTGGGGTGGAAGCTGGTGCAAGAATGAATGGATTGTATCTAAAGTGCAAAGCGATCAGTCATGTAGCCTCAAAGTAAAGCTCTGTTCCATTGATTTTTACCGAGCGCAAATGACATCAAAGCGGAAATTCGAAAAGAAACATGCTTTAAAGCTAACTGAAGGAAATTCACTTTTGTAGGACCTTGGGGGAAAGGGGGTTATCGACCCATGCTTTTTGCCACCCTAACTCACTGCAGACAGTCCCAGTCAGAAAAACACAGCCACTGACCTCAGCTTGGCTCCCTTCTCAGCAAAGTTGGGTGCCCCCCCTCCAGTCAGCACCCCCAGGCCATTGCTCAATATCCCCACCCCTAAAGCCAACTCTGTTGTGATCATCCCATCTCAAACCACCTGCATCTCTCTCCTCCGACCCAATCGCGCAAAGCATGTGCGAAACACAGGGATTCTAGCAGAAGGCCTACCGTGCCGAACGTCACACAGAGGAGGGCCAGGATCTCTTCTCGATTCTCCCAGAGTGCAGGACACGGAATAACGGGCTCAAGTTAAAGGAAGCCAGATTCCGGCTGGACATCAGGAAAAACTTCCTGACTGTTAGAGCAGTGCGACAGTGGAATCAGCTACCTAGGGAGGTTGTGGGCTCTCCCACACTAGAGGCATTCAAGAGGCAGCTGGACAACCATCTGTCAGGGATGCTTTAGGGTGGATTCCTGCATTGAGCAGGGGGTTGGACTCGATGGCCTTGTAGGCCCCTTCCAACTCTGCTATTCTATGATTCTATGATTCTATGAACGCAGCACCAGTACCGGAGAGCGAGAGGTACACGTAGGTCCCAGTGAGACCCATTGTCATAGCATGCAACTGCTCAGCGCGCTCACGATGCCCTTGAAAAAAGAAGCTGGGCTTTCATGCACAACGACCAAAGCTCCTTTTAGAGCCCCCAGCAACATCCCTGGGGGTGGAAGTGGAGAGAGGGCATCACTCAAAGGACTTCATTTGATTTAAAACAAGAGAATTAATGCAGCAGCTGCTGCTTCAGCAAGGAGAGGCAACAAGCCATGACAAGGACAAAAGATTAATAGAAGTATACATTAATGGAAGTATAGCTTCCAAATCACGTGAGGTACTGGTTCCTCTCTATTCGGCCCTGGTTAGGCCTCATCTAGAGTATTGCGTCCAGTTCTGGGCTCCACAATTCAAGAAGGACGCAGACAAGCTGGAGCGTGTTCAGAGGAGGGCAACCAGGATGATCAGGGGTTTGGAAACAAAGCCCTATGAGGAGAGACTGAAAGAACTGGGCAGGTTTAGCCTGGAGAAGAGAAGATTGAGGGGAGACATGATAGCACTCTTCCAATACTTAAAAGGTTGTCACACAGAGGAGGGCCAGGATCTCTTCTCGATCCTCCCAGAGTGCAGGACACGGAATAACGGGCTCAAGTTAAAGGAAGCCAGATTCCAGCTGGAGATCAGGAAAAACTTCCTGACAGTTAGAGCAGTACGACAATGGAATCAGTTGCCTGGTGAGGTTGTGGCCTCTCCCACACTAGAAGCCTTCAAGAGGCAGCTGGACAACCATCTGTCAGGGATACATTAAGGAGGATTCCTGCATTGAGCAGGGGGTTGGACTCGATGGCCTTGTAGGCCCCTTCCAACTCTGCTATTCTAGGATTCTATGATTCTAAGATGTCCCCCACAAGACTCTGGGAGTTGAAGGGCAGGGCAAGTTCAGAAGTGAAGGAAAGGTGCGGCAGGAAGGGAGAGGAAGGACAAAACAGGTGTAGAACTTCCTTTGGATCTATCCAGTGGTTTTTAAACTCTACAGGATGTTCTGGGACCAGCAAGGGCTTGCAGTTGGATCACCTGCTTGGCATGCAGAAGGCGCCAGGTTCACTCCCCGGCATCTTGAGGTGGAAGGATGAGGTCACAGGTGAGAGGAAAGATTCCTGCGGAAGACTCTGTAGACCCACTGCCAGTTCTGGGCTGCGTTAGAAGACGCATTGTCCCCAAGATGCATGAAGTCCTTATGCCTCTCTGAGACCACACCTGGAAATACTGTGTACGATTCTGGGCACCCCATTCCCAGAAGGACATGGAGAGGTAAGAACAGGTTCAGAGGAAGGCAACGAAGAGGATACAAGGACTTGAGGATGTGCCCTACGAGGACAGGCTGAAGGAACTTGGGATATTCAGTCTGGAGAAAAAAAGACTGAGGGGAGACATGTCAGCAGTGTTCAGGTACATAAAAGGGTGCCACAGGGAAGATGGTCAAGAACTATTTTCCACGGCCACAGAAATTAGGACCAGGAGTCACGGGTGTAAGCTACAGCTACCTAGATTTCAATTAAGTATAAGGAAAAACATCCACACGGCAAGTTCTGTTCAACAGTGCAACAGCCTACCTACGGAGGTTGTGGGTTCTCCATCTCTGGAGGTTTTTAAGAAGAGGCTGGGCGGACAGTCACTTCTCATGGATGGTTTAATTGGTTTTCCTGCCCATTGCAGAGGGTTGAACTAGATGATCCTTGTGGTCCCTTCCAACCACATAATTCTATGAATCTATGTTTCTATAAGGCATATTCCCATGACCTTTATACCCCTCCCCCCTGCTATCCTACCCCATTTTCAGACTGACATAAGGAAATTCTGATACGGTTTAATTCAATTAATGCAGCTGTAAGGAGCCCCAAACAGTAGTTTCTTTCTGCAGCCGCCATTCAAGCACCACCCTGGCCTGGCCATGCAGAGTTCTCTGGTTCAGTTCTGTGCCCCCACCCCCACCGTTGGGAATGCACCAACCCCTTTCTCCATGAAACCCTTCTTTTCAAAGAGCCATCAGATACTGTCTGTCTTCTTGCTCCCATCTTCTGTCTTGGAGGAAAACAGCCCAAGACGGACCTGCCAAATGCTTCAGCCCTCCTGGCTGGGGATGACGGCAGTTGCCTTATTATTATTATTATTATTATTATTATTATTATTATTATTATTATTATTATTATGCCTTTCTTTTAAAAAAAAAGACTCAAGGCGACTTACAAAATTAAGATATGCAAAAATTTAAAACAATTTAAAACAGCTAAAACCAATAATAAAATGCCACGATGCCATAATGTGAGTCTTTCCTACCGCTACTAAGGACCTGATTTTTGAAAAGCTGCTCCACGCAAGTTCCACTTGCCTGAACTTTGAAGCTCCGCACACTTCGGAGCCCCCTCCACAGATCACAGCAGGGCTGGAGAAGCAGAGGCGCCAGGGCGTGAGCTCATTCCCGGCCTCTATATCCCACCATCCTCCGTGACACATTTGGAGGGCCCAGGATTGGGGAAGGGTGGATTAGACAATTCATAGAGCAGGACAGGTCTAGCAACAGACATGAAAGCTAGGGATAACCTGGCTTCAGTTGTTTACGCCCAAGTAACCTCCAAGTTAGATTACTGCAATGCACTCTACGTGGGGCTGCCTTTGAAGATGGTCCGGAAGCTGCAGCTTGTGCACAATGCAGCAGCCAGAGTGATAACAGGGCCCAGAAGTTTCGAATATATAAGACCCACTCTGGCCCGCTTGCATTGGCTTCCTGTATGTTTCTGAGCTCAATTTAAGGTACTGGTTTTAACCTATAAAGCCTTATATGGCTTGGGACCACAACACCTGATGGAACACCTCTCCCGACATGAACCTACCCATACACTGCGCTCAACATCCAAGGTCCTCCTCCAAGTGCCTACTCCGAGGGAAGGTCAGAGGATGGCAACAAGAGAGAGGGGTTTTTCTGTGGTGGCCCCCCAACTGTGGAACAATCTCCCTGCCGAGGCCCCCCTGGCACCAACATTGTCATCTTTTCAGCACCAGGTCAAGACTTTTCTCTTCTCCCAGGCATTTAGCAATCTGTAATTAGCCTGGGTTTGTTTTTGTATGGGTTTTTTTGTGTGTGATTTTAAATGTTGTTGTTTTTTGTTTTAAGTGTAAACTGCCCAGAGAGCCTTGGCTATGGGGTGGTATACAAATGTAATAATAATAATAATAATAATAATAATAATAATAATAATAATAATAATAATAATATCAATTCCTTTTATTACAGTCAACAGACCAATAAAACATATAAAAACACATAATAAATATTTTAAATACATGAAATTAAAACAGAGTATGATTGCATGAGCCTCCTTAAAGTTCTGTGCTAGAAGCAAAGGAAAGTCCTGCCACCATAACTGATCTGGTAAGGATTGCGTGATTAAGAAATTTAGCAACTTGTTCGGTGGTACGCTTATCTTGAGCCTGTAAAAGGACCGGCATAAGGGTCACGGATGATCGTCCAGGTAATCGTTGCGTGAAAGGATGGATAAGGGCTTTTCTTGCCTCCTGATAGAAGCTGCAGTTGAATAATACGTGGGAGATAGATTCCACCTCCTCGTTGTTACAGGGGTAGCATCTATCTGATAGTGGGACTTTCCCAAATCTGCCCTCCATTACCCTAGAAGGCATAGCATTAAGCCTTGCTAGGGAAAATGCCCTCCTATGTTTGGGTATAGATAACCAGCTTAAATACAGAGGTACACTATTTTGGTCGTGATCCCGTAGCCCCAAGGCATACGGGGAACATGGGCCCTGTGCAGCTTGCTGTAGTTTCTGAGTATCAATATCCAGGAGTATAATAATAGGTAGAACTTCCATGCTCCAGAGCAGTATGCCCCTAAATATCAGATGCACGGATCAACCCAAGGGGAGAATTGTTGCTTTCACATCCTGTTTGTGGGCTTCCTAGAGGCATTTCACTCTCCAGCATGGGAGAAGCAAAAAACCACTTTGATCCATCAGGGCATGATCTGTATCACCCAGTGGAAAAGTGTTACCAGTCGATTCTTCTGCTTGTACATCCTGCCCTTAAGTGAGGCTTCATTCTACAGCAAGCAGTCAGAAGGATTTACTTCAGCAATAATGCTAATGTAACATTCTGATGACCGGGGTGACTTACCGTTAGTGTTTTCTTGAGATACGGCGCCCCGGGGGTCAGAAGCTCTTCATTGGTGACAGGCCTCTTTAAGACTTGGAGAGGAAGGGAAATGACAGGTCTAATCTGAGAGTCAAGTGTGCAAAAGAGCAACACAGCGGAGCAACTGGAGAAATGAACCAGGGATGTTAAGAAGAAAAGACAGGCTTGTTTCGTGCACGCAGGGAGTTCTTGGTGTGGCCGGGTGAAACACACACACACACACACACACACCTGCCTTAAGGTCAGAGACAATTTGCAAAGGAATGTGTAGACTTTGGCCTCTGCAATGTTAAAAAGAGATTCAAATGCCCTGCGAAACAGCATGGAGGGCTCCTTGGGAAGAGGAATGAAAGGAAGCTACACCAACCGCGATGTTCAGAGGCTCACCTCCCTGCGTCTGCTGATGAGTGCAGTGGGCTGGGATGACAGAAAAGGCTCCCTCAGTCACAGAGACAAGGGAATGGGGAGGGAGAATAGATCAGAAGGCAGAGAAAGGTGTGTCTGTGTCGGTGCATCTTTGAGTCTCTCTGTTTCTGTCTGACTCTGTCGTTGGCACCACTATGCGCCAAACCCTGCGGTATCACTGCTGCAGGGTGGCGGTGAGTAATCCTCACTGGAGGAGGCAGCGAGGGCTTTCTGGTGGCCATTTGACTTGCTGGTCCTGCCACTTGCCCCTCGCCTGGTTTCCGGTGACTAATCCGGTGACCTTCTGCCCGGGAATGCCCCTGGCGCAACACCAGAGCAAGGTCAGACAGTGGAAGAGCTGTAGTGAACTCACTCCAGGCTTTCCTAGTGTGCAGCTTCACGGGTGGCTGATTCTGCTATGCATTCAAGGCCCAGAAACCTCACTTTCTTGCAGAACGCACAGCAAAGACCAGCTCCAATTTGGACCCTGCTGCTGCTTCAGCACTTTGGAAAGTGGGCTGGTTCAAGTTCAGACCGCTTCGCCTTCAAAGTCACCCTTGCTGTGTGGAAGGAGCCTGACAAATTTCAGATAAATAGGTGCTGAGGGTTAAAGAGCTAAACGCCTTTTCACTTCCAGGGTTGCTTCTTAAAAAAAGAAAAAGAAAAAGGGGGGTGCATATACCTCTTTGTATTTGTTTGCAGAATTAGAGGACATTTGCAAGTGTAGAGCGATGAAGTTTGCCAAATGCCAGACAGATAGGTGCAGGGAGTTTTGTGCCAGGGGGTTTCTATGAAAATAGCACACATTATAGAAGCGCCCCCAGGTAACAAATTTGCAAAATGTCAGAAGGATAGGTGCAGGGTCTGGGGAGGTGTGATGAATGAAAACCGTTTGAGGCTTTTTGTCTTCAACTGATTAAGTTCCTCCTACATCCCTCCTCCAAAGCACTGCAGATGGAAGTAAAAGAAGAGTCCCCTGGTAAAGTGATTCCCTGGCTATCAGATACAAACTACACACCTGCTCCTCCTTCCATCTCCCCTGCCTACTGCTTTCCTTTTATGTTTTCCTTTTATAACCCTCTTGTGACTCTGTCTGCATCCTCCAAATTTCCAAGGTGATGCTGAGGCATTGGGAGCATCCTGCTTCACTGCAGGCTGCTTGCGGGAAGCCCAGTTTCACCGTGGACAAAGCCCGAATTGCTCTAAAAGAGCAAATCACGTTGGTTCAGGAGTGGATGTGCCTCCCTTATTTTTTAGCACAAAGGCTGAGGTCCAAGGTACACATCAAGTGTTGGTGGTTCTTTTCTCCACTTTCATTTTAACGCTGCTGGTCGCGAGATCCTCCCCCTGGGTTCACACATGGCGCGTGACATCAAGGGAGGAAGGAGGATGTCGGGCCCACATTTTTTGTTTAAGAAGACAGGAGCTGGAGTGCACCTGCGCTCCAGTGAAAAAGTAAGTTAAAAATAAAAGCCCTGACCCCACTCCCCACTCCACCCCGATGGCCCTGGATTCCCCCTGTCCTGGCTCTTTCCCTCTGATGGACCCCCGCTACTCATGGGGAGGAGAGAAGAAGCTGTGATGGGCAGCCACACCACCCGCAATCCTCGGGATCATCCCGGGACCACGGGAAAAACCGAAAAAAATGGATATGGCAATATCCCAGGGAAGTGGAGGGATCATCCCTCCCTGTTCCCAGGATCCCTGGTGTAGCATGTGGATGCACAGGGACAGTAAAGATAACACCCTTCAAATACTTAAAAGTTTGTCACACAGAGGAGGGCCAGGATCTCTTCTCGATCCTCCCAGAGTGGGAGATCCTCTCGATCCTCGGACCTCCCAGAGAGGTCCGCCTGGCTCCTACACTGTACTCCTTTCGTCGCCAGCTGAAGACCTTTTTATTCACTCAGTATTTTAACACTTAATTTTAACTCAAATTTAAATTATACTGTTTTAACTCTGTATTTTAACCTTATATCAATTGTGCTGCTTGGTTTTATCCTGGTTGTGCTTTTTATATTGTATTTTGTATTTGTATCTTTAACTTGGTTGTTTTATGATGGTTTTAATTTTTGTGAACCACCCAGAGAGCTTCGGCTATTGGGCGGTATAAAAATGTAATAAATAAATAAAATAAATAAATAAAAAAAGAGTGCAGGACACGGGATAACGGGCTCAAGTTAAAGGAAGCCAGATTCCAGCTGGACATCAGGAAAAACTTCCTGACTGTTAGAGCAGTACGACAGTGGAATCAGTGACCTAGGGAGGTTGTGGGCTCTCCCACACTAGAGGCCTTCAAGAGGCAGCTGGACAACCATCTGTCAGGGATGCTTTAGGGTGGATTCCTGCATTGAGCAGGGGGTTGGACTCGATGGCCTTGTAGGCCCCTTCCAACTCTGCTAGTCTATGATTCTATGATCCCTGGGATATTGCCTGGTGTAGACATGCCCTCACTCTCCCCAACTGGATTTTCAACCACATACAGGAACCTCCTATCCCCCTTGTATCTTTCCCCAGTTTGAGGAGGGGAATTATGAAATTAAAACAGCTGGAAGGGAACAGGTTAAGCAGCCTCTCCCAGCCTGCCTTCTTCCATTTAGGAATCAAGAAAAAGATGGGGGGAAAGCAGAGGAAACAATAACAAAACTCCACAGGAGTTATAGTTTGTGCCTTAGGTTCTTATCCTCCTGCTATTCAATGCCACACACCCAGGGCCACATTCTACGCTCTGTGATATCGTCATGACGATTCATGGTTCCTAGCTGTCTCTACTTATACTTAAAAGAAAGGGAAAGCACCAGGGCTGTGCACGGAAACACCGATTCGACTTGGAAGACGATACAGAGCTTCCAAATTGGCCCTGATTCAACTTGGGGTGCCTCAATGCCACTCCAGCCCACTTTGGATTTGGCAGGGTGTTGTGCTCTGACCTGCTGTAGATCTGCTGTTGCAAAACTACAATGGTCAGAAATGGCCCTTTCTGGTTGCCGTAGTTTCCAACAGTAGATCTAGGGAGGATGGGTGGCTTGATGGTGTGCACTGAGGCTTCAGGTAAGTCCTGCAAGGGGGTGGGAGGGGAGGGGGCAGTGACTGGCGATTCAGCTGAATCGGCTTGAAGTGCTTCGGGGCGAATCAACCCACTTCAGCTCAGATTCGGGGTTTGGGACCAAGGCAAAGCACACCCCTAGACGGCACAGAGAAGGCATCCTCACCAGATTTGGGGTTGCACTCAACAGATGGAAGGAACCCCAAGCTTGGGGAGAAATTGAAATATGAATTGGGTCCACCAGCAAGCGAGGTGACACTACTCCTTCGAACAGCTGAGACAGTCTTGATTTCCTTATTGGGTTGGACTGAAAGAGACAAATGGAGCTCAGCTGAAACAAAAATAATCAACCCTGCAGGTTTGTTTATCTATTTATTTTTAAAATAATAATTCTTCAAGTAGAAAGCTGAAGTTGATTGGAGCTTCAGAATCTGAATCTCAGCTGTGAAATGCACATTTCATTTGACTTGATTGATACATGTCAAATGTCAACTATTTTGAATAGTGCTGTGCTGAATCCTTCCCCTATTTTCAGGAACTTTTTCTCACCCTGTGAAAGAGGCATTGCTTTTTTTCTGCTTCTTTCTCAGGCACAGGGAGAAATTTCAGGAAATGTTCTCATTGTGGAAGGAGACAGCATTTCCGCATGCCTTTTAAAAAGTGTAGCCAGTTGTTTAGGGCTCTTCTTTATGTTTTGTTTTTTTTAATTAGAAAAACACCCTGGCACTTGGAGCAGCTCAGCAGTTCTTCCTGAATGCCTATTGGAGACCATGTGACCTTGCCCTCTCCAATAGGCATTCAGGAAGAACTCCTGGGCTCCTGCAAATGCTGTGTGTTTCTTAACAATATAAAAAATAGAAAGAAAACTCCTCAAAAGTTCCTATACTTAGAAAGGTATGTAGAAACCCTGTCCCTCTCCCCAAGGAGAAAATTCTCTGAAATTCTCACTTCTCCCAGTCTGTTTCACCAGAGTTTTTGGTTTTCTCCCACACCCCATGAAATGTTGAAAACAGAATAATCTAAATTTTTGGCACATCACTAATTTTAAATGAACGAAAATCATCCCATTTGTTGTGCAAAGTTTTGTTGTCGTTATTGTATAGAATAAGGGAAGAACTACACATTCTGCCTCAAACTTGTCTCTCTGTAGCTTGGTTGCTGCTGTTTCTAAGCAAGTCAGTGCCGGGGGGGGGGGGATGCTTTGCACTAGAGAATTTATGAGTGGGAGCAGGCATGTAACCTTTTCCTTACGTGCTGCTTCCGCAATCTTCAGGTCAGGTTCGAGATCCCTATGAGTGTTGTTTTGGGCAAGAGAAGAAGTACTCTCCTCCTGCCCAAAATGTAGGGAGAGGGAAGGGGTTAAACATTTTCCTCCTGCCCAAAATGTAGGCTGAGGGGGACATCAGTGGGTGAGGGGAAAGGGTTAAGCACTTTCCTCCTGCTCAAAATGTAGGGTGAGGGAAGGGGTTAAGCACTCTCCTACTGCCCAAAATGTAGGGTGAGGGAAGGGGTTAAGCACTCTCCTACTGCCCAAAATGTAGGGTGAGGGAAGGGGTTAAGCACTCTCCTCCTGCTCAAAATGTAGGGTGAGGGAAGGGGTTAAGCACTCTTCTGTTGCCCAAAATGTAGGGTGAGGGAAGGGGTTAAGCACTCTCGTACTGCCCAAAATGTAGGGTGAGGGAAGGGGTTAAGCACTCTTCTCTTGCCCAAAATGTAGGGTGAGCGAAGGGGTTAAGCACTCTCCTACTGCCCAAAATGTAGGGTGAGGGAAGGGGTTAAGCACTCTTCTCTTGCCCAAAATGTAGGGTGAGCGAAGGGGTTAAGCACTCTCCTACTGCCCAAAATGTAGGGTGAGGGAAGGGGTTAAGCACTCTTCTCTTGCCCAAAATGTAGGGTGAGGGTAAGGGTTAAGCACTCTTCTCTTGCCCAAAATGTAGGGTGTGGGAAGGGGTTAAGCACTCTCCTACTGCCCAAAATGTAGGGTGAGGGAAGGGGTTAAGCACTCTTCTCTTGCCCAAAATGTAGGGTGTGGGAAGGGGTTAAGCACTCTTCTCTTGCCCAAAATGTAGGGTGAGGGAAGGGGTTAAGCACTCTCCTACTGCCCAAAATGTAGGGTGAGGGAAGGGGTTAAGCACTCTTCTCTTGCCCAAAATGTAGGGTGAGCGAAGGGGTTAAGCACTCTCCTACTGCCCAAAATGTAGGGTGAGGGGGAAATCCATGTGTGAGGGTAAGGGTTAAGCACTCTCTTCCTGCCCAAATTGTCCCCTCCCATGGCCCCAAAGTAGCAACAACCGGGCTGCAAAGACACAGTGTGCCCCCACAATGACCACCATCCCTCCCCACATGCCCCTGCAATGGCGCCATCATCCAGAGTTACCGGACAGGAAGCTGGAACTGTTCTGCTCAGGGTTGAGCTTGCGGAGGCAGAAGGGGCTGTCGGGGCTGTCCGAGAGAGCCCTGGGCGAGTTCTCATTGAGCAACTCCGTGAGACGCCTCCTCCGACGGAAGTTGATGTGAAACTGATAGAGGAGGTCACTGTCATAGAAATGGTGCCGGACAGCAACTGAGGAGAAGACAACGAGAAAGGGAGGGGGGAGATTAAGGCAGTGGTTCTGCACAGCCTGCTCCCCTCCCCAGGAAATATTGGCAGCTGTCAGGTGACAGGATTCACCAGTTTGGGGACTGGAGGCAATCTCTCTCTCTGTCTCTCTCTCTCTCTCTCTCTCTCTCTGTACTGGCTGCTCCCAGAATATTTCATGGCAGAACTCCCACTACCTTCAATGCTCTGCATAGCTTGTGACCACCAGACCTGGGTGCCCAAAGACCACCTGTCTCCACCTCAGCTTGCCCATATCATCATCTTAAGAAAAAAGAAGAGTCATGTTGGATCAGACTAAGGTTTCATCTAGCCCAGCTAAGCCAGCTGCCCATGGGAAACCCAAAAGCAGGACATGAATGCAACAGTACCCTCCCACCCATGTTCCCCAGCAACCGTTGTATGTAGGCATACTGCATCTGATACTGGAGGTAGCATACAGCAGTCAGGATTCGTATCCATTGATAACCGTATTGTCCATCTTCAGAGCCTTTCCTCCAGGTGCCCCTTCCATCGGAGGTGAGGTGGGTGGCAAGGAGAGAGAGGGCCTTCTGGGTGGTGGTGCCCAGGTTATAGAACGCTCTTTCTAGGAAGGCGCACCTGGCACCTACTCTCTTATCTTTTGGTGCCTTATTTTCCCATGCCTAGTTTTAACACCATTAAAACTAGGGCTGTGCACCACTTCAGATCTGAATCCCGAATCCGAACGGAATCAGGGCAATTCAGACCTCCCTAAAACAGATCCGAAGTGGACCGGGGAAGTCCGAATCACTCCGAATCGGATTGGTTCGAATCGATTCGGACCCTTTCCCAAGCTAACTTGGAGTTGATACGCTCCACCCATTATACCATGCTGCTCTCCAGTGTTAGCAGCTAGCCAAGCCCTTTGTTCCCTACCTGCAGGCAGCTAAAACAACCCACCCCATTCTCAGTTCTTTTCATGGTTTCCTTCCTCATACCATGCTGGATAATCCCATGTTCCAGGAGAGTCTGGCAGAGTTCTACAGCCTCCTTCCGGTTTGCTGCCTCTCCTTCCTGGACCAGCCAGTCGATCATTTCACAACCCAGAAAGGTCCTTTGATATTTCACCGAGTTCTCCTCTCTAACTTTCAGGATGGAGTCTTCCACGCTGATCAGTCTAGAGTCAGGAAAGAGCATGTCAAAAAGAGCACGGTGGATATGCATCATGGCCAAGTACTACAGCCCTGATGGGACTGTACCACTTCAGACTACAGATTTGGGGGGGGGGAGGTGCAGCATTGAATGCTCCCCTGAATTCTTTAAACTCTCTACACTCTGAAAATGAGCTGCTCTTCTCGTGTATGGATGTTAATATGGCCTCAACCACAAGAGGGCATTCCAAGCCTATATAACCAAGAGCTGATTCTTCTTCCAAGTTGTTATAGAATCATAGAATAGCAGAGTTGGAAGGGGCCTACAAGGCCATCGAGTCCAACCCCCTGCTCAATGCAGGAATCCACCCTAAAGCATCCCTGACAGAGGGTTGTCCAGCTGCCTCTTGAAGGCCTCTAGTGTGGGAGAGCCCACAACCTCCCTAGGTAACTGATTCCATTGTCATACTGCTCTAACAGTCAGGACATTTTTCCTGATGTCCAGCTGGAATCTGGCTTCCTTTAACTTGAGCCAGTTATTCCGTGTCCTGCACTCTGGGAGGATTGAGAAGAGATCCTGGCCCTCTTCTGTGTGACAACCTTTTAAGTATTTGAAGAGTGCTATCATGTCTCCCCTCAATCTTCTCTTCTCCAGGCTAAACCTGCCCAGTTCTTTCAGTGTCTCTTCACAGGGCTTTGTTTCCAGACCCCTGATAATCTCTGAACACTCTCCAGCTTTATCTACATCCTTCTTGAATTGTGGAGCCCAGAACTGGACGCAATACTCTAGATGAGGTCTAGATGAAGCAAACCCCTCCTGTATCCAGAGTTTTTACTGATGGTTCTCAGAGTGCAACAATAAACATCCCTATGAGAAGGAAGATGGTTGCCAGAGAGGGCCCAGCTGGTTCCCAGATGCCATTCCAGAACATGTTTTGGTTGTGCAAGGAATTAGATTCTATGTCAATCGTCAATTTCTGGAGGCCAAGATAGTAACAATAGATGTTTAGCTTAGCATTTTCTCTGCCACCTTAAAATATGTTGTGGTCGCATCTGATCTCGGCATTTCCCCTTCCTTCCTTTTCAAACCGCTGACTCCCAAACCAAGGAAAAATGTAAATATAAAAACATAAGAACCACCCTGCTGGGCTGGATCAGACCAAAGGGTAAAAGGGAAACGCCACTACATCTTGAAACAGCTAATTTCATAAATTAATGCATTGTGCAAAGGAGTACTGTCTTCTGTTTCTCCTAAATTTCATGCCAGTAAGCTTAATTGGATGACTCTGGGTTCTAGTATTGTGAAAGAAGGAGAGGGAAATGGCCTCTAAAAACTTTCACTATAAGTTTTAGAAACTTCTTTCATGTCTAAGCATTTTGATTGCCCTTTTGTTAGGGTGATCCTATGGAAAGGAGCACAGGGCTCCGGTATCTTTACAGGTGTATTGAAAAGGGAATTTCAACAGGTGTCATTGTTATGCATGCAGCACCTGGTGAAATTTCCTCTTCATCACAACAGTTAAAGCTGCAGGAGTATAGCTAGAATGACCAGATACAAAAGAGAGCAGGGCTCCTGCAGCTTTCTGTTGTGCTAAAGAGGGAATTTCACCAGGTGCTGCATGCATAAAAATGACAGCTGCTGAAACTCCCTTTTCTATACAAGTGTTAAAGATACAGGAGCCCTGTCCTCCTTTCCATAGGGTCACCCTACTTTTGTGCACTTGCCACCACGAAAAAGGTTTCGATTTACGAAACCTGAAATCCAATGTCCGTACTGATACTTTTTATTGATCTAACCATTTATTAATAATACGGAAATACCACCACAAGTTGAAACTGTACTTCCAAATATACAGTTTTCTTTTTTAAATAAGCAACATTTTGGACTGGAACATGGGAGATGTCCTTTTAGTCACATTTTGAAATTAAATTAAAAAACAAGCAATTAAATAAGATATTCTATCAGGAGCCTGTCTTAAAAAATTGCAATGAGGATGTGAAGTATGTAAGAACTAGAAGCAAGATAAATTTGTCAACACTTGGCTCCAATATTGAACAGATGTTCATTTTCATTTTTAAAAAATATTTTCCCCCTTTTTTGCACCATCAGAGCTTGAGGAATTATCTGTTCCCTTCCTCTCCCAAATCTCTCGGGGAAGAATTAAGATCTCAAAGCTCCAGGCAAGTGGCAGATGTCACAGTGCCGGCTCCAGGTTTTATTACATAGGGTGACCCTATGAAAAGGAGGACAGGTCTCCTGTATCTTTAACAGTTGTCTAGAAAAGGGAATTTCAGCAGGTGTCATTCGGATGCATGCAGCACCTGGTGAAATTCCCTCCATCACAACCATTACATCTGCAGGAACTATACAAAAGAGGCCAGATACAAAAGAGGGCAGGGCGCCTGCAGCTTTAAGCCTAGAAGGAGGGTTTTCTCCGCTGTGGCACCCCGGTTGTGGAATGAGCTCCCCAGAGAGGTCCGCCTGGCGCCTACACTGTACTGCTTTCGTCGCCAGCTGAAGACCTTTTTATTCTCTCAGTATTTTAACAATTAATTTTAACTTACATTTAAATTTTATTGTTCTAACTCTGTATTTTAATCTTATATCAATTTTGCTGCGTGGTTTTGTCCTGGTTGTGCTTTTTATACTGTATTTTGTAATTGTTGGTTGTTTTATTGTGGTTTTAATTTTTGTGAACCACCCAGAGAGCTTCGGCTATTGGGCGGTATAAAAATGTAATAAATAAATAAATAAATAAATAAATAAATAAATAAATAAATGGTTGTGATGAAGAGGGAATTTCACCAGGTGCTGCAGGCATACAAATGACACCTGCTGAAATCCCCTTTTCTATGCAACTGTTAAAGATACAGGAGCCTTTTCCTCCTTGCCATAGGGTCATCCTACACAAGGATGCAACAGAGGAAGAGACCCTCAGTGGTGCCCCTCCCTCAGTGAGTCCACCTCCTCACCACCATTGCTACCAGCTGCTCTTGCCCCTCATCTTTCCCCCCATTCATTGTTCGTACTTGCTTGCTTGACAGGCAGAGAGCCAGGGGGCAGGTGGGCGGCAGCATCCCCTGGTCCTTCTCCTCACCACCACCATTGTCTGGGCCTGAGTGAGAGGCAGGTGAACAAGCAGGTTGCCATGGTGAAGAGGAGGAGCAAGCTGAGGGGGGTGCTTGTCAGTGGTCCCTTGCTGGGCTGTGATCCCTTGGCAAGTCTCCAACCATGCCTACCCTTGATGCCAGTCCTGAGGTAAAACTAGGTGGGAAAGTGGTGGAACACTCCAGAGACCGCCAACTAGGGATGTGCTCCGCTCCGATTAGGAGCGTAGAAGCAGTAGCGGATTGGCCTGCTCCGCCTTACCCAGAGGCGGAGTAGGAGCGGACCGCGGACCCCCTAGAAGCAAGGCGAAGAGAAGCGACCATTTTTCGGAGCTCCGAGTTCAGTCGGAGCGCTCCGGTCGCCATCTTGAAAACATTTCGCCATAGGATTGCATTGCGGCAAATAATCGCGCATAACTACGTTGTTTTTGAAGCTATCGTTCTGGAAATTCTTGTGCACAGAGAGTCGTGGATGGGGGTCATTTTGAGACCACTCTCACCTCTCTGCGTGCTGTGGTTCACGTGCAATATTTTTTTAAAAATCGGGTCAACCGCGGGGCTCAAACTGCGTTTCGGCTTTTCGCCCATAGGATTGCATTGAGGGAAAGAATCGGGGATAACTGGGGGGGGGTTTAAGCTATCGTTCTGAAAATTCTTGTGCACAGAGAGTCGTGGATGGGGGTCATTTTGAGACCACTCTCAACTTTCTGCATCGTACGGGTCGCGGGCTAGAAGTTTTTTAAAAATAGGGTCAACCGCGGGGCTCCGTTTCGGCTTTTCGCCCATAGGATTGCATTGAGGGAAAGAATCGGGGATAACTGGGGGGGGGTTTAAGCTATCGTTCTGAAAATTCTTGTGCACAGAGAGTCGTGGATGGGGGTCATTTTGAGACCACTCTCAACTTTCTGCGTGCTGTGGTTCACGTGCAATATTTTTTTAAAAATCGGGGTTTGGGTTTTTTTTTTTTATTATTATTATTTTTTTGGAAGCGATGACAGGCACATTCAACTCCCAATCCTGATGAGAATTCATCTCCTCAGAAAGCATCCTCCTCCAATCCCAGCGTTGGAGGGGGGACTAAGGCAGACCCACCCTGAGAACTTTCTGTTTTGTGTCTCTTTGTGGGTTGGCGTTCGTGGAGGGAACACTTACTTAGCTAGTGCTCCTGCTTTGGAGATAGATTAATTTAATATAGGTTTAGTTTGGCGCGTGTGTGTGTTTGTTTGCTTCTTTCTGACTTGTAGCTTAGTTTGCCCTGTGTTTTCCCCTTACTTTGATTTAATATAAACTTTATTTTTGAATTTTGGAGTGTGTGGTTGGGTTGGTTGCCCCCCCCCTTCCCTGTATTAAAGCCTGACTGTTCTGCTTTTGTGAAAGCTTTCTTTTGAAAGCATACACACACTTTTTGTCCCATTTCCCTACATTTATATTCTTAAACATATTTTATTATATTCTTTCACATAGTCCATTAGTATATATTCTCATACATATTATATTAGTATTCATATTTTGTTCTTCTTATAGTAGTGGTTGGTTCTTTTTCCCCCTCCCCTCTCTTAAATCCTGATTGTGTTTCCTTCTATCTTCTATATACCAAATATACCAAAAAAATTGGATTCTCTTTTTCTTCTCTGTGTAACTTCGACGGAGTGGGCTGCTTTTGTCAAGTTCAACAGGCAGCCACAGATTGAGCATTTTGGGGAAAGCATACGCACACCATTTCCCTATTCTTAAACATATTATTATTATATTCTTTGACATAGTCTTAGTAGTCTATTAGTATACATTCTCATACATATTAGTAGTAGTATTCATATTTTGTTCTTCTTATAGTAGTGGTTGTCCCATTTCTTGTCCCATTTCCCTACATTTATTAGTAATATTCTAAAACATATTATTATATTCTTGTAGATATTCTTAGTAGTATATTCTCATACATATTAGTAGTAGTATATTTTATTGTTCTTGTCCCATTTCCCTACATTTAAACATATTATATTCTTCTTATACATATTCTTAGTAGTACCTTATACATAGTATTAGTAGTATTAATATTTTGTTAGTCATCATGAAAAGAGAAAGCAGGCGTGCTGAAAGCAGCAAGGCTCAGTCTGCCAGCAGGGCTTCCTCTCCTCCTGTGAAACTCAAACGGGCAACTCCTTGGCTGACTGCTCCAAAACAGAAGCAGGACAAGCAGCAGGCAGAGCCACTCTCTTCTGCAACTTGTGCCCGGCGTTCTCTTTTTGAGGGTGGGAATGGGAAAAGTGCCCGTTTGCAAGAGGCACGTGGCAGCAGTGCCATTAGAGGAGGAGGAGTATCCCCAACTCCTTCATTCTCCTTTCAGCCCACGAGCCCGCTGATGGACCTAGACGAGGTCCTCAGCACAGTGGAGGGGGGGGAGGAGGAGGAGGCGGTGGGCCTCCAGGATGTGGGGGCTGAGGAGGAGCAGCAGCAGGCCGAGGCTCTCTCCCCAGTCTCATCCCACACCCCTGTTTCTGTGGCAACACCAGAGAGCTCAGGCGGGCAATTGGTGGTGTCACCACAGAAACGAAAGACAAGCATCGTGTGGGACCACTTTGAGTTGGGAGCGGATCCCCGCTTTGCTGTCTGTCGCCACTGCAAACTCAGCCTAAGCAGGGGTTCATCGACAGGGCATTATGGAACCAGCAGCATGAAGATGCATCTTCATAGGCAGCACCAGGCGATCTTGCTGGGGAAAGAGGCGGGCAAGGCGACTGGTTCCAGGGGAAAGCCGAAGGCTGCTGCTGGCACTGCCACTCTAAGCTCTCCATCTCCCATCCCCACAAGGGTTAGGCAGGCAACCCTGCAGGACATGGGGTGGGGGAAGTATTGACCCACAAGATGGCGTTTTCCAATGCCCACCCAGGGTGCTACTGTGTTGGGGCATCTGCCGGGACTGACTCCTCCCCAATACTAGATCTATGACATGTCACTCTGCCTGCCCCTCTGCTAGCCTGTCCTCCTCGGTGACCGACTCGCTGGGATGGTTTGCGTTTGCAATGCGTGACTAACTGCAATGCTGGCTTAGAAACCAGCCATCACTTCCTTGTGCCCCCAGAAATGCCCGCAGCCTGCCTGCCTGCCTGCCCGCCTCCCCCGGGGTGCTGCTGTGGTGGGGCATCTGCCAGGACTGACTCCTCGCCTACTCTGCCTGCCTCTCTGCCCGCCTGGTGCCTGGTTTGCTCCCAATCGTCCTCCTCTGTGCCCCTCAAGGCGTAACTGCTGGCTTAGAAAGAAACAACCAGCCATCTTTGCCTCACTTTGCGCCCACTTATGGGTTGGTTTGCTATGCGTTAGTGCTCAAGCCATCCTTGCGGCACTACAATGCATGCTGCCTGCCTGCTTTCCATTGATGGTGCTATATAAATAAATAATAATAATAATAATAATTCTCCCCTTCCCGCCTTGCAGCGATGGTGTATGTGTCTTGCTTTGACTAAGGGGAGAAGTCCTTCCTGCGCTCACTTAGACTTTATCAAATTCAATAATCCCTTTTTCAAATGTGCCAGAAGATTTAGGGTTATCTCGTGGCATGTTGGGATTGCCTTGGAACTGGCCCCATTGAGCTGTCTGCAATTGCAACTTTAAATCCCTGACATACTGGAGTGTTCAAATTTCAAAAGTTCCCCTAACATCAGGGGATGATGGGATTGCCTTGAAACTTGGTGTCCATGGGGACACATGGGTAAGCTGTCATGGGACCAAAGGATAGGTTTCTAACGTGCAAATTGACGTAGTTGTAGAATGGGACTTGATTTGGGGTGAGTTAAAAAGTTTAAGCCGCGCCAAAAATCAGGGGATGATGGGATTTGCTTGCAACTTGGCGTGCATGTGGACACATGGATAAGCTCTCCTGGTGCCGAGTTTGAGGTTTCTAACATGCAAATTGACGGAGCTATCCCAAGGGGTGTGAATGGGGTGCCCGATTTTCATAAATTCCCCAAAAATCAGGGGATGATGGGATTGCCTTGAAACTTGGCGTGCATGTGGACACGTGGATAAGCTATCATGGTGCTGAGTTTGAGGTTTCTAACGTGCAAATTGACGTAGTTGTAGAATGGGACAATTTGGGGTGAGTTAAGCCATGCCAAAAATCAGGGGATGATGGGATTTGCTTGCAACTTGGCGTGCATGTGGACACATGGATAAGCTCTCCTGGTGCCGAGTTTGAGGTTTCTAACATGCAAATTGACGGAGCTATCCCAAGGGGTGTGAATGGGGTGCCCGATTTTCATAAATTCCCCAAAAATCAGGGGATGATGGGATTGCCTTGAAACTTGGCGTGCATGTGGACACGTGGATAAGCTATCATGGTGCTGAGTTTGAGGTTTCTAACGTGCAAATTGACGGAGCTATCTAAAGGGGTGTGAATTAGGGTTATGGGAGGTGCGTTAGAGGGTAGAGCCGCGCCAAAAATCAGGGGATGATGGGATTTGCTTGCAACTTGGCGTGCATGTGGACACATGGATAAGCTGCCCTGGTGCCGAGTTTGAGGTTTGTAACATGCAAATTGACGGAGCTATCCCAAGGGGTGTGAATGGGGTGCCCGATTTTCAAAAATTCGCCAAAAATCAGGGGATGATGGGATTGCCTTGAAACTTGGCGTGTGTGTGTATACGCCCATGAGGTGTCATGGTGCCAAACGTGAGGTTTCTAACTTCAACGGAAAAAAAGTTGTTTACTTTTTTAGCTTTCAATGCAAGCCTATGGGGGGGCAAAAACGGAGCTCCGGATCCGATCCGGAGCTCCGGGCGGAGCGGAGCGGAAGTGGGCGGAGCGGGGGCGGGGCGGAGCGACCCGCTCCGAAAAATGGCGGATCTGCAAGTGAAGCGGAGCGGGGGGTCCGTGCACACCCCTACCGCCAACAGTGAGAGCAGCAAGGCTTCAGGCCCATGACCTGGGACAAAAGGACTCACGTCTCATAGAGGCTCTGACCCCTCATGAACACCTTGACATCCTTGTTGAGGGGGAAGGTCCCGTCGTCCTTGCGAAAGCGATATAGCAGCTTGGCGTCCTTGTAGTCAAAATGTTCATCACAAACTGAAAGGAGTTCAAGGGAAATATCAGTATATCCTCTGACTTAGACTCCCGTCTTCTGCCTCCAAACATATGCAGACTTGCATTCTACAGAGTTAAAAATTACAGATTAGTGTATTTTGTTAATTACTTAAAATATTTCTGTTCTGTCCTTCTGTGTAGCCTCCAACCATTTATAATCAAAACATCAAATGCTACCATGTCGAAGGCCAGATTCCTACAGGGGACAAAAAGCTGGCTTATAAAACAGGTTTTAGCTTGGCTCCAGGAGGCAAGCAAGGACAAGCTATGACAAACTTTTCAAGCAAGGAAGTTCTGCAGAACTGGAACCACCAAGAATAATCATAATGCATGGGAGCACCAGGCGGGCCCTACCATAAGGCAGAGTGAGGCAGTGGCATTGGGCAGCTGCGTTTGGCTGTCATGAGGGGCCATCAAATTGTTACTTGCTCTTTCCAAACAGTTTAGCAACTCTCACATCTCACACTAGGTTATGGGCACCTACCTTCTGGCCAGTTCTGTGACCAAGTATTCAAGGGCACAGTCATCTAGGCCAGAGATGGGGAACTCATGGCCCCTGCTACCCACCTCATTGCAGCCCAACGCTGCCACACTTGTTCCTCCTCTCCACCAAGATGGTAGTACGGGGTCATCTCTCCCTGAGCTCTACTCACACCCTCTGTCATCAGGTCCCTAGTGACAGACCACGAATGGGCTGGGACAGCAACACCATCTATAAAGCTGCTGATTTCAAGTCTAACCTTTGCTGAAGCAACATCTTCTTGGGCAAACTGTTGGACAGCTCCCCCGCTAATCTGCATCTCCAGATTTTGGATTGACAGTTCCTGGATTTTTTTGAGCCCTGTAGCAGGGATGGAAGAAATGGGATAGGCAGGTCTTTCAGGACCCCAGACAACAGAGGAGACCGAAGTCCAAACTGAGTCATTTCATGTTCCTGGAGCCTGACTACCCTTCCCAGCCTCTGCCCACTTGCTGGAGAGTGCAGAGTCTCAAAGAGGCAGCCCTCTGGCTGTCCCATTCCTACCAACCCTGTTTTATCAGAGAGGTCATGGAGTGTTTCAAGGGGTCATTGAACAAGATGTTTGGGATCGCACGAGAGCACAGCAAGAGAAGGTGTTGCATCAGCACTGGCCTACACCCCAAATGGGCAGCCTCATAGATGGCTCTACTAGCCCCCCCCCACCTTCAGAGCCCTGATCCAGAGCATGTGAAGAGTCAGCCTTCCTCTTTATGAGTGAAGGGCTCAGGGAGAGATGACCTGCGGCTGTCGGACAAGCACTGTGCCTTCAGCTCTGGAGCTTCCAGTCAGACACACCACCACCTCTGTTCCTGGAGGTGACCTTGGCAGATCTGGAAGGTGTATGTGTGGGGCGGGTGAAGTCAGGATGCCTTTGTCTTCTTGAACCTGCAGCCAGTGTAGTGGCTAAAATGTTGGACTGGTAGTCAGGAGATCTGGGTTCTAGTCCCCACTTGGCCATGGAAACCCACTGGGTGACTTTGGGCTAGTCACAGACTCTCAGCCCAACCCACCTCACAGGGTTGTTGTTGTGAGGATAAAATGGAGAGGAGGAAGATTATGTATGCTGCCTTGGGTTCCTTGGAGGAAAAAAAGCGGGATTTAAATGCAACAACAGCAACTGAAGTTGGACATCTGCCTGGGTGGTGGTCTCAAGAGGGTTGCTGGTCTTGGCTGACTACCAGATGTACTGGGGCCAGCAACAGAGTCTGTCTTTTCTTCTGAGCTCTCATCGAGTCCTTGGCTGGAGCTGCCAAATGGCCATGGCCATGCTTTTGTACTAGCTCCAGCCTCCAAAGGCTTTTCAAGGGCAGCTCCGCAAAAAGTGTGTGGCAAGCTTTCAGCATGTGATGCAGAAGGGAGGGAAATTAGAGATGCCGATCTCCTTTCCAACCATGACAATTACGCACATGCCAAGGCTGTAAACACCTGGCTATATATATGTGCAATCCGTGAGGTAGCAGAAAGTCATGTAAGAACAGAAGGCGGCGAGGTCTTCTGGATCCAACCCTGCTTTCTCCAATGGATGCTAGGAGAGCCAAAGCAGGGCGTGAAGGTCTTGTCTGCTGTTTGTCCTCAGCATAAGGCAAGCCGGAGGGCATCAGGATAGGAAAAGCCAGCACAGGGCACTCAGAGATATACCTGGAGGCTCCATGCAGCTGTTAATAGTTTTAGCCCCTCTGAATAACCCCCCTTCCCAGACAATACCTGACTCACTACCTGGCATAACATGACACTCAGTGCCGTCATGTGTTTTAACGCTGCGACAATAAAGGGAGAAGGAGCACCTGCTGAAATCCCCCCATAAGAAGAGTCCTTCTGGATCAGACCAAGCTTCTGTTCCCACAGTGGGCAACCAGATGCCTCAATAGAAAACCCGCAGCAAGCAGGACATGGGTAAATCATCCCCCTCCCACTCAAGTTCCCCGGCAACTGGTAGTCAGAGAGAAACAAAGAGAAGCTTTATGGGGACTGAAAGAACTGGACATGTTTAGCCTGGAGAAGAGAAGATTGAGGGGAGACATGATAGCACTCTTCAAATACTTAAAAGGTTGTCACCCAGAGGAGGGCCAGGATCTCTTCTCGATCCTCCCAGAGTGCAGGACATGGAATAACGGGCTCAAGTTAAAGGAAGCCAGATTCCGGCTGGACATCAGGAAAAACTTCCTGACTGTTAGAGCAGTGCGACGGTGGAATCAGCTACCTAGGGAGGTTGTGGGCTCTCCCACACTAGAGGCCTTCAAGAGGCAGCTGGACAACCATCTGTCAGGGATGCTTTAGGGTGGATTCCTGCATTGAGCAGGGGGTTGGACTCGACGGCCTTGTAGGCCCCTTCCAACTCTGCTATTCTATGATTCTATGATTCTATGACTGCTAATTTCCTGATCTCTGTTATGGTGACTAATGAAATGGCCACCACTATGATGGGCAGTGTGCTGCATGCTCAATGACAGTCCGCTTTTCCCATAGAACTCAATGAGAGCTATTGAGAATAGAGACTGCCATGGTTTTACTCCTCATCTACATATCTCCACCCCATTCATCAGTATATCCTCATCCCTGTGTTCTCCTCCCTGGTACGATGCCTAGAATGTAATGGAGGCCAGGGATCAGCTAGCCCAGCCTTCCTCAACCTGGGGCGCTCCAGATGTGTTGGACTACAACTCCCAGAATGCCCCAGCCTGGCTGGGGCATTCTGAGAGATGCAGTCCAACACATCTGGAGCGCCCCAGGTTGAGGAAGGCTGGGCTAGTGGGACCTGTAACAAAACGTTGCAGTGTGGAATGTACCAGTTCAGGGTTCCAGCCAGCCAGTTTCTTCCTGGACACTCCATTCCACCTGCCCCCCCCCCCCATCAATGGTCAGTCAGAATTCCATAGCCACTGAATATACCCTGTCCTCGTTGGGCTTTTCTGCTGATTTCTTCTCCATTGTGGTGTCTTCTTTCTTTCTTAAAAAAACACACAACTTTTTCATTTTGTAGTTCTGCATTTTCCGAACCTCAGTCAGGATTAGCACTCAGACAAGGAGTTTGCTATTTTTGTATACTATATATGGGATCCTTTGCATCTTCTCTAGTCTTTTGAATGCTTGAGAAGATGCAAGTCATTTGGACATATAAAGTAGTTTACATGCAATTTACGTAATGTTTTGTCATAGAATCATAGAAACATAGAATAGCAGAGTTGGAAGGGGCCTACAAGGCCATCGAGTCCAACCCCCTGCTCAATGCAGGAATCCACCCTAAAGCATCCCTGACAGATGCTTGTCCAGCTGCCTCTTGAAGGCCTCGAGTGTGGGAGAGCCCACAACCTCCCTAGGTAACTGATTCTACCGTTGCACTGCTCTAACAGTTAGGAAGTTTTTCCTGATGTCCAGCCGGAATCTGGCTTCCTTTAACTTGACCCCGTTATTCCGTGTCCTGCACTCTGGGAGGATCGAGAAGAGATCCTGGCCTGTGTATATTCCTGAGAAAGCAGTCCTATGGCCTCTATGCAGAAATGCCAATATCAGAAATGCCAATATCAGAGCCTCCACCCCTTGCTATGCCCTATCAGCAAGAGATGACTGGGTGCAGATCAGGAGGAGGCGGGGCTTCCTGGTTTCACCCCACCCCACCCCTCCCTTCCACAGAAAATGTCCTGTCCGTTGCTGGCAATGGACAGGAAATATTTAGACCAGCCCAAGAGCTGATCCAAGTACGGGGGCATGATGGGGGCTGAGAGGATGTTGGATCTAACACACTTGTCAACCCCCTTCCTGAGGTCAGAGTTCCAATGACGTAGTTCCTGAATCCTATCTCGGGAAAGGGAGCTAATACAGAGTTTTCTGTGGTGACCAGGCAGGGCCAGGGGGGAGGCTCCGACATCAGGAAACCCCCTCTGAGGTCAGAGCTCTGACCAAGACCTCTGGGGTGGTGTTGGTGTTGCACAATCCTATTGCCCCTGCACTGCAGTCTAGAGACCATAGGATTGCTCTCCAAATCTACTTTAGTGTAGTGGAGGCCAGTGGCTGCAATGTCAGTAGGGCGCTAAATCCACTCTGGATTTCGTTTAGAACCAGTCAGAACTTCACACCTTGGATCACTTTATCAGAATTCTAAATAAAACTCAGAGAAAATGCCCCATCCCAATGACATCGGAGCCACCAGCCTCCACTGCTTTTGAGTGTGTAACATATTTTTGTCCTTTACAGAATGGTGTGTCTTAGGCCTTAGCTAGACCTAAGGTTTATCCCAGGATCGTCCCGGGGTCATCCCTGTTCATGTAAATGACACACAGGGGATCCCAGGAACAGGCAGGGATGACCCCGGGACAAACCTAAGGTCTAGCTATGGCCTTACTTCACATTATTTCATTGATATGAGAACCTTGGTGAACTCTACTAGGGGCAATGATGCATGATGGTCTTGTAAAAACAACACGCTAAGCCATGGTTAGGTCACTAACCCTTTTGCAGCAAACGGTTAGTGAGTGTGTTTAAACCATGGTTATGTAGCCACTATGGTTAGGAACGGTTCATACGACATGCTAAGTCATGGCTGACATAGAATCATAGAATAGCAGAGTTGGAAGGGGCCTACAAGGTCATAGAGTCCAACCCCCTGCTCAATGCAGGAATCCACCCTAAAGCATCCCTGACAGATGATTGTCCAGCTGCCTCTTGAAGGCCTCTAGTGTGGGAGAGCCCACAACCTCCCTAGGTAACCGATTCCATTGTCGTACCGCTCTAACAGTCAGGAAGTTTTCCTGATGTTCAACTGGAATCTGGCTTCCTGTAACTTGAGCCCGTTATTCCATGTCCTGCACTCTGGGAGGATCGAGAAGAGATCCTGGCCCTCCTCTGTGTGACAACCTTTTAAGTATTTGAAGAGTGCTATCATGTCTCCCCTCAATCTTCTCTTCTCCAGGCTAAACCTGCCCAGTTCTTTCAGTCTCTCTTTATAGGGCTTTGTTTCCAGACCCCTGATCATCCTGGTTGCCCTCCTCTGAACACGCTCCAGCTTGCCTGCCTCCTTCTTGAATTGTGGCGCCCAGAACTGGATGCAATACTCTAGATGAGGCCTAACCAGGGCCGAATAGAGAGGAACCAGTACCTCCCGTGATTTGGAAGCTATACTTCTATTAATGCAGCCCAAAATAGCATTGGCCTTTCTTGCAGCCATATCGCACTGTTGGCTCAGATTCAGCTTGCGATCTACAACAATTCCAAGATCCTTCTCGTTTGTAGTATTGCTGAGCCAAGTATTCCCCATCTTGTAACTGTGCCTTTGGTTTCTATTTCCCAAATGTAGAACTTGGCATTTATCCCTATTAAATTTCATTCTATGATCCTCTAAGCCGTAATGTTTAGCTCAAAATGCTTAACCACCATGGATAAGCGTGTTGTCTGAATGACCACATTTCTGAAGAGGGGGAATTGATTAAGACCTAGCACATTCCATAGGAAGATAACTCTTAGTCACTTAGGTGTGGGCTCAAAAGGAAATTACTATCTGATACAACTATCCCTACACCTCCCCCCGCCCACATAAAAAAGCCCATACGAATCACACAAAGGAAAGTCAAACGCAGCAAAAACCCTGGCCAGCTCTGCACATTTTGCAAGGGATTATTATGGGCTGATGACGTCCTTGATAACCAGCCAAAAAGGTTCCGTTCCTTGCCAATGTTCTATTATTTAATTAAAAGTCTTGGGATTCTTTTGAAACTACCCTGCTGGCTGTGAAAAATTAATAGCGGTTATTTTGGGGAGAGGGGTGGAAAAATCAGATAGAAGTGTTAATAATTTACCCGAAACTAATTGCAACTGCATTATAGTGCCACAGCAGAGTTTAATTTAATTCAAGGTAGATCAGTCTTTCCCCCCAGGCAGCAGATGTCAGGGAGTAGAATGTTTACCTTGCAATATAATCCAAGCAGAGTCAAAAGATCTGCAAAAAGTGCTCCTTTGCCCATACTAAAGCTCAAAACTCAACTCATTCATTCCCTTCTTACCTAAACCCTTACTATTGACACAAATGAGGGCACAATGCATTCCCCTCCAGGAGCTACTACGAGTGCTGTTAATATCTGTGATTTTCCATTCCCAGTGTGAAAACCACATTGGCTCTTTTGCCAATAGGTGTCCCAATAGGGAGGGGTGGGTATTTATTTGCTGGTTACCTTTATATCCTGCCTTTCCTACAAGACGAGCAAAGGGCTGTACATGATCCTCTTTCTCCTCTCCATTTTATCCTCACAAGAACCCTGTGAGGTAGGTTGGGCTGAGAGTCTGTGAGTTGCCCAAGGTCACCCAGTGAGCCTTATGGCTGAGCGGGGACTAGAACTTGGGTTTCACAAGCCCTGGTCCAACACTCTAACCACTACATCAGACTGCCTGGTTGTCCGTGACCCAGATCTGCAAGATAGGTGGCAGGTAAGATGCACAATATAGGTGCCATTAAGACTTAGGCTTTAGTTGCCGGCAGTAAGAAATTTAAGCAAAAACATGGCGGCATCTTTGGTATTTTTTGCCTTGCCCCGTTTTACTTCCGCTCCACTCACCACCGGACTGCAGCCTCTGAGAGCTTCCCCAGAATGGAATTTGGCCCTCAGGTGAAAAGAGGTTCAACATCCCTGAATTTATTTATTTTTATTTTATTTATTACATTTTTATACTGCCCGATACTCAGAGCTCTCTGGACAGTTCACAATTAAAACCGAAAAACACAACTAGTTAAAGTGTAATATAAAGCATTAAGTGAAAAAAAAAATCATATAAAACCAAAATAAGTTACAGCCCAGGGAAAGATATGTGTGAAAAGATATGTTTTCAAGCGGGGTTTAAAGGATGCTATATTTTTCGCCTCCAGAAATGCAGGAGGGAGGGTTTTCCGGAGGGTGGGTACTGCTACAGAGAAGGCCCCGCCATTGAAGGTCTTCATGGCGACATTTCGGAAAGACCAGTGAGACCTCCTCTGAAGATCGTAATATGTCATCAGTGTATATAAGGGAAGGTGGTGTTGTAGATATCCTGGTGCCAAGTTGTTTAGGATAAGAACTTAACTTTGTATGTGTCTCAGTAGCTAACAGGCAGCTGACTGGGGGATACTGGGAGTTGCAGGACTTTTCTCTGCCTAAACATGTGTAGGGTTGCACCCTTAATCTTCCCAAAGATCAGATAAGTACGCCCCCAAAACCCCAAAGCTCAGGGTCACCATCAGGAGTGAGCTACTGCTTTCATGTCCTGCTTGTAGACTTCCTATTACAGCATCTGTTCAGCCATGGTAGAAAAAAGAATACTGGCCTGTAGTCCATCAGGGCTCTTCTTATGTTCTTATCCAGCCTTTCCCTACCTGGTTCCCTCCAGATGTGTTGGGCTACCAACTTCCATCATCCCCAATGAGCATGGCTGGGGGTGATGGGAGTTGTAGCCCAAAAAATCCGGAAGGAGCCAGGTTGGAAAAGGCTGTCCATATGGCTTTTGTCACAAATGGTAGATTCTGGCCACAGCTAGATGGGGCGAAGTCCTGGAGTGATCCCCGGGATCATCCCTGTGTGATGCACAGGGGATCCTGGGATCAGGGAAGGATGACGCCTCCCTTGCCCAGGGATCTCGCCCTCCCCTTTAGGCCTGGTTGCTGCGGTTTGTCCTGATTCCTCACGAGGAGCCGGGACCCACACTGCGCCCATCGGTGGGTGGGGTGGGGTGGGGGGAGCAGGGAAAGTAAATATTTTAAAAAACTTTACTTATGTTTTGTGCACGAGCATTTGTGCGCTACTGTCCCCTTAAGTAAAAAAAAGAAAATGGCGGGTGCGCCGCCTCTGAGGTCATCGCGCACCGCGTGTGTACTGATAGGGAGATCTCATGATAAAAATATCGCGGGATCTTCACCCCTCCACCCTGCTAGACCGCTTGGTCTAGCTAAGGCCTCTGTTGAATAGAGAGAAGACTAAGGAGAGGTCTCTCCCATCCAGGTGATTCCAACCTCCCTGCCACACATACACTACTTATGAAAGACGACATGCAGAGGGCACCAGCTGTTGATATGCCCAACAGACTTAGCCATCTGAGAAGTCTATATCAAGAACCCTGTTGCATCTTCAAGGCCAACTGAAATTATTTCACTGAAGGAACATTTACTGGATCCACTTGGAGACTAAACAAGGCCATAGTTCAGTGGGTTCGATCCGTGGCGTCTCCAAGGAGGGCTGGAAAAACTCCTGCCAGAAACCCTGGGGAGCCATCCCTGCCAGCCAGTGTTGACAATATTGGGCTAGATGGACCAAAACAGCTTCTGATGTGGCTTTGATCCATACCAACCAAAGCCCCTCTGGATGCTTTTCCTATGCTCAGTTTATATCTACGGAAGAAAATCCATCAAAGTAGCCCTTGATCTCTGGAGCTTGCATTTTCAGAGGTGGGCACTAATGTGCCATGTAGACATGGAATTTCCCTGCCCTGCCCCACGAGGCAGACATGACGTTCCCTCACCCCAACCCTTGTGCATGTTCCCAGAGCATCTCTCAAAGTTGCTTCTTCTTCTTTTTCCTTCCTAACGCCTTCAGCCCTGCTCCGGACTGTCTATGTAAGGCACCCCACAAGCCTGTGTATATTTTTATTTCAGACAGCCTCCGGCTGTGAGCGAGACAGACACAGACCCAAGCTTTGTGCAGCTCCTCAGGAAGAGTGTTGCCTGGCAGGGACTCTGCCAGATAAACCTGAAAGGGGAGCATTCATCAGCCAGCACGAGACCAGGCACCCTGCAACTCCTCACATGACCATCCACTTCTCAATGGCCAGCTTCATCCTGGCTGACTCCGTCCAAGAACCCAAGCACCAGTCTTTTAAAAAGAACACATACCTCTTCTATCACAAGAATTTGGAGCAGATCTAGGACGAAGTCACAAGGCATCAAGGTTTTAGTTCATATAAATGTCATTAGTGGGCTGGTTAAATTCCTGGAGGAGAAAGCGACCAATGACTGCTTTTCCTCATGGCTATGAGCTATCTCCAGTATCAGAGACAATAAGCCTACATATACCAGTTGCCAGGGGAAGATGGGCAGGAGGGTACTGTTAGATCTGTGTCCTGCTTGTGGGTTCCTAGTTGACAGTTGGTCGATCACTGTGGACCGATCTACACCAAGCAGGATCTGATACTTTGAAAACTGTTTGAAAACTATGTATGGAGTGTGTCCTGGATCATAGAATCATAGAATAGCAGAGTTGGAAGGGGACTACAAGGCCATTGAGTCCAACCCCCTACTCAAGGCAGGAATCCACCCTGAAGCATCCCTGACAGATGGTTGTCCAGCTGCCTCTTGAAGGCCTCTAGTGTGGGAGAGCCCACCACCTCCCTAGGTAACTGATCCCATTGTCATACTGCTCTAACAGTCAGGAAGTTTTTCCTGATGTCCAGCCGGAATCTGGCTTCCTGTAACTTGAGCCCATTATTTTGTGTCCTGCACTCTGGGAGGACCGAGAAAAGATCCTGGCCCTCCTCTTCTCGATCATCACATTCAGTTGCTTAACTTGAGCCCATTATTTTGTGTCCTGCACTCTGGGAGGATCGAGAAGAGATCCTGGCCCCCCTCTGTGTGACAACCTTTCAAGTATTTGAAGAGTGCTATCATGTCTCCCCTCAATCTTCTCTTCTCCAGGCTAAACATGCCCAGTTCTTTCAGTCTCTCTTCATAGAGCTTTGTTTCCAGACCTCTGATCATCCTGGTTGCCCTCCTCTGAACACACTCCAGCTTGTCTGCATCCTTCTTGAATTGTGTAGTAGTGTGTATAATTGTGTAGTAGTGACCCCAACAGTTGTCACTACTGTTATAGCATTGGACTAGATGGAGCATTGGTCTGATCCAGCATGGCTCTTCTTAAGTTCTTATATTTTATCCTTCCATGTCCACAAAATCCTTGCCCAGCTGTTTAAGGCAGCACCATGGACAGCTATTTGGCATATCATCATCATCATCATCATCATCATCATCATCATCATCATCACATTTATATCCCAACTCTTGCAAGGAACCAAATTAAATAAAACTGCTCTCCCTTTTATCCTCACAACAAACAGTGGTGATTTTGTACATACTGTACCTTTATGAGAGCTGCCCAGCGAAAAGGAGCCAGCCTATAAAAAGAAATAGGAAGCAGCAAAGGAGTAAACTTAGTTCTAGACATAGCTGCTAGTTCTACTACCTTTGTTACGTATACTTTTATGGGATGTATGGACTTTGTAAAATCCGTTCCATATGTGTTTCGCAGATCATCAGGTCATAAGAACATGAGAAGTGCCCTGCTGGATCAGGCCAGGAGTCCATGTAGTCCAGCACTCTGTTCACATCAGCCTGGGATGAACAAGCCGGACATGGTGCAACAGGGGAAGATGGGCAGGATGATACTGTTGGGTCTGTACTGCCTCGAATACTGGAGTTAGCACACAATCATCAGGGCTAGTAGCCATTGATAGCCTTTGCCTCCAGGAATTTATCCAACCCACTTTTAAAGCCATCCAAATTGGTGGCCATCACTACATCCTGTGATAGTGAAGTGCATAATTTAACTATGGTCCCTTCCGTTCCACTGTCCGCTCATTGGTGAAATTGTGTTTTTCCCAATTTCCCAAACTTGTGCAGATTCACACATACACAAAATTATACTTGCACAAATGTGCAAATACACCCCCCCCCAAATATGCACAAAAAACCCACCAAATTTGCATCTTCATGCTTTACCCTATGAAGGAAATGCATATTTTTGGCTAGTGGTGTTATTTAATGTATTTTTCTACAAGTAGATAAAAACAGCCCATGGAATCTGTGTGACTTGGGAAGAGCGGGTCAGCTGCAGAATCCATGGTTCGGATTCATAGAAATCCAAACTCATTTGATTCCATTGTGGATTTCTCTGAGATCCCTATGACTGGATATAACACAACCCTGTGAGGCAGGTTAGGCTGAATCAGTGACTGGCCAAAAGTCAACCAGGCTGCATTCACACGCTAAGCCATAATGGTTTATCTTCTGGTTCAACCCATGATGAGTCCATGTGTCATCTGTAGGGTTAACCCACAATGGGTTAATCTGCAGAATGGGCAGAATGGGCTGTTTGTATAATCCATCTGTCAGGGATGCTTTAGGGTGGATTCCTGCGTTGAGCAGGGGGTTGGACTCGATGGCCTTGTAGGCCCCTTCCAACTCTGCTATTCTATGATTCTATGGCACAGAGTGGTTAGCAACCCATCATGGCTTAACATTACGTGTGAACCCAGCCCCAGTGCATTTCATGGCCGAGTGGGGACTAGAACCCAGATCGCCTGAGTCTTAGTCCAACACTGTTACCACTACACCACACTGGCTAGGGTGACCAACTGTCAGGATTTCCCCGGATTTGTCCTGGTTTTTGTTCTTTCCATGGTGTCAGGAGGGATTTTCTATCATTTTCAATAATGTCCTGGAATGACACACCTTCCTCTTTAAGGCTGCCATTAGCATGGCAGGAGGGAATGACATGCTTTCTTGAGGCACATCATTCCCCCACCCCGAGTTCCAATTGAGGTCTTAAAGGAGAAAGTGGGTCATTTGTGGACATTATAGAAAAGGCCCCAATTGGAGTGGATGGTGGTGGTGCAGAACGAAATCCTTTCCCCTCCTCCATTCCAATCGGGTTCTTTAAGGTGGCGGGGGAATAACATACTTTCTGCAGGACTCAGAAAGCTGCTTCCCCCACACACACACTAGGTGTCCTCTTTTTTGGTTTCCCAAATATGGTCACCCTAACACTGGCTCTCCTGCAAATGAGCAGGGAATCTTCAAGTGCTATCAAAACTGAGAAGCTCACAAACCATGATGGATGATGTAGTGGTCCATGAGCTTCTGCATCAGCCGGATGCCCGTTTCCCGGTCGGGGGCTTCTTTGTGGTCAATCAACCAATCGGTGAGCTCCTTGGCCACAAAGCAATTGGGGTAGGTGCGGAGGTGGTAGCGCTTGTCTTTAATAAGCTTCCCATCATGGAGCCGAAGCCTGGAACAGAAAGGAAAATCGATGGGAGCGACGGCGGCCGCGGTTGACATAGCAAACGTTTGCACTTGAAATGTGAGCGGCAAGGTCTTTTGCCCGCCATACTATTTGAAACGTGTCCAACCAGTCTTTGTTATTATGCGCTCTCTGGGGCCCAATTACTTCAGTAATTGCTAGTGCCGAGTGATAGCAAGGTCAGCGGCTCCGAACACATGAAAAACATGATGAACGTTCGGTTTCTACAGGCCTTTTGCTTTGCTTAGACATTCATCACTACTGAACGCTCTTTCAGGCCTTGCTCTTTTTTTGCTCAAAGCTTATCCAGGGACAGGCCTGGCATCTGACGTTACAGATAAGTTTTTTAGAATATTTAGAACTTGCTTTAGCCATAAATATAGCCAAAGCAATCTACGAAAGCATAAAACAACAAACCCACGCGTACTTATCTTAGATAGACATCACTAAATGGAGATCCGCCAGGTTAATAGTCTTTCTGAATTTCAAAAAGCTGTAAAGGCAGATCTCTTCTGGCAGGCCTACCCAGTCGAATTTTTAAATGTCTTAAAAGATTTTGAGATTGTAATAATGTATTGGTTTTATGTTTTTAATTGGTTTTATATATTTTACGTTTTTGTATTCAATGTTGTTCCCTGCCTAGATCCAGAGGGAGAGGCGGGTATGAAATAATAATATTAATATTAATCATCATCATCATCATCTGAAAAATAGCAATAAATCAGCAAAGGCGCATCACAAAGCAGCCTACAAGGCAGAACAAAACAAACACAGAGAAAACTGCTTAATTTATCGATGGCTACTAGTCCTCGTAGCTATATGCCGCCTCTGGTATCAGAGGCCTATGTACAGCAGTTGCTGAGGATCATGGGTGGGAAGGTGCTGTTGCACTCATGCCCTGCTTGTGAGTTTCCCATGGGCAGCTGATTGGCCACTGTGTGAACAGAATGGTGGACTAGATGGACCCTTGGTCTGATTCATCAGGGGTCCTCTTATGGTCTTATCATAGAATCATAGAATAGCAGAGTTGGAAGGGGCCTACAAGGCCATCGAGTCCAACCCCCCGCTCAATGCAGGAATCTACCCTAAAGCATCCCTGACAGATGGTTGTCCAGCTGCCTCTTGAATGCCTCTAGGGTGGGAGAGCCCACAACCTCCCTAGGTAACTGATTCCATTGTCGTACTGCTCTAACAGTCAGGAAGTTTTTCCTGATGTCCAGCTGGAATCTGGCTTCCTTTAACTTGAGCCTGTTATTCCGTGTTCTTATTCCGTGTTCTTATGTTCTTATCTTTCCCTTTATTTATTTATTTATTTATTTATTTATTACATTTTTATACCGCCCAATAGCCGAAGCTCTCTGGGCGGTTCACAAAAATTAAAACCACAATAAAACACCCAACAGGTTAAAACACAACTACGAAATACAGTATAAAAAGCGCAACCAGGATAAAACCACACAGCAAAGTTGATTATAAGATTAAAATACAGAGTTAAAACAGTAAAATTTAAATTTAAGTTAAAATTAAGTGTTAAAATACTGAGTGAATAAAAAAGTCTTCAGCTGGCGACGAAAGCAGTACAGTGTAGGCGCCAGGCGGACCTCTCTGGGGAGCTCGTTCCACAACCGGGGTGCCACAGCGGAGAAAGCCCTCCTCCTAGTAGCCACCTGCCTCACTTCCTTTCCCTTAACTTGTTCTGAGTTGACTTCCTGTTAACGGAAGTTAACCAGCAAGGACTGCAATATAATACGCACTGCATATATTCACACTAGAACAATACTTAACAGTACTGCTTAACAATACTGCTCAATGTCAAAGCATAGGCATGAAAAGACCAGATATTCTTGGTCTTCTGTGCTCTACTTTCAGTATGCATCAAGAAGCAAGGACATACAGAGCGAAAATCTTTGGATTTCACAAAGTTGGCAAAAAGGAAGCTTGTGAAGCAGGATTAGGTCACTCTTTAGGACAACCTTGCCCAACCTGGCAACCCTCAGATACGTTGGGTTACAACTTCCAGAATTCCTGAACACTGGCCATGCTAGTTGGTGCTGATGGAAGTTGTCTAAAACATCTGGAGATCTACCTTCTGCCCACCCTTGGACTAGGGGAGTGATTCTTGAAAGAATAAGCTCTCTGAACAGGTGAATATCTGCTTTGCCCTGCTACAATTCAGTAAGATTCCCAAACTTGATGCAGGCCCTCAGCCGCTCTGGTTTAGCAGGGGAGATAGAGCAGGACCAAATACCTCAAAGTTAGGAATGTCACAGAGGTGAGACTGAGTCCGCAAGTTCAATGGACTCCCCCATATCTGCCCACCCCCAGGACCCAGTCAGGCACCTGTGGTACATTCGCAGACTCCTGCTCCATGTGCCAATGAGGCCCGACAGCTGCCACCCTCATCTGGAGCCTCCGTTGTGCGCCACAATGGAGGCTCCGGAAATTATATATTTCCATTCACACCTTTACTCTTGCATAAATGGGGCCTTTATGGATGCCATTTCTGCAAATGGGGCGGGGGGAAATATGTAATTTCCAGAGTGAAGGGAGACGGCTGTCGAGCACTTATCGGGCCTCACCAGGTCTCAAAAGAAGCTCATGAGTCCTGATGAACAGGGGTGGGCTATGTTGGGGCAACTGTCCGACAAATCGTGCACGGGTGGGTTCGCCCATCCCTAACAGCTTGACATCTGTACGAGTCCATGGACATTGGTGGGAGCCTGCGAAAGTGGATCTATTAGCTATCCCTCAAACAGCCTCTCTCAAAAACCTGGCCCTGGGCCGGGGACAGCAGAAGCAACAGTGTTACTTTGTCAAGGTCAAGAGCAGGAGATCCTCCTCTACGGCCTTGTTCAAAGGCAAAGCCTTGGCACATTAAACAAAAATAAATGTGAAGTTATCCAACGCCGACAAAATCGCCTCCAGGGCTCGTTCAAATATTGCTTTTGTTCAAACAATGACAGGCTGTGCTCGCAGCCAAGTGCCTCACTGCTATCAGGCTCAAGTTTGAGTTCAAGCTGTTTCTGACAATAGCCCAACCCTTCACTCCATCCCGGGCCCTCGTGTTCGTTGTTTGCTCTGCGTGTGCACACCCACGCTGCTATTTGGGTACTTGCCATTATTTGTCAAATTCATTCGACGCAATGTCACGTGAGTGCCACTGTAGGGTGTAAAGCGAAGAGACGGCCCTCTCCAAACTTTTTGGGTAGCTCACAGCTAAAGATGTTCACTGACGGATAGTGGTGACGGATCGACGTACGATGCCTTCTGAAAAAAGCCTGAAGGAACTCAGTGGCTGGTCACTTCCCAGCAAAAATGTATATCCCTGGGAGAGGCTGAAGGGAATGGAGGAAGAAGTCTTGGATTTTGCAGATGGGTGAGGGACTCTAAGGGCATGCTGTTGGCCTTAAGGCAGAGGTGGAGGACCTCCAGCCCGTGGGATTCCTGTCTAGCCCAGAGACCTTCCTTGAACTCCTCCAAGTCCTTCCTATTGCAGGGATTCTTCCTAAATAAATCCTCATTGTTATCTCCATTTTGAGATCAGAGATAACAATGCAGATGCAGGCAGCAGGGGACTGCAATCAAATACTGTGGGAAAGAGAAAAGTAGAAGCTTCAAGAGGCCTTTAAAAACCACCTCTTTTAAATCAAAATAATAATTTTTTAAAAAAAATGTTTGGCAAGGTTGAGTACAGGTAGAGGCGCACAGCTTAAACCAGCACTCCCCAGCCCGGTGCCCTCCAAACTGCAGATGCATCGGGCTACAATGTCAATAGGGCAGTGAATCCACTCCGGGTTTCAGTCAGAATTGAATAGTTCCTGGCTGGTTCCGACTGAAACCTGGAGTGATTCACCAACCCGTTGACATTGGAGGCACTAATCTCCACTGAGAAAGCCATTGGGTACCAGTTCAGGGAAGACTGAACTAAACATTGTCCACTGCTCTCAAATCAGGTCTCCAGGGATCAATTTCTCCAGCTGGAGAAATTTGGTGAAATTGCCCCCCCCCCTCCAATTTCTCTGCCCATGAATAGGGTGGAAAAGTTTGAGAGGCCGCTGGTGCACAGCTCTAATATTAAAGCGCTGTCAATTTCAGGGGTGTTTTTTTTTCCCCAGTCTTAAATTTGGTTCATCTTGAACGTTGAGGATTTCTTTGTTCTTAAGTTTGGTTCAACACAAGCTTTGAGAATTTTTAAAAGAAGGCTGAATGAATATTCATAAGCCTTCTCGTGCAAATTTCGCCTAATGCAGGCATTTGTGCCTAACATACACATTTTTTTGGAAGCAATTTTCCTAATATAACACATTTCTTCATATTAGTCCCCCAAATACCTACATTTTGTAAGCATTTTTTTTTTTTTTTACTGGAGAATGACGCTGTAAATTCGAAGAAGTGCAAATGTTGAACGTGTGAAATTAGATGAGTTCGCATAAAGGTGCAAAATGAACGAATTTTTCGCCCACCTATTCTTTTCTCTATAAATGGTATCCTGTCTTGATAATGCTACACCTATATCCAATTGGATGCAGCAAATAAAGGTCTGCATAGAGCCGATCTTTGACTGGCCTGTCTGAGAGTAAGTTGGGGCAATAAAAGGAGGTGAACCAACACGTGATCCGATTTTGCAATCTAGGTTTTATTTCCAAGGGATGAAAAGCAGGACGTCTGAAAGAGGTTCTTTATACATCGCTGGCAGCTCTTTTGGCCAAGAGATCTGGTTTGACAGGTAACTGGTTTCTTGTCCACAGCCAGTCTGATCTAGAAGCGCCAGGGAAATCACATTAAGTCCCAGTTAGCCTGAAACCAGATTTCGATCACCAAACCCAGTGGAAGGTCACGGCACAAAACAAGGAACCAAATGGTTTGGCCGTGTTTACTGAAAGAAACAGCCATGAAGCAGAGATGCCAATCAGACATCTGTTTGTCCTCAGGGCTTCTTTGCACATAACAACAAAAGAAAAGCAAGAAATAAATAACCCTCAGGAATAATCCTGCTTATATAGTCTCTGACAGCTGCTGCACATGCAATGCTTTTTGTGCATGAACAAATTGTTCAGTGTCAGGTAAAACATGAAGATCACCATGTGTGAAAACACACAAGTGCGCGTGGCACTCCGAATACAGACTTGGGTAATCACAGCCTAATTCAGCTTCCCTGATGGTGTAGACAGAGATGCCAGAGATGTTCTCTGAAGCCAGGCTCGGGTAAAAAGCCTGCCTCAGAAACAAATCCGTGAGTCAGGGAAGAAGTCCCAGCATATTTATTTTTAGCCTGCTCATCTGCTGAAAGAGCGTGTTGTTGTTGTTTTTACAGAAGATCAATCATAAACAGGACAGTCACTGCTTGCAGGCTCACAATCTAAATGACACGACAGGAAAGGAAGAGGGGTTGGGGAGGGATGAGGAAAATAAGCAAACCATTTTTTAAAGTTACAGAGTTCTTCTTATAATGACCAGCTTGCGAAGAAACATTCAGGCAGAGGAGGAGTCTGTTGGAGCTGGTCTCTCAACAAAGCTGGCGGAGGGGTCCCTGTAGACCCTTCTGTGCTTCTGCTTCTACCCACACATCCTGCTGGCCCCCAATGTGCCTACTAGGTCCACCATACACACTCTCTTCCCTTCAAGCAGTTGCAGAGCAGGGGGACACGGGAAGAGAAGATGGAGGTTCTTCCCTGCCTTTTTCTCCCTCTTGGCTGGATGCGCTGGGCAAGAAATCTTCAGCACAGTGTGGTTCAAGGGGAAGTGACATGGCTACTGGAGCCAAAACAACACCACCCATGCACAAAAGGAAAGTACCCAAAGGCATAGGGCAGGAGGCAGGACACCTGGTGCCCTCCTGGTGATTTGGATTTCAACTTCCATAATCTCTAACCACTGGGCATGCTAGCTGGGGTTTATGGGAGTTGTAATCCAGAAAATATTTTTTAAAAAACTAGACTCCACCCCCCCCCCCCCCAAGGCTTGGGGGAACACTAGAAAAAGTCCAGTGAGGGTGGAATATGTTTGTTTGTTTATTTATTTATTACATTTTTATACTGTCCAATAGCTGAAGCTCTCTGGGCGGTTCACAAAAATTAAAACCATTAAGAACATAATAAAACATCCAACAATCTAAAAACCCAAATACAAAATACAATATAAAAAGCACAACCAGGCTAAAACCGCACAGCAGAAATTGATATAGGATTAAAATACAGAATTAAAACAGCAAAGTTTAAATTCAGGTGTTAAAATACTGAGAAAATAAAAAGGTCTTCAGCTGGCGATGAAAAGAATACAGTGTAGGCGCCAGGCGGACCTCTCTGGCCATGACATTCCAACTGTGTACAGGGGACAGGAACAGAAAGCCAGATTGGAGGGAGGATGGAATGGAATATCGTGGACAAAGAGATGGCTGACTGGCTGGCTGCAACGTTCCATCGCAGGTTCCACTTGTAGCACTGAATTCCAGCTGCTTGGCAGCAAATAGTAGCAAAGGCAGAGGCCTTCCTAACTGTTAGTGGCGTTCCCTAAAACATCCAGTGGACTGTTTTTCAAAGCGGGAAGCTGGAGTAGAATGAGCAGTGTCGAGCCAGAGTAAGCTCCGTGGGCAGGATTGGGGAGCCTGACAGGGCAAATTTGGCCAGCTGCCATGACTGTAAGACCTCCCGCCAAGATGTAAGACGATAAAGAGGTCTGCCGTGTAATCCATAAAGCTTTAGCAAACAAATAAACATGTCTTCACACCTGATGGCAGGGTGAACGCTAGGAGCTATCCTCTGAGCTTAATTAGGCTAAATAAGCTAGACAGTTGTCTTTCAATTAAAACTTGACAGTTTGCCTGCAGTCCAGCAGGTACTTTAAATCAGGGAGGACCGTTTTGGAAAAGCCTCTGGTGAGTGGCTACCCTAAAGGACCAGCTCCCACCTTCTCTCAAGCTCTGCTTGCTTGACCCTGCAGAGGAACCTGGGCTGTGTCAGCTCTGGTGTTCCTTTCCCCTCTGACAGAGGCTGAGCTTCTGGGGTGTGTGGGAATGGTCTGTGAGCCTTCAGCATCGGGTCTGATAAGTTCCTGGGAAGATACATCCTTGACTCCTGAAGAGTCTTGGGCCATAGCTAGACCTAAGGTTTATCCCTGGATCGTCCAGGGGTCAAACCTGTTCATCCAGGTGACACACAGGGGATCCAGTGCTCAGGCAGGGGTGAACCTTGGATGATCCCAGGATAAACCTTAGGTCTAGCTGTGGCCTTGGAGAATCTCTTCATGCTCTTCCTGTCGTTGTCGTATTCCTCCTCCTCCTCTTCTTCTTCTTCCTCCTCTTCCTCTTCCTCCTCCTCCTTCTTCTTCTTCCAATTCAGCCCCCAAAATCCCTTTCCCCACACTAGGAGAACAAGCCTGATCCTGACACCAGCAAGCTGGAGATTCTGCAATTCTGGAGAAGATGGACATTTGGTCTTAGGTATTTAAGCTGCACTTGCTAAAATTTCTTCTGTTTTGCAGAAGGGAAAACCCCATACACAAATGCAGCACAGATCCATGATTCCAATTCTTCAGAGAATCGATAACATTCTGCCCCTCATTGCTACAAATATCATATAAAATCACACTTCTACTACTTTAAAAGAAAATGGGTGGGGGTCGGGGGAAGATGGCAAGTTTGTCAGCACAGGCTCTCTCTTTTCATACTATGTACAGTAGTCTGTTCTTTTAGGGGCTCTATAAATGGTAAATACTATTATTAGCAGTTGGTCCTCCCAAAGATGATGTACACCTATATTTGCTCCCCAATGAAAAGTACACAGAATGCAACCTTTCCCAAGTTCTTTCCCTGCCAACAGTTCACTCGAGTCAGACCTTGTAAAAAGCATTTTACACATGCTGCTTTTAACCCTTCCCGCATCACATTCCCTTCTGCCACAAAATTATAGGTCAGACCTGCCCTTTCCCAGTGCCGTGGATGCTGGTCACCCTCTCATACATTCGCCTTGCAGGCCGTCCTGCATGCAGCAATCTCAGGCAATGGAGATCTTGTCCTGAAATAACCCCTACAGTTCAGAAAACCCACAAGTGTCCCTCCTGCTTGAAATCTTCTGGAATCCATGCCATGATTTTTTGCTTGAAAGACGTAGTTCATGCAGACATGTTCAGCTCAGAGTGGAAGCTTGGGTGACTTCCATCAGTCCTGTTCAAGAGGGGCTTTTACAAAGCCATTCTCGCATCGAACTTGAAATGCAGCTTTCATTTTTTGTAAATAGGCACACACATACACACGCCACAAAACAAATAAACCAACAGGCTTCCAGCCATCATGAATGCAGAGTTGTATTTTGTAAATTTTCTGACTGTGGCTATAAAAGCCCTACCTCCGGCATGGCTTTTTCATAACTAGCTCGAAGCAGAATTGAAGTGGCGGTTCCACGGAGCACTTTAATACGATGCTATATTATTCTGCAATGCCCTTCCTCATGGCCAAGAGCCTTCTATAATGTTTACTTGCAAATAAGTCAGCCAAGGTCATTTCCAATGTGAATCAAAGCTTTCCTGATTGCCGTTTTGCCTGTTTTATTACTTCCTGTTCAGCACAGCTGGCGGGGGGACGAGTAATGAATTGCCCCTTAGCATTTGTTCCCCATTTTGTGGAGTGGATGAGAGGGATGGTTTTCTTACATTACTACATTTTTCTTATATAGTGAAATGGTGTCATTTTGCTCTTCAGAAAATGAAAAGAAATGCAAAGGAACTTGTTACTCAGCTGCTCTGCTTGCAGGGAACAGAAAATGACTAATAAGCAGCAATTCATCACTAATCCCAGGCCGTGCTGAACAGGAAGCAATAAAGACGGCTTTTTTATTATTATTAAAAAGCTTAGAGGATTGCTTTCCCCAAAACCAACCAATTCAGAGGCTTTGCTTGTGGTGCCCTTGAGAAAATGTAGCCCACAGAGCTGCCACACATGACAGGGCCTTTTCAGTGGCAGCACCCTGGCTGTGAAACTCATTTCCAGTAGAGATTAGGATGTCCTCCATGCTGTTGTCCTTTAGGCAACAGTTAGACTTATTTATTTGAGTAGGCTTTTGACTTATAGGCAAGTCCTTTGTTTTTTTATTGGTTGTGTAAATGGTTTTATTGCATTTTATTATGTATTTGTGCTCTAGAAGTGCAGAGGTGGGGTGGGTGAAGTTCCCCCAAGTCATCTAAAGTCCCCCTGATGATATTATTATTCAACCTTGTACTCCTTTCGGCGCCTCCTGAAAACATCTTTATTCCAAGAAGCCTTTCTTTAACACGCAGCCTTGGATTTCTGTGATGTTGTTGGGTTTTTTTTTGCTTCTTTTTAAATTTTGTTTTAACTGTTTTATTCTGTTTTTATTTTCATTTTACCTTGTACACCGCTCCGAAATTTTTCAATGGGGAGCGGTATATAAATATTCTAAATAAATAAATAAATAATAATAAATAAATTATTATTATTATTATTATTATTATTATTATTATTATTATTATTAGACATTTATAAGCAGGTTCTGGGATGTACAACTGTTATGTTTATCATGTGTAGCAGTAGCTCTTTTTGACTTCACAAAAACACTGTGAGGAAAGCCACTTTGATTTCCATTTTCACAAATGAAGATCTGTACAGTGGAGAAGCAGGACTGGAACTCGTGGCAATGACTGAGCCCCACTCTCCTCAGATCAGCGATCTTTTCAGACTGGGAACGCACATTCGATTCCACTCTCCTGCCTACCCTTACCACATTTTACATTTACATTTTACACAGTAAGAATATATCCCCCTCTAACCTGTATTGCTCCCCCATCTCCACCCCGGCACTATTCCCCTTGGGGCTCTTCCTGCCTCCCCCTGTGCCAACCCTCAGCGTTTTTCATAGGCAGAAGGAGAAGACTTCGGAAACCATGTTGGTCAGCATGCATGTTTTCCACAGTTCCACTCCGTCCTAAAACCATCTATTTTGGAGGCTAGCTAGAGTTAAAAGAGTCCTTCTGGGTATCAGAACAGAACTGATGAGGCATGTGGCAGTTGTCTATGGGCTGATTACACTCTTTGGCCATCAGTTGCCACCACTGGACCAGGAAGAACATAAGATGAGCCCTGCTGGATCAGACCAAGGGTCCATCTAGTCCAACATTCTTTTCACACAGTGGCCGACCAGCTGTCAACCACTCACAAGCAGAACAGGAGGCAAGTCAACAGCACCCTCCCAACCATCTTTCCCAGCAACCGTCGTATATGGGTTTACTACTTCTGATACTGGAGGTAACACATAGCCATCAGGACTAGTAGCCATGGATAGCCATTCTCCTCCATGAATTTGTCCAATCCCTTTAAAGCCATCCGAAGTGACGGTCATCACTGAAGATTTGAGTTCAGAAACACTGAAGATTTCTTAGAAAATATCTGAGCCAAAAAGCAAAGCAAAGCCAGAGAACAAGCTATGGGGATGCTGCAGGAAAGACCCTCCTCAGGTTGGGACATGACTCACTTGGGGGGGCTGAAAGACATGTTTCTTAGGCTGCACTATAAATCTAACTTTCTAAGGACAACCCATCCTGTTAAGCCAGACTTCCCCAGCCTGACACCCTCCTGACTTGTTGGACTACAACTCCTATCATACCTCATCGTGCTGGTTGAGGTGATGGGTACTGTAGTCCAACAACTCTGGAGGGTGCCAGGTATGGAGAAAGCTGTACTAGAGTCACGAGCCATCCTTGCAGTTCCTACGTTTAAAGCTCCTTCTGCACGCCCACGTTGATGGAAAACATGGAGTTCATTTGCAAGCCGTTGGAATAGAAATGATTGGGAAAATATACAGCTTTATGTACTGGTTTCGTTCACACACAGCTTCAACACTTAAGCTATACATTGAAAGCCATTGTGGTGTAGTGGTTAGAGTGTTGGACTGGAACTTCAGAGATCAGGGTTCTACTCCCCAGTCGGGCTATGAAGGTCACTGGGTGACACTAGGATAGTCACGGATTCTCAGCCTAACCTACCTCACAGGGCTGTTGTGAGGATAAAATGGGGGCGGGGAGGACCATGTGAGCTGCATTGGGTTCCTTGGGGTAAAAAGGAGGGACATAACGTTGTAATAATAATAATAATAAACAACTGACACAAGCGAGAAAAGAGAGATAATAATAATGTTTGCATTTCCCATTCCATATAAACCATTCCCAGGGGAGAAACAGAGGGCGCGGGAGTTAAGCGTGGAACTATGCTCTCTTTCGGTTTTATGTATAAAACCAAGTACTGCAAAGTGGCATCTAGACACTTTGCAGAAGGAAAAATGGAAGAGAGAGAGAGAGAGAGAGAGAGAGAGAGGCTGAAGCACAAAACATACCTCAGCTGCTCTCCTGCAATCATGACCTCGGCTCTGTGGTGCCTCTCGGTTGCTTTTTGCTTCAAGGCACTGCTCAGGCTGTTCTCCATCCTGTCCCATCAGCAAGAGCAGCCCAGGCGCAGGGAGGGGAAGGAGGGAGCCGTGCCTTGCAGGCTTCTTGGCAGCTACGGATGGCTTCCCGTGCGCCTCTTTGCTTCTCTGCATAGAGTGCAGCTTCCTGACAGAACCATCTTGTTAGCACTTCATTGCGAGAGCCCAGTGCAGGCTGCTTACTGTTTGCCAGGAGGGAGGGAGGGAGGGAGGAAGACAGGGAGGGGCGGGCCCAAAGGAAGGAGGTGGAGCAGGGCCAGCCCCCAACTTTCCCCCAGATGTGGCTCCACCTTACCTGGGAAAAGGTAAGTACACATAGGTGAAGCCTAGATTTCCTCCGAGAGGAGAAGGGCAATAAAGAAGATTGTAAGAGAAACTGGGAGACCAGAGCGGAGGTCCAACTAGTCCAGCAGCCAGCCAGATGCTTTGGAGGAGCCCTCCAAGTAGGGCATGAAGGCAATAGCCCTCTCCCGCTGCTGCCTTCTAGCAAATGATACTCAGCATAGACTGCCCTTAAACAGGGAGGTTTGATACAGCCATCAGGATTCTACGCTTTGTAAACAGACACTGAGCATCTCTACATTAAGTGGCGGGAGGGATGAAAACTTAGCAGGCTTTTTTTTCTTGGGCCCTTCCGCGTTCACTACAGGCTTCTTTACACGCAATCACATGATTTATAATTGAAACCTTCCCCTCTGGACAATGTTCATTAAGCTCGATGTAACAGCGTCATCTAGTGGAGGAATTAAAGCCACGGTTATTTTACATACCAGGTTATCTTGGTGGGGGGGGGGAGGGAGTTAGCCAAGATTTCTGGGGGAAGGTGGGGGAGACATCCTGGAAGTTACAGTGTCATGTAATGGACCCACAAACTTCCGTGAGTGGCCAGTCATGAGTGTGCAATAAATCACTCATGCAGGGAAGCTCCCTGTGATTGCTTTAGTTCAGGGATGGCCAAGGCTAAGGGAAGACGTGATAGAGGTGTACAAAAACATGCATGGTGTGGAGAATGTGGATAGGGAGACATTTTTCTCCCTCTCTCAAAATACTAGAACCCAATGAGGTCATCCCATGAAGGTGATTGGTGGGAGATCCAGGACAAATAAAAGGAAGTAGTTCTTCACACAGCACATAGTTAAATTATGGACTTCACTGAACTATGGAACTGTAGTGATGGCCACCAATTCGGATGGCTTTGAAAAGGGGTTGGATAAATTCCTGGAGGAGATGACGATCAATGGCTATTTATTTATTTATTTATTTATTACATTTTTATACCGCCCAATAGCCGAAGCTCTCTGGGCGGTTCACAAAAATTAAAACCACAGTAAAACACCCAACAGTTTAAAACTACTAGCCCTGATGGCTATATATGCCACCACACAGGCTCTGAACAACAGGCCCAGCCGCGGACACTCCCTGCTCAAGCTAAGCCCCGCCACTTGAGGAGCCTGAGGCGAGGGACAACCACTGCCTTTCTCCAAACTATGTGGAGAAAGGGGTTAAACTGGAAGGATTTCAGTAATTATTTATTTATTTATTTATATAGCACCAACAATGTACTTGGTGCTGTACAAAATATACAAATAAAACAGCGATACCCTGCCTAGAGGCTTACAACTTAAAATCACATTAAAACATATGAAGGGGGGAAGGGGTTACACAAAACAGAAATTAGAGAATAATCATAGTAATAAGAACAGTAAATCAAGCTAAAATACCAAAAGCTATTGTAATAAATTAAAGCGCTGTGAATTATATGTACTGAGGTGAATTATTGTCAGAGTGGGTGTTAAATGTAAATAACTGCAGATGATCATTGCCAGACACGTGGGATTTTTGTGGTAGTTAAAACAAACTGATTAAAAAAATATTTTACAAGTTCACACGCTTTGTTTCATAATAAAACAGTTAAAAAAAACTTTTTAAAACCTCCCATCCAATCCTTTCACTCTTCTCATACACGCTTTCCTTTCTCACACACATTCACTCTTGAACTTTTATTATCAGTATTGATTAATGTACACCAACTGACTATCAGCACACCACCCTCAAAAGACACCACTCTCTACACTGACCCTCAAATTCTCCAGAACCCAAGTACTCTACACACCAAGAGCTAACATACAGAGCTAACCCAGAGAGAGCTGAAGCGCTAAAGACTCTTAGGCCACAGCTAGACCTAAGGTTTATCTTGGGATCATCCAGGGTTCGCCCCTGCCTGAGCACTGGATCCCCTGTGTGTCACCTGGATGGACAGGTTTGACCCCTGGACGATCCAGGGATAAACCTTAGGTCTAGCTGTGGCCTAAGAGGACCTAAAAGTCTCCCTCAATCCTCTCAGTCATTCCCTTATATATCACTCCTCCTCCTCCTCCTCAGATATTCTAACTCCATCCACTCAGGTCAACATTCTAAGCACCAAACTTACCAATTCCAGACATGCATTAGGGAACTGACTTGTGACATGTAACGCCACAAAGGCTATCAATGGCTACTAGCCCTGATGGCTATGTGATACCTCCAGTATCTGAGCCAGTAAGCCTATGTACACCAGTTGCTGGGGAACATGGGAGGGTCCCTGCTCATGGGTCCCTGGTTGACAGCTGTTTGGCCACTATGGGAACAGAGTGCTGGACTAGATGGACCCTTGGTCTGATCCAGCATCAGGGCACTTCTGATGTTCTTAACTCCCTGCCTCTGTGAGGAAACATCAATTTTTAAAAAAACAACCAAACATGGTGGTTTGTCACTAAAATTCAGCAGTGCACCTGCAGCAGGGAAAGGGGTCTCTTTCGCTTTAACTTTGACTCTTTTGGCACCCTGGTGCCACTGCATTTTGGTGGTGGGCTATCACAAATTCAGTAGTATGTTGGCAGGGGCAATGGGGGTGCAAAGAAGGCCAGACAGGCTTCATGCAGCTCATGGGTTGCCTGTTACCGACCCCTGCCTTAAGTTTCTCAGTGGAGGCTGGTGGCTCCAGTGTCAGTGGGGCAGAGAATCCGCTCCGGGTTTCAGTCAGAACTCCAGCCATCCAAGATGTGAAGCCACCACTGGTTTCTAGAAACTTAAGGTCCGTGTACTGACTTGCAGGGTGGGAGGGGAAGCCTCACATCTCCTCACACCCACCCCATCAGGCAGGCTCATATGAGAGGTAGTATTTCATGGCGCTCGCTGATCCTACAATCATGAACTAGAAATGAATGAAATCAGTCTGTTCTGTGGTCTCCTGTATTCATCTAGTTTTACTAATCTTACATTCATTCCATGTCAAATATGAATAACTTAGCACATTTTTGGTAAATTCTTAACAGAAAAGTCAAAATGAAATTCTAAATCCTCTGCAATAGGTAACCTACACGGAGTTAACTATGTTGTACCAGCCTGCCATATAGTTGGTTCAATATGAAGAAGAAATAGAGAGAGGTGGCAACCTGAATTCAGTGCCACAAACATGGCTGAATGCACAGGAATTCCAACCCAGGCTTAAGAGGCGATACTCAAAGCCCTGGGCCTAGTTCGATGAATCCCATCATTTTCTGCTTCTGTTTCTCCTGCATTTGATTTAAAAAATAAATAAAAATAAAAATCTCAAGTTCTTTCTAAGAAGACACTTACAAAGTTTGGTAATGTCAAAAACAAACTGAAACAAAATTCTGTTGCCGACCGCGGCAGGCCAGAGGAAAATCAGAATTGGATGGCTAAGAACTACAACCACCCTGAGATGGACCCTTTGCTCAGTGAAGCCCAGACTTTGGACCAAGTAAATACTAAGACATTCAGGAAAAGCAGGAAGGAAAATGTTTGCACCAAATCAAATGCAACCCAAGATGGAATATTGGGCTGTGTGTGTGCGTGTGTGGTACGTGATGTTAGTTGGGTAATTCTTCTTTTCTTTTTTTAATTAGAAGCCTAATATAGCAGCTATAAACCAGATGCTCAGCTTAATTAAATAAGCCCTAGTAGCTGTTAAGACATCCTGGATCTGGTAGATATAATCTTTCCCAGACCAGCAGCACTGATGCTCAATCAACATTGATGAAACGAAAGAGGTCTTGTTAGCCCATATCAGTACCTGCATAAAGTGGGGAACACAAGATCTAAAAAAAAAAAGAAACGCACCATTTATTTTATTTGACTTTTTAATAAAATAAAAATAAAAATCCTGCTTTTCTTTAAGTTAGGCAAAGGCACATAATTATGGCAAATTTTAAAAGTTAAACCCGAGCAGCAAAACCCAAGCAGCGGAAAATACATCAAGAGCGGAAGAACCACAATTCTCAGAACCCCAAAGAAAAAGCAGCAGCTGCCCAGCAACGGACTCCTGGTGGAACGAGTGTGATTCAGACAGGCAAGAGAAAGCCAAATGTCCTTCCAGACGGAAGGCGGATAGCACCACCCATCAAAAAACATTGTGCAGCTATTCCATTTTCCGTCTTCCTTACAGTGCGACGTCTATTTAGAGAGAAACCTCATTACTTACGTTCAAGTAAATGGGCATAGGATTGCAGCCTTAATGGATTTGAGGGTGGGAGGAGACGAGCCAGAGCAGTGTAGAGAGGCAGTGTGGTGTAGTGGTCAGAGGGCTGGACTGGGACTCAGAAGACCCGGGTTGTAGTCCCCACTCAAACATGGAAGCTCACCAAGTGACTTTGGGTCAGTCACAGACTCTCAGCCCGACCTACCTCGCAGGGTTGTTGTTGCAAGGATATAATGTAGAGGAGGATTATGTACACCGCCTTGGGTTCTTTGGAGGAAAAAAGGCGGGACATAAATGCAATAAATAAATAAGGGGGGAAGTCAGACAAAGCAGTGGGGGTAACAGAAGAGGGCTGCTGGCACCTGGAACCCCCATATAGTTCCGTGAATGAGGAGGATGAATGTATGGTAAAAGGCTCACTTGGAAGCAACTCAAGAATAAGGGCATTGCAGAACACTGGGGCCACAACTAAAAAGGCACCGTCTCTCATGGCCTCCAACTGAACCTGGAACCTGGCCGCAGACATTGGATGAAGCCCATGTGAGGGAACGCAGAGGAAAATATGGTCATACCATTCTGGAAATGTGTGTATGTGTGGGGAGGCAAGTTGGAGGGGTATTTTGATTTGAACTTTACAATCAGGTATTTTAATACCCTTTGCTCAAACTATCAGCCAGCCTGTCATGCTGGAGTTCTTGAGTGTAAGAATGTATTTTAACTAAGGCAATTTTGTCCTTCTCTTCTTTAGCTCAGTAGCGTACCCCCCCCCCCCAAAAAAAATAAACATTAAAAAAATGCAGTCTCTCTCTCTCTCTCTCTCAACAAGAACCAACAAGAACCCAGCAATACACAAATATTTATTTTATTTATGACACTTATATTCTACTCTTACACGGCTTGGGACCACAATACCTGATGGAACGCCTCTCCCGAAGTGAATATACCCGGTCACTACGTTCAACATCTAAGGTCCTCCTCCGGGTGCCTACTCCGAGAGAGGCTCGGAGTGTGGCAACGAGGGAGAGGGCCTTTTCGGTGGTGGCCCTCAGACTGTGGAATGATCTCCCTGATGAGGCTCGCCTGGCACCAACGCTACTATCTTTCCGGCGCCAGGTTAAGACTTTCCTCTTTGCCCAGGCATATGGCGGCACATCCTAATTACCCACATGTTTAGTTTTTAATCGGTTTTTAATGCTTTATGTGTGTATGTACTGTGTTTTAGTGTTTTAAATTTTGTATACTTGTTTTTACCTCAATTTTAGAATTTCTGTAAACCGCCCAGAGAGCCCTGACTATGGGAGCAGTATATAAGTGTAATAAATAAATAAATAAATAAATAAATAAATAAATAAATAATAAACAGAGTGGTAAACAATAAAAGATAAAAGGAATAAAACACCATAATAAAACCAGGTGCTTGCCCGATATTAACAGGGAGGGAATTCCTTCCCTATTTTTTTATGCTGTAATGAATGTCTTCGTTTCTAAGTTGCTACAAGACATACTCGTCCTTTCGCTGCTATAAACCTGTTTAAAACGTGCGGGTATTTTGAAGCATGTTTCAGAAACGGTAGTAAAAATTCGCCCTCTGGTGGCCAGAGGGAAAAGCGACACAATGTTTCATCTAGCTCTGTGGTTCCCAAAGTGGGCGGTACTGCCCCCTTGGGGGCGGTGGGATTGCATAGGGGGGCGTTAAGAGGCAAAGGGGTGGGGCGGCAGGGGGGCGCACGAGGTGGTCTTTTCCGAGAAGCGCCTCTCCAGAAGGTCTTAAAACCCAGGGACATTTTTATGGGAGAAGGTAGTTTGGTTCCAAGCCATATAGGGGAAGAATCCACGCATGTATTAATACGGTTTAGGAAGAGTCCTTTTGACGGTGAATTGCTATCCTGCACTATGGAGAGTGGTTCAGAAGCTCCTGGTTGCACTTCCAACATCATATTTGGTGGAATGTGGTTTTAGTGTGGTCTGCCTACTTCTCTCCAAGCAAAGAAATTGACTCCAGATTACTAAACGTGGTGATTTAAGACTCATGTTAAGGGACTTTAAACCAGACATTGGGAAACTGGCATCACTTCATCAAGCCCATCCATCCCATTAAGAATTTACAGAATAGTGAGGTACTCTATCTACCCTAGTTACTAAATGTGATATCTGATATTCTTGCTAAATGACTATCAGACTTGAAAAGTTTATATTACTGGATCAAGTTCATCAATTGTGTTTAATTGAATAAACTAAAAAAAGGTAATTGGGTTCTGAATAAATATTCAATTAATTATTACTGTTTTGAACTTTATTATTATCTTCCTTAGTGGGTCGTTGAAAATGGCTATTCTGAATAATGATTTTTATAGTGTAGGGTAGGGGGCACTGGGCATGAGTTTGTGGAACCAAGGGGGCGGTGACCTGAAAAAGTTTGGGAACCACTGATCTAGCTTTCTTCGCCGATCTAGTGCTCGCTAGATTTTTGGACTACAACTCCCATCATTCCCAGGCACCATGGCCAGTGGTCAGGGATTATTGAAGTCACTGCCCAACACATCTGGAAGGCACCATATTGGGGAAGGCTGAGGTAGGGAATATTATGTCTCCCTATTTCAGTAGTTCCAGATCAAGATTACACCAGAATTAATGTGCTGCAGGTTCCATTCACACACACACACACACACACGAGACTGACCCCTCAAGAGAGAAGATCATCTGCCTCAAGCCATTGAAGCACCTTTAGAGTTCTGACTGAAACCTGGAGTGGATTCACTGCCCTGCTGACATTGGAGTCACCAGCCTCCAGTCCCTCACATTAGTAAGGAGAGAGAAACAGACCTGCTATGTAAAGAGACAATATATCTCTGAAGCCTGGAGAAAGGGCTGGATGTCACCTGACTGAATGCTCCACACTAAATAAATCTCTGGACATGGAGAACGACCACGCCACGGAGAAGGCTAGGCTAAAACTCTTCGCTACAATAACCTTGTTTTCTACGTGCAGGTGACTGAAGATGAGGTTGATGATGTATGGAGCAACGTTCAGTCATATGAACCCCCATTCACAAGCTGAAATTGTACATGACTTGCCCTGGCAAATTTATTTCACCATTATGCAAATATCTTCCCCGGCTTCCAGGTTGCTTATGAACGTAATTCAGAGCCCTGCTTTTAAAGTATAAAGTAGGGGTGTGATCCGCTCCGATTAGGAGCGTAGAAGCAGTAGCGGATTGGCCTGCTCCGCCTTACCCAGAGGCGGAGTAGGAGCGGACCGCGGACCCCCTAGAAGCAAGGCGAAGAGAAACGCCCATTTTTCGGAGCTCCTAGTTCAGGCGGAGCACTCCGGTCGCCATCTTGAAAACATTTCGCCATAGGATTGCATTGCGGCAAATAATCGCGCATAACTAGGTTGTTTTTGAAGCTATCGTTCTGGAAATTCTTGTGCTCAGAGAGTCGTGGATGGGGGTCATTTTGAGACCACTCTCACCTCTCTGCGTTGTCTGGGTCGCGTGCTATATTTTTGTGAAAATCGGGTCAACCGCGCGGCTCAAACAGCGTTTTCGGCTTTTCGCCCATAGGATTGCATTGAGGGAAAGAATCGGGGATAACTGGGGGGGGGTTAAGCTATCATTCTGAAAATTCTTGTGCACAGAGAATCGTGGATGGGGGTCATTTTGAGACCACTCTCACCTCTCTGCGTTGTCTGGGTCGCGTGCTATATTTTTGTGAAAATCGGGTCAACCGCGCGGCTCAAACGGCGTTTTCGGTTTTTCACCCATAGGATTGCATTGAGGGAAAGAATCGGGGATAACTGGGGGGGTTTAAGCTATCATTCTGAAAATTCTTGTGCACAGAGTCGTGGATGGGGGTCATTTTGAGACCACTCTCAACTTTCTGCGTCGTACGGGTCGCGCGCTAGAAGTTTTTAAAAAATCGGCGGGAAAAATACCTTTTTCAAAGGGCTGAGGGGCAGAGTCAGCTCCCGGTCATGATGATCCCAAAGTTGGAGGAGGGCATAGGCAAAACAGGTAACTTGGGATTCTGGGAAACTTCTCTTTCTTCATCTGAACGGGCTTTTCCCCGTGTTTTTTAACACAGTAGCCCCACCAAATGCACAAACACAACCTGAAATCATATACTAAGCCAAGAATAAGAGATAGAAACACAGCACTGCTCCCCACCCTAACCTTGGTGAACAACTGAATCGATGTGGTGCAAGGGGATGAGCTCCCCTAGGGCATCTCATCGTGGACGTGCCCCCACTCTCTCCTGCACTGGAAGGCCATTAGAGCCTTCCAAAGAGAGTAAAACGGTGGAGCAATGCCTATCATGAGTTGAAGTGAATGGTCACTTTTCAGTGGTGGAGCAATGCCTGTTATGAGTCGAAGTGAGCGTTTTACTTCTTCTCAGAGCTGTTGGTGGCTGTCAGTGTCTTGAACTGGCAGCTACTTCCCCCTCCCCCGGGCACGTCCCCCTATTGCTGGTAAAAGACAGATATAGCCTTTTTAAAAAAATTCTTCTTGCTGTTTATTGAGCAACACTGCTGCTTTTAATTCCACCCCTCCTTTGTTTATTGATTGATTTATTCCATTTTATATGCATTACTGGCTTATCCTTGGCTCACTTCCTTATGCCCCCAGAAATGCCAGCTGCATGCCTGCCTGCCTTCCCTCCCTCCTCCCCTGCCCACCTCGCAGGAATGTTGTGTGTGGGGTGCCCGATTTTCAAAAATTCGCCAAAAATCAGGGGATGATGGGATTGCTTTGAAACTTGGCGTGCGTGTGTATATCCCCATGAGGTGTCATGGTGCCAAACATGAGGTTTCTAACTTGAACAGAAAAAAAGTTGTATAATTTTTTAGCTTTCAATGCAAGCCTATGGGGGGGGGGAAACGGAGCTCCGGATCCGGATCCGGAGCTCCGAGCGGAGCGGAGCGGAAGTGGGCGGAGCGGGGGCGGGGCGGAGCAGCCCGATCCGGAAAATGGCGGATCTGCAAGTGAAGCGGAGCGGGGGGTCCGTGCACACCCCTAGTATAAAGTCCTAAATGTTAGAACAGCCTTCCTCAACTTGGGGTGCTCCAGATGTGTTGGACTACAACTCCCAGAATGCCCCAGCCAGCTCTGCTGGGGCATTCTGGGAGATGCAGTCCAACACATCTGGAGCGCCCCAGGTTGCGGAAGGCTGTGTTAGAAGAATCCTATATATCTGTCCAACATAAAGCTGCCCATTAATTAAGATCTCCGCACTTGTCAGAATGCCCTGTCTTCAGATCCTAGGTAGGTGGCTACTGCTTTTGAGTCTTTCTGGTGTGATGCTGGCCACAAGGGTAGGTACGATTGGGCAGGGGACCGCTGCGCTTGCTCCTCCGCTTCCCCACTGCAACCTGTTTGTTCAACTACCTCTCACTCTGGCGCAGGCAACAAATGGAGCTGGAGAAAAGGAGCATTAGATGCCACTGCCTCCTTGCTCATTGGCTCTCCGCCTGTAGGGGTTGAAAATTATGAATCCACTTAATCTTCCAAGTGGCATGGACCGTGTGGAGGCAGGATGGATGAGTGGAGCTCATGGCAGAAACCCATCAAGGTCGGCACGGTTGGGCACCTGCTGATGGCCCACGTTCCAGCAGGAGCCCACTGAGAAGGACCTGCGGGGCTTGCTCCTCCTCTTCACCATGGCAACCTGGTTGTTCACCTGCCTTTCTCTCTGGCCAATGGGGTTGATGGTGAGGAGGAACAGGAGACACCATGGCCTTCTGCCTATCAAGCAAGCAAGTGGGAATAGTGGTGAGAAAGAGGAGGAGCAAGACCAGCTGATGACAAAGCTGATGAGAAGGTAGACTCAAATGAGGGAGGGGCCTATTCATAGAATCATAGAATAGCAGAGTTGGAAGGGGCCTACAAGGCCATCGAGTCCAACCCCCTGCTCAATGCAGGAATCCACCCTAAAGCATCCCCGATAGATGCTTGTCCAGCTGCCTCTTGAAGGCCTCTAGTGTGGGAGAGGGTGTCTTCCCAAGGAGCTGGCACCGCCTTGCATATCTATATACAGTGGTGGCCAAAATTGTGGACACTTTTTGAAAATTTGACGTTTTGCAACTTTGCATGCTCATAGAAAACGTTCTGTTTCACAAAATTCAAATGTTTATATATCAATTGAAAGACCTGATTCACGTAATGTAACAATCCTGCTTCTTTTCCTGGGTGTCCCAATCAACTCTTTTCTTTGGGGCCATTGCTCTGTTGATGATGTGCGTACGTACACTTTTGAGAAATACTTCAAATATTCACACGATCTCCAATTGCGCTCCAGTTACAGAACAAACAGCAAAACTGACTTTCCCCGACTTGAAACAGGATGTATCGCAGCTACTGCCATGGGATTGGTCCCCGGAACAAGGACTGTGATTGGCCAGTAGGGTTTGCAATTCCAATCTGCAGTTTCACTCAATCACACCTGTTTGTTTTTAGGCTAAAGTAAGCATAACTTTTTTTGGACTGCAGATATTTGCATTCTGTTTTTTGTATTGAACTCAGCATTAGATTCTATTTCAATTGATATATAAACATTTGAATTTTGTGAAACAGAACATTTTCTATACGCATGCGAAGTTGCAAAACATGAAAATTTCAAGAAGTGTCCACAATTTTGGCCACTACTCTGTGTGTGTTTGTGTGTGTGTGTGTGTGTATCCTACTAGCATAAGCAATAAAGCTTTGCCAATTGCTCTGCCCACCTGTTGCCTCTTCCCTTCTCTATTTTTCCTCCATTTCCATGACCTAACTCTTCTCCACGATTTGCATTTTGCAACAATTAAACAGTGTAATTGTAAGAGACAATCCAATGATTGAAAAGGACCCATGTTATGATTGCTTGTTTATTCATTATGTTCCTGATATAAAATAAAGTGTGTGTGTGCATGCAGAATTTATCCTGCCTTACCTTGTCAAACACGAATAAGGCAATGGTTCTATAACTCAAGTATACATCCTCAAGTTAACGTGTTTTATTGCTGTTCTATTTTGCTTAATGTGTTAACTTGTTTTACTGTTTCAACAGTTTTAATCAGATTAATGTCTTAATGTTTTATGATGTTGTGATGGCCATTGGCTACAAACAATAAAGAAATGAAGAAGACATCCTCAAATTGCCCCTGAAGGAGGAAAATGTATTTCTGAAACAAGGAGAGCAAAAGTGCAAAACCACTTTTAGGGCGTTACTAGACGAGGCTCTAGCGCACGTTACCTTCCACAGTCACGTCGAGGCTTCCAGATGACGTTCACGAGGATCCGCTGTTATCCTGCAGTGAAGCCTCTTTCTCCCGACTTTAAAAAAGTGAGTTTTAGGGCGCCTTTTCCTGCCGTCCTGCGGTAATTCGGAGTACGTGTGGGAGGATGTGAGGTCACTGCGGTCCGCACTGGGCAGGAAAAGGCGTGCTAAGGGGGAGTGGTCAGCGGCTTCGGTCAAGCCGCCTCCGCCATTTGCGCGCAGTCCGCCAGCTGGGGCAGCGCGGCGGAGCGGCTTTTTTTTTTTACTCCCCCAGTGAGTTTGCGCAGGAACGGAGGAACGGAAAAGTGGCTAGTGTGCTGCTGGGGTGTGTGGGGGATGTGCGCCTGTTCTAGTGGTTTTTTTTTTATTTCCCCAGTGACAGTTTGCGCAGGACCGGAGGACCGGAAAAGTGGCTGGTGACTCCTTACGGTGGGCAGCTACCGTGGCCGCATAATGGCGGTGCTGTACGCTGCCTGTTAGTGTGGGTACCAGGCTGGCAGAGGGCAGAGCTGTTTGTGGGCTGCTGCCATGGCTACGGCCAGATGTGGGTTGGCTCCTTGGGATGGGGCACAGGGCACAGAGGCGGTCATCGCCGCCGACACCTCAGAGGCATGATGGGAGATGTAGGCACAGAGTGGCCATGCAGACGATTGACCTCGGGTCATATGACACCCGCCACAACCCCCATCAGGAAGTGAGCGCATCAATGTTGACCCTCAACAGCACCAGCAGCACTTCAGCTGGCACTGCTGCCGCTGCCGCCGCCAGGGCCGGCAGCGGCATCGCTGACGGCTGCGCAAGTTTGCGGTCTTTCGGACGTGCGCAAACCGTGCAGCGAGCGGAAAAAAAAGCCGCGGCAATCAGGCCGGTGTGGCTGCGCAACCGTGCTCGCGGCGGCAGCAGCACAACCGGCGCAAACGTCCACCACAAATCGAAGGCAGGTGTGGATCATGAGGCGTCATGGCTGAACGGGAAAATCCGCTTTCACCGCTCCTCAACGACGGAACACCCGGTAGGTCTAGCAACGCCCTTAGTTGAAGGGACAAATTCAGTTTTGGAGAAGCTCTCTGTGCTGCATTCTTGTGATGGGCAGAGACAAAGGAAAAGGGGTGTAGGGGGGAAATGTTAAAAACAACCGCATATTTAAGCTGAAACCTCTTACTGCCACTAGAAGAGGCATTTCACTTTTATAGAATGGGTGTGTGTGTACAAAACCTGAGAAACTATCAAATCATTGATTGTCAAGGGAAAGAGGTGGGGCTAGCAGAAGGGGTGGGGCCAGGGGAAGGGCTATATGGAGAATCCCAGAGGAACAGATTTGCCCCCTGGGCCAAAGGTTCTATATCCTTGGTGCAGAGCTTCAATACATTTTGGCACTTTTGAGAAAGTCTTTTATATAAATACAGTCAATAAATCAACCAAAAATCAACCAAAATGAAGTACGAGAGAGTAAGCCCATCACCAAATACATCATCATAATAAATTACTATGACTAGTAGGAATTAGCAAACAGCAACTAAAAATCCAAAGACCTGCCCAAAACAGAGCTGAAACAAACACAGAAACCGTGTCGGCGAAATCAAAAGCCATTCCAGAAAAGCCGGGATGCCTCTTGAAACTGTGCAAGGTTTCTTGGGGCTGATGGGGCCCCCTCCCCCCAGAAACGTGCTCAACGTCATCATTCTTACCTTTTAGATACCAAGCCGACTCGAGTCTTGTTTGCCCAAGGTTTAAAAAGCAATTGCTATGAACTGGTAGTAACAGTTCCATCTGCACAGCTTCATTTCCGGAGTCCTTTACGACCTCGAGGGTTATTGTAGTAGAAAAGCGAAATGATCATATTTTGAGTAAATTATACCTATGAAGACAGCCTGTGTTTCCATGCATAAGAGACAAAATGTCTCAGCCTCCGTGTTCCCAACCCACAAAGGGGTCAACAGAAATAAACAAGCGGAACTCATACCTGGCCTGGGCTCTCTGCTAGGCCCTTATGCTCGTTTCTTGTTCTCAAGAATTCCATTCCAGTTCCGCCCACTCCCATCTCTTAAGCATTTCCATGGTTATTTCCACAATGAAAATTGAAAGTATTGCTCGATGCCCAGGTTCCAATGAGGTCTCACAGTAGAGTGGATCCTAACTGCCCTTCCATGAATGTGAACTTCATATTGTTTTCACAGAATATTACTACCCGCTCCTTCCATCTGCAGCTCCCTGAAAACCTAATGGGATCTGAGCTGGCAGTGACCGAACAAGAAAGAGATCTTGGGATTGTGGTGGACAGCTCGATGGAAACGTCCACCCAGTGTGTGGCCGCTGTAAAGAAGTCATACTTCATGTTAGGCATTATAAGAAAAGGTATTTAGAACGGCCAGTATCATTCTGCCCTTATATAAATCTATGGTGTGACCACACTTAGAATACTGTGTACGGCCACCACACCTAAAAGGGATGTTATAGAGCTGGAAAAAGTGCAGAAAAAAGCAACTACAATGATTAAGGGGCTGGAGCATCTCCGCTATGAAGGAAGGTTACATTAGCTGGGATTGTTTAGCTTGGAAAAAAGGAGGCTAAGGGGAGACATGATAGTGTACAAAATTATGCCTGGTGTGGAGAATGTGGATAGGGAGACATTTTTCCCCCTCTCTCAAAATACAAGAACCTGGGGGTCATCCCATGAAACTGATTGGTGGGAGATCCAGGACAAATAAAAGGAAGGACTTCTTCACCAACGCATAGTTAAACTATGGGATTCACTAGACAAGTATGTCAAGGAATACTTTTGTAAGCCGCCATGAGAGCCTTTTTTGGCTGAATGGAGGCATAAAAATGCTTAAATAAATAAATAAATAAGATGTAGTGATGGTCACCAATTGGGATGGCTTTAAAAGGGGGTTGGATACATTCCTGGAGGCAAAGGCTATCAATGGCTACTAGCCCAGTAAGCCTGCATGCACCAGTTGCTGGGGAACATGGGTGGGAGGGTGCTGTTGCACCATGTCCTGCCTTGCCGATGGCTGGTTGGCCACTGTGTGAACAGAGTGCTGGACTAGATGGACCCTCGGTCTGATCCAGCAGGGCTCTTCTTATGTTCTTAAAATCTGCTTCTTCAGAATGGTGTGGGATATTTGTTATTTATTTATTTACAATATTTATATGCTGCTCCCCATTCAAAATTTCGAAGTGGTGTACAAGATAAAACAGCATAAAAGATTGTAAGCCTGTGGGCAGGGACTGTCAAGAAACATTTTTGTAAGCTGCTGTGAGAGCCTTTTTTGGCTGAATAGCGGGATAAAAATGCTTAAATAAATAAATAAAAACACATTAAAATAGATTGTTAAAAGGAGGGACTGCAAAGGAAGGAGAGCTAGTGTTTGTTTGTTTGGGTCATCTCTCAAATTTCCAGCATATAAAATAAAATTATTCTAATGCAAGTTGTCCTTGATACAAGGATGTTGCCTGATTTTAGCAGTGCATATTCCCACTGCACCATTCTCGAAACTGGTGCGCTCACTGAGACAACGCCCTGCAGCCTCGGGGGTCCTACTTCCAAGCAGAGGTCCAAAGTTTGCCATTCTCAAAACATTTGCTTGCTGCAAGCCTGTATAATCAAAGCCCACTGATGCCAATAAGGCTTCTTTCAAAACTGCCGAAGCTTCTATTTTGTGACTGGTGCCGGTTGGTAGACCCAGGATCTATTTAAAAAGAGCACAAGCCTGAGGCCTGCCCACCCTGATATAGACCACTCACAGAGGAAACAGGTGAAGAGTCCCAGGTGACTCAGGCAAGCAAGCCAAGCTGTATGCGGAGTCCTGCCCAGTTCTCACACAAAAGGAGTGGCTATTATGGATGGCACAATGCATTCCTGGGGAGACAGCCACCAAGCTATCTTTAGTTCCGTAAGTAAAACATGCATATGCATTGGAATGGCAAACTACTTTTGCATGTTTAAAATCATAAAACCCACAATGCAAAATGAAATTCCTTACAATTCTTGCGTCCCTCATTCCCTGTAACCACTGAACGCGCATTCAACACCCAGCATATGTTCACAGGAAACCTTATGCTGCAGATTCTATTATTCCCCCAACAGGTTCTTAGGGAGAAAAGAGCACACACCTTTGTTTGTTACATTGTTTGAACTCCAATATTGATGGGTAATAAAAGCACCAAGTCCAGCTGGTAGGCCCAGGATCTATTTATAAAGAGTGCAGGAGGGGCTTTCTGTCATGTGATCGCAGTAATCCAGCAACGCAGACTGTGGGAAGCCGTACCATCCCAACAACAGCCACTCTCAAAACATGGCTCCGAATGGCACGCCACTGAGCATGCTGTCTGCAGCACAGGATTAGCCAACCCTGCTCCTACTGGATAATCCTGCTTCTGATTCCCAGTTACTAAGTGGTCTAGTATTTAGACAGGTGATGCTGAATGAGAAATGCACCAAACTGAGGAAGTCCCTGGGGGAATATGGGTTTGGGGGTTGGATTCAGACTTTGGCCTCATCTACACCAAGCAGGATATTGCACCATGAAAGCTGTTTGTAAAAGGCAGGAGCCACACCAAGCAGGATATAGTGGTATGAAAGCTGCGTATGGTATGTGTCAATGGGCCCCAACAGTTCTTTTGTTGTTTATTCGTTCAGTCGCTTCTTCGTGACTTCATGGACCAGCCCACGCCAGAGCTTTCTGTCGGCCGTCGCCACCCCCAGCTCCCCCAAGGTCAAGTCCGTCACCTCCAGAATATCATCCATCCATCTTGCTCTTGGTCGGCCCCTCTTCCTTTTGCCTTCCACTTTCCCTAGCATCAGCCTCTTCTCCAGGGTGTCCTGTCTTCTCATTACGTGGCCAAAGTCCTTCAGTTTTGCCTTTAATATCATTCCCTCAAGTGAGCAGTCTGGCTTTATTTCCTGGAGTATGGACTGGTTTGATCTTCTTGCAGTCCAAGGCACTCTCAGAATTTTCCTCCAACACCACAGTTCAAAAGCATCTATCTTCCTTCGCTCAGCCTTCCTTATGGTCCAGCTCTCGCAGCCATAGGTTACTACGGGGAATACCATTGCTTTAACTATGCGGACCTTTGTTGTCAGTGTGGTGTCTCTGCTCTTGACTATTTTATTGAGATTTGTCATTGCTCTCCTCCCAAGAAGTAAACGTCTTCTGATTTCCTGGCTGCCGTCAGCGTCTGCAGTAATCTTTGCGCCCAGAAATACAAAGTCTGTCACTGCCGCCACGTTTTCTCCCTCTATTTGCCAGTTATCAATCAAGCTGGTTGCCATAATCTTGGTTTTTTTGAGGTTTAACTGCAACCCAGCTTTTGCACTTTCTTCTTTCACCTTCGTCATAAGGCTCATCAGCTCCTCCTCGCTTTCAGCCATCAATGTGGTGTCATCTGCATATCTGAGATTGTTAATGTTTCTTCCTGCGATTTTAACTCCAGCCTTGGATTCGTCAAGCCCAGCACATCGCATGAGGTGTTCTGCATACAAGTTGAATAGGTAAGGTGAGAGTATACAACCCTGCCGTACTCCTTTCCCAATCTTAAACCAGTCCGTTGTTCCGTGGTCTGTTCTTACCGTTGCTACTTGTTAGCAACAGTTAACAGTTGTTAGTGTACTTCAATACCGCTATAAAACAGTAGTGTGGCTCCTGCCTTTTATATACTGCTTTCATACCACTGCTTGGTACAGATTAGGCCACTAAGGTTAAATCTTAGAATGGTTTTTGAGGATGCGTTCAGATTTATCTCTTAGCCCCTGCCTGTGTAAATTGCATTTGATTCTACAACCCTGATGATTCATTTTAAGCATGTTCAGATTACAGCCTGTTTAGTTACTCAATACTTGCATTAGAATTTCACAGCTTATAAAACTAAAAAAGTGAGATCTCTCCAACATATTGCTTAGCAGTCCAACAGCTGCTTGTTCAACATCTACTTGAAAATCTCCAGTTTCCATAAAGCTTCCTACAAAGTTCCTTCCATTGACAAGTCTTTTGTTTCTTCCAGTGATTCAATCCAAATGTCACTTCCTCAGCTAAAGCCATTGCCTCTTGGTCCACCCTTACACAGCAGTATGAACAATGATTCCTTCCACCATCTTTCCATGTGTGCCTTCTCCTCTGAAACCTTCCAATGTCTCATCACCTAACATTGCTCTCCTCTGCCCTACTAGCGTGTGGAGGATGCCACATTTTGTAAAGCACACTTGAGTTTACAGAGTTTGTGTCCAGGACAGTAGTTTAATGCTGAACTCCCCCACCCCAAGTGACACCCTGGGCCTTACCCAGGTCTTCTGCATTAACGAACATAGAAATTACACTCAAGTCCTAGTAGTACGGTGGAAAGCTGAATGCACCATTACATTTGAAAACACCAACACGCAATGGCAAGGGAACATAGACCAGATATTTCTATCCATATCTGTTATTTTTTGTTTGTTTCTAAAACAAAGTGAAACCAGTCTTTAAGCAATTTGAGTTGATTTGTTCCATTTCTCTTGCTTTTATTGTTTTATTTTGTTTTTAAGATGACACTGTAGGTTCAAGTCCAGTACCACTTTACAGAACAAGGAATATTGCTCACAGCTCCTGTGAACTTCACAAACACACAGTAGGAAAATTGAAAGGATAACATGTCCCATAAATCCCCCCTCCCTCTTAGAAAGAAGTCCAAAGACCGGCTATTCCAACCTAGAATGCAGAGGAGGAGGAGGAGGATTAAGAATCCAGTTAAAGTGTCTTCAAGCCATCATTTAGTACTCAAGTCTTTGGGCAGGGTTCTCCACTGCTACTGACTTACCAGTTCTGTTAAAGTTAAGTCTTAGTATAGGGAGTTTGCACCTCTAAATCTTGCTTTCTGGATTAAGTTAAGAAGAGGTTCACATGACAGTTTAAGTTATTGCACAAATTACTACACCAATACATAAAAAATTCTACCCATGGAATGTCAGAGCAGGATGGGGGGTGCTGGATTCTTGGGGAACCAAATGAAGATCCCAGCAAGACTGTACAGCAAGTGGTCTTAAGTCATGAACCCTAGAGCTACACACATGGCTGAATTCTTAGAAATGTCCAATTTTATGAATAGCTTGCGAACATTCTAAAGATGACCCTGGTTTCTGTAGGCTTCTAGGGTTTCAGCTACGATGCTGAGGGTTATAACTTAGCTGGCATACAGAAAGGCTTTCACTTGCTCTTTCCATCTCACGGACAATCGATTCCACTTAAGTTTTTTGTTCTCCCTTCCCGTGGGAACCACAGGGAAAGAGTTCTATCAGAGTGCAAAATCCACACTCATTATGTGGATCTCTATAGCCAGAAGTTGGAATCTAGTAGCCATGTTCACGGAGATTTCCAGCAAAATACATGTGTATGTGTGTGTGTGTTTCCATTCTGAACCACATTTTCCAAAGCACTTCAACAGTGCGAAGAACACAGTATCTCAATTGGCACTGAGAGAAGCAGAGGTAGTGGTAGTTGGACATCAACTCATGAGAAAACAGTAGGGGATAATGAGGTCAGGACTGCCTGGATGAAGGGGAGAGACTAGGTTGTGGTGGTATGATGGTGTGGAATTTGGGACTGGAGGGTAGGTTACAGACCTAGTTCCACTATTGCACTCATCCCACATTGAGAATTAATTGACATATTAGCATAGATTTCTTTCCTACTGCCAAGCGTTGTATTACATCAAAGTTATAAAGCTGGTGTTAATCCTAGTGTTCCCAAATTTACTGTGAATATGAATGTCTGCAGATAGATGCAGGTCTCACAGGTATCCCATCCCATCCCATCCCCCCCCCCTCCCTTGCCACAAATGTCCCTCGTCAAAGTCTCCCAACAGCTTTGGGAGTCTGAAATGATTTTAAATACACCTTTCTTACTAGCAAGTTAACAAAATAGCCACATCCAGGGGAGGGGGGGGGGGAATAGCCATTGAACAATGAACTTCCCCAAAAGCTAAGTAACTTGCTGAAAGGAATCATAGCATTAAAATGTATCTCACATTCCTGGCTTATTTCATATATGGTCAATGAGCGGCCTTTAAAAGGTGATTTCTTAAAATACAATAAGCTTTTTAAAATAAGCAAAGGCTTTACCTTGAAGTGTAAAGAGGTTTGCTCGTCTGTTTAGACATGGGGTGGGGGGGAGAATGGGGGGGGGAGCCCTGGCTTCCCCCAAAAGGAAAGTGATACAGCTGGTGAAAATGCCTACTTTTAATTCTTCAGCCTCTCTGCCAATTCAACTTTGCCGACGGGGAATACCATTCCCTTTCATTAACTCGTATGATTCCTTAGCCTAGAAGGGAAGTCAAAAGTCATTAAGCCAAAAAAAAATTAGCTCAAATATCACTAGCCCACTGGCTTATGCCTGCCTGTTAGCCATTTACGGCATTTTAAAATACACCTTTCCATTTACAAAAGCTTTTCTGCTACAGACAATCATAAAAGTGGCTACTTACAAGCTGGACTTCAATCGCCTGTGCGCTCAGGAGAAATTTGTCCTCTTAGGTTGAGGGCAGTAACGTAACAGCTGAGGCCGAAGCCAGGCCCAGCTGCAATTGTGACTAAGAATGAATCAAAGGCAGCTACAACAACACTTTCCCAAAAGCTGTATGCTACCCTCCTCAACCCAAGCTTTGACTGTGATTTCAAGGAAGTAAATAGGGCCGCTTTAGCCCTGCTGCCTAGTTTTTGCTGTGCACAGTTTCGATAAGTGGCACACCATCACCACAACCCCACTGAAGAATTTGAAAGATGAAGGTGTGATCTCAAAGGGTAGTCTGAAATGGAAGAGTATTACATGACTTGAGGAAAAGAAATGGCCAGGCGAGGCTTGGATGAATTGTGAGAACAGGAATTGAGAAGGGGAAAGGCGGTTTTTTTACACAAATGCCAAGTTATTTTCTTCATATAGACTGGGTCTGTGCGAATAGGGGTGACAGAAAATAAGAGTAACAAAGCATCCCGAGATAATGCAGAGGAGTTCATGTTAATTCAGACAGACCACTTCAGCAGCCAGGTCAAGTATGTTTTCCTGACTTTTTTACCGCAAGGCTTTATCAAAGGTTTACTGCCAAGTCATGGGCTGGTGACAGCACTTCACACCCAAGTACACAGAAGATCTGCAGAGCACATGCATTGGTTTCAAGACTTGGACAGTAAACATGTATTAAAGAGAGCAGATAAAATAAGTTTGGTATAAGTTGACTAGCCACTACATGTTGAACATACTATTAAACTTGCATGATATTATCTGTGGAATAGAAAGGGAAAACAGTAGAAAAACAAAAATTCACAGAGTTACAATGTTAGCAAAAAGGGAAGCCCTAACACTAGGGAAAGCAATAATTCTTGTTGCGCCCACGTTTTTTTTTAAAGGACCAGTCGTGCGAAGTCAGAGATCTCATAGTAAGACACAAGAGTCTGTCTGGCACAAGGAAAGCACCTTTAAGTGCTCTTGAAGAACAGGCATGGACCATTTCAGCACTGCCACCACGGACTGAGAACAGAGGATGGTGGAGCAGAAAAAACAGCAGGAAAGAGAAGAGGAAAATTTCAGTTGGCAGTTTGAAAGACTAGTGATTAAGTACAGCAGAACAAACCAACAAGATCATATTTCTTTACAAGGTAGATATTGACATATTGAACAATACACAAAAATCCTAGGAAACTGTTAATACTTAGTGGGTAGTTCACAGAGTGTGGGTGTGTTATATACAGCAGCTATCTTTAGCTAAATTCTAATCAACTGGAAGTTAAGTCTGTATTCAAAGCTAACCAGAAGAGCAAAGTCAGTAGTCACACAGTCTACCTGCCTATGCAAAGATTTTCTTGGGCAGGGTTTCAAACAGCTAAAATGTAGATTTGCAAGCAAAATTCCCACACTGGTATCGGAAAAATCTCATACTGGCATCCACACCGGACTTCAGGCATTTACACCATGATTCAAAGTTTTCCAGCAGGTTCTCACATCTTAGCAGTCACACTGTGCTGGAATACTTTTAACATATACAGGTGACAAAATAAGATGTACTGGCCACAGGCATCAGGGACGTACTTTACACAAGGCCTTGCAGAAAAATGAAATACCTGAATTCTTCTCAAATGTCATGCAAAGCAGCTCAACATGATTAAGTTGCAATCTGAGCCACTCTTGATTGACTTCCTTCTGCTGCGGGGAGGAGGAAAGGGCAGAGGAAGTGGGAAAGCTATTACAGAATCTTGCAAACTGATTTTATTGATGTGCATTCAAAGTACCAAATTAATGTCCTGCTTGTTTGATTGGAATTACGTTCCTCAACAATTTTGCTTTTGTCATCCATATGTTCTGCTTTGTCACTGTCTGCTTATCCTGTCTAATCCTTCCAAATGCATATTTTCTGATATCAGAAAGTTGTGCTAAAAACCCAAGGAGCATATGGAACTTTTAGGCGGAAGAAAACAAGATGAAATATGTCCTTCAATTTTAAAAAGAAAGGGGTGGAAACTCTGTTACACAGCTGCTGAAAACTGCCAAGGGCAGGAATGTGAAGTGTCTTGTTCCTGTCTCTCCAAGTATTTTGCAGAAGAAGCTCAACTTGGTTTCTTCTAAGTCAGAGAATTAAAATTAATAAGGTGAGGTTTTTTAAAAAATAAAAATCAAACCTTGATCAATCTAAGAACTGCTTCAACGGTGCCTTAATTACCATTGCGGCTTAATTCCAGCTTCAGTCACAGTTGAAGATACTCCCATATCATCCTATCCAGAAGTCCTCCAGAACTCCAACTGAAGTTCCAAAGAGAAGCTGGGCGATCTTGTAAGACTACACATGCAGTATTGTGCTATGAAAAATATGGTTGCATGGACTTGCTTCCTCCAACCTTTCACTTTAAGGAAGTTGTGGCATGCTCCGCATAGGACAGCAGCATGGTGAGAATATATATGATGCACAAGGCCATTTCCATGGGAGAGATGTGTCTTCATATGGAAATTACAGGAATATTTGCAAACCGACCCACGTTTTGTTGTTGCTGTAGTTGTAAACAGGAGTGGAAAGAGAATGGAACAGTAAGCATGAGGTTTAAACAGGCCCAAAAATGACAAGGACGTTAATCCAGTGATGTGGGACACCCTTTCCATCAGAGGTATGACTTTTCCCTCTGCCATGCTGGACAGAGACAGGAGTCCTACCAGTTCTGGTTATCCCACCCTTCTTCGGCCGCTGAAGAAGATTCCTTTGTTGTCTTCTTGGGGGTCTTTTTGGCTTTGCCCTCCCCTGCCGCGTTCTCCCAGTTGGTCTCCCAGTTTTCCCAGCTGTCACTGTTACTGTTCTTGTTATTGGAGGCGGTACCTGACCCCCAGACATCCCAACTATCAGAGCTCCTCTTCTCAGCAGAATTGTCCACGTATGTCCAACTATCACTGCTGGGGGACTTGTGGGTCTTTGGCAGGTCCGAGTTGCCAAAGGTCTCCCAAAAGCTTTGATCCACTGCGTTGTTCTGGTAGCCTTCACCTCCGCTGTTCTGGTAGCTCTCCCCATCAGGTGGCCTTTCAAGGAGGAAAATAGAGAAGAACAAGGGGCCAGTTTAGTTCAGTTCAGACTGAAACAGAACAGCTGTCACCAGCCTCCCGTCTTGATTTTGGACGGCTCTGAAGGGGGATTGGGCAGTTCACAGCATGATAACATATAATATGGTTTTATCCTGGTTGCGCTTTTTATATTGTATTTCGTAATTGTGTTTTAACCTGTTGGGTGTTTTACTGTGGTTTTAATTTTTGTGAACCGCCCAGAGAGCTTCGGCTATTGGGCGGTATAAAAATGTAATAAATAAATAAATAAATAAATAAATAAATAATATAAAACCTTTAAACATTTAAAACAGTTGAAAAGCAAGTTAAAAACAATTGACAAGGAAACCACCAGGACCTGATAAAAAAACCAAAACAGGCCAGCATAGGCTGTCAAATACCTGGCAGTAGAGGAGAGTCTTAAACTGGAGCCAAAAAAGACGCTAATGCTGGCGCCAGATGGAGCTCACGGCCATCACCGAAAAGTTGCTCCCCCTTGTTGCCATCCTCTGTCTGAACTTCCCTTGGAGGAGGCATTCTGAGGAGGGCCGTAGCGTAGGGGTAGGTTCACAGTAGGAGAGGCACCTCATCAGATATTGCACTCCTGAGCCATGTCAGTTTTTATAGGTCAAAACCAGCACCCTGATTTGGGCTCAGAAACACACAGGCAGCTAGGCAATTAGGCTAGAATTGGTGTTATACGTTTGTTTGTTTGTTTGTTTATTTCACTTATATACGTTCAGACATTATGGTCCCTGCTATCATCTGGCTGCCACGTGTAGCACAAGCAGCAGCTTTCCGAAACATCTTCAAGTGCAGTCCCACTTAAGGGTGCATTGCAGTAAGGTTAGGTTACCAGAGAGAGCCTCGTGTGGCGCAGAGCGGTAAAACAGCAGTTTCTGCAGCTGAAACTCTCCCCACGGCCTGAGTTTGATCCCAGTGGAAGCTGGTTTCAGGCAGCCGGCTCGGGTCGACTCAGCCTTCTATCCCCCCAAGGTCGGTAAAATGAGTACCCAGTTACCTGGGGGGAAAGTAATAACGGCTGGGGAAGGCAACGGCAAACCACCCCGCTATAAGGCCTGCCAAGAAAACGTCAGCGAAAGCTGGCGTCCCTCCAAGAGTCAGTAATGACTCAGTGCTTGCATGAGAGGTTCCTTTCCTTTCCTTTCCTTTCCTTTCCCTTAGGTTACCAGAGCACAGACTAGTGAAGCCAGGTGAGCCTCAAGTGACAGTGATGACTGCTACAAATCTGCTCCTTCAGGAGCAAATTCAACCCCATTTAGAACAGGTTGAACACCCCTATTTGGTCAGAAGAATCACCCTACTGTAATAATAAATAAATAAAATTAGTCTATTGTTGCATCCAAGCACCAATCTAGCATATCCATAGCCTCATCGGAGGATGACAATGATGATGAGAAATAGAGCTGTGTGTCATCAGCATACTGACGTCAATGCACTCCAAAAACTCCAGATGACCCCATGTAGATGTTGAAAATCATGGGGATAAAACCGATCCTTATGGAACCCTGTATTGCAGAATCAAGGAGACTGAACAATATCCCTCAGGCACCACCTTCTGGAGCTGGCCATCCAATTAGGAGCGAGATCACTGTGATGATGTGCACACTGCTGCCCACACCCAGCTCAGTCAGCCAGCCCAGAAGGATGACATGGCTGATGGTATATAAGAGGCAGAATCTCTCTCAATACCAGTTGCTGGAGAACGCATATAGGGTACTATTGCACTCGTGTCCAGCTTGTGGGCTTCCCATAGGCATCTGGTTGGCCACTGTGAAAACAGAATGCTGGACCAGATGGATCTCCGGTCTCATCCCAGCATGGCTTTTCTATTCTACTATACTATTTAATCTCCACTTTAGATGTGGAAGTTGGGGGGCAGGAGAAGGCTTTACTGCAGCGGTCCCCAACCTTTTTGGCACCAGGGACCGGTTTCATGGAAGACAATTTTTCCACGGACCGGGGGAGGGGGGTTGAGGGGATGGTTTTGGGAAGCCCTCCCCCCCACTCCAGTGTCTGGCTTCGTTTCGGCTGGGTGGGCACCCAGTCAAAGCGAAGCCAGTATGCTTTGGTGGGCAGCTTCGGAACGGTGCGCCTGGAAGTCGCTCTCCCAGAGCAGCTTCCGGCTGGGCACCCCGTTCCGAAGCCGCCCCACCCCACCCCAGCTTCCTGGCTTTGCTTCGGCTGGGCAGGCAAGATGGCGCCCCGCGTCCAGGTACGCTGGGTTGGGGGGGTGAAAGCAGCTCACCTGCGCAGCCCGGTTCCTGACAGGCCATGGACCGGGACCGGTCCGTGGACCGGGGGTTGGGGACCCCTGCTTTACTGTACCCAGTCAAGGCTCCAACTGGAGCCAAATCTGGAAATATAAATTGAAATGACTGCTTAGAAATGCAAGAGAGCGGGGGGAGTTATACGAGACAAGCTTCACCATGCAACAGGAAGCAATTTGTTGCACAAGAGCCATTATGAGGTGACAGTGGAAATACTTTAAAAAATAAATTTCTTCTCTTTTACTGTAGGAATGGAGATAGAGCTTGAAATAAACATTCTGGGATGCCTAATGGAAAGATGGGACATAATCTTTTAAACAGTAAATAAATATTGGTTAATGGAAAACATAAGAGCCACAGTGAGGGATGTATGTCTATGTGGGGGAGGGGAGTAGTTTATTTAGGTGATAAGGCAAATCCTTCTGGCATAATAAATGGGAAACTTTGAGGAGGGTGATTTGGCATGGAAGACCTCATCTGGGGTTTCTCTTGAATTTTATTGACTGGGGCTATGATGGCATGAAGCTGAAGATGGTGGGATTTGAAAGTGTGATTTTGAAGAGTAGAGGTGCTAGTTTACATTTATGGGATTCGCTCCAAACTTAAATCCACTAAAATTGATGGAATTTTAGTTAATGTGACTAAGACCCCATGTCCACTCTGACTAGGTCTGGGTCCACGGTTTACTTATTCCAAAGTTCTACTCATGGTTGGCTTTAAAATGCCACAATTTGCTTCCGAATGGTTGCAAAGGGGCAGAATTAAAAAGGAAAAAAACCCTAATAAAGGGTATTTTTTGAGAAAAGGTGCTTGCTCCCATTGAATTGCAGTATGATCAGTTTAAAAAGAAAGATAAGGATGCCAATGCCCTTTGGCCACAACAGCAGCCAGCACAAAGGATATGCAAGACACGGGACTTTAGGAGCATACACAGCTAGTACAAACAGACAGACAGGATACCTTTCAGAAGACTCATCCGATTTTCCAGAAAAAAAAGTAGTGACATCTCGCCATCCCTTGCTACTCGCTCCCTGGACCTGTGAGAGAAAGAGAATGAAGAGTACAAAGGTCTAGTGTATACACTATGACTAAAGACCCTTAAGGCCTGGAGGAAGAATAGCAGACCTCCATATATAGAGAGATGGCTCATTATCAGCCAATTTAACCCAGCGGGACCTTACGAGAAATAGTTTTCCTAGACGTATTAATATTTCTGAGAATCTGACAGGAAACAGCATTCTTCGGTTAGTGTGTTAAGGCAGCGAGTAAAATTTTCTCTCTACGCTGTCCTTTGTAGGTTCATATCACGGAAAGTACGGTGGAAAGTCATCAAAAGCATAATTCTTCAAATTAGGCAACACTCAGCTAGGAGCTGTTGAGGCAAAGTTGCCAGAGCCTGAGCAAAGCAGGGAAAACCTGAAAACACTTATGCTGAAAGACTCAGGCTGCATGCCATCACAAGGATGGAAATTAAAAATGAAGATGGCAACCGCTACAAAATGCAACAGATGAATGCAACGTGTTCTTGAGAACTGAGTTCAAAAACAATAAAACTATTGAAGCATTAATACTACAAAAATTCTCCAAAAAACGTTATAAAAATACCTCTACCTCTTTTCTGACAACGTTACATCAGACCTACTTAAAAATAAAAGCATTCAACAGAAAAATACCAAAAAAACTAAGAGAAGGCATTAGCACTTACCGGTTTTATTGAGCAATGGCAGCAAGAACAGAAGAAGAGGGGAAGGCATATATATTAGCAAAGTTTAGAAGTATCTGTATTCAACTTAAGCTGTTTCCATATTCCTTTTCAAGCTTTATGGCCAATAACTGGATCACTAATTGCTATGTTCGATAACGCTTCTGTGCTGCCTTTGTTAAGGCCCACTTAAAATTTCCATTCCTCTCCTGTTTGACACAAACACATTTTGGCATCACACAGGAGTTGTTGTTATTATTATTGTCACATTAATGGCACATTTACTATTTTGAAATACTCCTTTATTAGATATTGATGAACACAAGTTCCCCCCAAAAAATGTCCAATTCACACATTAGGCTAGTAATGAATGCCCTATGAGGTCATATTCAAACCTATTTGCAATGCAATCAAATCACTTCACAGTGACTTGGATGTTAAAAGTAACATGTGAATTTGGTCTGAAAGGGGGAGTGGGGGAGAAGAGAAGAGAGCTGCTTGCTAAGGTTGTGTTTAAGCAAGAGAAGTGGGCTCTCCCACACTGGAGGCCTTCAAGAGGCAGCTGGACAGCCATCTGTCAGGGATGCTTTAAGGTAGATTCCAGCATTGAGCAGGGGTTTGGACTCGATGGCCAGATAGGCTCCTTCCAAATCTACTATTCTATTGAAGTAGCCTCTTGTGCCGGATTTCCATGAACAAAAGGAATATGGAGACTGGCTTAATTCATGGCCTCCTAGCTGCTAGGCAGGCCACTTCATACCTTGGAAGCCAAATGTGAGACTCCCTGGGAAACGTCATCCAAAATTTTTCCATCTTTCACCTACATAAATCAAGATGTCCACAGTTAGGCATAGAACAAGACAGCCTGTGAGAAAAGCTAGTTACACTACAAGCAAAACCAAATCTTTCATTTCAAAGACAATGGAGTTAGGGAGAGTAAAACGCTAGTTAAAAGGTTACCTGCCTCCACAAACTGCTGAAATTTGGGGGATGCAAAGGGTTTTGGATCCAACATACTAACCACCCATGAAACAAATAACACAAGGCACTCCATATAAAGTGTGCTTATTAAATGAATGAGGCAATTCTTAGTAGCATAAACTAGGGTTTGGTTTACCATAAGTGCAACTCTGTATAGAATGTTACGTAGCATTCATAGCCTTTTCAAAGAAGTTTGAGAACATCTAAAAGGCTTTATCTACCTTAGTTCAGAAGTTAAGCGACTTATCACACAGTACAGACCTGAATCCTTGAACACCCAAAATAGTATAATTTATTCTACATCTAATTTAGCAAGACGGTGGGTGTCTCCAGAGGGCATTTGCCCATGGATTGAAAACACCCCTTGTGACTTGTGGGAATGCAGAAGGTGGACCACATGTTTGAAGAATGCTCTGAGTCCAAACACCCCTCTATGTGAAAAGCTCATACCAGCCTTCTCTGAGATGCGGAAGCTTTCCACATAGAGGGAGATGTCAACACAAGGATGTTTTCAAACAAGAACTTTCCAATGTCCCTTTTGAGATGGTGAACTCATGCCATAGGGCTTTACTATGTGACCAACAGCACATTTTAATTTGATCAGGGGGTTGGACTCGATGGCCTTATAGGCCCCTTCCAACTCTACTATTCTATGACCTTAATCACATTAACCTTTTGTATACATCATGGTTTTACTATAAAGAAGGGTAGATTTCTTATACTCTTGCAAAGTGTCACAAATGTGAGACTTTGTGAGCAAAAATGTGGCCAGTATAGCGATTAGAGTGTCAGACTAGCACCAGCGAGACCCGGGTTCAAATTCTGATTGCTACATGAAGCTCACTGGGTGACCTTGGGCCAGTCATGATCTCACAGCCTAATCTACCTCTCAGGTTGTTGCATTAAAATTGGGCTGAGGGAGGGGAAGAGAGAAGGGAATCATGTGTGACGCCCTGAGTTCCTTGGAGGAAAAGCAGGATATATGTGTAGTGAATAAATAGCTTGAGACACTTAGACTGTATAGCAGAGAAAGAAGTTAGGAAGGAGATCAGTTTTACGCTGATTTGAATCAGCCAGTCAGGCTGCAGGTATCTTGAAGGGTGAATACCAGAATATGGCATTGACAACACCAACTGGGATGGCTTTTTCAATTGTATCAGGGAGGAATTATACTGACACTATGGAGCCATACAATTCACACTGGAGAAGCTCATGTGGGTAAGTAGGATAACGCATTCAAAATCCGTTAAGTCGTGTATTCATTTCCAAAGTTACCTTTTCCTGTGCAGGTTTGAGAACATTTTCATTTAAAGTCTGACCTAACTCTGAAGCCTAATTAAAAGCAAAATAAAAAGTCAGTTACACTTTTCTTCATAGGACACAACTAACATGTAATGCCACCAAAATTAGTCAGAAGGCTTTCAAAGGGAAAAAAAACCCACAAAGTAGGACAGAAGAGCTCTAAGCTTTGCCTGGTATGAGCGACAGAGTGAGCTTAAAGCACACAAGATGCAAGGTCACAAAGAAAAGAAAAGAAAAATACACCGAATTATACAAGACAACAGGAATGTTCAGTATCTTGAACCGGTTCTTTCAGCAAGCCCCTGCAGCTAGCGACAGAGTAGAACAGCCTTCCTCAACCTGGGGCGCTCCAGATGTGTTGGACTACAACTCCCAGAATGCCCCAGCCAGCTGGCTGGGGCATTCTGGGAGATGCAGTCCAACACATCTGGAGCGCCCCAGGTTGAGGAAGGCTGGACTAGAAGAAAGGATCCTTGCTAAATCACAGGTTACATTAGGGGCACAGTTGCCGCCACTGCATAGGTTCGTTCCCGTACTATTTCAGTAATATGTAAGGAAATTCCACACAAATGGTTTGCTCATACTCTGTGATTACTCAGATGTAGGCACACAATATAGCTCAGATCATGTGGGTTGAAGCTTATACTGCTGCAATAGCATGGGAAGCCATGGGTGATGGCAACTACACTGAAGTACCATGTCCCCAAATGTGATCTTTTCAAAAGAATAAGCACAGCTAGTAATGCAATCCCCGTTTGAGAAGAATTCCTGTTTCTAGTAAATGCAGCAGATTTACTCTTGCATCGAAAAACTATTCCACGACTTAAGAATCATGCTCTTTGCTGAGTTGCACAAGCCATCTCAAGAAACGATGGAACTACTATCTTAGAAGAGACGGAGAAGGCCTGCCATGTCCCAGTAACGAAGTGCCACACAATGTTTTTGACCAAATAAATGAACAACTATAAACCCTCTTGCAATTCTGTATTCTAAGATCTCAGATGTGGTCCATTTGTCTGGAGCGTACGTTTCCTCTCCCCTTTTCTAGAGCTATAGGAACTAATACAACTAGAAAGAGTGTGTTAGTGGCATGAAGTTGTGCCGAGCAGTTTTTAAGGGGGGAGGAATTATTGGCTAGAAATGAAGAGAGAGAGAGAAAATACACTTTTGGCTTCATTCTCTTAATAAGGCCCATGTGGAACTCCCTTCTGCTTCACAGATCTAGATTGGCCAGCTTGAGGATAGGGTCTAGAGCAGATGACCTATGGTCCCTTCAGCTACTACACAAAGACCAAGAAGAAATCTTTGCCCTCTCACTTTTCATTTGTTTCCAAAAACAACATATATTCTTGTTAACATTCCTTAGTAGATATTGAGTATTTAGGGAGGACACCATTAATTTCTCCTTTCTATTCTTTCTTATTCCAAAGAGTTACATGCTCTCTCTTATGAAGTGGTTTGGGGAGGAAGCGTTGCACTGTATATTCCTTTTTATTTTTACGGTGGTGAGTTGTATGCTGAAAAACATATTAAGATGCACATTTCTGCTCCTTAGGGGGGAGAATGATAAGGAAGTAGCTACTCAAGACTCCTAAGAGAGGCAAAGTTGAAAGAACTTCCAAGCAGGGTAAGGCATCAACGGCTACTAGTTCTGATGGCTATATACCTTCAGTATCAGAGGCAGTATATAGAAGGTGCTATTTTACTCACGTCCTACTTTCCCACAGGCAACTGGTCGGCCAGTGTGTGAATGGAATGCTGGAGTAGAAAGACCTTGGTCTGATCCAGCATCGCATTTCTCTGTCCTCACAGCATTAGTTGTCGCCTAATATCCCAGAACCTCATGTGTTCTAACACTGCAGCATTTTGCAGCTGGTATTGGACTACCATGGCTGGCATCCGTTAACTGTTGCCATGGGATACTGCGAACATTCAGAATCTAAACAAGTCCATCTCATCAATGACCTTGTCTTATTCGCTCAAAAATCTGCATAATTTATAGAATATGTGCAATTTATTCTGCTTTAGGTGAAACTGGCAAATCCTTGGCCTATGGATTTTTAAAATTTCTCATGGATACTGACCCCTGTGAAAGAGGGAGAGCACTGATATTTGACAGACCTGTGACTGAATGTTGCAAACCCTTTTCTCCCATTAACGAAACCTTCTGTGGACCGTTTATTACTGACTCCAATTCCAAATGTTTCCCTAATGCAAAAGTATTTCTAACCATACCTTATTCCCGAGCGAATCCCCAACCTCCCCCATAAGCCCGCCATACACACAGCAAATGAATCCTTGACATAAACATTTACAGAATAGGATGGATTGGAATATAGACCTAGGGATTTTTTTGCTTGATGCAGCCTATTTTAAACAAGCTGAAGGAGACATTACAGAAAAATGTAGACAACACCGTTCAACAAAAATGACTTGATTTCAAAGTGTGTGGGGGGGAAAAGAAGTGAAAGGAAAAGACAGCTAGCAGCAAAATGTACGAATTCAGCACAGTAACAAAGCGCCCATGCATGAGAATAGAGGGCTTTACCGGCTCTGCCTGCTGTTTGTGGCCCCAAAACTTTACACCCAGGCAGCACAAGAGAAGAGAGCAAAGGAGGTAGAAGAAGCAGCGTTTAGCAAAAGATCTAAAGCACTCTTTTTTTTTTCTTTCTAGGCAAGAAATCATATTTATTCCTACACCAGTGCCTTACTGACAAGAGAAATGCTGAGTTTGTTGTTGAACATGCCAAACTGAATTGCCAAATTAAATATGTGAGTCAAGGCTGAGAGTTAAGCCAGACTGTAAGCACAAACAAGGCAGCAACAACTCCATTACTAATTGGGGGAATTTGCTGTCATATATGAAAAGCAATGGTGCTGAAGTGGCTTGTCAGTAGAGCTGATTAGTTCATTTATGTGTAGTGCTCTGAATAAATATGCATCTTGATACTAATATGACATTCAACAAGGTTTCAAGTAAGTAACTGTGACTTCTGTGTGGAGGCAGCAAAGGAAAATCAAGGTGAAATCAAAGTTGCCCTATTCTACCTAAGGGGTAAATATCTGCAAGCTTAATAGTCAGACAGAGGCTTAAGACCTGCCAAGGAATATTTACTGCATTTTTCTTTGAAGACACACAAAATTTTAGCCTGGAAGATGGCTACAATTAAACATGAATTATTCTCACTGGACACCGGCAGGCACCTAATACTAGATACAGACCGCAAAGAACCCCAAAACTTTGTTTAGGAGGTACTCTTAACACAGATGTTACCTGTATGAACCAGCTGCTCTAGATGGGAATTATGCAAGAATCCCCCACAACTATGATGGCTTGAAGAAAGGCCTCCACAAACAGACAATCATGAGGCATCCATAGGTACTACCCACATGTGGACAAGTCAGGTACTGCAAATGTTGTGTTTCTAATTGTGTTTTAATGCATTTTATTATTGTTTTAATCAAGGTTTTTTTTTATGATTGTAAGCTACCTTGAGTGCCATTTTTCTTGGTAGGAAAGTGGGGTACAAATCAAATAAATAAATATAAATAAACGGCACCATCATCTGAGCACCTCGGAGCTGTGACTCTATGGCAGTCACACATGCCCACAGGGACTCTGGTATAGTATTAACTAGCACCAAGTAATGATCTATGCAAATAGTGCACAGATCAGGAAGCAGTTCAGGCTCACGGACTATTGTGTAATGATAGCAAGAAGAAGCAATATTTTGGGTTTGTATGGACTTGACTTTTCTGCAACGATAACTACAGGGTACATTACTTTACCTGGAAAAGCTGCTATCCATTATTACGTTGCCCTCGATAAGACTTCTCCCCTGTAGATTTATTTACCTCTCATCAATTACTTTGCACCCCTCCCTTAGGAGAAAGGCTAGATATGGCTCAGAAGTAAATTCAGCAGTCATGGGGTAAAATGCAAAATGTGCACAAATCATTTGGTACAAAAGAGAACACAGAACTAATTCAATTTAATTCTTTGACACAACATCCTCCATTAAAATAAAGGAAGGCAGTGGTCTGGAAAGACACACACTTGACTGCACAGGTCTACTGCTATTTCTTAATATGCTCCAACAGCATGCCGGGGCTAAATGCACAAATGATGAGTTTTACGGATTTGCAGAGTGGATTCCCACTATCAAGTTGCAGATATTCTACAACATGGCAGCAAACCGCTAACTAAACACCTGAAGAGCCAATCGATTAATCCTTTGTTCTCAAGTATGCTTCAAAACATCTATCATCTCCTTCCTAACTAAAGTGAGTACATGATGGTTTGGTCACAATACCTCTGAAACGGGAACCTAATATGCAGTTTCTCCGAGAAGGTCCAGGAGATTGCAAATATTCCAAGAGAATTCAAACTGCTGAGGAAAAGAGAGCCAGTGAAGATTTTTAGTGTTGGGTTAGCCACAGAACAGAACAACTTGAGATAATCACCTTTTGAGTTGCTTGAGATCCAAATTTGGTAGCCTGTTGACAGAAGCACAAATGGTTGAGTTTCGATCTCTTATTCCCCCCTCACGCTTCTCAAAATTGTTCATAACTCCTGCCGTCCAAAGGAAATTTCAACAACTGTAAGGCACACTAAACACTATGCACACAGATTGGCGGCTCCTAAGTCTATCCATCCAATCATTCTTTGCTGCTGTAAGCAATCTGGGTTTGGAGGTGTGTCAACCAGTTCTGGATGGGGCTACACTCCCCCTGAAAGGCTGCGTTCGCAGCTTGGGGGTGCTCCCGGATCCGTCGCTCCAAAAGACAGCCCAGATAGATGCGACAGCCAGGAGTGCCTACTATCAGCTTCGGCTGATACGCCAGCTGCACCCCTTTCTAGAGTCAGAAAACCTAAAGACGGTTGTGCACAGGCTGGTAACCTCAAGGCTCCACTTCTGCAATGCACTGTACATAGGACTACCTTTGCGCCTAGTCCGGAAACTTCAATTAGTTCAAAATATGGCAGCCAGGTTGGTCACTGGTACATGTAGGGGTGACCATATTACACCAACATTAAAATCACTCCACTGGCTGCCATATTTTATTTCCGGGCGAAGTACAAAGTGTTGGTCATTACCTTTAAAGCCCTTCATGGTTTGGGTCCAGGTTACCTGCGGGATCACCTTCTCCCATACAATCTTCCCTGCACACTCAGGTCCTCTGGGGAGAACTTACTTCAGTCAGCCAAAACTAGGCTGTTACTCAGAGGAGCTTTTGTTCTGTTGCCCCCAGACTGTGCAATGGCCTGCCGGAGGAGATTCGTCAACATAACTGTCTCTTTGAATTTAAGACTGCTTTAAAGATTAGCCTTTTCCGGCAGGCCTACCCAGATGAATTTGAAACCTAAGAATTTTTAAAGATGTGTTGATTGTTATTTTGTATTGGTTTTAAATGCTCTTTTAATTAATTTTATGTATTTGATCAGGATCATAGAACAGTATTTCTATGGAATGGGGCTACAAGGCCATCGAGTCCAACCCCCTGCTTAAACAAGATGTTCCCTGAAGCATGATAGAATTTTAAAGAAACAGCTGTAAGAATTTTATTTTATTTTTATTTGAGAACCCAAACATGCAAAACTGAAGCAACACAAGCTAAGCTAATAGCCATGCAATTACTATTACATCATCATCATTATTATTAAACAGTACCGATTGGAGAGCAACAGCATATTTAGAAGATATTGCACTGCTAGTTCGTAATTTAACATTTTAAGTGCTACTGCTATAAATCTTGTATGTGGCATAGATCAACCAAATGCTGTTAGGTGATAAAATTATCGTCATGTGAATAAGTGGTTAATAAATAATCTAAATTCATTCTTGGTTAAATCAAATCAAATGAAGAAACCACCCAATACCCATCACTTTATATGCGTGCGTGTGTGTGTGTGTGTGTGTGTGTGTGTGTGTGTGTGCACGTGGCCGAGGTTTCTGCCTGGAAACAACGAACAAACAAAAACAGAGTTTAAGTGGAATGGCTTCATTTGCTGAATTACTTACACCCTCTTTAGCTGCGGAAGCAAACTTGCTTGCTCCAGTTGTAAAACTGCTCCATCCCTGCAAGGAGAGACAGATACTAAGTATGCCTGCTCCGTGTAGACACCAGATTAATGCACAATATATTCAGTTCGTTTGTTCATAAATTTACACAAGGGCCAAAATTTGTGCCCCAAAATATCAACCTTTACTGCCCTGTAGCATGAGATCCATGGGCTTATCCATGATGATAGGATGGTGGGGGAGAAAAAGGGGGGAAATTCCTTGGATGCTCTATTTTCCAGATCTCAGCTGCTATTTCCAAGTCCCCAGTTCTTCTCCCACTGTTGATTCAAGTTTAAGCAACTACCTCTCTACAACACCTCATAAGAACATAACAACATAAGGAGAGCCATGATGGATCAGACCGAGGGTCCATCTAGTCCAGCACTCTGTTCACATAGTGGTAAATCAGCTGTCGACCAGGGTCCCACAAGCAGGGCACGGGTGCAACAGCACCATCCCAACCATGTTCCCAACATACTGGAAACTTACTGCACTTAGCCATCAGAACTAGTAGCCATCAATATCCTCCTCCTCCAGGAATTTATCCAACCCCCTTTTAAAGCCATCCAAATTGGTGGCCATCACTACATCTTGTGGTAGTGGATTCCATAATTTAACTATGCGCTGTGTGGAGAAGCCCTTCCTTTTATCTGTCCTGAATTTCCCATCAATCAGCTTCATGAGATGACCCTGTGTCCTAGTATTATGGGAGAGGGAGAAAAATTTCTCCCTATCCACACCGGGCATGATTTTGTACACTTCTATCAAGTCTCCCCTCAGCCTCCTTTTTTCAAAGCTGAAGAATCCCAACTGCTGTATCCTTCCCTCATAGGGGAGATGCTCCAGCCCCCTGATCACTGAATTTCTCTTTTCTGCACTTTTCCACTTCCTGCCCTGCCTCACAACACCCATTTTTTTAACTGGTTGTTATGCCCAATATGGCATTATTGCTTATGTAAAATGAAGTCAAAGGAAGCAGCTACTTTAACTACTGAGTCTCCTCAGATCCCTTTCTAAGAAATATATACGTCTAGTCAGAGACCCCTTTTATTTCCAACCTAATTTTAAAAAAATGATGTGAAGGATTGGGAAAGTGGGAGTTAAATTTACTGAGGTTAGGCTGAGGCTTCACACCTGGAGGCTATCTCCTGCCTAGGCTAATTGGGCTTTGTGTGGGAAGAAAGGACCGACTCCCTCATTAGGAGACAAACAGATAAAAGCTAATGGGATTAAGCTGGGGGTTGGTCTTTAGCCCTGAGGCTATGGATGTCTACGGTTGCCCGGTTAGGGGACTGGGAGAGCGTTAGGAAGCCGTACTTTGGCTGTGAGCTGGTTTTTTCTAAAGGCAAGTTGGTCGGTTTGACCAGGGAAGGGGAAATTTAGTGGACTGACTGTCGGTTCTTGTATGAATGGATTTATGGGTGGTTTTGCCTGACTTGTATTTGTTTTATCCATTCCCTACCCCCATTCCCTCTTATGTTCTGTTCTATGTACTTGTTTATATCTGTTACTGACCTAGTGCCTATCTAATAGCTGTCTTTTTAAAAATAAACCTTTTATTTTGGCTACTTCGGGTGTTGGTGTGTTTTATTCCAAGGGAGTACTGGTTCTTTGGGTGCAAGCAAGCGGGGAAGAGACCCTGAGGAAGGACTGATTAACTCGGACTTCCATTACATGGTGGCAAGCTGTGGGATAAAAGAGCCAGTATTTTTTGGAATAAAAGTGGTGTGTGTGTGGGGGAATAGGAAATTTTGGAAAACCAGACGCAGTTAAAGTTGGCTAAAAAGCAGGCTGCCATGAGTGAGCCTGGGAATATAGGGAGGCCTGTTCCGGCTGCGAGTTTAAGCGCACCAGAAGGTTTGCTGATAACGTTGGCGGAGACGGCAGGGAGCCCGTTGTCGTCGGTGCCGCCGTCCGAGGCTGGTGTGGTGGGGCAAGGGTTGAGGCGAGTGGAGGATGCCGACCCGAATGTGGAGCAGAGCCTCTTGGATACGGATAGCGGAAGCGACCTGGAGGAGTCGTGGAGGGCCGCGGAATATCGCCGCCGGGAACGGCGGAGGCAACGACGGCAGGAGGAGTTCCAGCACCAACAAATGGTGGCTATGCAGTTGCAAATGAGGGCATTGCAGCTCCAGTTGGAGGAAAGTGAGAGGAGCCGGGGGGCTGTGTCGGTTAATCAAAAGCTGTTCCCCACTTTCCGGTCAGGACAAGATATGTTCTCTTTCTTTTCCCTGTTTGAGACGGCGTGTGATGATCAGAGGGTGCCGCTGACGCAGCGGATGGCGGTGCTGCGGGCCCAAGTAAGTGGGGAACTGGCGGATGTGTTGGGCACTATCCCGAAGCAGGATGCTCAGGACTATGAGAAATTTAAGGAAACTGTCCGCCAACGCTTCGCCCTCTCGGCAGAGAGCTGCCGTCAGAAATATCGAGCTATTAGATTGGAGCCGAAAGAGACTTGTGTGTCGCTGGCGGATCGGATTACAAGAGCGATGGAACAATGGGCGGCGGCTGCGAAGTTTGTCCCTCTTGCTCCTATGGCGGAGGTACTGAACATGGAACAATTTTATGCCGCCCTCCCAGAGGATTTGGCTGCGTTGGTGAGTGACCATCGCCCCACTACTTTGCGGGATGCTGCCCTGCTAGCAGATCAGATGGGGGTGTACCGGCGGAAGGAGGCGGGACGAGCCAGCCTGCCCAAGCGAGGAGGAAGTGGAGCCGTGCCAATGGCGTCACCGGCGAGTGGAGGGAAGAATGGGGCTGCTGGCCCAGGTTGGCCGCCTCGGGGTGAGCGGCGAGGGAAAGAGGACCCCCCAAGAGCAACATCTACGCTTGTGATCTCCGGTTGCTTCTATTGTAAAGAAGAAGGCCATCTGAAGAGGGATTGTCCCAAGTTGACAGCCCGGAGACTGGGGGAGAACCTTGCCGCCCCTAAGGTGGGCAGAGTCCACGCTCCTTCCCCGAGAGAGAGACCATCTGGCTCTGAGGAGGCGACAATGGGGCTGATCCAGCCGGGGCAGGTGGAGTGGAGTCAGCTACATTTTTGTAAGTCTATCAAGATCAATGGGACTGTGCGGTGGGGGTGGCGTGATACTGGCGCTTCCCTTTCTGCTATTGATCAGAAATTGGTTCGGCCGGATCAGATGCTCCCGGGGCAGAAGTATACAGTTACCCCTTATAGTTCTCCCCCAGTTTCCTTACCACTGGCCAGGATTCCTGTGGAGTATGAAGGGTGGAAAGGGCAAATGACTTTTTTGGTACATCGGAACTCCTTGTGGCCCGTTCTGTTAGGGAATGATTTGGCCTACTTGGCTGCCAAGGTGGGGGTTGTTACTCGAAGTCAAACGCACCAACGGCCGGTGGAGCAGGGAACACAGAAAGTCCCTGGGCGTGGAGAGAAAGAAGATGCTGGAGCACCCAGTATAGGGGATCAAGATCTGGATCAACTTTTCCCTGAATCATTGGAACCCCCTCCATCGCCTACGTTAGCGCCAGGCGAAGATACCTTCGGGCAGGGGGAGTGGGGCTCCGAAGAAGCTATCCGTGATGCCCAAAGGAGTGATCCGTCCCTGGCTGGGTGTCGGGAGGAGGCGGAACGGGGCATTGCTGCTGTTACACCTCAACATGCCACGCGGTTTTACTGGCAGAAGGGAGTTTTGTATCGTGAATTTGCCCCAAAAGGGGTTGGACAGCGATGGACCCTGCAGCGCCAGTTGGTCGTCCCTCAGGGGGTTCGGCAGACAGTGCTGCAGTTGGCCCATGCCACGGCGTGGGGGGGACATCTGGGCGTGAAAAAGACCCGGGATCGGGTTTCCAGGGACTTCTACTGGCCTACTATTGCTCAAGCTGTTAAAGATTTCTGCCGTTCCTGTGATACCTGCCAGCGGGTGGGGTTTAATCGAGATCACCCGAAGGCGCCCCTGCACCCTTTGCCGACTGTAGAGACCCCTTTCGAGCGGATTGGATTGGATGTGATGGGGCCATTCTCCCCTCCTACCCGAACCGGGAAGAGATTCATTCTGACTATTATCGATTTCTCAACGCGATATGCGGAGGCAATTGCTTTAAGATCTATTACTGCTGATGCTTTGGCTAAAACCCTGCTGTCTGTCTGTTCCCGTCTAGGAATGCCGCGGGCTGTCCTTTCGGATCGGGGCCCCGGGTTTGTTTCCCAGCTGCTGCAGAAGATGTGGGACCTGGGCGGTGTGGAGCATGTTTTTTCTGTCCCTTACCATCACCAAACTAATGGGTTGGTTGAGAGGTTCAATCAGACTTTGGGAAAGATGGTGAGGGCGTTTGCTGTAAAACATCCTACGGATTGGGATCAAGGACTCCCCATGCTAATTTTTGCTTATAACGATGCGATTCAGGAGAGTGTCGGGTTTGCCCCGAATGAGTTAATGTTCGGGAGGCGGGTACGGAGCCCCCTTACCCTCCTACGGGAGGAATGGGAGGGGAAGGTGGAAGGCAGCCCTCAGTCGGTGGTGGGCTTTATGCAACGACTTCAGAGCCTACTACGAACTATTCGGGGGGTGGCGCAGAAGAACTTGGAAGGTGCCCAACGGAACCAGAAGGTGTGGTATGATCGGGCTGCCCGAACCCGTACCTTCCAGCCCGGCGACCAGGTGTTGGTTCTTAAGCCCGTGAAACCGGACAAACTGTCGGTGAAGTGGGAAGGCCCTCTAGTGGTCAAACAGCGGTTGGGGGATGTGAATTATTTGTTGACTTATCCGGGAACAACTCGACAGCCTAAGGTGTTTCATGTAAATATGCTAAAGCTGTATGTTGATCGACATGATTTTGTATTTGGTTTAAAGGGGGAGGTGGAGGGACCTGTGGATTTGTTGGAAGAATGTCAGAGGCCTGAAGGGGTGGAATGTGTGGTCTTATCCCCCTCCCTTTCAGCCGCACAGCAAATGGAGCTGAGGCAAGTGTTGGGGGAATTTCAGGTTTTGTTTTCAAACCGCCCAGGGCGGACTTCTTTGGCTAAGCATTCGATCTACACGGGGAACCATCCCCCCATCCGGTCCTTGCCCTATCGGGCGGTAGGACAGCATGCTCTCGATATTGAAAGAGAACTACAGGAGATGTTGGAGTTGGGGGTGATTCGGCCCTCCCAAAGTTCATGGTCCTCCCCAGTTGTTCTGGTGGCTAAACCACAAGGACAGGGAGTTCGTTTCTGCATAGATTACAGAAGGATCAATCAGTTGACCCAGTTGGATCCCTATCCTATGCCCCGAACGGATACGTTAATCGAGCAGCTGGGGGGGGCAAAGTTTATTACTACTCTTGACCTTACCAAAGGATATTGGCAGGTCCCTTTGGACGAAGGGGCGGCGGAAAAATCGGCCTTTGTGACTCATAAGGGGCTATTTGAATTTACAGTCTTACCTTTTGGGGTAAAGAATGGACCGGCCACGTTTATGAGATTAATGGATGGATTGTTGGATGGATTGGGGAATTTTGCCTGTGCCTATTTAGATGATTTGGCTATCTACTCCCAGACGTGGGAGGATCATCTGTACCATATCCGGCAAGTCTTACAGAGGATTCAGCAGGCTAATTTGACCATAAAAGCGTCAAAGTGCCAGTTTGGTTTAGGGGAGGTAGTGTACTTGGGGCACCAAGTGGGGGGAGGAAACATCAAACCCTTAGAGGCCAAGATTCAATCGATTCGGGACTGGCCTATTCCCCGGACTAAAAAACAGGTTCAGTCCTTCTTGGGGCTTGCGGGGTATTACCGTAGGTTTGTGCCCCATTTTAGTGCCGTAGCTACCCCTCTTACCGATTTGTGTCAGAAACGAAGACCAGTGCAGGTACAGTGGACTTCTGCCTGTCAGCAGGCTTTTGATCTGTTAAAAGAGAAGTTGATGTCTGCGCCTATCTTATTGGCCCCTGATTTTCATAAGGCGTTTGTGGTACAGACTGATGCCTCAGATACTGGGATTGGAGCCGTGCTGCTGCAGGAGGGGTCGGATCAGCAGCTGCACCCTGTGGTGTATTTGAGTAAGAAACTGTTATCTAGGGAAAGGGGGTTGTCTACAATTGAGAAGGAGTGTTTGGCCATTGTCTGGGCTTTGGGAAAGCTACGAGCTTATGTGTGGGGTCGACCTTTTAAGCTCCAGACCGATCACTCCCCTCTTTGCTGGCTGGCTCGAATGAAGGGGACGAATGGGAAGTTGTTGCGATGGAGTCTTGCTTTGCAAGATTATGATTTTGAAGTGTCCCACATTCGAGGTCGAGATAATATTCTAGCTGATGGATTGTCCCGAGCTTATGGGGTTGAGGAGGGAGAGACTGGTTAAGTGAATCTTTTTTTTTTTTGAGATAGAGATCTTGAGGGATTAACCCTCAAGTCTCATCTTTCAAAGGAGGGCGTGTGAAGGATTGGGAAAGTGGGAGTTAAATTTACTGAGGTTAGGCTGAGGCTTCACACCTGGAGGCTATCTCCTGCCTAGGCTAATTGGGCTTTGTGTGGGAAGAAAGGACCGACTCCCTCATTAGGAGACAAACAGATAAAAGCTAATGGGATTAAGCTGGGGGTTGGTCTTTAGCCCTGAGGCTATGGATGTCTACGGTTGCCCGGTTAGGGGACTGGGAGAGCGTTAGGAAGCCGTACTTTGGCTGTGAGCTGGTTTTTTCTAAAGGCAAGTTGGTCGGTTTGACCAGGGAAGGGGAAATTTAGTGGACTGACTGTCGGTTCTTGTATGAATGGATTTATGGGTGGTTTTGCCTGACTTGTATTTGTTTTATCCATTCCCTACCCCCATTCCCTCTTATGTTCTGTTCTATGTACTTGTTTATATCTGTTACTGACCTAGTGCCTATCTAATAGCTGTCTTTTTAAAAATAAACCTTTTATTTTGGCTACTTCGGGTGTTGGTGTGTTTTATTCCAAGGGAGTACTGGTTCTTTGGGTGCAAGCAAGCGGGGAAGAGACCCTGAGGAAGGACTGATTAACTCGGACTTCCATTACAAATGATATGTGAAGAGGAAGACTGAGTGAATTCCTTGTTACTATAGGCCGGTATTTCTAGAAATTTGGGTGGTGGGGTCAAGAGAAAGAATGGATGAGAATAATCTATATTACTTACTTTTAAAAAACTGCGTGGGTATTTTTAGAAATACCAACACGGGAGCACAGGTAAGCATTACCTGAATCAGCACAAACAGGGTTACAAAGGATTGTGCTGGCAAGAAAGCAAAGCAGGAGAATTTTAGTTTGGGACGCTAAGAAGAACTTTTTTTCTTTTTTCTTTTTACCTTTCTGACCAACGATCAAGTGCATCATTGAAGGTACTTAAAAGGTCCCCACTGTTAAGTTGTACATTGCCCTGTTCTTAATTTTCCAACATTACACTTGTAAGCTTGAGGCAATCTGTCTAAATTGCACTCAAACGACTCTTGTATTTCAACTACTTCACACAAGGATTCTTGGCTTCATTATCTTAAAAAAATATTTTCATGTTAACAGAAATATGTTAGCGGTAAGAGAAGAAGAAGACTGCATCTTATATTAATAAGCTTATAGAAAAATTGACTTACCGAATACAGAGAGGACATAGCATTATTGAGGAAGTCATCTTCCTTTTTTGGAGGAGTAACTGTATTCCCAAATCCCACATAGCGATTCTCTTGACCACTGAATAAATGTACATGTGAAAATGAGCAAATAGTGTTTATAATCAAAACACATTCCTTTTTATTCTCTCAGTATTTTAACACTTAATTTTAACTTAAATTTAAATTTTACTGTTCTATTTCTGTATTTTAATCTTATATCAATTTTTGCTGCGTGGTTTAATCCTGGTTGTGCTTTTTATATTGTATTTTGTATTTGTGTTTTTAACCTGTTGGTTGTTTTATTATGGTTTTAATTTTTGTGAACCGCCCAGAGAGCTTCGGCTATTGGGCGGTATAAAAATGGAATAAATAAATGGAATAAATAAATAAATAAATGTGGACACATTTATTGTCAGCTCCTCCTGCAAATTTCTCTGCGTTTCCTTCGGTCTCTGCGGATGAACTGTCTACAATACTGCGCTCTTCGAAGCCTTCCACTTGTTCTCGTGATCCGATTCCTTCTCGCGTCTTTATTAATCTTATTCCTGCTATCCTCCCTTCCTTGCTACATATTATTAATCTTTCCCTGTCCTCTGGTTCATTTCCTTCTGCTTTTAAACATGCTACAGTCTCTCCCATTCTCAAGAAACCTACTCTTGATAGGCTATCTCTGTCTAACTACCGACCTGTCTCTTTGTTGCCGTTTGTTTCAAAGATCCTGGAGCGTGCGGTCTACTCTCGCTGTCTTGACTTTCTTTCTAGTAACTCTGCTTTGGATCCATTTCAATCTGGATTCCGTCCTCTGCATTCCACCGAAACAGCCCTTACTAAGATCACCAATGATCTCCTTACTGCCAAGTCTAAAGGCCATTATTCCGTTCTTATTCTCCTTGATCTAACTGCAGCCTTTGACACGGTTGATCATGATCTTCTCTTAGATTCCCTTCATGACCTTGGATTTTGTGGCTCTGTCTATAACTGGTTTGCCTCCTATCTAGCGGGTCGCTCTTTCAGCGTGTTGACTAATGGCAGCTCGTCTTCCTCCTTTCCCCTTTCAGTAGGGGTTCCGCAAGGCTCGGTGCTTGGCCCGTTGTTGTTTTCCTTATACATGTTGCCCTTGGGCAAGCTTATTCAATCTCATGGTCTCCAATATCATCTGTACGCCGATGATACACAACTATATCTGTCATCTCCGGAACTTTCTCCTGATGTTCACGATCGTATCTCGGCATGTCTTTCAGATATCTCAGCTTGGTTGCTTCATCGTCGCTTGAAGCTTAACATGGCAAAGACTGAATTGCTTGTTTTTCCTCCTAAACCTTCTCCTCATCTCTCATTCTCTCTTACTGTCAATGATGTTACGCTTACTCCGGTCAAGGAAGCTCGTAGCCTTGGCTTTATCTTCGACTCCTCGCTCTCCTTTATTCCTCATATTGAGGCAGTAGCTAAATCTTGTCGATTTTTCCTGTATAATATTGCCAGGATTCGATCATTTTTGTCTGTCTCTTCTGCCAAGACACTTGTTCATGCACTGGTTATTTCACGGTTGGACTACTGCAACCTTCTTCTCTCTGGCCTTCCTTCTTCTCACATCAGCCCGTTGGTTTCTGTTCACCACTCTGCCGCAAAGATCATCTTCTTAGCACGCCGCTCTGACCATGTTACTCCGCTTCTGAAATCTCTTCATTGGCTTCCAATTCACTTCAGAATCCATTATAAACTTCTCCTGTTAACCTTCAAAGCTTTTCACGGTCTAGCTCCTTCCTATCTCTCCTCTCTCATCTCACACTATTGCCCCGCTCGTGCTCTTCGCTCCTCTGATGCCATGTTTCTCGCCTGCCCAAGGGCCTCTACTTCCCTTGCTCGGCTTCGTCCATTTTCGTCTGCTGCCCCTTACGCCTGGAACGCTCTTCCTGAACATTTGAGAACTACAAGTTCAACCACAGCTTTTAAAGCTCAACTAAAAACTTTTCTTTTTCCTAAAGCTTTTAAAACTTGATGTTGTGCAGACTTCTACTGTTACTTTCTACTGTTAGTTTTTCCCTACCCTGTGCCTGCTTACCCTTCCCTGTACCTGTTGGCATTCTCTTCCCCTCCTTATTGTTTTACTATGATTTTATTAGATTGTAAGCCTATGCGGCAGAGTCTTGCTATTTACTGTTTTACTCTGTACAGCACCATGTACATTGATGGTGCTATATAAATAAATAATAATAATAATAACACACACCAACTATAAGCCAAATTAAACTTTTGTAAACCACCCAGAGAGCTTTGGCTATGGAGAAGTATAGAAAAATAATAATGATGATGATGATGATGTAACTAGCAGGTTACATTTTGAATTCATTTGCTTAAGCGCAAATCTAGTATTCTCATGGAACTACTGTAAAGAAGCAACGCAAGCAACTTTCAAGTGGCTATAAGCAGGGTACGTTATTCCTATCACAATTACTGGATCTGAAGTGTTTACAATGGTCCGCAGCACCTAAGTGCTTCTTTAAGATTGCTCCCCCACCCCAATAGAAATGAGCATGGGGGTAGTAGTTATCCAAGAGTATGCAGCTTCCATAATCTATGTGGCCAACAAGTACAAATCAACCTGCATTCTTCAGATTCATTTTACAGCTCTTTCTAACTGATAAGCCATGTTGATACTGAGCACTTACATTAATTTTCAAGTCTACAGCATCAGAGTGTAGAGTTCAGAGTGATTCATGGGGGCAAAGTACACATTATACGCAGCCCTGTGGTTCTTTCCCCAGACTTTCCCAGCAACCACTGAAAAGCATCCTTGAAGATTGGAAGAACAGGGAGGAGGAAAGCTGCTGTTTGAACCCAGCCCACCAAATATTACTTGTCTAATAAACACTCAAAGTGTTAATAGATTAGAATTGGATCACACTTTACGTTAGGATACTGTTTGCCACATGGACACTGGCCTTCGTTGGAAACTCTCATGAAGTGTGAAAATGCTTGTCTGTAGACATGTAATGGCCACAGCCCGAGACATTTGTCATCGCATGTCCCCTGAGTGCTTGGAGATGCTGATCTCCTCCAACACTTTGAGTGCGCACACGACAGCAAACATAACTGCCACGTAAAGCGTGGATGAGCTCTGGGTATAGATCTGAATCCTGGTATGCTTTCAGTATCACAGAAACAATCTAACTGTATATAGAGACAGCTTAAGAAATACCTCAAAATAATGCCAAGGAATAAAGTGCAGAGTACAGGACGTTAATACACTGCAGTGCTCATACTAGCCAGTTCAGAATTTTCTGACCAGAAGATCACAAATTCTGGGTTGGCTTAATAGCCAGCCCTTATTCGCCATCTCCACCAAATTCTACCCTCCCAAGTCTTCAGGCACAAGCAAGAACCGTCTCTTACTTTGTATGAAGCTCTGCAGAAACTTAGATGCAGTAGGACTGACATATGCTGTTTCTGCAAAAGTCCTCTCATCTTTGAAATGAGTGGAGAATTCAGTCGAGGGGATATTTGTGCAGGTAAGGCAGCCATGGTAAAGGTGATCACCATGAGTGGAAAGCTTCAGCTATTGCGCAGTATAGAAATGTAATAAATAAATGAATAAATAAATAAATCTGTATCAGAGAGAGCAAGAGAGAGGTGATTTCTACCCTTGATAGGAGCCAACATCATCATTTAACCAGTCTTCAAAGGCTTTCTCAGAAGTGGCACCAGCATTTTGTGGTTGTCCAGTGGAGCTGCTGTAGAGAAGAATGAAAAAGTAAACTATACAAAAGACAAAATATTACGTATGAGTCCGGGATCTCTGATCCCATATTGCAACGTGTTAATATGTGCACTTCTACAAACATAAGATTACTGCATCCCATCAGCCATTGCTGTGAAAAAACAATCCCGGCAGCTCTCCTAGAGCAGCACTTCCTTCTTTGGCTGCTCTAGCCAGGGAACTCTGTAGCCAGTGGGGAAACTCCACTCAATGCGGCAAGGAACTCCACGGAGCCCTCTGGGTAACACAGAAAGCAATGGATGTGCAGGAACTCTTCTCTGTATAGCGTGGATATTCAGGATGGAGTGGGTTTTTTTAAAAAAAAAACTCCACCATGAGGTGGACTTTTCCCTCCAGACAACACAAGATGGTGGAGGAACTGTCAAACGCCATGTTGCGTTTTACTCTACTCCAAGGGAGCCCACATTCACAAAACAGTGGAGTTGGAACATGTTGTGTGGTGAGTAGCTCCTAAAAGCTCCACCGCTGAGTGGAGTTTTCACACTGCGTAGAGAAAAGTGTTGCGTGAACTGAGCCACTGTGAACTTTTAAAAATAAAACGCAGACCCTTGGTCAGATTCCGATGGACTAAGAAAAAACAAATCACAAAAGTTAACAAACCAAAAGCCAAGTGGGAAACCATGGAAATTACACTTGATGGCAGTTTTTAGTCTGAGAATGATAGTTACGTTCTATTGCCTTACACTACAGCTAGAAATTCTTGCCAATATGTGGCTGCTGCCAGAAGCCACAGCCCCACATCTGCTCTTCCCACAACAACATATCACATTTTTGTTATAGTACATCACAGCTGCCCAGGTTCCCCTGCCACACGTCTAGTTCATTGATTGCCGCGTGTAGCTATAGAAAAACCAAGTGCAATGAGTCACAACATATTTTGTATTACTAAACACAACCAGTAGAGAACAGAGCAGGAGGAGATGTGTGGCTGCAGGTTGTAGTAATAGCTATGTGTGTTCCTGGGCTCCCCAACGTCTAGCTCCATCCTTAGAATAACCACCTTCTGGTGCCTAAAATAGCAGGCTGTACAAGACTAAGGCGTTCCTACCGGTGAGCTGAGGGCAGAGCAATTTTGGGTTGAGGTGGAGTCCAGTTTCTGGCAGAAGAAGTTTCAACTGACCATTCTTTACCTTCAGCCAGTGAAGCCACCTAAAAAGCAATATATGTTATAGAAGATGCCGAGGCTTAGATGAATTTTGAGGAGAGGATAAATGTGGCAATTAGCCACCCAAAAATGCTTATCTGCTTTTCCCTGCCCCACAGACTTGGAACACATAATTTGCTTCTAAGATGTGGCAAAAGGTATACAATTTTATCTGGGCAAGCAATGAGGATTTACATGACAATAAAAATGAAACAACACAAAACACAACCACTTTCATTCTCCTACCTCCCTTAAAAATAACCTTCATAATAAAAAGAACTAGACAGTTTCATATCAATAATTTCCCTATTCTAAAATCAATCTCTCTCATTTCTTAGAGGTCACAAATTGCAGTCAGAAATTTTAAGTTGTATTCCAAGATCTTCCGCACAGGTTAATATTTACAGATACGCAAGTAGAATCCATGTCTCTAAACCACTTAGGTGTTGAAATGAACAGGTTCCAAGGATGTTGAAGCTATTATTTAATTAAATTTACCTTATCTCTGAAGAGTGCTGCAGCTTTGCTGTTATACTTCTCTTGCAGTGACCAACAAGGATCATAATCTTCTTGCGACTCTAGAAACTCACGAAATTTAAGATTACCACCAGCCTTCATTTTCTCCAATTCAATGTCCTTCCATTTGTCCATTGTGACAGAGCGCACAAAACTAAGAACCGAAAATGCAGTCCAATTGTAATTAAGCCGTTTGACAGATGCACCACACAAAAGATTTCCCAAACACCTCTTATATGGTAGGGGGAGAAATAATTCTGCTCTGGGCAAAACAATCTCATGGAGCTGGATGGGGGAGAATCCTCGCCAGAGCTGACTTTCTGGTCACACACCAGACAGGGCAGAAAGCGGCAGAGGCGGATTTTCTCAAGTGTTTTTCTTCCCAGCCTCAACCCCCATTCTACCAAAGGGAAGGAAATAACTACACCAACTCCAGAGCAGATGTAGTTGTCCTCCCTTGTTGGGGGTGGGGTGGGGAAGTGGGAGGTGTGCAAGATTCAAGGCATCCCTTGATCTGGCCCTGGCACACCCTTCTCCCACTGCCTTTGGAGTATGAGTGATGGAGAAGTGATGTTGGTGGAGATATCTGCGGCTGCAACGAGGATGCCTCTGGGTTAGACCTCCTCCTTTGCCCGTAAACCTCCCTCACCACCCACAGAGAAGAAGGTCTACAATATCCTATGGTTTATGACTCCACTTAGAGCAGGCTTGAGCAATATGTGGTCCTCCAAACATTATGTAAGCCAAAACATTTGGAGGGCTACAAGTTGCCCACCTCTCACTTAGAGACACCTCCTCCAAAGCTAAAACTGATTTAAAAAAACAAACAAATTCTAAATAAATTGATGTTACTCTTAAATATAAAAGAAATTCAGATGCTTTCCAGAACTTTCCACAGTTTTACACTTTTAAAATCATTTATTTATTTATTATTTACTGCATTTCTATACCACCCAAGAGCTCAAGCTCTCTGGGTGGTTCACATCTAAATCTTCCTTAGATGTCTAATACTAGACTGGAAGCTGCCTTATACTTAGTCGGACCATTTGTTTATCTAGCCCAGTACTGTCAATACTGACTGACAGCAATGGCTCTCCAGAGTGTAAGATTATTTCTTCATTTGAAATTTTACTAGATATGTGTAAGATTGGGGTTATAAAAGTTTGTTGGCATAGCATAGAGAAAGAAGCTTTTGTGGGCATAGAATGCATTTGAATGGGTGTACAAGTGACAGGGTAATGCTTTAGTGTTAAAGAGGCAAGAAGGCATACACACATATGGATAAAGAGGCAAGTAGGCCTCGTGTGGCGCAGAGTGGTGAGCGGCAGTTACTGCAGCTGAAACGCTCCCCACGGCCTGAGTTCGATCCCAGCGGAAGCTGGTTCTCAGGCAGCCGGCTCAGGTCGACTCAGCCTTCCATCCTTCCGAGGTCGGTAAAATGAGTACCCAGCTGGCTGGGGGAAAGGTAACTGCGACTGGGGAAGGCAATGGCAAACTACCCCGCTACAAAGTCTGCCAAGGAAACGTCAGCGAAAGCAGGCGTCCCTCTAGGAGTCAGTAATGACTCAAGTGCTTTGCACGAGAGGTTCCTTTCCTTTTCCAGGCATACACAGTTTGGATAAGGCCTGATGAGAAAATGATTTGGAAATAGGATTTGATATTGTTCAAACATATTACTCATGGGGCTCGCAACTTGGTATTGCTCAAAAGACATTATTCATACGAACTTGTGATATGTACTAACTGTAACTAGGGGAAGGGTCCAGGGTGAAGGACAGGTGAGATGCGGCTGGAAAAATAAGAGCCAGACAACTGCAAGAACAGGGAACTTGACCTTTCGTTGTCATAAACAAATACGTTAGAAAGGGGAGGAGGTTTCCAGGAGAGGACGGTCTCAATTAATGATGTGGACCAATAGATTTAACCATTTCAGAATAAATTAATATGTATTAGGAGGGAGGTCTTTGTCTTTGAAAAGAATATTTAAGTTTGGATATACACAAGACAAAGATGTCCTCACTTTCCCTCAGGCAAGGTTTGGTCTTGCTTGGGAGAGATGGGAGTGCCTCTGTGAAAAGGGGCTCCTTCACAGAGTCAGTACGAGTGGTATTGTCATGTTGTCATTGGGGGTGGTTTGATTGTATGTGTTTGTCTATGTTTGTCTTGCTCTCCAAATCTGCCAGACTTTTAATGTGCTTTGCTGAATGGAGGTTTGTGTGTCTGCTTGACCTTAACGTTCTTAAATTGTTTAAATAAATGTTGCAAAGTTCTAACAGTTTCATTGTCCTTGTGGGTCTGAGTGAAGCCAATCATTCTGGATGTCTTTCTCCGGATCTTCTTTACACCTACTCTAGTGGGGAATTTAAAAAGTACTGTTGCAAGGTATTGCAGGAACCTGCGCCTATGTTCAGTACCTCTTAAAAAGACCAGCAGAAAATTCCTCCTACAAGCGTTTCGGACAGGAATATTTCCAGTCTTAGCTGGAGGTGCCAGAGACTGAACCTGGGATCTTCTGCTTGCAAAACAGGTGTTTTATCACTGAGCTATGGCTTCTCCTCATTAGATACTGCCATTAATTCACTCTTGAGATGAAAATAATAATAATAACAACAACAACAACAATAATAATAATAATAATAATAATAATATATTTATTTCTTACCCACCTCTCCCTTTGTATCGAGACGGGGAACAACATTAGAACATGAATCAATATATCTTAAAAAATCTTGATTTTACATTGATCTGGATAGGCCTGCCGGAAATGGCTAGTCTTTAAAGCTGCCTTAAAATCACACAGAGAGTTAATTTTACGAATCTCCTCCAGCAGGCCATTCCACAATCTGGGGGCAACAGAAGAAAAGGTCCTCTGGGAAACTGATGTCAGCCTAGTTTTAGATGACTGAAGGAAGTTCACCCCAGAGGACCTGAGTGTGCGGGGCGGACTGTATGGGAGAAGGCGATCCCGCAGGTAACCTGGACCCAAACCATTTAGGGCTTTAAAGGTAATGACCAACACTTTGTACTTTGCCCGGAAACTAACTGGCAGCCAGTGGAGTGATTTTAATGTTGGGGTAATATGCTCACCCCTAGATGTACCGATGACCAACCTGGCTGCCATATTTTGAACTAGTTGAAGTTTCCAAACTAGGTACAATGGTATTTATTTATTTATTTATTAATGGTAGCCCTATGTAGAGCGCATTGCAGAAGTCAAGCCTTGAGGTTACCAGTGCGTGCACTACTGTCTTTAGGTCTTCTGACTCTAAGAAGGGGTGCAGCTGGCTTATCAGCCGACTTCTCAATCTTAACTAAATGGGAAGGTTATTTTTTTCATTTTTAAAAAAATATATGTCTATGATTCTGTGTCTTAGTAAATGATTTTTTGCATTTCCTACTATTCTTATCAGTGAAAATGAATTTATCAATGACTAACCTGAGATGAACACCCAAGCCTCTATGTTTTCCTGAGCATTCCAGACAGATCCAAATTCCATAGGTCACGCTCACCCACTGGGGGTTAAATGCACCACATTCAAAACAGACCTGCAGTGAGAAGGGGTAAAAAAACCTTTCAGTTACTTCAGATGAGACAGACCAGACGCAGTTCAGAAAAGATTTTAATTGGCTTTTAATGCTTTATGTGTGTATGTTCTGTGTTTTAGAGTTTTAAATTTTGTATACTTGTTTTTACCTCAATTTTAGAATTTCTGTAAACCGCCCAGAGAGCCCTGGCTATATAAGTGTAATAAATAAATAAATAAAAGATATCAAAATGTTAGTTTGTGGAATGTAAGCTTAGGATTGTATACTAATACAGGGTGAAGAGCCATTTGATTAGACATCTGGAACAATGAATATATACATCTACGTTCTGTTTTACTAGCTTGTTTTTGTTCCTTGCTAACATGAACGGAGCTTTAATTCCATCCCATACACCCATTCCAGTAAGATAGCAGAAGTTTTTTAATTCTTCAGCCTGACTACAACAGGAAATGTAGGCATGCTCACTAATCAAAGCTGGTCTCTCTCTTAACTGATGACCTTATTTGAAGGAGCAGTGGCAGGCAATATACTGAATCAAATGATTCAGATTAAAAATGGAAGATCAGTAGAACTCCCATCAATTCAGACAGAAGAACTTGGATCCACACACTGATGTGAGGAGAAGTCATGTGAGAGCATGGACAGAAGTGCCTAATTCCAGACAAATCTACCTGAGCGTTGAGATCATCTTCAAATATCCTTTTCTAGAGGTGACTAGGTGAGTTTGAAGTGTTGGGGTAATCTGCCCAAGTTATCCAAAATGTGATATATACAGGTGGGAATCCCTGTGATCTGCATTTTGGGCATACAAAAGTCATATGGTTTGGTCACAGTGACGATGTATTTTGTTGCAAATGGTCCAGGAAAAAAGTTTACATGACAAATCTGTATGCTAATAAAAGCATACAAAGGCAATTGTCTATGTGAGATGAAGATGACTCAAGGCTACTTAATCATAGGCTACTAAAAGGATACACCGAACTGCTTACGTTGTTCTCATCTTGCACCCTGACTTCTTTAAGGACCTTCCTTGTTCTTGGGCTTGCCATGGTCCTGCAACAGAGAGGGAAACAAATGAAGAGACAATGTTGCAGTCCAGTAGAGATGTTACAGTGGGTCACTGCAAACCATGGTTTATCAACCAGGAGGAGGCTGGAGAGCAAACATGTGCTCCTTCCAGCTCACGCCTTGGCATTAGCCACTGTTAGATGTTGCATTTAAACTAAGATTAATATTAATCAGGTACTCTCAAAACCATATTGACCCAGTTCAGATGACGCTAAGCTAGTGGTTAAGCATTTTGAGCTAAACATTATGGCTTAGCATGTCGTGGGAATCATTCCTAACTACGGCGGCTACATAACCATGGTTTAAACATGCTCACTAACCATTTGCTGCAAAAGGGTTAGTGGCCTAACCATGGCTTAATGTGTCCACTGAACAGGTCCATTTTGAAACAGGTTCATAAAAAGCCATTTTGAGGGGATCATAGGGCCCGTTCAGAAGACACCTTAAACCATGTCTTTAACCATGGTGGTTAAGCCAGAAAGCCAGGCCACGTTCAGAAGACACGTTAAACCATGGCTTTAACCAAAGTGAATAAGCCTTTTTGCTTTATTCACTGAGGTTAAAGCCATGGTTTAAGGTGTCTTCTGAACACAGCCTGGCTTTCTGGCTTAACCAGTCTGGTTAAAGCCATGGTTTAACGTGTCTTCTGAACGGGACCATAGTAAACATTACCTTCTAAAACCATGGTTAATGCCAAGTAGGGAAAGAGAAAGCGCACAGGTTCCCAACGCTGGATTGCAATTTGCAAGCTATGGTTTAAAATACAGCTAGTATTATAGCTGCACTGGGCCTCTACGATGTTAGCTAGAGCTGTAAAATGTTGGGAAATTTTGATGCCATGAGAAAAATATGATTTTTCCCCCCAGGAAAAGAAAAGGGAAATTTGGGGGGAAATTGAAAAAAATAAGCAATCATTTTTTTAGTGCTCTTTAGAGATCTAAAGTCACTTTATTGCTTTAAAATAGCCACCCCCTACTTGGTGCTATTCAGCTGTTTTGGATTTCAGCTCCATCAGCCTCAGGCAGCATAGCTAATGGTCAGGAATACTGGGCACTGTAGTCTAAAACACCCAGAGGACACCAGGTTGGGGAGGGCTGCTTAAGGAACATAAAGCAGCCTTTCTGCTCCTAAAGTTATCTTATGTTCATAAAATTATCATTACATTTTAACACTTTTAAAAAGTAAACTCACTTCGTGAATTTGTAATTATTGTCTGAATAGGTTGACTGCTACAGCATTAAATGACTGCTAGAGCATCTGAAACACAGGACTCTAGAGAACAAAACCCAAAGTGTCAAGAATGTACATTTATTGACAGGAATGCACAATGGTGACTCTACTCTCATGTTGGGAAATTGAGCATAAATGTCTATCAGGAAACTATACCACAGATCAATAATTTTAATAAGGAATGAAAGAAATAACTATGCTGTGAATCTTACAGAGAGGATTAAAAAAAAAACATTTCCCCCATGGTTTCATTTTTTCCAGATATTTTACATCTCTAGTCTTTCTATAAAAGTGTTCTTATTACATAGTTTTTAGAAATCATTTCGGGGCCAGTAAAAGCTAGGTAACAATATATAAATACTTTGTCTTAAATTCTAAAAAAAAAAAAAAAATGAGTTCAAAGCTGTTCAATTTTTTTCCAGAAAAAAACAAAAACATTCCTCCAAAATAAAGTCTTTTTCAAAAAAATTCTGGGTTATATTTTTGGGCCTTCACATCTCTAGTGTTAACAGAACCAGCGTTTTGCACCTACTAAGTACTGTCTCTTCATCAAAAATGTTATAGAACTGAGAACATAATCAATTCAAGAAAACAGTTTTAGTTAAATGTTTCAAAGCCATCATGGTTATTGGCAGAATGCACCATTCTTTTAACTTGAATTCATATTTTCAAAACAACAAAACTTTTACTTAACAAACACCATTCTCAGCTGGAAGAAAAAAAAAGCTTTAGCTAAAACCTTTTCATAATAAAACACTTTTTCACATTACTTCTACTGTCAAGTTTTATGTGCTGCTCAAACTTCTTTCACTTTTTGTTTAAAATAAAGGCAGTGACATACTGTTTTGCAGCAAAACTACTAGGCAAGGCCAGAAATTAATATCCTGGTAGGCCAGTGTAGTTCATGAGGAAAGCTGTATAAATTGAAAAAGGAACATTATTACCAACTAAGGAAAGGTTGATCCTTTGCAGACTTCCTTGCCTTTCATTGAAGATTTGAAGTATACACTTCAAATGACTGCTATAGAAAAAAATAGGGGTGTGCACGGACCCCCCGCTCCGCCCCGCGGGCCAATCCGAAATTTTCAGATCGGCCCGCTCCGCGCCGCTCCGCCCATACTCCGCTCCTCTTCGCCGCGGAGCTCTGGCTCCGAATCGGAGCTCCGCAGTGGAGGGGAGTGGCGCCAGGTAAGGCTGGGAGAGGAGGGCGGGGGGGTTACCGGGCCCTGCTGCCGTCGCCGCCCATGCGGCGACGGCGGCAGAGCCCGGTAAGGGACCAAGGGGGAGGGGGGCCTTACCTGCCTCCGTCCGCGGTCTGTCGGCTTCTTCAATTGAGCCCGCGGTTCAACCAGGAAGTCTGGGACTTCCTGGTTGAACCGCGGGCTCAATTGAAGAAGGAGGGGGTGTTTACCAGGCCCTGCCGCTGTCACTGCATGGGCGACAATGACAGCGGCAGGGCCCGGTAAACCACACTTACCTTTCCGGCGGAGCTCCGGATCGAGGTGAAGGATCCGCCTTCACCTCGATCCTCTTGGCCACGCTCCGCCGGCCCCCCAATCCTCTTCGCCTCCGCCTTAAGGGGAGGCGAAGCACCCCACTCCGCTTCTAATTCGCCGGTCCAATTAGAAGCGGAGCACATCCCTAGAAAAAAATACCATGCCATTTACTGTAAAGAACTCTAACTGGCAAGATTGGAGGTTGCCGGCATGATGTGCGAACCTGCACCACTAGGTTGTTTAGGGGTTAAACAGCCCAGCAGCTAACCAAGGGTTTATTTTTGGTTAACCACTGGGTTGCTTTAGCTCCTGAACAACACAGTGGTCCAAGTTCTCATGTCATGCTGATAACTTCCAATCACGTAAATCAGAGGTTTTTTACAGTAAGCAGAAGCAGCTTGCATGCAGCATGCATCCCCACAAATCATGGGTTAAACAACCCACAATTTGCTGCTGTGACATGTGAACCAGATCAACGACTTCTAACTGCTAGCGCCAGAAGCCCTCTGTCTAGAAGCACCAAAAGAAAAGGATATCTTATTTTGTTTGTCTTCCATCTCCTGCTTCTTTTCCCTAACAGGTGGCCGAAAAGAATTTAAAATAAATAAAATCTCCCTGCTATTTCTTGCTGGTTCTCACTTGTGGGAGAGGGCGTGAAATGGAGTCAAGCAAAGACTTGACTAAGCCCCAATCAATCAAACCTCTGTCATAGTCTCTAGTCAAAAGAAGGCTGATCCTGAACCCATTATGGGGACATGTACTGGACAGGAGAACTATGCACCCTACCATTTATTTCCATTTAGCCAAACCTCCAGTCCCAACCTGCTATGGGCTTCTTCCTGCAAGCTGTTCTCTGCTAATTCAGAGAGCATGAGGGCAGTGCATATGTGAAATCTTCTGCCAGCAGAAGTTAGGTGGTAGGAACTCTGATCCCTGCTACTTTCTTGAACAGTGAGCCTTGAAATCAACAGACAAAGAACATGTCCTCTTGTAGAGGAAAAGAAGTAATTGTTTAGGGGAATAGAATTGGAGGATAGGCAGACTAGCAGCCACAACTTTGAACCCAAGGATTTCAAAGGAACAAGGAAGAAATGGCATTGGAGAATGAAGTCAAAAGGCACTGTCAGAGGACTCAGGTAACACCTTGATACTACTAAATGCACAGCAACAAATATTGAAAAAAATGTGCTCAGTATTTAGAAAGAAACATGAAAGCATATTCATGTTAATATATATATTAGGGTGACCATATGAAAAGGAGGACAGGGCTCCTGTGTCTTTAACAGTTGCATAGAAAAGGGAATTTCAGCAGGTGTCATTTGTATATATGGAGAACCTGGTGAAATCACCTCTTAATCACAATAGTTAAAGGTGCAGGAGCTATACTAGAGTGACCAGATTTAACAGAGGGCAGGGCACCTGCAGCTTTTACTGTTATGATGAAGAGGAAATTTCACCAGGTTCCCCATATATACAAATGACACCTGCTGAAATTTCCTTTTCAATACAACTGTTAAAGATACAGGAGTCCTGTCCTCCTTTTCATATGGTCACCCTAATATATATGAAACTGTCATATACTGAATCAGACCATCAGGTCCATCAAGCACAGCACTGTCTATTCTGAATGGCAGAGTCTCCCAAGGGCTTCAGATGTCCTTCCCAGTACCTGTTACCTGACGTTCTTTTAACAGAAGGGCTTGGGAATTGAACCTGAGATTTAAAACATGCTCTTGACTATGAAGTTATGGTCCTTCCTTCTGTTCTAGGGACACTGATGTAAAAACAAAGAGAGACATTGCTAAAGTTAGATCTGGACTGGTTAATACCTTACAGACAACAGCATTCCTCTCAAAATGTCTGCTACCCTATGAAGAGATGTAGCTGGACAATCCCATCCATTCATTAAGCAAGTTTTCTTTGGATCTAATTTTAATTATAATGGAATATTTGTTTCTTTTCCTGCTGACTGGTCCTATTAACTCTTTAGCTAATATTTCTATGCATCTTCTTGAACACTCTGGATATTAGCAGAAATGCTGTTTTAAGAAATACCTATTTGCTGGATTTATTACTTTTCTTCTTTTTTTACAGCTCCAATATTCTATGGATGCAACAAATAATGAAGTGCAGCAAAGCAGGTTTCAAGAAAAGATGCACCGATGAAAAAAGATTAGGTGTAATTCAGATTAAACCAAAATTCTGTAACATCTTATAGAACAAAAATTAAAGTATGTCTGCATTAAGGATGTTAATAATATATAGTTAAAAATATCTTCATGTAGTAGGTTCCAGTTCGATTCTAGATATCTAAACTTACTACTTGTTAGAATGGTGATTTCCAAATGGTAGTCTGAGGGAACTTCGTGGGTGGGTTGCTAGGATGCTATCAGTGGGTGTGAAGGACAGTGAAACACAAAAAGATAAAGAGGAAAAGAATGCCTGAATCTGGTAAAGGGGTTAAAAGGAGAGTCCTAAACAAAGACAAAAATCTTTCTTTGAAGGTAGTGTGTGCGCATGTGCGCTTGCACCTCTGTGTGTGTGTGTGCGTGTGTATGGGAGGGGAGAGTTCTACAAGGAGTAAAGATGTTGGAGAACTAACCTTGTTATAATACAAACAATGCTTTTTCCCCTATAAATAAATAAATAAACCATTTCAGGTAAAATGGCTCTGTCAGCCAGCCAGGAAACGCATAGCTTTGAAACTATTCCTATGAACAATTTTCTTCCCAAACTTTTGATACCAGGGCAGAACTCTTAGATTAAAACTGCAAGTACACCACTCTTGTACTAAAAAAAGAATAAGGGGGAAAAAAAGACAGAATATATGTTAAATGTACCAGCTTCCAGAATAATGGGCAGCATCGGGATACTTAATACAGTATTTACCTCCTGCTGTCCCCTTTTCCCCAGTCAGAGCTCAGTGACTGTGCTTTCTGGGTAAAATTCCATGAATGAGGAGTGGGGTGATGGCACCATAAAAGCATCAATTGGAAGCACCCTATGAGGCTGCCTTATACCAAATAAAACCACTGATCCATCCAGCTCAGTAATGACTACACTGATTGGCAGCCATTTCTAGAGTTTCAGATAGGAGTCTTTTCCAGCCCTGGAATTGAACCTGGGACCTTTAGCATGAAAAGCATGTCCTCTGTCACTGACGTACAATTCTTCCCCCATTCCTTTCAAATCTCAGCAAATCCTTGCTCGCTCTCTCCACCACCACCCCATCATTTGCCACGGTCATGCTACACATGGTCTTCCCATTCCAAAAGCCATAAAGTGGAGATGGTTTGACTTTTCAAGGCACACGCCAGCCCCTCTCACTGCACACGCATGCGCTCTGGTACACCATGTGGTGAACACTGTTATGTATACTAAATTAGGCACCGTGCTCCACATTGCTCAGTCCATTCTCATAATCTGAGCTGGTTTCCAAACCAGGCCTTGGCAAGTATCGAAATCACAGGATATACTTTCAATTTTATACTTCCTTCTACAGGAGAAGATTAGGCAGAAACAGGAAATAAGTGACATCTTACAACTGCATGGTTAATTGGGAGAAGATATGGAATCAACGTATTTTAAAGACTATGTCGGTAAGAATAAAAGAAAATTATTATAAATTGATTTGGAGGTGGTACTTAACACCAGTAAGGTTAAACCAGATCGATAAGAAATACTCGGCGTTATGCTGGAGGGGATGCCAGGAGACTGGTACTTATTTTCATATGTGGTGGAAATGTGGACACATACAGAAGTTCTGGCAAATGGTGTTCAAGGAGATAGAGGAAATAATGGGATGGAACTATGTCCAGGTATATTTTATTTATTTATTTATTTATTACATTTTTATACCGCCCAATAGCCGAAGCTCTCTGGGCGGTTCACAAAAGCATTATGAGTATAGCATTATGAGGGCTAACAAACTGAGACTCAATCCAGACAAGACGGAGGAACTGTTAGCGGGTGGTTCATCTGTCTGGCGAGGTGATGTTTGCCCTGTCCATGCTCTGATAACCTCTCATTTGGATTACTGCAATGTGTTATACGTGGGACTGCCTTTGAAAATGGTCCGGAAGCTTCAGCTGGTACAAAACAGAGCAGCCCGTTTACTAACAGGGACTGGCCGGCGAGATCACATTACGCCAGTCCTTTTACAACTTCATTGGCTGCCAGTCCAGGTCTGGGCCTGATTCAAAGTGCTGGTATTGACATTTAAAGCCCTAAACTTTAATGTTTACTATTTTTAATTGTTGTAAACCGCCCAGAGAGCTTCGGCTGGGGGCGGTATATAAATGTAATAAAAATAAATAAATAAATAAATAAACGGTTTGGGGCCAGGTTATTTGAAGGAACGCCTCCTCCCATATGTACCTGCCCGGACCTTAAGATCATCTACAGGGGCCCTTCTCCGTGAGCCCCTGCCAAAGGAAGTGAGGCAGGTGGCTACTAGAAGGAGGACTTTCTCCGCTGTGGCACCCCGGTTGTGGAATGAGCTCCCCAGAGAGGTCTGCCTGGTGCCTACACTGTACTCCTTTCGTCGCCAGCTGAAGACCTTTTTATTCTCTCAGTATTTTAACATTTAATTTTAACTTAAATTTAAATTTTACTGTTTTAACTCTGTATTTTAATCTTATATCAATTGTGCTGCGTGGTTTTATCCTGGTTGTGCTTTTTATACTGTATTTTGTATTTGTGCTTTTAACCTGCTGGTTGTTTTATTATGGTTTTAATTTTTGTGAACCGCCCAGAGAGTTTTGGCTATTGGGCGGTATAAAAATGTAATAAATAAATAAATATTGTCAATGTGTGAGAAAGTTAATTGTACACAAACTAGTAAAGAATTAACAACTAATTTATTGACAGCAGCTAGACTGATGATTGCCAGGAAATGGAAGGAACAAGGGGGATTACCAAATAGAAGAATGGTACAAAGAAGTTTGGGATATTGCTATTAATGATAGGCTCACATGTAATATTAAAGTCAGGAAAGGAGTATTGAAGCGAAATGAATTTGAAGAGGTATGGAAACCGTTTGTGGAGTTTGTGCTAGGAAAGGGGAAAGGGAGTAAACCTTCACAAGAAATATCACAATTTTGGAAAGGAGAATGATGGTCCTGGGGGTGGAGGGTACTTATTAGTTTTGCTATCACTAGTTATGTTATTAGTTTTTGTCATTATTATTATCCTTTATTATGTAGTTGTTTTTTTCTTTTAATTGATGTATTGTTATTATTGTGTAAAAAAATAAATAAAAGTATTTTAAAAACAACAACTGCATGGTTAGAATGTGAAAAAGGCAGTACACAAAATTTAGACTGTGTAGCCTGCCAAAGTTGTATGGTCTGCAACATTGACAATGCTTGGTCAAAATGTTACTTCTTGTTGTACTTTTCTGGGAGGCTCTGTCAAAGCAAGTGAGCCAAGCGGCTACCAAGAAGAGGATCTTTTCTGCCAGTTATTGAATGGGCTTCCCAGAGAAGCTCACCCGGTGCCTACATTGTATTCTTTTCAGTACCAGGTGAAGACCCTCTTATTTCCCCAGTCATTTTAAGTCTTTTACTTCTGTGGTTTCAAATCGGTTGTTCTATTTTAAATCTCTGCATTGCTGCTAGGTTTTATTCTGGTTTTACTTTTATACATTAGTTTTAAGCTTTTACATTTTTTGTTGTATTTAATGCTGTATTTTGTGGTTTAATTGTTGTGAACCACCCGGAGAACTTCGGCTATTGGGTAATGTAGAAATGTAATAAATACTCCCATTAATCAAATGCAGCATGGCACAACACCTACAGAGGGACTGTGACACTTTTTTAAAGCTCTTATTCTTACAGCCAGTTCATACATCACAATAACCCAGACTTTTTTAAAAACCAAACAAACACAAAACTTGGTTATTTTGAACACAGCTGCATGCTTGTGCACATTTGTACATAGTGCCTAATCACCTGCTCTAAGTAGGAGTGGCTAAAGTGTAAACTAGGAACTCTGACTTGTCTCTTCCGGACAAGCCAGAGTTGTTTAACTGCTTCTCCTTTAAATGGGGTCAATCAGGCACTGTGCATTCATAAAAACCCTGAATTTTTTTTTTTTAAAAATGTGGGTTAATGTGACATGCAAATCAGGTCATAGAGTAGACTTAGTCTTCTTAAATCAGTTTAAGCCACAGAAAAGGATATGAAAATGAGGCATCAAGGCAACAGAAGCCCAAGACAACATACATAAGAATACAAACAGAGGGTCAAATATAAACCAAAAATAATAATAATGAAAATATAGGAAGATATTTTGAAATCCTCATGTACGGTCTTTATAGTGTAAAATTAAGGTAGTGAAAAGTTAAGGTTATATATACAGTTAAGGTTTGCTAGCATAGGCATCCTCTTTTCAAAGAGCAACTAGGATGACTATATACCAATCTGAGGCTAAGTCTCTTTCTAACCTAACCCTTACACTTTGCCCATACCATAATTGGTAGTAACTGAAAGCTCCAAATCAACTTGCTGTCCCTGTTCAGAAGACACGTTAAACCATGGCTTTAACCACAGTGGTTAAGCCAGAAAGCCAGGCTGTATTCAGAAGACACCTTAAACCATGGCTTTAACCACAGTGAATAAAGCAAAAAGCCTTATTCACTGTGGTTAAAGCCATGGTTTAAGGTGTCTTCTGAACATGGCCTGGGTTTCTGGCTTAACCACCTTGGTTAAAGCCATGGTTTAACGTGTCTTCTGAATGGGCCCACTGTCTGCCAAGGAGAAAAATGCCTGGAAATAAGTGCCTGGACTAGCCCACATGTTCCTGGCACTATTCCTTCCTTTCTGTACCAACTATGAGGATGTGGTTTGTTACCAAGGTTAAACATCTTACCTTGGGGCTCAGGTGAACGGTGACTGTTTGTAGGCTGCTAATGGTCAACTCTTAATTTTAAGCCACTAGAGCTTCAAAGCCTCAATTGCTTTTGAAAAGTTAAGCCAATGACTAGTCACAAGCACACTTTATACAGCAACTCCGCTGGCATATAGACATTACTAAAGGGCCTATTATTTTATCCACCTTTCCAAACAGCACATTTTACAAACAGCAATGGTTGCTAGATGAAAAGAACCATCCATGGTTGGGTAGCTAACTGACTTAACACAATTCCATTATATGTAAAGCATCACTTTTGAGGTTTGCCTACTTGGGTCACTTCAGATGTTCCAAAGGTGTGGCAAGAGGAGGTACAATTAATTAAAACTTTCTCTTCCTAAGCATCAAGCTCTCATTCAGAAAGGAGAGTGTAGATATATATTAAAAGTATTATGGAGCAGGAATCGCTAAGCAATAACACATCCTAGCATATAGCAATAAATGGAACCTTGAGAATGTCCACTGATTTCTCCACTGTTTACAAGACAAAATACATGGATGCACCTCCAAGTAATGAGACAAAGAGGATTTTGAAATTTTAAGTACTGTTTACCCCCTTTCTTTATGCCACAAAGGTCTAACGAAAGAATGTGTGGACAGCTGAGTTTATGTTGATCTTTTTTGCAAGATCAACACATTGTGCATTTCTAAAAAGTAACCTATACTCTGGGGAAGATATTTCAAGAAATGAAGGCAGAACTCAAAGAATCCCTGATGCTTCTAGTCATTTGTTTCTACAAGCTTGATGCAAGTGTTTGGAATATAATTTCTAGCCATATATGCATTCATGAGGATTTGAGAAGTCAGCCCTGAGTCAAAGTTTGTGAAGCACCCCTTGTGTTTATCAATTATCTTATCAATTCAAATACAGAAAGGAAGATAATATTTCCCTACCGCTCACATCTTTCTCTTTTTATTGGAAAGGCCTACACCTGGACAGGGGTGTAGAATCTATTGAAGAGTCTGCAAGCACCAAAACACATGAGTGGATTTAACTAGAAGTGCAGAACTGACAAAAAATGCCTGAAAAAGGGCCTCCCTAATATAAACCATTCTGAGCTGTCAAAACACACACACACCAGGCAGAAAAGGAATATAAATACAATGAATAGAAATATGAGCTAGGAAGGAAACAATATTTAATGCATACATACATTGAAGCCCAATCCCATGCATGTTTACTCAGACATCCCACTAAGCTAAATGGGTCTTATTCCCAATTAGAAGTGAATAAAATGGCATCTCTACTTCTTCCTCCCATGCCCACCCTAAAAAAAATCAGTCATACTTCAAATTACAAAATGGGGAAGAGGATCAAGAAAAATAAAAGTACTTCACTGTATAAACTGTGGCATAGCATTTCCACTCAGACGTGAAGATTACTGGCTAGCTTTAAAACACTCGCCATCCCTCAGTCCAACCAACCTCACAGGGCTGTTGTGCACATAAGGGATAAATGTGGGAGAGACATGTTCATTGCCCTAAACTCCTTAGAGGAAAGGTGAGATAAAAATGAAATGATACATAAATGAGAACCTTTATAGGCTTCTGATTGAGTGCAGCTTACACACAAGCAGCCAGCACAGATGCTACAGCCATCCTCATGTCCTTGGCAGCAAACTGCCTAAGGGTGCAATCCTATGCATGTTTAAACAGAAAATTTCCAGCACAATTCCCAGCACTCCCCAGCTACAGCATGGGAATTGTAGGACTTTTTTCTATCTAAATATGCATAGGATTATTATTATTATTTTGCAGTTACATCCTGCCTTTTTTCCTCCAAGAAACCCAGGGTGGTGTACTCTTCCTCTCCATATTATTCTCACAACAACAACCCTGCGGGGTAGGTTGGGCTAAGAGCCTGTGACTTTCCCAAAGCCACCCACTGAGCTCCCACAGCCAAGTGGGGACTAGAACCCAGATCTCCCGACTCGCAGTCCAACACTCTAACCCTTACATCACACTGGACTGCGCCCTAAACCAGCCCTTTCTCAACCCTTCTAAATGTGCTTGTACTACAATTCCCAGCATCCCCCACCAACCCTTCCCCAATCTGAAGGATGACTGACTTTATAGTGGGGGGGGAGGGGGAGGAATGAGAGAGAACTAGAGATGTCATTTTATTAATTACATCTGATTGGGAGTAACTAAGCCTCACTGAGGGCTGGGGGATACTGGGAGTTGTAATCCAACACATCTGGAGGACAAGCCTGGTCTAAATGATGATGATGATGATATACAGTACCGGGGGGGGGGGTGGAGGAAACAATCCCTTGTAGAATCCCCCTGCCAACTTTGAGCGGCGCCAGGATTCGAACTCAGCACCACCATCCCCGAAACGTAGAAATGGGGGAGGGGTGATGATGTGGCCTGAGGCACCGGCGGGGGGGAGGGGCGCACGGGCTCCAGCCCCCTCCCTTTGAAAAAACACACCAAACCGCTCCCTCAGTCCATGCCACCTCGGGGTACGTACCCGACAAGATGAGGGGGCGCAGCGGCTGCGGTTCCAGAACCGGCGGGCGCAGCAAAGCGGCTGTCAGTCCGTCCGTCCGTCTCTCAGCCGGCTTCTTTCTTTCCCCGTTTTTTCCCCCCTCACAGCGCAGGCGCCGCCTCCGCCACAGCCGGCTACGTTGCCACTTTGCAAAGCATTCTGGGTAGACCGAGAGGGAGGGAGCGCAGAGCGCTAGGTCTGGCCCGCGAGGCGGAGGCGAGCAGTGGCGTGCGCCTGCGCAAATCCCACCACCACCACCACCACTACTACTACTATTTCCCGGCTCGATCTCGTGGCGAGCGTCTTGACGCGTCTCCACCTGCGATACGGAGAGCCAGGCGGGGCTGCGTGATTGACAGGCAGCCCCGAGGGGAGCAAAGGGGGGCGGGGGGAGAAGGCGGATGGTAGTTACGAAAGAAAAGAACGTTGGACGGGCAGACGGAGGCGCTGATTGGTTGCGCCGCGCGAGGCTGGAGGAACGCGCTCATTGGCGGACACGCGCACCATGGATACACGTGAATAATTTAAACGCAGAAGGCAGTTTCACACGTGCATTTAATTTAAGGCGTTTCTGGGCGCATTTGATGATTCCCCAAGAGCCGCTCGTGGTGTTCCTGTCCAATTGCTTGGTTCTACATAAGGGAGAGGTGGTTATTGTAATAAACAATGAAATAGAGAGAGTATTTGTTGTGGTGACCGGAGATCATAACAAAAGTCAGGTGTGTGCATGGATGCAAAGAATTGAAATGTTTTGAAACAGGATGTTCCAGCTAATTGTTCAAGTTTGCTTGTTTTCCTCATCCCTCACCTTCTCTTTTTCTTTTCGCACCTTGTCTTTCTGATTGTAAACCTGCAGGCAAGGACTGCCTTGTGTGTGTATTTAATATGTCTAGTAATTTTAGGTGCTTTAAAAATGAGACGTAATCATAATTCTGATAGTCACAACCTCTCTGACTTAAACACTCGCTTGGTTTCTCTTTGAATTTCAGAAAAACCAACAAATCAGAATATTTAAAGACAATCTTTGGAGCTATAGACTTCATATCCAGGGGTCCATCACACCTCCTTTTTTTTCCAGGCACGATCTGCGGTTTCCAGCCCTGCATCATTAGCGTGTCCCTTTTATGTGCGGTCCTTGTATCATCACTGTATCACCAAACTCTCTTTTCACTTGTTTGCTCTTCCGCGATAAAAACAACAATTAGAGTGAGGAGACAACTTCCCTCCCCGCGACTGCTGTCTCCTCTCTCTGTGACTTGGGGAGCAGAAGGAGGGGGGAAACAGGGGTACGGGGTGCATGGGGCAGCGGAGGTCCCTCCTGAATGGTTTGAGGGGAATTTAAAAATCCTAAAAATCAAGAGATGAAGGGATCTGCTTTAAACTTGGCATAGCTAAAGCCCTACTTAAGAGCTACCAGGGTGCCAAGTTTCATCTCTTTATCTTTAAAAATAAGGGAGATATGTGCATTTTTGCTAATTCCCTTTGCCAATAATAGCACAGCTCTCCGAAAATAGAGCGGTTTTCCGACGAGCAATCCGGCGGTGCGGAGAGATGCCCCCCCCCCTCTGGAAATCAGAGCAGAGAACCCATTCAGTGGAGCTCCACCACAAATTTTGGGGCAGAGAAGAACCACTCTGCACACTCCTAATGCCTTTGAATATAAAGACAGACACACAGAAACATAGGTTAAACCGGTTGCAACTTTGGAGAGGTCCCAGCTATGGAATGTCCATCCTAGACTGGTTAGGCCAGCACCAATAATGTTCTTATTTAGGCAAGAAGTCAAGACCGTTTTATCCTTCAAGGCTTCTTTAATGGCCGTTGGGTGACTGCTCTTTTTATTACTTTACTTTCTCTGGTTACAGTTAATTTTAAACTGTTTTTCCTGCTGTGTGCATGGGGGGGGTTGTTTTATTTAAAAAGAATTGTTTGATTGGGTTCTTACTGTTATTTTCGAGTGAATAGTAACCACTCTTGACATTTGTATTCCTATTTTTATTACAAAAGTAGTATGGAAACATTTTTAAATGCATGTGTGAACCAGATGTATATGTTTTAATTTTGTAAAGTCACCTAGAGGCCCAGCATTGGGCAAAAGGAGGGATACAAATAAAATATATTATTATTATTATTAATAATAATAATAATAATAACCAGATGTCCCTTCAGCGTTAGTAGTTTGACCCCATGTCTCTCTGTGATTGGCATTAGTTCAATTCAGCAATGCCGATTCAGTGGTCAAGGCTATCTCTCAGATTGAACACTTCATGCACACAGCCTCCAGAGAGCACTGTTGGATAGCTGTTCTCACCTCCTACCTCCAAAAACAGCATCAATTTTCTCTCTCCGTTTCTGCCTCGCTCTGCCTTGGTTAATTTACCAGCCAAGAATATTCATGCACAGCCTGGACAACTAAATCAGTGGACGTGATCGAAATTGCCCTCAGTCAATTGGCAAGCGTTTTCCATAGGAGTCATGATTTACAAATTGCCGGCAAAAACGTGTGTGTGCATGCACACCTACAAGACCCAGAGCGTCATCAGATGGGGGGAAATCGTGTTTCCTTACCGTCGCATCTCCACCCCCGCTTCTGTCCTACATTACTTCCTCTTTCTTCCTGGAGGGGAAAGAGGAAGTAAACAAAGACCACGTGGCCCGTTCAGAGGCTGTTCTATCGTGCCACTTTTCCTGCACACAGCAGGAAATGGCGGCACATTCCATGTTTTTTTAAAAAAGTCAGATTAAAAGGGGTCCATTTTGTGATGGCAAAAAGAAGTGGGAGGTGGGCGACATCATCTAACGGATGCGCAAACATCTGTAAGTGGGCAGTAGCGAGCATGCAATAAAATGCTTGTCTCATGATGCTCCTAGTTAGTGCTTGGTAGTCTATTCCCACCCACCCAGCCAATGCAATCCTATCTCTTTGACAACATAGACATGGGGGAACTGCATCAAGCCAGCACTAAAATATGCCTGTTAGAAAGTAAATGGGTGGGACAGGCTGTGAGTACAATATAGGGCTACTTCCAACAACCCATTTAAACTAATATGGCATTTTTCAATAAAGCAAATTAAGTCCAGTTGGCTTGCTGTTCCGTACGTTATCTAGCAAACCTGTTGGTTGTTTCCAGCAATCTATCTATTAAAATAGGCATCCTTAAACTTGATTACTTTGTACATCTGCCTGGGAGCTCTGATGGGTTGCTCCCTGACACTTGTGCACAGGTGTTTCAGGATGGATATCTATCATTCTCATTTTATATATCCTCAGGAGACATGATTACTAAATCAGCTCTGGAGCGATTCTTAAGCCTAAGAGATGTTCCACTGAGTTCAAGGCAGAATTTGAACTCAGGTCTGTTTTAGGACTGATAGGTCTGGCAGGAGGTCTAGCCTTGTTCGGGGGGAATCTGCTTGGATCATCTTGGACTGACAATAGTGATCTTCAAGGTTGTCGTACAGAAGGTGGAACAGATCTGTTCTCTGTTGCTCCGGAGGGCAGAACTTAGAACTAGTGGGTGGAAATCGTAGGGAAGCAGATTTCTGCTAACCACGAGGGGGAACATCCTAGTGGTAAGAGCTGATTGACAGTGGAACAGCCAGACCGGGAAATGGTGGGCTATCTTTTACTGGAGGTATTTAAGCTGGAGAGATGCTTCCTTGAGCAGAGATTTGGACTAGATGACCCCCAACATGATGGGATTGCAATGGCAGGGGATCATACCAAATAAAAGTGCAGGCTAAGGGCTTGTTCGTTCTTGTCCCTGTCTTTACAGTGGTGCTTTGGCGCCATGGGGCACCTTGCACCTGCACTTGTGTTCTTTCCTTGCATCTCACGGGAAGGAAGGCAAGTGGCACCCTGGTTGTGGAATGAGCTCCCCAGAGAGGTCCACCTGGCGCCTACACTGTACTCCTTTCGTCGCCAGCTGAAGACCTTTTTATTCTTTCAGTATTTTAACCCTTAATTTTAACTTAAATTTAAATTTTACTGTTTTAACTCTGTATTTTAACCTTATATCAATTGTGCTGCGTGGTTTTATCCTGGTTGTGCTTTTTATATTGTATTTTGTATTTGTGTTTTTAACGTGTTGGTTGTTTTATGATGGTTTTAATTTTTGTGAACCGCCCAGAGAGCTTCGGCTATTGGGTGGAATAAAAATGTAATAAATAAATAAATAAATAAATAAAAGTGCAAATTTTCCGGGTGCGCGGCTCTGGATAAGAAAAAAAAAATGGAGGGGAGGAGAGGACCGGGCCGTGTCGTCCCCCCATTTTTTAATTTTATAATCTTTTGGCGTAATCTTTTTTATTATTATTATTATTTCCAAACATCAGTAAATAAAAAAAAACTAACAAAACAAACACGTCCACAAAAATAAGACAAAACCAAACCAAACAACCAAACCAAACACCAAATAAAATGTTCTTCCAATATTCTCCTCAGCAAAAATATATAATAATGTTGTCATTATTATTGTTTCTCTTTATCACTGTCAAATCCAAATCTCTAATTTCGCTCTCCACATTTTCTACACTATTGGTTGAATCCACAGATATACAAGTCTTTTTTTTTCTCGTCCCTTCATAAAGTTTACAAAAGGTTCCCATTCAGTTATAAATCTTACAGTCGATTTTTTCCCTCATTATTGCCGTGAGTTTCGCCATCTCTGCTAGCTCAAACATCTTCAGTAGCCATTCCTCTGTTGTGGGCACTATTTTGCCCTTCCATCTTTGTGCGTATATCAGTCTTGCAGCTGTCGTCATATATAAGAATATAGTCCCATGATTCTTTTTCATCTGCTCATCCATAAATCCCAAAAGAAAGTATTCTGGTTTCAGCTGGATATTAATTTTTAGGATTTTTTGGATTACAGAATGGATTTGTATCCAGAAAGTCTTTGCTTTTTTGCAGGTCCACCATGCATGGTAGTATGTCCCTTCTTGCTCTTCGCATTTCCAGCACAATCCTGATGCCCCTTTATACATTTTGGCCAATTTTGCTGGTGGCATATGCCACCTATACATCATTTTGTAAAAAATTTCTTTAAGATTGGTACTTAACGTAAATTTTAGCCCTCTTGTCCACATATTTTCCCATTGTGCCATTGGAATACTATGTCATTTTTTAATTTTATAATCTGTATCTGCTTAGCAAAGGGACTATCTGTGCAGGACTCAGTAATGTTTACCAAGACTTTCATTTCCGGCATTGTCTGCTTGTTTCATCCACTTCTGCTAACACAAGAGCCCTTTGAAGCCAACTGATGGTGAACTGGACAAGAACCTGCAGCTTTCTGAGACTGGCTGGCTGCTCCCCTCACTCACTCGGGCTCCATACACCATCACTCACCCTACTGGCTCCATACACCATCTGATCCTGTGACAGGAGACTGGATCAGATAAACCACCTTCTAGTTGCAGTATTGCTCTCTGGCCATCTGCTGTACTGAGGCTGCAGAAATGGATAGTGTTTCCTGCCACCAGCCAGCTGCCAACATCAGGCTGGCCCTACCCTAACACAGGCCGATGTGCTCATATCAGACAGCAGAGTGGGAAGAGCAGCAAATGGCACCCTTCCCCGCACCCCCCGCGCCCACTGACTCCCTGCCACCTCCAGCGGCACAGCAAGAGAGCAGCCAGCAGGGCTCTCTAGAGCAAGGTGTGTCACCCACCGACCTTCTCCTTACAAGAGGTCAGCTGACCTCTCATGGGAGTTCAGCCAACCTGTGGCGGGGCAGGAGTGAGTGGCCAGGCAGGCTAGCAGCCCAAGTGAGTGAGGGAGCAGCCGGCCAGGTTGAGAGACTGAGCAGGTAGGGGGTGACACCAGCTGCACTCCCACCTTGCTTCAAGTGGCAAGATTTGTTGGGACAGGTGGTACTTTCTGGCCTTCCTGCCAAAGTTCCAAACTTCAATCCACTCGTGCCTTGTACGAGGCCTGCTGCTTCTCTGCTCAATGATCACACCATGGGCTCATCTACACCAAGCAGGATATTCCACTATGAAAGTGGCATGAAAGCGGTATATCAAAGGCAGGAGCCACACTACTGCTTTATAGTGCTATTGAAGTGCACTGACAACTGTTGGGGCCCAGGACACATACCATATACTGCTTTCATACCGCTTTCATTGTGCTATATCCTGCTTGGTGTAGATGTGTCATGGGCCCCAACAGTTGTCAGTGCACTTCAGTACCACTATAAAGCAGTAGTGTAGATAGAATCATAGAATAGTAGAGTTGGAAGGGGCCTACAAGGCCATCGAGTCCAACCCCCTGCTCAATGCAGGAATCCACCCTAAAGCATCCCTGACAGATGGTTGTCCAGCTGCCTCTTGAAGGCCTCTAGTGTGGGAGAGCCCACAACCTCCCTAGGTAACTGGTTCCATTGTCATACTGCTCTAACAGTCAGGACGTTTTTCCTGATGTCCAGCCAGAATCTGGCTTCCTTTAACTTGAGCCCGTTATTCCGTGTCCTGAACTCTGGGAGGATCAAGAAGAGATCCTGGCCCTCCTCTGTGTGACAACCTTTTAAGTATTTGAAGAGTGCTGTCATGTCTCCCCTCAATCTTCTCTTCTCCAAGCTAATCCTGCAGTGCATTTCTATACCACTATAAAGCAGCAGTGTGGCTCCTGCCTTTTATATACCACTTCCATACTGCTTTCATAGTGCAATATCCTGCTTTTTTTAGATAGAATGCACCTGAGTCTATCAAGGGAAACTGCCCTTAAAGCCGCTGACCTGGTGACCCTCCAGATGTTTTGGACCGCAACTGCCATCATCCCTGGCCATTGGTCATGCTGATGGGGCTGATGGGAGTTGTAGTCCCAAACGTATGGCGGGCATTAGGCTGCCTTAAAGAATCCTAGGTTGTTTCTACTGCCTGGCAGACCTGAAGTTGAATGCCTACTGCTTATTAACGTGACGGGGGACGGAGAACCACTGCTGTTTCTACCTGGTGGCTCACAACGCCACAAGAGCCTTCTTAATTTCCCTCAACAGGCCTGGCTTGTCATGCCTCACGGCTTCACATTTTGAGAGGATTCGGTTGGGAAAGTCTGAGAATTTCATTACAGGAATCATCAGGAAACAGTACCCATTTTTATTAGCCTTCTTGAATTGGTCTGAGTCAGAAAATCACACATTTCATAGAGGGCATAGCTTCGGTGCATTCCACTCGCTGGTCTCGATTCTCACAATGTCAGAATGATATGAGACCGAACAAAACACTATTTTATTAGAATCTGCTCCGTCTTCCAGAATTGATACCTTGTTAAAAATAAAATAAAACAATTCTCCCCATATCCTTCCAACACTTCTAGCTGTTGGAATGCAATACAGTGCTTGGGAAACAGCCAGTGTTCCACTGAGCTATTGAACAATCATTTTGTGTTAGTGCTCTATGAAATTTGTCATCTGTGTTGAATTACCAGTTGGTCACACTCTGCAATGTGTTTGCTGCTAGCAAGAGGATTGTGTTAATGCTGTCGGCTTCTCCTATTGCGTGAGCTGAAGTTGGCAGATGGAAGTCACCAGAGCTAGGTGGATTTTTTTAGCTTCTTCTGCCCAGAATAAGATGTGGGGAGAGGAATCACTAGCCCAAAAGAACATTTCCAGGAAAGATTTGGAAAAGAAACTCATTAAGACGATGCAATGATCCATTACGCTTTTGCTATCTCTAGTTCTAGGAACAGGAGCGTGGCTTTAAAATTTGGTTGTTGTTTATTCGTTCAGTGGCTTCCGACTCTTCGTGACTTCATGGACCAGCCCACGCCGGAGCTTTCTGTCGGCCGTCGTCACCCCTAGCTCCCCCAAGGTCGAGTCCGTCACCTCCAGAATATCATCCCTCCATCTTGCCCTTGGTCGGCCGCTCTTCCTTCTGCCTTCCACTTTCCCTAGCATCAGCCTCTTCTCCAGGGTATCCTGTCTTCTCATTATGTGGCCAAAGTACTTCAGTTTTGCCTTTAATATCATTCCCTCAAGTGAGCAGTCTGGCTTTATTTCCTGGAGTATGGACTGGTTTGATCTTCTTGCAGACCAAGGCACTCTCAGAATTTTCCTCCAACACCACAGTTCAAAAGCATCTATCTTCCTTCGCTCAGCCTTCCTTATGGTCCAGCTCTCGCAGCCATAGGTTACTACGGGGAATACCATTGCTTTAACTATGCGGACCTTTGTTGTCAGTGTGGTGTCTTTGCTCTTAACTATTTTATCGAAATTTGTCATTGCTCTCCTCCCAAGAAGTAAACGTCTTCTGATTTCCTGGCTGCAGTCAGCGTCTGCAGTAATCTTTGCGCCCAGAAATACAAAGTCTGTCACTGCCTCCACGTTTTCTCCCTCTATTTGCCAGTTATCAATCAAGCTGGTTGCCATAATCTTGGTTTTTTTGAGGTTTAACTGCAACCCAGCTTTTGCACTTTCTTCTTTCACCTTCGTCATAAGGCTGCTCAGCTAGTGATGGCAAGTCTGAAGAGGTGGAAGAGTCAAAGCATTGGTTCACATGTGCATATTCAACCACTGATTGAATAGTGCGGCCGCTGTAAAGAAGGCAAACTCCATGTTAGGCATTATAAGAAAAGGAATTGAGAATAAAACTGCCAGTATCATACAGCCTTTATACACATCTATGGTGCGACCACATTTAGAATACTGTTTACAGTTCTGGTCACCACACCTAAAAAAGGATATTATAGAGCTGGAAAAAGTGCAGAAAAGGGCAACTAAAATTATTAAGGGGCTGGAGCATCTCCCCTATGAGGGAAAGTTACATCAACTGGGATTGTTTAGCTTGGAAAAAAGGATATACATTGGCTTACTGCCTCTGATACTGGAGATAGCACATAGACATCAGAACTAGTAGCCACTGATCGCCTTCTCCTCCGGGAATTTATCCAACCCCCTTTTAAAGCCATCCAATTTAGTGGCCATCTTATTTTATTTTGTTTTATTTATTACATTTCTATAGTGCCCCATAGCCAAAGCTCTCTGGCAGTTCATAAAAATTAAAACCTCAACATACAGTGTAAAACAGTATATGGAATATAAATGCTTAAAGCTACAATATAAAAGTACAACCCAAATAAAATCTAGCATCAATGCAGAGTTTAAGAATACAGATTGAAAACAGCAGAGCTAATAGACGAGAATGCTAAAATGCTGGGCGCCATATGAACCACTGTATGGAGGTCATTACTGTTGGAGTGTCACAGCAGAAAGGCTAGTTGGTCCATTAGATATGAAGCAGTGAATTCAACAGTAGCTCTGTCTATCCAGTTTTATCTATGATTACCACGTTCACACATGCAAATCAGTGCTTGCCGTGATAGCTGTCCAGTGATGAATATCACTCCAGTGCCTGGTGAAAACAATTTTATTCTCCTGAGCTTCTAGTGGATGAGTTTTCCTCTTCCCGTACCATCCACTTTTCCTTGTATGTTGTGTCTTTTTTGCTGATGGACTGTAAGCTGCTCCAGGACCCTTGTTTGGCTGAGAAGAATAATAAAAAAAAGTATTAATATAAATAATTGAGTATTCTTGCCACTTCTTTGTTTGTATTCCTGCGTTTCGTTTTCCTATTGTTTTGTGATTTTTAATATTGTATTGTTTTAATTTAACACTAATGGTTGAATTTTAAACTGTTATTGTTAATCACCTTGGGAGCTTTTGCTGAAAGGTGACATAGAAGTCTTTGAAATAAATGAAACAAAAATGCAGGAGTGAACCACCGGCACCCTACATTTCTCTGGCTTGCATCCATCTTCTGAGACTGGTGTGGGGTGGAATCTCCCATACACCCCACAATATAAAGTGGTATTATAAATCTCCAGTTGCATGTTTCATATTGGTTTTGCATTTATTCTTTTTTATTTTATTCCTTGATCAACAGAGCCTTTTATTATTCCAGTGGGCAAAGGCATCTGATTTTTTTGCTTTCTTTTATCCTCGTCTCCTTTGATATATGGTCATCTCCTTGCACTTGTATGAATCTCTTCTTAAATCTTCATTTTTCATGGCCCGCTGGGTGAACGATCTCAGCAAGTGCGCTCATTTCAGTTTGATGTTTTAATAGTCAAATAAAAAGGTATCACCTCCCTCTTCATTTTGTATTGCTTATCTCAGAAGAGAGAGAGAGACAGAGAGAGAGAGAGAAAGCAATCTACTCAGGAAATGTAAAAGGATTTACTGCAGAGATGTTGTGCTCATATTCTCCATAAATTTTTATAAAAGGAGAGACTGTTTCATCAGTTATGACCATAACTAATTTTTACTCTTCAGTCCTGGAAGCTGCTATGCAATGCAACCTAAGCTCTGAATTGCATTGAGTCAGGCAATGGAAGACCCTAGCGTGTTCAAACCAAGGATTCAGACACTGGCTGTCTTATTTTGTGCACTGTCTAGCAGCCGGAAGAGGGAGCCATGAATAGCCAAAGGCTGTTAAACTACGGCTCTTGAGCACCACCGATGCAGCTGGTAGAAAGAGGTACTGCAGCCTGCTCTCTGATGCACCCAGGGTGACTTAGCACTTGATCAGGCGATGCAAAGGCTCAGCGGGGAGTTCTCCTTGCCCTATAAATGTGCAGAATACGCTTTGTCTATTCAGTATGTGAGCAACTTGTCGCAACAGTAAAGGCTGAGGACCAAATTAAACATACCTAGGATTGCACCTTAAAACTCCTAACCTCCCCCGTGTTTTAACAGCCTCCATATACAATTTTTGACAAGCAGCGTCATTTACCAGAACCATGAAAACTCTCGGTTTTCCCATATACACCTGTGAAATGCTGTACAAGGAAGCAGAAAGGGATATTGGGATGTGCAGTGCAATCCGACACATCATGTTAACTCAAGGGGGAAAAGTCCAACAGAGTTCATAGAATCATAGAATCATAGAATAGCAGAGTTGGAAGGGGCCTACAAGGCCATTGAGTCCAACCCCTTGCTCAATGCAGGAATCCACCCTAAAGCATCCCTGACAGATCCTTGTCCAGCTGCCTCTTGAAGGCCTCTAGTGTGGGAGAGCCCACAACCTCACCAGGCAACTGATTCCATTGTTGTACTGCTCTAACAGTCAGGACGTTTTTCCTGATGTCCAGCTGGAATCTGTCTTCCTTTAACTTGAGCCTGTTATTCCGTGTCCTGCACTCTGGGATGATCAAGAAGAGATCCTGGCCCTCCTCTGTGTGACAACCTTTTAAGTATTTGAAGAGTGCTATCATGTCTCCCCTCAATCTTCTCTTCTCCAGGCTAAACATGCCCAGTTCTTTCAGTCTCTCTTCATAGGGCTTTGTTTCCAAACTCCTGATCATCCTGGTATTATTATTATTATTATTGTTATTGTTGTTGTTATTATTATTTACATTTGTATACCGCCCCATAGCTGAGGCTCTCTGGGTGATTTACATAGGATGAAAACACTTAAACAATTTATTTATTTATTTATTACATTTTTATACCGTCCAATTTTAAATCACAAAAACATGATTTAAAACCACAAAAACATACAAAAACAAACCCAGGCTAATTACATATTGCTAAATGCTTTTGTTTATTCCAAAGTAACTGTGCATAGGATTACAGCATCAGGGGGCTTCCAAGAAAGGGGTTTTACCTCACCATTGCCTTTCCTCATTCATGAGATTTTACTGGGTGTGTGTGTGTGTGTTTTCCAGATGACTTCTTCCACTCATAACCCGCCTGCGTTTCCCCACGACTCATCTCAACCTTTTTCTTATTGCAGAAAATCTGTTCAGAAGAAAAAGATGGAAGGAATGCACCATACCTTCTGAATTTATTTATCTATTTATTTATTTATTATTTATTTAGAATATTTATATACCGCTCCCCATTGAACAATTTTGGAGCAGTGTACAAGATAAAATGAAAATAAAAACAGAACAAAACACTTAAAACAAAATTTAAAAGAAGCAAAAAACAGAGATTCAAGGGTGCATATTAAGGAAAGGCTTCCTGGAATAAAGATGTTTTCAGGAGGCGCCGAAAGGAGTACAAGGTCGGAGCCTGCCTGACCTCCAGAGGCAGGGAGTTCCACAGGAGGGGAGCCACCACGCTGAAGGCTCTTCCCCTGGTGGATTCCAATCGGAGGATGGATCTATGTGGAACCCGTCAGGGTTGGATTTTCATTGTCCAGATTTTTGAGGCAACCAGTGCTGAAGCAATTCTGGAGAAGGTTGCATCAGACTAGTCATTGCATCAGCCAGTGTCAAGGGTTAATTGACAGCTGGGATATGGTGTGATTGATTCATGTGATCTGCTGAATCTGTATTTAAAGAGTGTCTGTACAGTATGTTTTTCTCTCCTGTGTGATGTATTTCTGAACGTGTTACGTTTCGTGAGTATTTCCTGTATGTCTTGATCCTGTAAATATCTACCTCAAAGTAAAGTTATATTCGTGTTTGCTAAAATTACTGCAGTGTTTTATTCCTAATCCTGTGGAGCATTATTATTATTCCTGCTATAAAGTTTAACTCAGTATGCTGGAAACATCCGCTAAATATCTGCTATCTCCAGGCTTTGCTTTCAACTGAGCTGTGTGAGCCAAAGAGGAGAAGTCAGTAACTTCTAACAGTTTTTTCCAAGCTCAACTTGTTTGCAATCCCTGACAGAACCATCAGGAGCAGGCCCTCGGATGACCTCAGTGACCGGGCAGGTTGGTAAGGGAGAAGGTGCTCTCTCAGGTATCCTGGTCCCAAGTTGTTTAGGAGCCCTCTGGGTTGTACCTATAAGAACATAAGAGCCCTGCAGGATCACACCAAGGTTCCATCTTATCCAGCCTTCTGTTCACACAGGGGCCAACCAGCTGCCCACGGGAAACCACAAGCAGGACAAGAATGCAACAGCACCCTGACGACCATGTTCCCCAGCAACTGGTGTATATAGGCTTACTGCCTCTGATACTGGAGGTCAGGTAGCACAGCGTCATTATTTATTTATTTATTTATTTATTACATTTTTATACCGCCCAATAGCCGAAGCTCTCTGGGCGGTTCACAAAAATTAAAATCATCATAAAACAACCAACAAGTTAAAAATACAAATACAAAATACAATATAAAAAGCACAACCAGGATAAAACCACGCAGCAAAATTGATATAAGGTTAAAATACAGAGTTAAAACAGTATAATTTAAATTTAAGTTAAAATTAAGTGTTAAAATACTGAGTGAATAAAAAGGTCTTCAGCTGGCGACGAAAGGAGTACAGTGTAGGCGCCAGGCGGACCTCTCTGGGGAGCTCATTCCACAACCGGGGTGCCACAGCGGAGAAAGCCCTCCTCCTAGTAGCCACCTGCCTCACTTCCTTTGGCAGGGGCTCACGGAGAAGGGCCCCTGTAGATGATCTTAAGGTCCGGGTAGGTACATATGGGAGGAGGCGTTCCTTCAAATAACCTGGCCCCAAACCGTTTAGGGCTTTAAATGTCAATACCAGCACTTTGAATCGGGCCCGGACCTGGACTGGCAGCCAATGAAGCTGGAGAAGGACTGGCGTAATGTGATCTCGCCAGCCAGTCCCTGTTAGTAAACAGGCTGCCCTGTTTTGTACCAGCTGAAGCTTCCGGACCGTTTTCAAAGGCAGCCCCACGTATAACGCATTGCAGTAATCCAAACGAGAGGTTATCAGAGCATGGATAACTGTAGCTAGGCTATCACTGTCCAGATAAGGGCGCAGTTGGTATATCAGCCTAAGCTGATAAAAGGTGCTCTTTGCCACTGAGTTCACCTGTGCCTCAAGTGACAGTTCTGGATCGAAGAGCACCCCCAAACTACGGACCCGATCCTTTAGAGAGAGTGCAACCCCGTCCAGGACAGGGCAAACATCACCTCATCATTAGTGTCTGCCTCAAACCAAGGGGGACATTGGTCCATCTAGTCCAGTATTGTAAACACTGACTGGCAACAGTGGAACTCCACGGTTTAAGGCAGGGTTCTTTCCTAGCCCTGCCTGGAGAAGCCAGAGATCGAACTTGGAACTTTCTGCGTACAAAGCACATGGTGCACCACTGAGACACCGCATAATGTTAGTCCTATTTAGAGGAGACCCATTGAAATGAATGGGACTTAAGTTAGAAGAATGTTAGAACCCAGGCCTGTAACTAACTTAAAAGTTTGGGGGTGGGAGAGATGGGGGAGATCATTTGGTTTACTTTTTAAAGACAAAATTGCAAACTGTTTATTAGTTTTTTAAAAAAAAAAATCAGGAGGGCAGAGAAAATTTGGGGGGGGGGCAGGCCCCCTAATCCCTCCTCCTGGCTACAGGCCCCCTAGGACGCCCTGTCTGGATGCACCCCAGTTTTCTTAAAAGGGGATCACTGACTGACGCTGGGCAATAAATAAATAAAGTGTCCTGAAAATCTACGAAAGGGCAAATGTGGGCTGGGCTGATGTCGAGCGCATTTTGCAACCCACTGCAAGAGAACGAGAAACCTCGCTTTCGAAAGAAAAGGAAAGCAACAGCCACTGACCCCAAGTGCTGACAGTGGCGGCTGGTGGCTCCGACGTCAGCGGGGCTGTGAATCCCTCCTGGATTTCAGTCGGAAAAGGCCAGAAAGAGCGATCCAAAGTGCTGAATCCTTTTTGGGGGCTAAGGCTCGGCACCACAGATAGCTCCGTTAGAGTTCTGGCCGGCTCCGACTGAAACCCAGGGCGGGTTCCCAGCCCCGCTGACATCGGAGCCACCAGCCTCTACTGCTCGAAAGCCTACCTTCGACGTGAAATGAGGAAGCCGCCCCCCACCGGAGCTGGCATCGCCCTTTTAAGACTTATTTTCTCTCCCTCCCTCCCTCCCCGCACTCCATCTCCCACCCACTCACTCGTCGGTCCATCCAAGGTAGAGGCTTTTCTCGCGGGGGCTCTGGCACAAAGCGCCCGGCGCACCTCCCCGGCCGCCGAGCAGCAGCTGTTCGCGGCGCTCAGTCCGGGCTGCTGCTGCTGCTTCCTAACGAAGGGCAACACTCACTCCGGCGAGGCCGTGGGGAGCGGAGATGGGGGACGGCAGGTCCGGCTGAAGCTCGCCCGAGGTGCCGCTTGCCCGACGGGGAGGTCCCCCCACGAGCCTCGGGAAGGATGGGATGTTGCACCGGGCGCTGCACTTTGATTTTCCTCTGCACTTTACAGCTGGTAAGTGGCGGCGATCCGGGGCTCCTTCCTGGGGAAAATGCTTGGGACCCATCCCCGGGAAAAGTCCTCTGGGGACTCCGGGAAACGGCCCACGGTCTCCCGGTGTGGTATCCCTGGAGTTTTGTCTTCTTTTTGGCCGGTTGTGGCATTCTGCCCCCGGGCCCCATCATCCCCACTTACATCTGGATCAAGTCATTTATTTATTTATTTTATTTTATTTTATTTATTTATTATTACATTCCTATCCTGTTTTCCCACCCCACCCCTTCGCAAGGAACTCTGGTCCGTTTTATCGTAACACAACAACCCCATGAGGTAGTCTAGAACGAATTTGAATGCTGATCCTGCCTCGTTTCTGAACCATAGGCTGGGATACTCTTCTCCTCCTTTCTCCTTCTCCTTCTCCTCCTCCTCCTCCTCCTCCTCCTCTTCCTCTTCTAAAGGAAAGTGTTTAGAAGGAATAGAGCTCTGGACTCCTACAGTCCTGGACTCCTTTCCTCTAAGCCTGCTTTGCCCATCTAAAGTGTAGCTTTGTGGATCCTGGACAGAGCCTTGCACACCGCCAATGTCCAAATGTCTTTGGAGGCTAGATCTACACTACTGCTTTATAGCATTATTGAAGCACACTGATAACTGTTGGGCACAGTTACACAGTCCATACACCGCTTCCATGGAGTTATTCCTGCTATTTATGTTATCGAAAATATTGCAACAGATGTCATTGTGTGTCCTACCAGGTATAAATCCGCGAGAGGGATATAGCGTTACCAGGATGGGACAGTAATGATTTGACACAGGGTGTAGATCTGCCCGGAGTGACCCAGTTAAATTCAAATTGCATCCGTACCTTTCCGTCCCTCCCCTATAACAGGGCCACCCCCTCCACTTAAAAAGCCACTCCAAATTAATCCAGAATAACAAACCCCCCACCGGCTGGAGTACTGCTAATTTGTAGCAAGGGTGAGAATTCTCCTTTCTCACTTGGGGTGGGTGGGGATAGAGTAGTGGAGGGGGGGTTGCATTTGCACGGTCACAATTGCTTCAAGTGGATTAGTTTCCCCTTAACATGCTTTAAAACCACCTTTTAACATTCTGGTCACAGTGATTAAAGAGCAGTAGAAGTAAAAGCAGATTTTTAGACAGCCCCACCCCATCACCCACCCCATCACCCACCCCTACCCGGTTAAGTTATTTGTATGCTTGGAGAGTGTCAGATTTGTTCCAGATAAATGAAGCCTACGATTTTGTGCTTCGTAGGCAATCAGACATAGCCAGCCTATGATATCCTACTATCTTGTGCATGTGGCATAGGATCATACACTACAATCTTGTGCATGTGGCATAGGCAATATATAAACAGTCAGATATATCCAGCCCACGATATCCTACCATCTTCTGCATGTGGCATAGGCAATATATAGACAGTCAGACATATCCAGCCTTCTAACAACACTTTCAGGTATCTGCCTGTGTGTACACTGTTTAAAATGTGCTGAAGGCTGGCAGATCTCTGGTAAATCATTCCAGTATAGACCACTTAAAGCCAGCCCTATAACCCCTTCCTGCATTGAATTTTCCCTTCACCTACCTTCCTAACAGGGGGGAAATTGCCCAGAATTAATGGGACATTAGAAAACAACAACAACAACAACAAAACACCTCTTGGTAAAATAGTAAGACAGTTTTATTCATTTGTTTTAAAATCAGCAAGGTGGGATCCATAACGTACGGGCATACTTAAATTGGTTTCTGACCCCCCCAAATGGCCTTGTAGAACGGATGGCTTTTAGATGGAGTACAACTTCTTTTTCTCCAAAGTGACAAAATGTCCATCTCACCTTTGAATTGTTTCTCATATATATATATATATATATATATATATATATATATATATATATATAATTTTGGGGGACAGCTGCATGCAAACTTCAAAAAGAATTGTCTGGTCCTTTTGTGTGTGTCAGAGAGAGCTTTCTGTCACTTGCTACATAAATCAACTCGATTTAGTGCGGCAGATTCATATCCAGCCCCAAAGGAAAGGTAGAAAGACGGTTTCCAAACAAAATTTGGGCTGCCAAATTCCTTCAAGAATCCTTGTGTTTTGGGGGACGGTGGGGAAGGGCAACCTCAGAACTGGCCACCTTTTACTTTTCGTAGGTTGGTGTTGTTGTTGTTTACATATTTTTTTCTTAGTTTCCTCTAAGTGTTTTTTTAAATGATTTCTTTCTTTATTCTAACTGACAGAAAGTGGTGGGAATTGGGATCGGCTGTTGTTTTATTTCTTTAAGAACAGGCGTGGTGTAGTAATTCAGTTTGAGTTGAAACTGGAATTGAATGTCCATCCTCCCTCCCTCTCTCTTTCTCTCTGCAAAGGGAAGGGTTGGAAGTTCCAGGCATATTCACTGGAATAGTCATGATGGGAAAAGCTGCCAAAGGTCATCATTTATATTGAGTAGTATATAAGGCTCTATTGAGTGTGTTAATTCTTTTTCCCTGTTAGGCTGCACAGCATGTGCTTGGCCAGCGGGGCTGGGATCCGTGCCAGTTTGAAACAAACAGCTTAAAACATTCTCAAGCTTTACAGATTGGGAAAAGTACAGTAGATGGTTTGGGGAGGGGAGGGGAGGGGAGGGGAGGGGGGGAGTTAATTCTGGCCTGAACTGTGTGACATGGATGGCAGCTTCCTGTAGAAATTGTGTGGGGGGGGGCACCCCTTGCACCGCACCCCTTTAGGCATTCTACATACTTGCTGGTGGTGGTCAGTGATAAACAAAGGTCTGGCTGTTTTATGATTGTCTGTACATTGAGCTTTCAGCTGGAGGTTCCCCTACATGTCAATTTCTAATGGGTGCCAGGGTCTCCCTCTCCTTAAAAGGGCAATGGCTTGTGTGCTCTCCTGGTTTTATTATGAAGTTGAGATGTAGTTCTCCAAATCCGCTTTGTTTTCAAACTGGAATCATTCGCTCTTCCTTAGATAGGGTGACCCTATGAAAAGGAGGACAGGGCTCCTGTATGTTTAACAGTTGCATAGAAAAGGGAATTTCAGCAGGGGTCATTTGTATATATGGAGAACCTGGTGAAATTCCCTCTTCATCACCACAGTTAAAGCTGCAGGAGCTATACTAGAGTGACCAGATTTAAAAGAGGGCAGGGCACCTGCAGTTTTAACTGTTGTGCTGAACAGGAAATTTCACCAGGTTCTCCATATATACAAGAGATCACATTACGCCAGTCCTTTTGCAACTTCATTGGCTGCCAGTCCAGGTCCGGGCCCAATTCACAGTGCTGGTATTGACATTTAAAGCCCTAAACGGTTTGGGGCCAGGTTATCTGAAGGAACGCCTCCTCCCATATGTACCTACCCGGACCTTAAGATCATCTACAGGGGCCCTTCTCCGTGAGCCCCTGCCAAAGGAAGTGAGGCAGGTGGCTGCCAGGAGGAGGGCCTTCTCTGCTGTGGCACCCCGGTTGTGGAACGAGCTCCCCAGAGAGGTCCGCCTGGCGCCTACACTGTACTCCTTTCGTCGCCAGCTGAAGACCTTTTTATTCATTCAGTATTTTAACACTTAATTTTAACTTAAATTTAAATTTTACTGTTTTAACTCTGTATTTTAATCTTATATCAACTTTGCTGTGTGGTTTTATCCTGGTTGCGCTTTTTATACTGTATTTCGTAATTGTGTTTTAACCTGTTGGGTGTTTTACTGTGGTTTTAATTTTTGTGAACCGCCCAGAGAGCTTTGGCTATTGGGCGGTATAAAAATGTAATAAATAAATAAAATAAATAAATAAATAAATGACACCTGCTGAAATTCCCTTTTCTATGCAACTGTTAAAGATACAGGAGCCCTGTCCTCCTTTTCATATGGTCACCCTACCTTAGGGGAGGCATGACTTTAAATAAACAGATTGTAAGTTAATGTCAGAATAAGGTGCTATGGAGTTTAAAAGTATACATGAAGTAGGGTGACCCTATGAAAAGGAGGACAGGGCTCCTGTGTCTTTAACAGTTGTATTGAAAAGGGAATTTCAGCAGGTGTCATTTGAATATATGGGGAACCTGGTGAAATTTCCTCTTCATCGCAACATTTAAAGCTGCAGGTGCCCTGCCCTCTTTTAAATCTGGTCACTCTAATATAGTTCCTGCAGCTTCAACTGCTGTGAAGAAGAGGAAATTTCCCCAGGTTCCCTATATATACAAATGACACCTGCTGAAATTCCCTTTTCTATGCAACTGTTAAAGATACAGGAGCCCTGTCCTCCTTTTCATATGGTCACCCTACATGAAGTTTTGGCTGGGGATAAATATCTTTTGGCTGGTATAGAAATGAAATAAATAAATACATTTTATCCACTGCGGCTGTTGTTTGTTGTGTGTCATCAGTAAACTCAGTCTGAAAGTGTTCTTTTTAAAACTGAAAGCATCAATATAAAATGTGGAAGGAGGAAAGAACTTAAATGTAAAACAACAAGGATAGCTGTACTGGTCCACGAGAAAATAATCCCAAAATCCACAGTTGAGCAATACCTTGATTAGCACCATCCAAAATTTCACCCGAAAAAGGAACAAGCTTTCAGGTTCTCCAGAACTCTTCATCAGCCTAGGTGGTACAAAAAAAGCAGGGGATAGCAGAAGAAACAGTAAAGCCCCCAAATTTGACCAGGTGTTGTGGCCACTAAGTCTCAAAATGGAGATTTGCAGTCTGAATGAATTAACCAGTGGTAGGTGTTGCAGGTATCCGGTTGCACTCAGCATTACATTACTGAAATGTAAGAGAGAGAAACAGGCTGTTCCATGTTTTACGCATCAAGATAAACACTAATGTTCCGTTTATGCGCACTCTATATTAAATGAGGCCTACACAATTAGAGAGAGAAAGAGAGATTGAGAGTATGTTGATCTTGGACCGTCTTGTCATTTAAATATTATAATTGCCCATTGGCCCATAATGTGCATAATTGCATCATTTGGCTCTTCTCTCAACTCCTTTCCCATCCCCCAGTAACTGCTGTAGCTGGTCTTCACTTTTGACAAGCGTGGGAGTTCTCTGGTATCCAAGATACTCAGACAAAGAACCTCAGGCATGTTTTTTAAAAAGAGACAGAAAGCGGGCGAAAGAGAGACCCTCCTTATGGGCTCGCTCATTTTCTCAAGCCAGTTTTAGATGCCATCACCTTAGAGACTTCCCACGGCATTTGCCTTAGTAAAACCAGCGAGGTCAAAAATGTAAAGTTTGGGGATTTCTAAAGAACTCCATCCAGCTCCCTGCCCAAGCCTCTCTCCGCTCCTCCTTGGTTTTCTCTCTGAAGAGTGAGATCATAAATTATTGGCAAAGCTCCCAGTAAGTTACTGGGTGAAGCCGTGAAATTTTGCTTAGCGTGGTTCCAACCACTCTGGTTACAGTGTGTGACATCATGCATCAGGCTGACAACACCACTGCATGGGCAACATCATGATCCAATGAATCTTGTATTATTATTATTATTATTATTATTATTATTATTAAAAAGAAGGAGCAGGGAGATGCCCATTCATTAATGACAATGAGGCGACCCCTCTTTGTCCTTCTCCCTGTCTGTTTCACCAGGGGCTTTGAACTCTCTGTGTTCATTGTTCAGGTTTTCCCTGACAACAATGTGAAACCGCCTGGGATAGGGAGGAGGAAGGATTTTTCAAAAGCACCCTACCCATGAGTGCCAAGTCGCCTTGTCTAATGCTTCAGGCATGCTCCTTGGCTTGCAAAGAGCCAAGTCTTTTCTTTATCCTTGCCTTTTTCCTGGCAGGAGACCCTACAAGTGTCTTTCTCTCTTTCTGTTGACGGTTCCCATTCCACGCTCGGGTCTCATTTTTTAAAAACTTTTTTGTTCACGTTGGAGAAGACGGTATAGTGTAGTGCAGTAGTGAGGAAGATGTGTCCCTCCAGTTGGACTACAACTCCCATCAGCCCCTGCCAGCACAGCCAATGGTGAGGCATGATGGCAGCTGCAGTCCATTAATGTCTGGTGTAGTGGCTGAGAGATGAAGGCCTGGTTTATACATGCGGTAATATGAGACATGGTAGAATAAGCATTTAAACAGGGGCGCTGCTCTCTCCTCTGAATACTTGTAGGTAGAGCCAAGGTGAGCACAGCCCTGCTTGCCTTGATCCTGTGAGTGTGACTGCTGCATGATAAACCTGCAGGCAAGGTGCGTCCTATCATCCCTGGGCATAACTCCACCCAAGTTGCTCCAACTGCATTATGCCAATTGAGCAGAGTTGCCAGGCCAGGTGGAGATTCAATGGGGTGGAGCCTGGGAGCTACGAGGAGGTGCCTCATTGGGTCAAGGGTGGAGCTTGGCTGGTTGGATGGAAACTGGCGGGGGGGGGGGGTAATGGCACTTGGGGGACAGGGGAGAATCTGTCTGTGCTTGGTGGTTCATGGTCAGAGCTAGCCCTCCCATGAAGCTAGCCCTCCCTACCCAGAGCTAGCCCTCCCTACCCAGTGCCTGTTTGCATTCTCTTCCCCTCCTTATCGCTTTACTATGATTTTAATAGAATGTAAGCCTATGCGGCAGGGTCTTGCGATTTACTGTTTTACTCTGTACAGCACCATGTACATAGATGGTGCTATATAAATAAATAAATAAATAAATAATAATAATAATAATAATAATAAGTAGGGTGAAGCGCCTGCCTCAGGTGGTGGAGTAGGATGAGCAGTGAATTACATGCTCCTCCTCCTCCTCCACCAGAAGCTCTCTCCGCCCAATGCTGGGCAGATGCTGCTGGGCGGATGCTCTCAGAGCCCCACCGGCTACTCTCCCACAATGGGAGAGTGAAGCCAATGGGGCACTGCAGCTGCTGCCCAAAAATGGATGCTCCAGAGAGCCCCGGTGGCCCTGTTCTCCCCATACGACCAATGCCGCAAGGGTACAGCAACCATCGAGGCTGTCCAGAATGGCCACCTGCCCTCCGGCCCACTCCGAGTATCCTCCCAGGGTGATTCAGAGGGTGGGAGGGCAGGTGGTCTCTCTGAAGAGCTCCACCGGCTGTAGAAAGTGGTTGGTGTGGCTCAGCCAGGCCCAAACGCCTGGCTCTGAAGGGTCCTTTCTTAGAGCCAGGCATTGTAGCCAGGGGGCGGGGGAGATGGCATGTGGGGCTGGGGGCGGGGGTGCAGAATGAAGCAGAGGGCAGGAGAGATCTGGCACAGGGTGGGTGGGAGAAGCAGTAGGAGTTGCAGCAAAGGCACGTGTTGGCCCTGCTCAGGGTGAAGAAATTACGGATAGAGCAAATAGTGAAAACTCCTCATCCAGCCTGAAAATAGCCTGCCTCTTTGGATTCGTCTCTGAGATGTCTGGGTAGCTATTTTGCTATTCACTCTGCCCTTCATGTCCACCTCTGTCTCCACCACTTTCCACCACTCCTGCCACCAGGCACCGCCCCTTGAGCTCCCTCAAAGCTCCATGATCCCCTTGAATCTTGGGGGCTGCACCTCCTGGGGCCTGGGGACCCTGCTCACTTGGCGTACAGCTATTTATTTATTTATTTATTTATTGCATTTCTATACCGCCCAATAGCCGGAGCTCTCTGGGCGGTTCACAAAAATTAAAAACATTCAAAGTATAAAACAACAGTATAAAACCATAATATAAAATACAATATAAAAGCTCAACCAGATAAAAACAGCAGCAATGCAAAATTACAAATTTAAAACCATGTTATTTAAAATTTATAGATTGTTAAAATGTTGGGAGAATAAAAAGGTCTTCACCTGGCGTCTAAAAGCGTATAATGTAGGTGCCAAGCGAACCTCCTTAGGGAGCTCATTCCACAGCCGGGGTGCCACAGCAGAGAAGGCCCTCCTCCTGATAGCCACCTGCCTCACTTCCTGTGGCAGGGGCTCACGGAGAAGGACCCCTGAGGATGACCTTAGGGTCCGGGCAGGTACATATGGGAGGAGGCGTTCCTTCAGATAACTTGTTGAATCCAGCTGGGCAGAATTACAGGGCTGATCCATCCTTATTGGGTTTTTTAGATTTTGATGGCAAGTTTGTCAAGTTCCTGCAGCCCCAGATCCAGGTTCTGGAGGTCCTTTGGGAAAGACTCCCTCAATAGGTTCACTCCCTCAGTGAATCGACCTTCTCACCACGATCGTCACCCGCTGCTATTGCTTCTCCTCCTCCTTCTCATTATTACTACCGCTTCTTTGCTTGACACGCAGAGAACCCGGGAGCAAGTAGACAGTGGGATCTCCTGCCCCTCCTCCTCACCATCACCACTGTTGTCTGGACCAGAGAGAGAGGCAGGTGAACAACCAGGTTGCCATGGTGAAGAGGAGGAGCAAGCCCAGCAGGTCCTTCTCAGTGGGCTCCTGCTGGAACGTGGGCCATCAGGTGCCCAACCATGCCGACCTTGATGGGTTTCGGCCATGAGCTCCACTCATCCATCCTGCCTCCACACGGTTCGTGCCACTTGGAAGGTTAAGCAGACACACTATTTTCAACCCCAACAGACGTCGGTCAAGGAAAAAAATCGTGAGCCCCCCTCTAATCCATTCTGCCTGTTTAAGGTTAGCCTAACACGTTCCCTTGGGTTTCGTGTCTTCTTAAGAAGGGTGCCATGGGAAAATACTTCAGCCTCACCTCCCTGCCCCCTAATGTAAACCTCCCATCTTCCCTAAGAATCTGGACAATTAGACTTCATAAGATTTGTTGATACTGTGAAGGTTTTGGATGCCAAGTGAAAGTCTGGACTTAATTTTGCAGATGCTCTTAAGAGGCCCAGCCAGGCTGCAGCCCACTCCCATTTGCTCTCATTAGCATGGAGAATAGGATCTCGAGGTGCAGTCCCCGTCCCCCCCCCCCTTGCTGAAATGAACCAGAAAGACCCATCAAGGCAGCATTTCTGTTTCACATACTTATTTTTTCTCCCTTTGCAAGTTCTGGAAACCATAAGGTCCTCTTTTTCTTTTCTTTTTACGCAATGATCATGTCTGAGCCAATTATACATTGTACGGGGGATATTAAATGCCTGTCTTGGGAGGTAGGTCATGGGAAAACGTGGAGATCGCAAAGCCAAGTCAACTCATGGGTGGAAAGGTCGACTGATAAACTGAAGAAATGGGTCCCAGAACAGTGCAGGTGTGAAAGGGCGTTCAGGCTGCGTTAAACCAAGGTCGATGCTGTTTGGGCAAATGAGGCCTGTGATGATGACAACGTCTGAAAACCTTGGGCTGAGCACCAATTCTGACACCATGTTTTCTCTTCACGAAAGAATATGTGAGGATGACTAAATGTGGATGCTATGAAGCCGCAATGCTCATGGGACCTTTAGGAGAAATCTACATCACTTTTGGATTCCAACATAGCATTTTTGCGATTCAGTCTGCTGTTCCTCTGTCTTATTTATTACACTTAGCTCCCACCTTTTCTCCATGGAGCTCAAGGCAGCATACATGGCTCTCCCCACCATGTTATCCTCACAACAGGCCTGCAAGGTAGGTTAGGCTTGTTGGAAAATCTGGTGTGACTTACAGCAGAGTTGCTTTAGATAGAGGAGGCGTGGCAACACAGCATTTCATGTTGGAAGCAATAAACGCAGGCGAGAGCCTGTTTAAAAGAAGTCCAAATCAATGTACTTCTATTAGTTATTTTATATACATCATCAGAGAAGTCTATCTTATATGGTTTAACTACAAGCACCCCTTAAAGCTGGGTGGCTGAGTATAAATGAGCAACGGCATGAGATATGGTTACTTGCTCCTTCAGGTAGAGAGCTGCATAGTTCTTCTTGCAGAAACAGAGGAAGAAAAGGGAAAAAGAAGAGGAAGGGGAAGGAGCAAGAATTAGGAACTGATCAACCTACAGGGCCTTCTCTATCGCCCCCTGGTGTCTGGAGTTGTTCCTACAATCCAACAAGGCTGAAAGAGAATGACTGAGCCTAGGGTACCCAGTGAAATTCATGGACAAATAGAAATTTGAATAATATCATGACCATATCATGTAATTTCCTTACATTGTTTAAATTTAAATGGGAACCCCCCCCAAAGTGACTGAAAACTATTGACAAACTAATACATTTTAGCAACCCAAAGAACTGTGCATGATATGCTGACAACTATTCATCTACGACTTTGAAACAGGCCCACTTGCATAATATTGCATTTGCAATTGTCATCCATTCATTGGTACTAATGAACTTACGAAAGGGATTTTTTTTCCATTGCAAAATAAAGCACGGGATAATTTCCCAGAAACTATTCCATCCCACACCACTTCAGATGGAAATCACATTTTTAGACGCTTCTCTACCATAAAAAAACTCCTTAAGAAAATAAATAGTGGCCTTTACTATTTTTCAGATGGGAGCCGCTTTGGCAAAATAAATTCAATGTGAGAGCCACCCACCTCCCCGGTGCTTGTAGTACTTGCAAGATTTTAAAATGAAACACAGAGACTGACTTGTAAGGAACAAACTTTACTTAGCAGGGTGCTGCTACTAGGGTGACCATACGGAAAGGAGGACAGGGCTCCTGTATTTTTAACAGTTGCAGAGAAAAAGGAATTTCAGCAGGTGTCATTTGTACGCATGCAGCACCTGGTGAAATTCCTTCTTCATCACAACAGTTAAAGCTGCAGGAGACCTGCCTTCTTGACCAGATGCAGTGGCCAACCAGATTCCTCTGGGGACTTCCACAAGCTAGACATTGGGTCCTGGACCAAGACATCTCTCCAAACCCCAGTGTTTTCCAACTTTTGCTAGAGACAAAGGCCTCGCTCCCTTATGGCGGTAAACTTGAGTCTCTAGGCTGTGCTGTTTCAGACTGCAAGAGGAGGCTCATATGACCACCATATAGCAGGGCATTACATTCCCTCCCTCCACATAGAAAACTAGGTGTCAGGGAGTGTTGCCATGGGAGTGTTTTCAGAGAAGTGACCCCACCTCCCCACATGGATTAGGAGGCGGTACAAGTCTACAAGAAGGCTTTACCATGTCAGAAACCGTGCATTTAAAACAACAACAAAAACCCACATTGAGTCTTAGTCAGGGTGACCCTATGAAAAGGAGGACAGGGCTCCTGTATCTTTAACGGTTGCATAGAAAAGGGAATTTCAGCAGGTGTCATTTGTATATATGGAGAACCTGGTGAATTTCCCTCTTCATCACAACAGTTAAAGCTGCAGGAGCTATACTAGAGTGACCAGATTTAAAAGAGGGCAGGGCACCTGCAGCTTTAACTGCTGTGATGAAGAGGGAATTTCACCAGGTTCCCCATATATACAAATGAGACGTGCTGAAATTTCCTTTTCAATACAACCGTTAAAGATACAGGAGCCCTGTCCTCCTTTTCATAGGGTCACCCTAGTCTTAGTTCAAACCTATCACCTTTCCCCTGGGCCATAACCTCTTGCTCAGCTCCACCCCCAGCCTGGACATCTTTCCATCAGACACAAGGCCTAGATGCATTTGCTTCCTAATTGAAGTCTGCTAATGGTCTCCTTTGTGCCAAAAAAAAAAAGGGGGGGGGAGGAGAAAAAAGGACAGCCCTCCGGATGGTGCATAATCCAGACAGAGCCTTCCGACTGCACTGATCGCATGACCCCCTTTCCTGGAGATTGTTCCATCTGCCACCTTCACCGCAGGCTCCCATCTGCTTGGTGATCAGGTGCCTATGAATACAACAGCACCAGGTGGGATGTTTGGTGGGGGGGATATTGCAAAAGGTCTCTAACTAATTATCTGCACACACATATGCACACATTATTTAAACAACCAACAGTTTTTGTCATTTTGGTGAGAGTAAACATAGACACACACACACGCAGATAGGTTTTATTACACGTATATAAAATATAACTAACTTGGAAATAAACAGGTGTTCTATCATTGGCAGGCAAATTGTGTGTTTTGTTGTCGGTGTCATGAACAAATGGCATTCCCCAATGCTTCCCGGGAACCGTATGCAGTTCTGAATATGCGCCTGCATCATGTGCTGAGAGAATAGCGGCATGCAAGCTCCCTAACTTTAGCTTAGAAAAAAAGGAGGCTTAGGGGAGACAGAGGTGTACAAAATTATGGATGGTACGAGACTGCAGATAGGGAAACATTCTTCTCCGTCTCTAGAACTCAATGGGGTCATCCCATGAAGCGGATTGGTGGGAGATCCAGGACAAATAAAAGGAAGGACTTCTTCACACAGCGCATAGTTAAATTATGGAACTCACCACCACAAGATGTAGTGCTGGCCACCAATCTGGATGGCTTTAAAAGAGGGTTGGATAAATTCCTGGAGGCGAAGGCTATCCATGGCTACTAGCCCTGATGGTTGTGTGCTATCTTCAGTATTCGAGGCAGTAAGCCTGTGTGCACCAGTTGCTGGGGAATATGGGTGGGAGGTTGCTGTTGCAGCATGTCCTGTGTGTTGGTCCCTGGCCGATGGCTGGTTGGCCACTGTGTGAACAGAGTGCTGGACTAGATGGACCCTTGGTCTGATCCAGCAGGGCTCTTCTTATGTTCTTAACTTACTTTCCTAACAGGTTTGAGGTGTGGAGTTTCCTTTCCCTGCCAGGGAAAATAATATGACATTTCTGAAATTTCACAGACAATTCAGCTGTCTTGTGGAGTTTGTGGAGTGGTTAGACTGAGGCATTTATCTCGCTGGGTGACCTTGGGCCTGTCGCTCTTTCTCTGATTCCCTGCCTAATCTACCTACGAGGGATATTGTGAAGATAAAATGGGGGACCACGTACACGGCCTTGAGTTCCTTAGAATAAGGGTGGGGTTGGGGGTATTTTTTTTCTCTTTTAAAAAGGTTCATTTCAAATTTTTAAACTGCTGACCACTTGTTTTAAAGCTCAGGCTTTTCTCAGCTATGCCACTTTAACTAACAAGCCCATAGCAATTCTGCAGACATGAATAATACACAGAGAGAAGTCAGGGAAAGAGAGGTCCTCCAAGGTTCCTGAGTTTACTAAAGGCCAACATATTTCGGAAATGCATTTCTTCCATCTTCGGTGGCAATCATGGCTCCAGGCCATTCCTGAGTCACCGTGATTCTAATTTCCCACAATGCCTTGAGGCCACAGAATGTAAAGTAGGGTGACCATATGGAAAGGAGGGCAGGGCTCCTGCATCTTTAACAGTTGTATAGAAAAAGGGGATTTCAGCAGGTGTCCTTTGTATGCATGCAGCACCTGGTGAAATGCCCTCTTCACCACAGTTAAAGCTGAGTACAGATAGATTGACCAGATACAAAAGAAGGCAGGGCTCCTGCAGCTTTAACTGTTGTGAAGAAGAGGGAATTTCACCAGGTTCTCCATATATACAAATGACACCTGCTGAAATTTGTTTTTCTATAAAACTGTTAAAGATATAGGAGCCCGGTCCTCCTTTCCATATGGTCACCCTAAGCAAAGGTGGGACTGGTGCCAGTAGTGGGGTCTGGCAAGGCAGTGGATCACTGGCTGCTGCCCATGGATACGAGGTGGTGACATCAGCCCTGTGTTTCCATTGCCTGCAACTTTGGAAGTCTTATTTGATTGATTGATTGATTGATTGATTGTATTTCTGATTTCATTCTCCCCTTCCACATTTATTACATTTATATACAGCCCAATGGCAAAAACTCTCTGGGGAGTTTACATAGATTAAAACCCTAAAACTATAACGTAAAATGTAATGTAAAAACATTTGCATACCAAAAAAGAAGAAGAAAAGAAACAATTTTGCACAATTAACAATAAACATTCCAGGACACATTAAAAATCTTGTAATATGCTGTCATATGCCAAGGAGTAGAGGGAAGTCTTAACCTGGTACCAGGCAGGTCTTACTGGCGAGAGTGTTCCATCACTGGGGGGCTAACACCGAGAAGGTCCCCTCCTTTATTGCCATCCTTCGAACCTCCATCGCAGACGGCACTTGGAAGAGGGCCTTTCTGAAGCTAACTAAGAAGGTTTTAGAAAAAAATCAGAAAAATAAAGTATTTAAAACAACATTAAAAAAAACAAAAAACACAGTACCAACCATTTTAAAAGGCAAATTAAAAAGATGTGTCTTGACCTCCTGCCTGAATGCAGAGTCACAACCCTACTGGGGCTGTGCTGTCTTGGCAGGGGGAGGGGGCTAGGGGTTGATGGGAGTTGTAATCCAGCACATAAAATCCGCCTGAGGTTTTTATTATATTAAGTGGTATAGAAGTTTCACAAATAAATAAATAAATAAATAAAAATGATGGAGGGCAGGTGGAGGAAGGCTGCTTGGAGAAAAAGAATGGGGAGTTGGGGGTGATGCCCAGTGAGAAGATTTTGAAAAAATCTTGGCATAGGCCAGGTTATTTCTTTTCTTGCAAAACGTTCATTTCAATGAAGTTTGTGCCAGAGAATCTCCTGATGAGTGGTGCGTCTCCAAATTATTATTATTATTATTATTATTATTATTATTATTATTATTTATAGCACCATCAGTGTACATGGTGCTGTACATAGTAAAAGAATAAAGGATGATTCACACATGCGTGTACATCACTTGACTTCTCATCCCCTGCTTACCGGACCCAATGGGAGGCTGGTAGCGCCAATGTCAGTGGGGATGGTGAATCCACTCTGGGTTTCAGTCAGAAGCGGTCAAAACTCTAAAGGTGCAGAGCAGGAGTTCTGGCTGGCTCTGAGTAAAACCCGGAGTGGATTCACCACCCACTGACATGGAGCACCCATCCCCCACTGAAGTCTGGACTTTTGATGATTCACAGCAAAATGTGAGCACTGATTCCATGAATGAAGCACAAAATGATGAGCCTTTGATATTGGTGATGTTTGGCCTGCCATGGTTTATTATTCACACATGCAGGTTACCTCTTAAGTGCGATCGTCACCCAGTGATGAACTATGCGGGTGTGAAGTTCGTGTTAATACTGGTAAAAAGCCTTCTCAGAAATGATGGCTATGCGGTGATAAAGTGCAGTTATATTGAAAATAACATTGTGGGGCACTTGCCCCTTACAATCATTTAGCAGTAACAAAGAAAAGTTCTCCATTTTTCTCAGACAAACATTTATGGTTTTGGCTTTTACTGGAATGTGGTCAGGTTTTGGTGTTACCTGCTTTTATGCAGTTTCCTGGTTGTTGCTGTCTTTAAATTTGATCCGTGTCAGTACGGTTCCCATTCTTTTACTGATGTTCTTTTGCCTTTGAAATATGAACTCTTTTGCATTTCCTCTGGGAAGGAAAAGTGCATTTATAAATCTTAAAATAAATCCATTAGATGAATAACATGGGAGAGCCATGCCAGCGGTCTTTTAAGAACGTAAGAAGGGCCATATTGGATCACACCAAAAACCAATAGACCTAGCATTCTCGTTCCACAATGGCCGACCAGATCAACATGGGAAGCCCGTAACGGAACACGATTGCAAAAACGCTCTCCTGCTCCTAGTAACTGGTATAGAGAGGTATACTGCATCTGATACTGTAGGTATAGCCATCATGATGAGTTCTACCAAAACTGAACTCCTTGGAGTAAATGGAGGATGCAAGTGACTGAAGATAAAAAGTGCAGGTTGTGGCCTGCTGAGGACTGGCTCAGCTCACATACAGGTGGCCTCTTGAAGCACAACTGCGTGGACTTATTTGCATGAGTCACTTCCTTCATGGTAAAGAACACATTTCAACAAACAATGGAGGAGGAGGAGGAGGAGGAGGAGGAGGAGGAGGAGAAGGAGAAGGAGAAGGAGAAGAAGAAGAAGAAGAAGAAGAAGAAGAAGAAGAAGAAGAAGAAGAAGAAGAAGAAGAAGAAGATTATTTGTGCTGGCATGGTGTCCATCACCTAAACCTTGTGGGGTTCTGTTGACATAAATGGCTTTACATTCAAGTGGCCACCCATCTGGCATGTGTGTGTGTGTGTGTGTGTACTGAGCTGAAGAAAGTCACGTTATGGACTGTTTCAACGGATCTATTGAGGCCTAAGATGATGATGATGATTTATTACATTTATATACCACCCCATAGCCGAAGCTCTCTGGGCGGTTTACAAAGATTAAAACATGGAACGTTAAAAACAAAATGTAAAACAATAAAAGCATAAAAACAGATTACATACAATATCCATCTATTCTAGGTCAGTTAAAAACTCAACATATGCTGTTAAATGCCTGGAAGAAGAGAAAAGTCTTGACCTGGCGCCAAAAAGATAGCAATGTTGGCACCAGGTGAGCCTTGTCGGGGAGATCATTCCATAATTGGGGGGGGGGCACCATTGAGAAGGCCCTCTCCCTTTTTTTCATCCTCTGAGCTTTCCTCGGAGTAGGCACCCAGAGGAGAACCTTAGATGTTGAGCGCAGTGTACGGGTAGGTTCATGTCAGGAGAGGCGTTCCATCAGGTATTGTGGTCCCAAGCCGTTTAAGGCTTTATAGGTTAAAACCAGCACCTTGAATTGGGACTGCTAGGAAACGAACGTACAGTCAATAGCGTAGTGCATTGGTTCTGAAACCGTATTCCTAGGATCCCTTGGGTTTCCTTAAAGGCTAATCCAGGATTACTCAGTGCAAAGATCCACACCGTGCAGCCTTGGCTAGTAGGGCCTACTGGCACCAATGCCATTTAAATTTCCCTACAATGCCCTGGAGCACCCAATAATCCATGGCATTCTGGGAAATTTTAAGTGGTGCCTCATAGCTGCCTTCCGCTACTACCAGATGAGCCTGTGTCTTGGACACAAGAGGGTAGCCACCACAACGGCACCTACAATATCTCTTGTTTTTCTGGCTCCAAGCAGGAAATTCAGGATGCATCAGTAAAGTGCAGGCACTCGTCATCACAGTCCCCAAAGGAGAGCCCCAAAATTCAAGCAGATGTGTGGATCCATACCAACTAAGCAGTTTTCATTTCCATCACATAAGCAGGTCTTTTGCAAAGCTAAGGGGTCTTAACTGCCCGTTCAAGACCAAGACACCCCAAAATATTTCGTATTATAACAGGAATAGCTCACAACTCTAAATTATTACTGGGGAAATCCTCCACCACCCCTTCCACCGCTGCTTCTCTGAGGATCACAGCTAAGCTCAGAGGGAAATAGGAATTCTGAGTGTGGGTGGCAGATAACGTCAAGACGCCTGCAAATACGACAATGCAGTGCTGTGTCGCTCTGCACTCTGGCTCCACTACCCCATTGCAGGAAATACAAGAGAAGGCAACCTTTTAGACACGTTGGCATTATCTATCCTCTTCTCAGCTGGCTATATAGATCTGCTTACCGTCCACCATTTCACAAAAGAAAACAGGAGCCCTCGGTTGTGCACTTTTAAAACCACTATTCTCACGCCCCAGGTCTTTCCACCCCACTAACACACTGCTGCAGACGCTTCTTTTGGGTTTCCAGTTTACTCTGCAATAGCCTCTCCTTCAAGGATCTGAAATGCAAGAGGGGGTGTTCATTCTATAGGTTAAAGAAAGGCATACCATTAAACAACGATACCATAAGCGTCCTACAACTTCACGCTTAGCTGTCCAAAATGTCTCCTGGGCAGGATCTACACTACTTTTTTATAATGGCTTATAACGATTTTGACAACGGTTGGGGCCCATGACACATTACGTACACTGTTTTCAAATCACTTTCAAAGTGTTATTTATTTATTTATTTATTTATTTATTTATTTTATTGCACTTATATACCATCCCCATAGCCAGGGCTCTCTGGGCGGTTTACGGAAATTCTAAAATTAAGATAAAAACAAGTATACAAAATTTAAAATTTTAAAACACAGAACATACACACATAAAGCATTAAAAGCTGTTAAAAACTAAACATGTGGGTGATTAAGATGTGCCGCCATATGCCTGGGCAAAGAGGAAAGTCTTAACCTGGCGCCGGAAAGATAGCAGCGTTGGTACCAGGTGAGCCTCGTCAGGGAGATCGTTCCATAGTCTGGGGGCCACCACCGAAAAGGCCCTGTCCCTCATTGCCATACTCCGAGCCTCTCTCAGAGTAGGCACCCGGAGGAGGACCTTAGATGTTGAACGTAGTGACCGGGTATATTCACGTCGGGAGAGGCGTTCTGTCAGGTATTGTGGTCCCAAGCCGTGTAAGGCTTTGTAGGTTGTTTGGTGTCAATCTGGCCCTGTATACTACATGATGCCTTAGTGTTCATGTGCATTTGTTTACATGCGTATGCACAAGAGGCAAGATGAGATTTTCCTCTGCTCTAGTCTAGGCCAAATGCACAAGAAGCCAAAACATAAAGAACGGCAGCTCCGGTAACTCTGTGCTAACAAAATGGTTAAAAGGGAAAAATGTAGGGAGCATAAGAAAGGAATCCCAGAAAACTGGATCAATAAAGGCCTGCTGGAGCGCACGCAGCTGACGCGCTTGCTCTGGCTTATGAGGCTCTTGGTGCAATGAGCCTGTTAATCTCTGAGGTGCCGTAAGACCACTTTTATGAACCTAAATAAATAATGATTATGGTGATCAGCAGCCCCAAAGGCCTCAGCTGGAGCAAAGCAACATATGGTGCCTCCCATTAAAGAGCTCCCACACCCTTTCCAAGTGTCCTCTTTCTACGCAGGCCCTGCTTACGCTGCTTTGTAACAACGGTTTCCCTCTTGAGTGATAGATTGACTAGGCCCAAATCCATTGCCTCAAGTAGTTCCCTTAGGCCGTAAGGGCCAAATGCAAGATGGGGTCAGGAGGGCAGCCTTGATACACCCCTGTCCTTTACCGCTCCACATCTCCTAGATGCAGTGTGGATGAATCGAGATTGGTGAGGCCATAGCTCAGTATGATAGAGCACTCGCTTTGTGTGCAGAAGTTTCCAGGTTCAATCCCCGGCTTCTCCAGGTAGGGCAAGGAAAGAATCATCCCTGTTACTCTGCAAAGCTGCTGCCAGTTAGTGTTGGCAATACTGGGCTGGATGGACAAACGGTCTGAGTCTGTTTAAAGAAGCTTCCTGCGTTCCCGTTTAGCAGCCTTCCCCTGGTCTGGTGCACTCGAAGCGTTTTGGACTACAACAGCCAGCGCTCCTGACCAATGTTCATGTTGACAGGGGCCGACGGGAACTTAGTGGCAGAGGTTAGCGTGTGTGTCTCCATTGCACTCTGCAGTCCCAGGGAAGTTGGAGCAGAATGTTCTTTCTGGCAAGGAGCAGAGAGCCAAACCCCCTGCATCCCCATCCTGTCTACTTCGACCAGGGATGCCTCTCAAGGATTTTAGGCATGGATTGTTCTCAGCGTTCTTGCCTGACATTGTTTAACTGGAGGTGGTGGGTACTGAGTTTACCACCCTCACCCCGGTTCCAATCCATAATAAATCAGCTAAGCCCATATGGATCGCTCAAGCTACCCACTGCCTGGCATACGCAGGTTTGGATCTAGGCCATTTTAGGAACATGAATCGGGGAGTTCAGGGCTCCACAAAAATAGCATTTGGCTGTGACTTGTGTGACAAGCGGCCAAAAGAAGAAGAAAAAAGGCGTGGTTATAGAATATGGCCTCTGGCAAGTGTCTGCAACAAGCCAGCGATTGTGTGTTCCGCAGGGGATCTATAATGCCCCTTTTGTTTCATTTTCCTAGAGGACAGTGACGCTAGAAGTAGCAAGTCCTGTTCCCCTGCCAAATAGACATTTGCAAGTCTGTGAACTGGGATGGAGCAAATTCTTGAATGGATGATTCGAGTGGGGGTGTGGGGAAAGATGACAGGCCAATAAATCTCCGTGTTAGAGATGATTCGCGTGATTAGCCTGCTGATCACATGCTGGCACTTCTGTGAGGTGTGTGTGTGTGTAACGCAGCCTTCTTCAACTTGGTTCTCTCTCATCATTCCTAACCGTGTGAAGGGAGAATGGGGGTTGCTCAAGCTCCCAGCAGTGTAGGCAGGGACAATCAGTTGCCAAGGTAGGCTGCTCCCACCCCTTACATCCACCTCAGCCCAAGTCAGGGGACTCTGGCTTACAGGACCCTCTGGGGCTTAAGAAAGAAGAGTCAAAATTGGCACCTTCTATTTCGAAGCCCTAGTGCCTGAAACTTTAAACAGTAGCAATAACTCAACAGAAGGCTCTGGATTTAGTAGCAGGGTTTACTTGGAAGGAAGCGCACTCGGCCCCTGAAATAGGTTGAAGTATTTGCAATGGGGAGGAGGAGGAAAAGAAGAAAAAAATTAACCAAAGGCATAGAAGAACCAGATGGGAGTTGCAGTCCAATACACCTGGAGGGCACTAGGTTGGGGAAGGCCAGTGTAAGGGGTATGTTGACCAGATGTTCTGCAACATCTGTGGAGATGGTGATTCACCAGGGCCTCTTCCAGTGGAGGCTGGTGTCTCAGATTTCTGTGGGGCTACAAATCTGCTCCAGGTTTCATTCAGTACCTTGGATAGCTCCTTTAGCGATCTGACTGAAACCCGGAGCAGAATTCATGGCCCCATTGACCTCAGTGCCACCAGCCTCCACTTGGCTCATAAATAGCTGCTCACACAAGCGGTCCACAAACTCGCACGATGAGGCCCCAGCTTAGTAGCACAGTGCATGCTTTGTTCATATTATGCCAGAACTTTGTTAGTGGCTCCCAGTCTGTTTCTGGGCTCAATTCAAAGTGCTGCTCTGATGGGGCTTGGAAGAGGGGCGTACTTGTGTAACAAGATGATATATTTATCCCTGTCCATCATTAGTTACAGAAGGGAGATGGAAACCCCAGCAGAAACTGACTCAGGGAATTGACTTTCAGGACTTCAATTCATAGAATCATAGAATAGTAGAGTTGGAAGGGGCCTACAAGGCCATCTAGTCCAACCCCCTGCTCAATGCAGGAATCAACCTTAAAGCATACCTGACAGATGGCTGTCCAGCTGCCTCTTGAAGGCCTCAAGTGTGGGAGAAACAGGTTTTTTCGGTTTGCAATGGTTTTCCAATCCATGGAATCTTGTGAGAGGGCTCATCTACACCAAGCAGGATATTCCACTATAAAAGCGGTACATAAAAGGCAAGAGCCACACGACTGCTTTATAGTGGTATTGAAGTGCCCTGACAACTCTTGGGGCCCATTGAGACATTCCATATACCACTTTCATACTGCTATATGCTGCTTGGTGTGGCTCCTGCCTTTTATATACCGCTTTCATAGTGGAATATCCTGCTTGGTGTAGATGAGCCCTAAGTGTGTCACTCTGCTCTTATCCTGCTTGCATAAGTAGGCTGTTTCTATTAGCATGGCTGTTTTGGTTCCTTTTTGCAAAAGCGGGCCACCAATGTGTCTTCTGAACCAACCCTCAGTTCAAGATGCTGAACATAATTTGTCACAGGCCTCTTATTGGATGGGCTGCTCTTATCTGGCACTATCAGTGCTGAACTAAATGTGCCCAATGAGAGATGCTGGACATTATGACTGCCTGGAAGTCTTATGCCAGCCTGCAAAAGAAGCCCTTTTTGCTAATGAATAACACAGGGGCAGGCAAAAGGCCTTCTAGTAGACGTGGATGCTTTGCAGTAGATCAGCTAGGTTGTCTGACTAATTGTTTAATAGAAACATCCCCCACCCCCCACAAAATTGGGCTGTTAAAATGAAGAAAGCTTGTGGGAGACTAGGAGTGAGTGTGTGTGTAAGTGTGAAAAGATGGTGAGCTCAGTTTTTGGTACTGAAAACAGATTCCTGGGCTGAGCATGTGTTTAGAGGAAACCTGGTTCTTAATTTGTAATCAGGGGTGCAGAACTTCATCCTGAGAGTTGAATTCCGTTTTAGAGAACTCTCAGGGGCTGCATTCCAGGGGTGGGTGGGGCTAAGGCAAAAGAGGCGGAGCTAAAATATGCCGGTAGCTAAGCCTGAAGAGAGGCATTTCAACATTTTGGAACGGAGTGAGGGGAGGTGCGACGTTACACCAATACTAGGCCCGCCACATAAACCCTTCTCAGGCCAAGCACCACCCCTTGAAAACCTGAGGGAGAGTTAAACCAAACCTTCCCCCTATCTATGAGGGAAACAGGTTTGATATAGGATCTGTTTTTAAATGTACTGTGGGTATATTCTGGTGAGGGTGTTTGACAACTGAGGCCATAGCTAGACCTAAGGTTTATGCCTGGATCGTCCAGGGGTCAAACCTGTTCATCTAGGTGACACACAGGGGATCCAGTGCTCAGGCAGGGGCGAACCCTGGATGAGCCCAGGATAAACCTTAGGTCTAGCTGTGGCCTGTGAGGCAGATAAATAATGCCAAGCTGACACGTGGTATTTGGTAGTAACAAAATAATAAACATTTATTGTTACGTTAAAAGCTTTAAATGAAAATATAACGCTTCCAATCCTGCTTGTTCCAAACTTCCCACTCGCCAACTACTTCTCTCTCCTCACACCAATCCTAAATCCCTAGCAATCAATCTCCTCTCACGCCACAGACAATTCCAATCTCCACTCCCAACCAAACTCAGCAACCCAACATACTCTCTCCTCCCCAAAGTCACTCTTTATATACTCCTTCCCCCACCCTACCTGTTACATCACAAACCACACCCACCCAGTTCTAACATTCCATACTCACCAGACATACTAAATCAGATGCATACAGGACATTCAGTTTTGGAGTAATGTCACAGGAGGAGATGCACAAAGGCCAGGAATCCACCTAACAGTTGGTGGTTGGGAGAAAGAGGATGCATGCAAGGGAACTGTAGAGGGACTGATTGGGACCCCGGTTTTAAATGTATGCCTGCCTTGTCCATCCCCACAAACTTCTGATCTTTGAAATGCATCCCTTTGTAAAACTAAAAAGGTATAATTAAAATTAGTTATTTGTGGGGAAATAATAAAATATATATATAAAAATAGGTGCACCATGTTGGATCTGGCTCTAGTGGGTGGATCTAAGGATTCTAATGAAAAACAATTTATTTATTTATATATTTATTACATTTTTATACCGCCCAATAGCCGAAGCTCTCTGGGCGGTTCACAAAAATTAAAACCATAACAAAACAACCAACAGGTTAAAAACACAAATACAAAATACAGTATAAAAAGCACCACCAGGATAAAACCATGCAGCAAAAATGGATGTAAGATTAAAATACAGAGTTAGAACAGTAAAATTTAAATTTAAGTTAAAATTAAGGGTTAAAATACTGAGACAATAGAAAAGGTCTTCAGCTGGCGACGAAAGGAGTACAGTGTAGGCGCCAGGCCTACACAACAACAATAGCAACAACCCCAAAATAAATCCTGCAAGCCTGACGTCTGCCTATCCCTGAAATATTGCATAGGTCACTCTTCCCCAACCTGGTGCCCTCCAGATGTGTTGGACTACAACTACCTTCATGTCCAGCCAGCACGGCCAGTGGGAATGATGGGAGTTGCAGTCCAGCACATCTGGAGAGCATCAGGTTGGAGAAAGCTGACATTAGTAGACCCTGGTTATAGTCCTACAATTATGGAAGGAGGAATTTTGCATGTGCCCAGAGACATTTTATTGCTTAATTATAATCATTTTTAATAATTATTATAATTTCAAATATTGCAGAGCTGAGGACGGTAATTCAGAACAGCTTATGGGAGGGAGAACCTGGCTTAAAATTAAGCCCTTATTATCTTCTTCTTTTTTACAAGGTCCCTATGATACGAGGTTGGCTCCCTACTCTCTTCTAAAGTGGTTGGTTCTCTTTTGAATAAAACATAAAGCGGCTGATTGGGAAGGGGGCAGTTTGCGAGGACAACAGAGGTGCACAGAATGGGACACACACACACACCCCATGCGTGACGCAAGGGACCGCTGCAAGCAGAAACGTAATTGGAGCATTGGTTGGTTGGAGGCCAGAAACGCACACAGAACAATAGAGTCGGCCATCGAGCGCACTGCTGAGGGAACGGGGGGAACCTAAACTAAGTGCCTAGGATGACAGGGGAGATAAATGAGGTTCTTCATCGAATGAGCAGTACGTAAGCAGTGCTGCATAAATATTAGTAGTTACGCAGCCTAACCACACTGCTCTCCGCTTCTCTAAGGGGCTAGCTACATGATACGCACGAATGTTCGGAACGGTGAACTCCTATTTATTTATTTATTTATTACATTTTTACACCGCCCAATAGCTGAAGCTCTCTGGGCGGTTCACAAAAATTAAAACCATGAAGAGCATAGTAAAACAACCAAAATTCTAAAAACCCAAATACAATATACAATATAAAAAGCACAACCAGGGTAAAACCACCCAGCAGAAATTGATATAGGTTAAAATACGGAATTAAAACAGCAAAGTTTAAATTTAAGTTAAATTAGATGGTAAAATACTGAGAAAATAAAAAGGATTTCAGCAGGCGACGGAAGGAGTACAGTGTAGGCGCCAGGCGGACCTCTCTGGGGAGCTCATTCCACAACCGGGGTGCCACAGCGGAGAAAGCCCTCTTCCTAGTAGCCACCTGCCTCACTTCCTTTGGCAGGGGCTCACGGAGAAGGGCCCCTGTGGATGATCTTAAGGTCCAGGCAGGTACATATGGGAGGAGGCGTTCCTTCAAATAACCTGGCCCCAAGCCAGACTCCTAGAGTCTTCTTTCTTCCCAGGAAGGCAGAATATAAAGCCCAGAAAAAGGGAATGCAGGAAGATGAGTTGGAGCATCGGGCCAGCCTCCTGCACCTTGCGATTCCCCTGTTGGCTGGGGACAATGGGAGCTGTAGTCCAACACCAAGTGCTGAAAGGCTGCTTTAGGGTGTAACAAGTGACACCGTTTCCAAGTAAAGAGCCATTTAAAAACTCCTGTTTGTGGATTTCCGCCCGGTGCCTCCTGCCTCCCTCGATGGCTGCAGTCTCTCAGGATTTCCCTGGTTCCACCTCAGTTCTCTCCAGAATGCTCACAGGATCTTTCTGGATCTGCTATGGTGTGTGTGTGTGTGTGTGTGTGTGTGTGTGTGTGTGTGTGAGAGAGAGAGAGAGAGAGAGAGAGAGAGAGAGAGAGAGAGAGAGAGAGAGAGAGAGAGAGACTGACTTGGGTGGTGTCAGGACTGGAGCCCACCACTGCCGTTCTTCCCAAGGGATGCTGGGAGGGGATTGGGCTCTATGCTGTCACCACCCCATCCTGCCCTGAAAGCGTGAACTGCAGGGACTCACCCCCAGCTAACCAGCCAAGGAAGTCTCCTTCCTTCCACAGGAAGGCCAAAGCAGATCACTTGATGCAGGGCCGGCTCCAGGTTTTTGAGGGCACTTGGGCAAGAAACCCTCAACATGCCCATTCTCTCTAACTTCTCCCCACCATGGTCACCACCTGCTGTTGTTCTTCATCCTCTCTCCTATTGCTCCCACTTGCTTGCTGGACTGGCTCCTTCTTTTCAACACCTCCACTGTCTGGGGCAGAGGCAGGTGAACAAGCTGACTGTCATAGGCAAGAGGAAGTGCAAGTCCAGTGGTGGTGGTGGGGCTCTTGTCACACCCTTGCTGGGGTGAGGGCCCTCAACCCTGACTTGATGCTTCCTTCCAGGTCCGGCTTCTTCACTGGGCCGAGCAATTAGGAGACTTGCCGTTGCGTTGGCTAAGGAGGGCTTGTGCCATCCTCCTATTCTGCTTTTTCTTCTTTATTCATCCATCCCTCTGGCCTGGGAGAGAGGAGCAATTGGACAAAGATGGCTGTGAGGAAGAGGAGGAGGAGCAGCAATTGCAACTACCACCACCACCTTGGCAAGCAAACAGCCAGCAGCAACGATGGTCCGGAGGCAGGGAAGGAGGAGATTTTGCCTCAGGGCCCACCAAAACCTGGAAGCGGACATTTTCCTCTTTGCCCACCCCACACCCAGTCTATTGTCCTGGCCTTCCCAAAGCCTAAGCAGGCTTTGAGAAAGAACATCACTGTCACACAATGATGAGGCAGGCAAATGTTTCTGGTGTTAGAGGAGAGTCGGCTGACATAATACGACAAGGCCGAAGAGAAGCCTGTGGCAATCACTGACACTGAGAGGGAGGGATATGACCAGAGCGTGAACTCCTGGTGTTTTGCCGAGAGGCTGGAGATGAAGGAGTCAGATACGGTGAACTCTTTCTTCACGGTCACCCGTGTGACTTCCTAAAGGAAAGGAAAGCTGGTTTGTTATGGCCCCCCATCCAAAGTCACACTCCCTTTCGCATCCCTTGAGAAAATAAACATCGCTTCACAGGTCACTGAGGTGTTGCTTGCTCCATTTGCCAGCAAAAACAGAATCGGGGCCTGCGTGAAGTACATATGACATACATTTATTCTTAGAAATGACAGAGCCTTTACTTCTTCCATTCCCACGCAAAAAGATGCTGACTAGCATTTGTTACAAAATTGACAGAACCGCACATTTTATTTGTCCCTCTGTGCTCCTCGCACGCCAAATTAGTTCCCACTGTTGTTCCTTGGAAGAGCAGAATTGGTCTGGCAGTAACTAGAGGCAGACTGCCCCATATATCTCAAATCATGTCTGGAATGAATCTTTGTTCATCTTCTTGGGGTGGGGCCCATGGATGGAACGTTCCTTTGGCAATCAGGGGAATTCCTGCTGTAAGGTCTTCCAGCTGACTTCTGTGATCATGAGGGCTAGCAATTCATGTTTCTTTGTTTTTAAATATCTGGTTGTTATGCAGCACAATCCTGTATATGTTTACCCAGAAGTAAGTCCCACCTGCCTGTGGGTCCCTGGTCAACAGCTGGTTGGCCACTCTTTGAACGGAGTGCTGGACTAGATGGACCCTTGGTCTGATCCAGCATGGTTCTTCTCATGTGGATTCCTGCACTGAGCAGGGGGTTGGGCTCGATGGCCTTATAAGCCCCTTCCAACTCCACTATTCTATGATTCTATGATATAACTTACTCCCAGCAAAGTATGCCTGGGGCTGCAACGTGAGGTTTGGATTTTCAAAAACCCAGATGATCCTATATCCAATAGGGCAAGGAAGGGCAGAAGGTTGATCAGGTTCTAGTGGTGATTTGTAGTAGATTGTCAAAGGTTACTTTTCCCTGTCCCTTGCCAAAGCATTGTTTGCTGAAAAAGTACGCTTGGGGCGAAACCAGGAGTGGGGTTTTGTGTGAGAGGTCTTAAGAACTTGGTTCTGATACTGATCACAAATTCCTGGGCTCCATTTACTGTTCAAATATGATCTTCCTTTGTGCATGCCCTGCGAAAAGAAGCATGTCTCTTGCTGCCACCACCACCACATCCAATTTGACCCTCAGAAAAATTGCTCTGGAGGGTGGTCAGGGGCTGTGGGGATCATGGTCAGGAGGTCTAGTGGGGACAGACAGGGCTTAATTTGTGTTATCTCTAGTTTCTGTTACAGGCAGGGCTGATCCTACCATTAGGCTGATTTTGGCTGCCTCAGGGAAGCTGATTTTGGGTGTCATGACAGAACAGCAAAATTGTTTGCTACTGAATTTGCTTTAATTGTATCTTTACTCTTAGGTGGCATCTGAGTCCTCTGCCACCTGCATCACCTCTCTTATTCCAGATCTGAGATTGGAGATAACAGTGGGGATTCCTTGGGGGGGGGGGAGAATCCCTCCATAGAGTGGAGCTTGGAATTTAAGTGTTGTTGTAACACGTAGCGCTGTCCATAAAACACGTATGAGTCTCTCTCTAGGTTTGTCTGCATGCCTGAGTGTTGCTGATGCAGGATTGAAGAGCAGGACAGGGCTCCTGTATCTTTAACAGATGCATAGAAAAGGGAATTTCACCAGGTTCTCCATATATACAAATGACACCTCCTGAAATTCTCTTTTCTATGCAACTGTTAAAGATACAGGAGCCCTGTCCTGCTTTTCCTTTGGTCACCCTAACTGTTATATAGTTAAATTTTCATTCTAGCAGGTTCAGATTGCAGAAAAGCAGGTTCAGATTGCAAAAAAGATTGCAGGTTCAGTCCAAGCATCATAGAATCATAGAATCGTAGAGTTGAAAGGGGCCTGAAAGGCCATTGAGTCCAACCCACTGCTCAATGCAGGAATCCACCTTAAAGTATACTTGACAGATGACTGTCAAGCTGCATATTGAATTCCTCTAGTGTGGGAGAACCCACTATCTCCCTAAGAATTTGGTTCCATTTTCATGCTGCTCTAACAATCAGGATGTTTTTCCTGATGTCCAGCCAGAATCTGGCTTCCTGTAACTTCTCATTGTTCTGTGTCCCACACTCTGGGATGACCGAGAAGAGATCCTGGCCCTCCTCAGTGTGACAACCTTTCAAGTCCTTGAACAGTGCTAGCATGTCTCCCCTCAGTCTTCTCCAGGCTAAATGAGCCCAGTTCTTTCAGTTTCTCCTCATAGGGCTTTGTTTCCAGACCCCTGATCATCCTCGTTGCCCTCCTCTGAACCCCTTACAGCTTGGCTGCATCCTTCTTGGAGTGTGGTGTCCAGAACTGGACACAGTACTTGAGATGAGGTGTAAGCAATGCTGAAGAAAGGGGAACCATCACGCAATTTGGAAACTATACTTCTGTTAATGCAGCCCAAAATAACATTTGCTTTTTTGCAGCCACATCACACTTGGCTCATATTCAGCTTGTGATCTACAACAATTCCAAGATCCTTCTCACTTGTAGTATTGCTGAGCCAAGGATCCCTCATCTGTAACTGTTCATTTGGTTCCTTTTTCCTAGGTGCAGAACTTGTCATTTATCTCTATTAAATTTCATTCTGTTGTTTTCAGCCCAGCACTCCAGCCTATCAAGACCACTTTGAAGTTTGTTTCTGTCTTCCAGGGTATTAACTATCCCACCCAATTTTGTGTCATCTGCAAATTTGATAAGCGTTCCCTGCATCTCCTTGTCCAAAGTATTAATAAAGATGGTGAAGAGCACTGGGCCCAGGACTGAACCCTGTGGTACCCCACTCGTTACCTCCCCCCAGTTTGAGGACGAACCATTGATACACACTCTTTGAGTCTGAGTCTGTAGCCAACTGTGGATCCACCTAATCTTCAGCTAGAACAAGGAAAGACTCCTGTCTGAAATCCTAGTGAGCTGCTGCCAGTCAACGTCAACATTATTGAGCTAGATGGGTCAAGGGTCTGACTCAGTTATAAGACAGATTCAGATGATGCTATGTACCTTCCGGCCTGAGTGCACAAAATACCCTTTTTGACTGAACTGCATGTCAGAAAAAACTATGGGGCTGGGCCAGCCTAGGACATGCCATCCTGCCCCCACCACTGTCCCCATGCATTGTTTGAATGTGTGGAGGGAAATGTCCGAAAGGGACTGTATTTTGGCCATTACCCTATTTCTTCAATTCTAAGATGCACTTTTCCCCCCATATAAACATCTCTAAAAATGGGGTGCGTCTTAGAATCGCTGGTGTGTCTTAGGTTTTTTTTTTTCCTGTTGGTGGTACTGAAATTAGTGTGCGTCTTACAATCGAAGAAATACGGTAGTTTGTAATTGTATGCACACTTAACTGGTAGTAAGCTGAAATACACGTAGCAGGACTTACTTCCAAGTAAATTAAATCATATCAGGGAAGGGCAGAAAATTATTATTATTTATTTATTTATTTATTTATTTATTTATTTATATAGCACCATTAATGTACATGGTGCTGTACAGAGTAAAACAACAAATAGCAAGACCTTGCTGCATAGGCTTACATTCTAATAAAACCATAATAAAGCAATAAGGAGGGTTATTATTATTATTATTATTATTATTATTATTATTATTATTATTATTATTTTATCAAGGGTAGCAATCTCTTATTGCATTCTCTCCCCACCCCCACTTTGCTCAGCCAGTCTCTAATGAATTTCCTTCGTTTGCCTGACATGGGCTTGATTTGTAATGTAAATTACCAGGCCCAGCATAGAGACGGGAGCTCTGCAGGGTTCTAATTACAGTTTTCATTAAAACTCCGTCTGTTTCGAACATCCGAGCAGTTCTGGGGCTGCAGTGGTAGCGAGAGGAAATTAAAGCGGCGCATCTCTGCTTAGCTGCAGAGGACATAAAGGGTCAACAAGGCCCAGCTGCTTGCAAGAAAGCAAACCGGAATCCATCTCTCTCCACCACCTCCCTGCCTTGTGGGCAAAGTTTAGGGGGAGAAAAATTAGTTCACATTGACTGATCCTTCTCTCGCACACATACGACGGTCCCTGTGCCCTAATGGTGCAGAGAGGTCTCTCAGAAAGGGCCTGGGTTTTTCTTTTTTCCTTCCTTTATTTTTAAATCTAGCAATCCATTCTTGACCTAATTAGGGGGATTAAGGCATTCCAGCTCTGCCTAAAACCTGGGAGAGCCGCTCCACTGCTCCTGTAAAGAAATTGGCAGGGCTGCCATCAAGTATGCAGGGTGGGAACAGGATCGGGCCCTTCCCTTTCACGATTGAAGGATTGGCAAAAAAACCATGGAAATTTGGAGGTGCGGAGTGTGTGTGTGTGTGGGAATCCCCTGGATCACTTTGTGTGTTACTCTCAGCGGTGTGGAGGCTGGTTCAAGCTGAGCCCTGTAGTAGTAGTTTTCTTTTTGTTGAGATCAGCTGCCACCCGTGGCTCGTGACACGGATCTGGGTTCAAATCCCTCCCCCAGCTTTGTGTATCCTCCTAATCTTAAGAAGGCAGGAGGCTGTCACCTGTTGGGGAGAAGCTACTTATTTTAAGCTGCAGAAGGAGATTCCAGTTTAAAGGGGCCCTTTTCCAAAATGCTCCATTTCCCCATATCCACAGTTTCTCCTTTCCTCCCTTCTGACAACAGAGACTCAGTATCATTGTGCTGTTTGGGGGCGGGATCACCCACCCACCCCATGCCCCTTCAGAGGTTTTCTTTTTGGTACTCCTGTAAATCTTGGTGTCCAGATTTTGGAGGCTGGGAAGACACCAGCAATGGGTCCCAGTGATGTCACCTGCTTGCTTGCAGGCAGAGAACCAAACAGCAAGCAGTCAGTGGCGTCTGCTGCTCCTTCTTCACACCACCACCATAGGGTGACCATATGAAAAGGAGGACAGGGCTCCTGTACGTTTAACAGTAATGTAGAAAAGGGAATTTCAGCAGGTCTCAATTGAAGAGGGTGAAATTCCCTCATCATCACAACAGTTAAAGCTGCAGAAGCCCTGCCCTCTCTTGTATCTGGCCACTCTACTATAGCTAGCGTAGCTTTAACTGTTGTGATGAAGAGGGAATTACACCCTCTTTAATTGACACCTGCTGCAATTCCCTTTTTTACATTACTGTTAAAGATACAGGAGCCCTGTCCTCCTTTTCATATGGTCACCCTACACCACCATTGCCATGGTCAGAGGGAGGGGCAGCTGAACAAGCAGGCTGCAATGGGGAAGAGGAGGAGCAGGTCTGGGGGACTTTTGTTAGCAGCTCCCCCCCCCCACCGCTAAGGTGTAGGCCCTCATCAGATGCCCAACTATGCCTACCCTTGATTCCGCCCCCCCACCTCCCAATATCCCTTTCTGTTACGCAAGAATAGGGTGACCATGTGAAAAGGAGGACAGGGCTCCTGTATTTTTTAACAGTTGTACAGAAAAGGGAATTTCAGCAGGTGTCATTGTTATGCATGCAGCATCTGGTGGAATCCCCTCTTCATCACAACTGTTAAAGCTGCAGGAGCTTTAATAGAGTGACCTGATACAAAAGAGGGCAGGGCTTCTGCAGGTTTACCTGTTGTGATGAAGAGGGCATTTCACCAGGTGCTGCATGCATACATACAAATGACATCTGCTGAAATTCCCTCCTTGATACAACTGTTAAAAATACAGAAGCCCTGTCCTCCTTTTCATAGGATGGGGAGAGAAAGGGGGAAACCCTAGGATGGGGAGAGAAATGGGAAACCCCCCACACACAAATGCCTGTTTTGCCCCATCCCTTATAAGCTGAAGGAGCTATACTAGTAATTAGAGTGACCAGATACAAAAGAGGGCAGGGCTCCTGCAGCTTTACCTGTTGTGATGAAGAGGGCATTTCACCAGGTGCTGCATGCATACATACAAATGACATCTGCTGAAATTCCCTCCTTGATACAACTATTAAAATACAGAAGCCCTGTCCTCCTTTTCATAGGATGGGGAGAGAAAGGGGGAAACCCTAGGATGGGGAGAGAAATGGGAAACCCCCCCCACACAAATGCCTGTTTTGCTCCACCCATTAAAAGCTGAAGGAGCTATATTAGTAATTAGAGTGACCAGATACAAAAGAGGGCAGGGCTCCTGCAGCTTTACCTATTGTGATGAAGAGGGCATTTCATGAGGTGCTGCATGCACAACAATGACACCTGCTGAAATTCCCTTTTTTATTCAACTGTTAAAGATACAGGAGCCCAGTCCTCCTTTTCATAGGATGGGGAGAGAAAGGGGGGAACCCTAGGATGGGGAGAGAAATGGGAACCCCCCCACACACATAAATGCCTGTTTTGCCCCACACCTTATAAGCTGAAGGAGCTATACTAGTAATTAGTGTGACCAGATACAAAAGAGGGCAGGGCTCCTGCAGCTTTACCTATTGTGATGAAGAGGGCATTTCATGAGGTGCTGCATGCACAACAATGACACCTGCTGAAATTCCCTTTTTTATTCAACTGTTAAAGATACAGGAGCCCAGTCCTCCTTTTCATAGGATGGGGAGAGAAAGGGGGGAACCCTAGGATGGGGAGAGAAATGGGAACCCCCCCACACACATAAATGCCTGTTTTGCCCCACACCTTATAAGCTGAAGGAGCTATACTAGTAATTAGTGTGACCAGATACAAAAGAGGGCAGGGCTCCTGCAGCTTTACCTATTGTGATGAAGAGGGCATTTCATGAGGTGCTGCATGCACAACAATGACACCTGCTGAAATTCCCTTTTTTATTCAACTGTTAAAGATACAGGAGCCCAGTCCTCCTTTTCATAGGATGGGGAGAGAAAGGGGGGAACCCTAGGATGGGGAGAGAAATGGGAACCCCCCCACACACATAAATGCCTGTTTTGCCCCACACCTTATAAGCTGAAGGAGCTATACTAGTAATTAGTGTGACCAGATACAAAAGAGGGCAGGGCTCCTGCAGCTTTACCTATTGTGATGAAGAGGGCATTTCATGAGGTGCTGCATGCACAACAATGACACCTGCTGAAATTCCCTTTTTTATTCAACTGTTAAAGATACAGGAGCCCAGTCCTCCTTTTCATAGGATGGGGAGAGAAAGGGGGGAACCCTAGGATGGGGAGAGAAATGGGAACCCCCCCACACACATAAATGCCTGTTTTGCCCCACCCCTTATAAGCTGAAGGAGCTATACTAGTAATTAGAGTGACCAGATACAAAAGAGGGCAGGGCTCCTGCAGCTTTACCTATTGTGATGAAGAGGGCATTTCATGAGGTGCTGCATGCACAACAATGACACCTGCTGAAATTCCCTTTTTTTATTCAACTGTTAAAGATACAGGAGCCCAGTCCTTCTTTCCGTATGATCACCCTAGACAAGGTTGCAGTGAGGAAGAGAAGGAGCAGGGCTTGGAGAATATTTGCTATTATAATATAGGAATCCAGCTTTCCCAACTCCTTCCCTCTACCCTGGCCATGCCTCCTTCATTTCAGGATGGTTATTCCTTCTAGCTCATAGTTTGTTCAAGGGATCTTTAACTTCACACCGGCTGACCTTGGGCCAGTCACACAATGTCTCAATTTAGCCTACCTCACAGGGTGGTTGTGAAGATAAACTGGGACACCATCCTGAGATCCTCAGAGCAAGAGTGGGACACAAATGTGGTTGATAGATTGATTCAGTAGGTAGTTTGAGGACCTATGTGTATAGTGGTTAGAGCGCTGGACTAGGGAAATGTGGGCTCAGTGCCCACTCAGCAGTGAAGCTCACTATTTAGCCTTTGGCTAGTCACTGTTTCTCAGCCTGTCTACCTCATAGGACTGTTACAAGGATAGATGGGGAGTGAAGGGTGAGATTGCCACATCCTGCCCTGAAGTTCCCTGGAATGTGGGTGGGACACAAATGTGATGGAGAGAGACAGAAAATGTGTAAATTGGACCAGAGGTGTTGCTTGGCCCCTCACAGTGTGTGTAGTCGAGATCTGTGATGTGCTTTAATACTGAGTTGAGAAGATGGGTAGCTTCTGATGGTGGTAGTCTGAGGTTTTGTTCTGGAAGCAGTTGGTTCACACAGACTTTTAACCCTGATCATAGAATAGCAGAGTTGGAAGGGGCCTACAAGGCCATCGAGTCCAACCCCCTGCTCAATGCAGGAATCCACCCTAAAGCATCCCTGACAGATGGTTGTCCAGCTGCCTCTTGAAGGCCTCTAGTGTGGGAGAGCCCACAACCTCCCTAGGTCACTGAGTCCATTGTCGTACTGCTCTAACAGTCAGGAAGTTTTCTGGCTTTCTTTAACTTGAGCCCGTTATTCTGTGTCCTGCACTCTGGGAGGATTGAAGAGATCAGAACCATGTGCTGAAAGCATGTACTCTGCCCTTCTTAAAATATGGGATCCGCTGGGATTGTTTAGCTTGGAGAAGAGGAGGCTGAGGGGAGACATGATAGAGGTGTACAAAATTAGGCATGGTGTGGAGAATGTGGATAGGGGGACATTTTTGTCCCTCTCTCAAAAACTAGAACCCGGGGTCATCCCATGAAGCTGATTGGTGGGAGTTCCAGGACAAATAAAAGGAAGGACTTCTTCACACATCGCATAGTTAAATTATGGAACTCACTACCACAAGATATAGTGCTGGCCACCAATCTGGATGGTTTTAAAACGGGGTTGGATAAATTCCTGGAGGTGAAGGCTATCCTTGAAGGTTGTGTGCTATCTCCACTATTCGAGGCAGTAAGCCTGTGTGCACCAGTTGCTGGGGAACATGGGTGAGAGGGTGCTGTTGCACCATGTCCTGCTTGTTCATCCCTGGCCGATGGCTGGTTGGCCACTGTGTGAACAGAGTGCTGGACTAGATGGACCCTTGGTCTGATCCAGCAGGGCTCTTCTTATGTTCTTATGTGTTAATAGGCACCGCATTGAGCCCCTGACGAATCTCAGATAGACAGACAGACAGACAGACGGACGGACGGACAGACATATATATATATATATATATATATATATATATATATATATATATATATATATATGAAAATATGAATACAAAATACCCCCAAACCAGAAACATACACACACCAAGTCACAATGGCAATATTCTATCAAGGTACAGTTAAAGTCCGGTTTCCTTAAACAGGAATAGAATCACAGGATGTCGCACGGCATGAATATGGGATTCAACTGGTGTGAGGAATCTCTCTGATGGATGTGCAGCAGGTGCATTTGAGAGATGCAGTTGTCGATGTATTGAACAAAAATTCAATATCAGACGAGTTTCTTTCGGGTTTTGAGAAGCTGAGGAGATGCGTTAACTTTTCCATCAGGGCTTTGTGCCACTGGGTAGCCAAGCTGCGCTCATGACAGGCGCTGAGCAGGATGTTGCAGTGGTGGTGGTGGTACAGAATTGTGGCTTTTGTGTGCCTCTATACTATGCGCCCGCAAAGGTTTGCAGAATAAATTATACATAATTAATGGTTATAGACAAGTTTCCTTAAATTGCACAGTGCATTCAAGACTCTAGATATGGCTTCTTTTGACATCTGGTAAAAAGGAACGACATACTTTATGCACTTCCTGAATGATTCCCTCTACTGCGCTCATATATACATGCATAGTAGTAGTAGTAGAAGAAGAAGAAGAAGAAAAGTAGTACGTAAGCAATTGTAGAAATGCAGATTCCCTATTGCTTCACACAAAGCCTTCCCTGATTTGTAAGAGAAAATGTCCATTGTTTCAAATGTATTTGGTTGGTTGGTTGGTTGTGCCATTTATAAAGCATAACATTCTCTGGGTGGCTTACAACAAATAAACGTAAAAATAATTTAAAAACTAAATACGACATAAAACTATAAAACCCAAAAGCAACATAAAATACGACAGCGAAACCCAACTCGTATCAGCCCCTAGAGTTGAAACTAAGTCACGTTTTAAAACGGAGAGGCCAAGACTACACAAATTATTTAAAAGGCCTAGATGGGGGTAAAAAGGGGGGGTGCTGAAGAGGCCTGAGAGATGCACCAGGCAAACCTTTAAACTGGGGTGCCACCACCAAAAAGCCTCTCCCTGGAAGTCACCCCTTTCACGTACTTCAGCAGGGCATTTGCAGCAGGGCCTCCAAAGAATATTGTTAAGGTTTGGGGAGGTACATTGAGAAAAGGCACCCTTTAAGCTGGTCCCAAGCTGTTTAAAAGGCTTCAAAGGTTAAAGCCAGCATTTAAAATTGGGCCCAGAAGTGAACTGGAAGCCAATACAGCTGACAAAAGACGTGTAATATCCTCAACACCCACTTACAATTAGTAATCTAGTGGCCACATGGGCATGAAAGCACATGTGTAAGCCCGAGACACTGTGGACTGGGTCAAAAACTCCCCCAAATTGCCATTACAATTTGAATTGTGTCTTACTGTGCTTTTTGTCAATACAAGAACGTTTTCATGCAGAAAACTGCAGTGAATGAAGAAACAGTGCATACCTGCTCTGGACATTTAATGAATTCACACACACATACACACGTTCCAATAATTCATAGAATCATAGAATAGCAGAGTTGGAAGGGGCCTACGAGGTCATCAAGTCCAACCCCTGCTCAATGCAGGAATCCGCCCTAAAGCATCCCTGACAGATGCTTGTCCAGCTGCCTCTTGAACGCCTCTAGTGTGGGAGAGCCCACAACCTCCCTAGGGAACTGATTCCATTGTCGTACTGCTCTAACAGTCAGGAAGTTTTCCTTCCTGAACAAACCAAATGCATTGAATTGGGATATCAAAGTCAAATCTGTGCAATTTTCTGTGCAACATCATCAAGCGCTTATCCACGAATTTGTAACACTTGCACTAGCCTACATCCTGGAGTGTCTGATTAAGTAGTGTTATAAAGGGATTATTGTCTTGTCATTTCTTGTTTCGCAAGGATATGCAAGCTGTGTGAAATTGGTGTCTGAGCCAGGTAAGTTGCATATTCCATCACCATTCAGAAGGGTGACTTCCTAGAATGACTCGGGGTGGATTGATGGTTCGTTTTTACCAGGCTTTGCAGAAGCTGGTGTCACTTGCACCTTTGAATACCTGGGTGGTGGTGGTGGGGTTGTAATGAGCAAAGTGATAACTCACGAGTCTCACACACACTTCAATCAAGTTTTCCAGTATCTATAGTATGTTACTAGTTGGATACTATGGATGAGAGAAATAGAGCAGTTCAGTTCAGAAATTGCTCCAGGATTCTGAAACCAGTTTACTTCCACCCCATGATTCCACGTTCATATTCTGAAATGTAGCTGGTGGAATATCTGTCCCAACTCCCACAATTGCACAGTGGTGAAATTGTACAAAATATCAGTCGTTTGAGCTTTTGTCACTTTCGGAGTTGGGATGGGGGAAAAGGCTTCCTTTGTTGGAGTCATTGGATTTTCATGGCCAATGTGGTGTAGTGGCTAAAGTGTTGGACTGGGAGTCGGGAGATCTGGGTTCTAGTCCCCCGCTTGGCCATGGAAGCTCACTGGGTGACTTTGGGTCACAGACTCTCAGCCCAGCCTACCTCACAGGGTTGTTGTTGTGAGTATAAAAATGGAGAGGAGGAGGATTATGTACGCTGCCTTGGGTTCCTTGGAGGACAAAAGGCGGGATCTAAATGCAATAATAAAACAAAAATATATATTTGAGGCTGGGGGGAGGGATCTGTTTTTGTAATTTGCCCGATTGTGCAACGGTGCACCATTTCATCATCGTGCAATTGCACAATTTTGCACACACACCCTCAAGCTCTTTCAAAACATTTGGCAGTTCAGTTCCCCCCCTTCCCACAGGAAAATTCCACAAATACCCCTCTGGATTCCAGCTGGATTCTACCCTGCTAAATTCCATTCTGGAAACCATTCCAGAAGTATGTAACTGAAAATCTGTGGCAAAATCCACTTGAGACAGATTGTGTTACCATCTCTACTGGGTATGCACTACAGAAGCGCCATTGACATGTGTCTTCTTTTGCCTTTGCTTCATCTGATGTTTTATTGGCTACACAACATTCCATTTAATTCCATCTTCTTCAGCGGTACATTTCTGCTTTCTTGTTTGCAACTCTTCTCTCTACTTCATTGGGGTTGATTCACGTGACCGTTCTGCCTCTGTGATGCGATGCCTAGGCCTGGTGTCGACTCCAGGCTTTTGAGAGCCGTTGGGCAGGGTTGTGTTGTCTCAATATACCCCTCCCTCAAAAAGTCTACCTCCTCGCCACCATTATTAGCAGCTGTTCTTGCTCTGCCTCCTCTTCTCGTCATTGGCACCAGTCGCTTGCTTGACAGGCACAGGGCCGGTGCCAGACTATTTTGCGCTCTAGGCAAGGTGAGCTACTTTCACACACCCTGCCCAAATGCCAACTTTGATTTTTAAGAACATATGTTTCCTGGAAAAAATAAGAAGCACAAAACTTGAAACTGCTAAATTTATTTTAAAGTGCAAGAAATATGTCATGCCAATTATAGCAAACAAATTAGAAAGGAACGTCTATGGGTCTAAAATGCATTATTTAATAGGAATATCACCTCCAAATCATCCCCCCAACTCACACGCGTGCGCACACACACACTCAACTTCACTCACTCCAAACAAACACACGCATGAACACATGCATTCACTCAAAGACCCCATGCACCCCATTCACCCATACATTCTCTCTCTCTCTCTGTCTTCTGGGCGCGTTCTGGAAGTCCGGACGTGGAGCCGCCCCACCCCCACCCCAGCATTCCTGGCTTCGTTTTGGCTGGGCGGGCGCGGGGCGCCATCTTGCCCGCCTAGGCCCAGCTGAATTCTCGGGCTGGGCCGGCTCACAGCCAAACCCGCGTGAGTGCTGCGCTGTGCCCGGCGCCCCTCTTAGCTTGGCACTCTAGGCGGCTGCCTGAGTGGCCTCTATGGTAGCACCTGCCCTGGACAGGCAGAGAGCCAATGAGCAAGTAGGAAGTGCCATTTCCTGCTCCTCCTTCTCGCCATAATTACCGTTGTCTGTGCCAGAGCGAGGGCTGAAACAAGTTGCAGTAGCAAGGAGGAGCAACTCCAGGGAGGTCCTACTGGGGCATGTGCGCTTAGTAGGCCTACCCTTGACGCCAGACCTGCCTAGGCCCTACCCTATTGTAGAGAGCCTTCATGGAAAGCCATTGTTTCCCTCATTTTACATGTGATGTTTAAAGGGAGGGAAATCATGGCTCTACTGGTGTTATCCATAGGAAGTCCCCAAATGTTTAGGAATGTATGCCAGGGAGTCACAGCCAGCCAGAGTCAACAGTACCGCTCCAGATACATAGGCAAATAGTCTGAGGGGCAAATAAGGCAGTTTCCTACATTCTACATTTAGGTTCTCGCTTTTCAGGTTCACTGCAAAAATCAGTGGAGGCTGGTGAGACTCTGAGTCCATCCTGGGTTTCATTCAGAACCAGCCAGAACTCTAAAGGAGCCATCCAAGGTGCTGAACCCTATCCCCCATATAGGTTCAGGACCTTGGATGGTTCCTTTAATGTTCTGGCTAGTTCTGACTGAACCCAAGAATGGATTCTCAGTCCCAGTGAAATCAGAGCCACCGGCGTCCGCTGGGAAACTTCTGTGTAGTCTGGTGTCTTAACTTTTATTTCAATTTAAATTTTTATTATTATTTATTATTTTATTATTTTATTTTATTTTATTATTTTATTTTATTATTTTATTATTATTTTATTTATTATTATTTTAATTATTATTATTATTATTTAAATTTTAACTTGGTGTTTTAAATTTGTAATTTTGCATTGCTGCTGTTTTTATCTGGTTGAGCTTTTATATTGTATTTTATATTATGGTTTTATATTGTTGTTTTATACTTTGAATGTTTTTGATTTAATTTAAATCAAGCCTAATTTAGCTTCAAGCTCTTATGGCCACTAAGTCTCAGGAGAGACATCCGACCTTTTTGAATTGGTGGTGGGGGACTCCACAAAATCCGGGAAGCTATCCAACAATGGGGGCTTGGCTGTGTGGTTTTAGTCTGGTTGTGCTTTTTATATTGTATTTTGTATTTGTGTTTTAAATTTGTTGGTTGTTTTTATGCTCTTCATGGTTTAAATTTTTGTGAACTGCCCAGAGAGCTTCGGCTATTGGGTGGTATAGAAATATAATAAATAAATAAGTAAATAAATAAATAAATAAAACATGAAGCCACTGTTTGGTGGGAAGACATACAGTGGTGGCCAAAATTGTGGACACTTTTTGAAATTTTCACGTTTTGCAACTTTGCATGCTTATAGAAAATGTTATGTTTCACGAAATTCAAATGTTTATATGTCAATTGAAAGACCTGATTCACGTAATGCAACAATCCTGCTTCTTTTTCTGGGTGTCCAATCAACTCTTTTCTTTGGTACCATTGCTCTGTTTACGATGTATGTACGTACACTTTTAATTTGAGAAATACTTCAAATATTCACACAATCTCCAATTGCGCTTCAGTTACAGAACAAACAGCAAAACTGACTTTCCCCAGCTTGATGATGTATCGCAGCTACTGCATTGTGATTGGTCCCCAGAACAAGGACCAGTGATTGGCCAGTAGGGTTTGCAATTCCAATCCGCTTCTTCACTCAATCACGCCTATTTGTTTTTAGGCTAAAGTAAGCATAGCTTTTTTTTGGACTGCAGATATTTGCATTCTGTTTGTTGTATTGAATTCAGCATTAGATTCTCTTTCAATTGATATGTAAACATTTGAATTTTGTGAAACAGAACATTTTCTGTAAGCATGCAAAGTTGCAAACCATGAAAATTTCAAAAAGCGTCCACAATTTTGGCCACCACTGTACATGGTGGGGGCTGGGAATGAACCCATCTACAAGTAGAAGTAATGTATCACTAGACCACGGGAGCAACAGTTTCTTATGCCTTCTTCAATGAGAATATCCCATGCAGAGAAAGTCTTTATCCTTTGATTGTAGAGTAGTAAGAAACTATCCACAGGTGGGCAACTGGATGCCCTCCAGATGTTCTGAGGCACAGTTCCCACAATCTATGATCATGGGCCATCTTCTCCAGGGCTTTTTAGAGTCCAAACCATCTGAAGGACACCAAGTTGCCTCCTCTGATGTCAGGAAGAAGAAAGATCAGCTTTCTCTTGCTGCATATGTTTAGCTCTGGGGGTTGCTTTTAGTGCAAGGAGATACAGCTGTTGATAAAGTCTCCAGGCTGAAACAGACGTGACGGGGCAGACCCATGATCAGATTTCCTGATAGTTTTTTTCCTTGACGTTAAATCAGCTGTGGGGGTGAGGGGAAGGTGCAGCAGTCCTGGGGGAGGGGTGCATAACCCTTACCCTCTATGCCACTTTTCCTGATCTATACTGTCCCCCAGAAGCTCTTAAATAGACTCTCTGGAGAAAAATCACACCTACATTCCCCCCCACCCCATGAGCTAATAACAGCGTCTGTGATGGTGCCTTCTTGCAATTTAGATCAGGAAACCCGCACAAGGAACACGTACACAGCTGTAGCGTTGATGTCATCATCAAATGTTGGTGCCCGTCTTTCTTTTATGTAGTTAAAAACTCCCAAACCCTGTGACATTCATCTTTTTTAGATCTCACCCGTCTGCCTTAGAGTCCTGCATGCAGCATCCAGACGTGGCCTCATTGATGAGGCCACATCTATCTGTGGAAATTTTGGTCACGTTAACAGCAAATCGTTCATATGTTTTAACTCAATAATCCTGCGTTGGTATTGCCTCTCTTTATTTGCAAGCGGCCCTACAGTGGACTCAACAGGCCTGCATGGATAGTAAAGGCAAGGATGATAATAATTATAATACAACCACTGGAAAATCAGACACCACGTTGTAAATGCATTATACATTAGGGTGACCATATTTGGGAAACCAAAAAAGAGGACACCTAGTGTGTGTGGGGGGGAAGCAGCTTTCTGAGTCCTGCAGAAAGTATGTTATTCCCCCGCCACCTTAAAGAACCTGATTGGAGTGGAGGAGGGGAAAGGATTTCATTCTGCACCACCACCATCCACTCCAATTGGGGCCTTTTCTATAATGTCCATGAATGACCCACTTTCCCCTTTAAGACCTCAATTGGAGCTCGGGGTGGGGGAATGATGTGCCTCAAGAAAGCATGTCATTCCCTCCTGCCATGCTCATGGCAGCCTTAAAGAGGAAGGTGTGTCATTCCAGGACATTATTGAAAATGATAGAAAATCCCCCCTGACACCATGGAAAGAACAAAAACCAGGACAAATCAGGGGAAATCCTGACAGTTGGTCACCCTATTATACGTTATTTATTGTACTTACATATTCATTTAAAAATATTTCTGTAATAGGGTCAGAGCATGCTTTATTTCTGGAGTGGGGTGGGTTATTCCAAATATACCATGAGGCTTGCCTGGCACCAACACTGTTATCTTTTAGGCGCCAGGTCAAGACTTTCCTCTTCTCCCAGGCATTTAACACCATTTAACAACGCTAAGTTTGCTTTTTAACGGACCCCAGAACTGTTGTTTTTAAATGGATATCTGTTGTTTTTATACTGTTGTTTTTAAATTTTGTATACTTTTTAAACATTTACTGTTTTTAACTTTTGTAAACCGCCCAGAGAGCTTCGGCTATGGGGTGGTATATAAATGTAACAAACAAATAAATAAATAAATAAATAAAATAATAAATATAAATACGCTCTCAGATTAAGTCAGCTCATGGCGGTTTGAATTTTCACATGTTAGTTTACATAGAATCATAGAATAGAGTTGGAAGGGGCCTACAAGGCCATCGAGTCCAACCCCCTGCTCAATGCAGGAATCCACCCTAAAGCCTCCCTTTAACTCGATTGCAATGTGTATTTCCATGTGGATGGCATCCTGAGTCTCGCGCTTGCCACCTCAGGAATCCGCCTCAGAAATTCCATGATAGTTTGCCATCCTGTCTGACCTGCACGGTACCCTGAGAGTCTACATTACGTTCACGTGGAACGTGGTTTGGGAAGAAGCAATTTATGCAGCAGAGCAATTTATGCAGCAGCAAAGGAAGTCAGATTGTGCAGCAGACCGGCTTTTTCCAAGTCGGTGGACTCCATGGACTTGCAGACTGTTGTCTGTTTGTTTTTACTTTTGGGGGAGATTTGCGCAAATCCGCACATACGCTACTAACGCAAGTGCACATTAGCGCACGTGGAACTAAATTCTCATACATCCTTTATTTATTTATTTATTTATTACATTTTCATACCGCCCAACAGACGAAACTCTCTGGGCGGGTCACAAAAATTAAAACCATAAAAAGCATAATGCTTGCAAGCATAATGCTTGCAGCGGTCCCAACGCAAGGGACCGCTGCAAGCAGAAACGTAATTGGAGCATTGGTTGGTTGGAGGCCAGAAAAGCACACAGAACAATGGAGTTGGCCATCGAGCGCACTGCTGAGGGAACGGGGGAAACCTAAACTAAGTGCCTGGGATGACAGGGGAGATAAATGAGGCTCTTCATCGAATGAGCAGTACGTAAGCAGTGCTGCATAAATATTAGTAGTTACGCAGCCTAACAACACTGCTCTCTGCTTCTCTAAGGGGCTAGCTACATGATACGCACGAATGTTCGGAACGGTGAACTCCTATTTATTTATTTATTACATTTTTATACCGCCCAATAGCCGAAGCTCTCTGGGCGGTTCACAAAAATTAAAACCATGAAGAGCATAGTAAAACAACCAAAATTCTAAAAACCCAAATACAATATACAATATAAAAAGCACAATCAGGATCAAACCACACAGCAGAAGTTGATATAGATTAAAATACGGAAATTAAAACAGTGAAGTTTAAATTTAAGTTAAATTAGGTGTTAAAATACTGAAAAAATAAAAAGGTCTTCAGCAGGCGACGGAAGGAATACAGTGTAGGCACCAGGCGAACCTCTCTGGGGAGCTCATTCCACAGCCGGGGTGCCACAGGAGACAAAGCCCTCCACCTAGTAGCCACCTTTAAAGAAGTCGGATTCTGTCACTGGGCAGATGACGCAACAAACGGTTCTTGACACTCCACAAAACAGAGAATGGCTTTAACAAAATCCATATAACCCTAATAGCAGCCAGAGTAGCCAATCTTGCTGAGATAATCTAGCTCTTTTTTTCTGTATGGTCGTCTGACAAAGTACAGCGCAAAGATCTCTAGTTCACACTGTTCCTTTATATGCAGCACCATATTTGTTAAGGGCAGACGCTAGGTAAGGACTTCTTTTACGGTGCCACATTGACCTCGTGATATTTTTCTGCTAGATTTGTTGGGGGGAACCACCCATACTGCTTCACACTTGCTTGACTAGAACGTTCTTTCTTTTTTAAAACCATGCATTATATCAGTATTGTTTAAAACTAACACACCAGATTCCAACTCAACTCTCTCTCTCTCTCTCTGTGTATACATCATATGCTTTCAGTGTATTATTATTATTTATTTATTTATTTATTTATTTATTTATATAGCACCATCAATGTACATGGTGCTGTACAGAGTAAAACAGTAAATAGCAAGACCCTGCCGCATAGGCTTACATTCTAATAAAACCATAATAAAACAATAAGGAGGTTAAGAGAAAGCAAACAGGCACAGGGTAGGGTAAACAGGCACTGGGTAGGGTAAAACTAACAGTATAAAGTCAGAACAAAATCAAGTGTACATGGTCTTTTACAAAGAACAGTTTTGCCAGGTCCCTGCCGTGTGAGGCTTACAATTTAAAAGGAGCAGAGGAAGAGGGTGAAATGGAGGCGCGGGGGTGAGGTACATGTGATTATTAGGGCTGTGCTTGGACCCACCGAGCTGCTTCGTGGCCTGATCCAGAACTTTCGAATCGGGCCCGAACCACTTCTGGTCAATCCGACCCTCCCCTGCTCCGCTCCACGGAGCAAGGTCCGGAGGGGTGGATTGAGATCTTGCCCCCCTTTCCTCACTTACTTGCTTCCACGGCGGGTGGCGGAGGCAGGTAAGTGGGGAAGGAGGGACAAAATGGGGAGCCCTGCCCCCTTACGTGGCTCCACTGCCGTTGCCACAGAAAGTATGGGAGGTGGCCACAGAGAGGCATTCTGGGAAAGATTTCCAAGTAGAGGAAGGAGAGAGAGAGAATTTGTGAGATGGATCAGTTGTCATAGACAGCCTTTTAACATTTGCCCTTGTTTTGGCTTCTGTCCATCAATAAAAATGAGAAAAGGAACCATTCTTTCAACTGGGCACCCATCAATTTATTTCTGCTTGCAATTTTGAAAGCCAACAGCCCCAAGGTGCGTAAGCACCAATTCCCAGGGAAGGAGACAGACCAAAACCTAATACAGAACAGTGTTTATTTTATTACACGGCAGTGCTGACCAAACAGATCACGGAGACAAAGTGGCAAATAACCCCCTCCTGCTCAATTACTCTCTTGACCTCTCAGGGCTAGTGAGGCAGGCTGGGAGTGGACCTACGGAGCCCCAAGGTATGTTTCCTTGACAACCCACACTGAAGAAGAAGAAGAAAAACAAAAAGAGATTTCATAAACACAACCAAGTATTGAGCAATGAAGTGATAACCTTAGGCCCTGGGCAGGTTGTGAGGCTAGGCTTCTTATGGAGGTAAAAGAGTGGGGAAATCTTTGGACTTTGCCAAGTTTAAACTAGCTAGTGGGCCTCACACATACCAGAAGCACAACGGTGCTTTATTTCTCTTGCATAATTCCCTCTTCCTCTGATACATACGACATCTGCTCAGGAAAATTTCTCATTTGGCACTTCATATGGATACCCTAAGAACATAAGAAGAGCCATGCTGGATTAGACCAACGGTCTGTCTAGTCCAGCACTCCCGCTGTCAACCAGGGACCCACAAGTAGGACATGGTGCAACAGCACCCTCCCACCCATGTTCCCCAGCAACTAGTGTATGCAGGCTTACTGCCTCGGATACTGGAGGTTGCACTTAGCCGTCAGAACTAGTAGCCCTTGATAGCCTGCTCCTCCAGGAATTTGTCCAACCCTCCACATTGGTGGCCATCACTATAACTTGTGGTAGTGAGTTCCATAGTTTAACTATGTGCTGTGTGAAGAAAATTGAACAAATTTTCTATATTCCCTTTCTATATTCTCCACACCAGGCATAATTTTGTACACCTTTATCATGTCTCCCCTCAGCTTCCTTTTTTCCAAGTTCAGCAATCCCAGCTGTTGTAACCTTCCCGTGCTCCAGCCCCTGAATCATTTTAGTTGCCCTTTTCTGCACTTTCTCCAGCTCTACAATATCCTTTTTTAAGTGTGGTGACCAAAACTGGACACAGTATTCTAACTGGACATAGTATTCTAAGTGGAGGAGTATTTATATTTTTTACCCCATCCATCCTCCAAAGCATTCAGGGCAGCTTCCATGATCACCGGCCTAACACCATTTTATCCTCATTACAATGCTCTTGAGATCGCTGACACCGAGGGACAGTGACTGCCCCAAAATCTTCATGCCCAAGTGGGGATTTGAACCTCTCTCTGGTCCCCATCAGATACTCCAACCTAGGGATGCAGAATCTCCGGGCCTGGGGCTAAATCCAGGTTGCCCGGTATCCTAGAGGGCCATGCCCCACCTTCTAGCCAATTTATTTATTTATTTATTACATTTTTATACCGCCCAGTAGCCGAAGCTCCCTGGGCAGTTCACAAAAATTTAAACCATGAAGAGCATAAAAACAACCAACAAATTTAAAACACAAATACAAAATACAATATAAAAAGCACAACCAGACTAAAACCACGCAGCCAAGCCCCGACTGCTGATTGTTGGATAGCTTCCCGGATTTTGTGGAGTCCCCCCCACCCCAATTCAAAAAGCTCGGATGTCTCTCCTGAGACTTAGTGGCCATAAGAGCTTGAAGCTAAATTAGGCTGGGATTTTGGCCACGCCTCTTTGCCTTTGGCTCCACCCACCCCTGGAATCCCCCCCCCTTTGAGATTTTTCCAAAATGGAATTCAGCTTCTGGGTTGAAAGAGGCTCAACTTTCCTGCTTTAAGCATTCCACCTAGGGCTGTCCATCCTTTGAAAACCCAGCCCTTGGGGGGTGGGGGCAACAGTTCCCTGCTGCCCACCTGCGTTCACGACCCAAGCCATGGGATTTCCCCAAAATCTGGGAACTTTGGGGATTTTTTTCCATCCTCTGTAGAAAGTCACACAAATCACACATGTTATTTGTGCAAATTCCAGGTGGAATTTGCACAAATTAGGCAAATTCCATCAGTAATTTGTGCAAATTACAAACATTGCCATTTGTTCAATTTTCTATTGATGGGGGACAGGCAAGGAAAATTCATGAACCGGCCCAACATGTTGTAAATTGAGTCAGGTCAGCTCACGGAGAAGCGAGCCAAAGTCTGGGGGTTGAACTGTTGAAAGTGGGGTCAAACTCTAACCCCGCCCCCGGTATGGATTCCTCCAACATCCCTAAATACACCACACTGGCTGTCTCTAGACCCCACAGTGGTAGTAATAGCAAATTAACTTTTCTGTAAGGCTTCAGAGATATTCACATCACTTCACTGGCCTCCTCAGATCAATAGCTTTGAGACCCTGCTCCGTTCAGGTAGCCAGTTTGGGATTTTGAAAACATCTGGCCACTGAGCAGATCCAGCAGTGGATTTTGACTGGCCATAGGGCAGATCCTGATTGGGTTTTGTGGGGTGCTGGATTAGAGTCCTGATGGATTAGAGCAAAGATCCATTCAGTTCAGCGTTTTCCAACTGGGTGCCCTCCAGATGTATTGCACTGTGACTCTCATTATTCCCAGTTGGAGCTGCAGTCCATCTGGAGAGCACCAATTGGACTGGAACTCTCATCATTCCCCATTGGCGTTGTACTACACCTGGAGGGCACCTACCGGACTGCAATGCCCATTATCCCCAGTTGCAGTCCACCTGGAAGACACCCACTGGACTTTAAGTCCCATCATTCCCATTTGGAGGGCACCCACTGGACTCCAACTCACATCATTCCCAGTTGGGGTTGCAGTCCACCTGGAGGACACCTACTTAACTGCAAGTCCCATCATTCCCAGTTGGAGTTGCAGGTCCAAGTGGAGACTACCAACTGGACGTCAGCTCCTATCATCCCCAGTTGCAATCCATCTGGGGGGCAGCAGGTTAGGGAAGGCTGATCTAGTCCAAACTCCAGTTTTGAACCCCCCAAAGTGACTGGCAGGCAATAACCCTCCTCCACTCTCTCCCAGTGCCCAGCCCAGCAACTCAGCCCACCCCCACCCCAGTACCAAATGCACAAAAAGGCTGATAATGACTCTCCTGAGCTAAGTGATTCAGAGTGACGCCTTATGCTGAAGAGAAGGCATTATGCATATCTCAGTCGAGACGCCATTTCAAACATTTCATCCCGGAATGCGGCTAGAAGACTTTGGTGAAAGTCAGTCCAATTATATATTTATTTTAATGCAACTTGGCTTTCCAAATAATTCGTCGAGCTGCTGTTAAATCTTGGCACCTGAAGCCTCAGAGCCATTAGTACCCAGCAAGCCTGCAACTGGGGACCAATTTCCTCAGCATCTTTTGAGAAATCTTCTCACTTTTATGATGACTAATAAATGCCCTCGTATCTCCCAGAGATGGATCTTTGCTAGCTGAGGGGCCAGGAATGCAGTGCTCATTTGGGGAATGAAGTCTTAGAAGAAACACAAGAAGAAGGGCTGGGGTGGGGTGGGGTACAGGGGGCAGGTAGAGAGGGTATGGGGTCTGAGGGATTCAGCACAGCTTGGAGTGTCCCAAAGTTTAGAGTCCATCTTGCTTACATTGGCCACCAAGCTCCATATAATCCCAGTGGTAATTACGTAATCATTTCCCCAAAATGCTGCAGAGAGAGAGAGAGAGAGAGAGAGAATGAGAACTCAGCTGGTTGACTGGGGAACTGAGGTTTTTGAACTGAGAGAGTGGTGGGAGACAGGGAGAGAAATTCTGCTGTTAAAAAGCATGTGTGAACTGTTATGGTGCATGCATGTGCACTAAGACATTGCATGGATTTGGTGGCTGGTTTTGCACCACAGTGCACACGTGAGCTCTGATCACAGTCAAAATGAAGCCGGAAGAAAATAGGACCATGGATAGCTCCGACTGTGTCCTGCTGGCTGGAACACTCTCCTTAACAATAATAGGACACTGTTGTCTCAGCAGGGAGCGAAAGCCCAACTGAAGCCTTATGTAGGCTGACCAGATCTGTAGTGTGGTCAGCTTTGCCCCCTCTGGAGGAGGTGACTGAACTGTTAAAGGGTCCTCACCTGATTTTGTAAATTGCTACATCTACAAAGCTGGGGGAGATGGAGGATCACATCCTCTGAGCCAGAGGACAATGGGATGGTTGTGTCCCCTGGGATGGTTGGGCCCTAAATAAGTCACTGACTATTTTACTCCAGAGGAAGCATCCTGTGCCTTGTCCTTATCAGAACCTTGTGCTGCACACTGGAAAGCCCAGGGGCTGGGGGTCATGATAGTCTACCAAAGACCCTATGAATTTAGCGTCTACATCCCAACTGCCACATTGTCTCCCTGTGATATGCAGCTGTCCCATAGGTCCAAAAAGCTGCCCCACTAAAGTGTATGGCCCCATGCATTTGGCTAGGCACACTGAGTGGAGATTCCCTCTTATGGCCCATGTGACAAGCAGACAGGGCTATGTTTTCCTCTGGTCCCAGTGGTGGGGGGTGGCAAAGGTAGCAGAGACCTCCAGGATTTATGGAGAACCTCCAGGAATTCACTACCACAAAATATGGTGATGGCCACCAATTTGGTGGGTTGGATAAATTCCTGGAAAAGGCTATCAGTGGCTACTAGCCCTGGTGGTTATGTGCTACCTCCAGGATCTGAGGCAGTAAGCCTGTGTGCACCAGTTGCTGGGGAACATGGGTAGGAGGGTGCTGTTGCACCATGTCTAGGCTTTGTTGGTCCCTGGTCTACAGCTGGTTGGCCACTGTTTGAACAGAGTGCTGGACTAGATGGACCCTCGGTCTGATCCAGCATCAGGGCTCTTCTTATGTTCTTATGATTCCATTGAGCTGGTTTGAACACTAAACTTTTTGAAGTCATTCTGTGGAACTGTAACCTGATCACTGTCATGCCACCTTAGCAAATAGTCTGGCTCTTATCATATGGACCTTGGATGGATTTTAAAAAAATAGAGACTACTCTTTCCCACCACTCTGAGCTATCTCCTCTGTTACTTAATGGAATTGCAGTTTTTATGACTCAAAGCTTTAACAGCTTTTGCACTATCACCCATAGAAGGCCTCAAGGATCACCAGAAAACGTGACCGGGGCAAAGTGTATTCTGCGCATCAGTGACGTAGCTGTGCAAAGATGGAATCTGGCAGGGAATCTGGGGTCCTGTGCCAGGTCTGCCTATAGATATTTCTCCAATAATGTTCCAGATGTCTCTGAGGATACACATCTGACTCTCTTTTCCTCCCCACCTCCCAAATTGTTTTGCCAGCACTGGCAGGAGAAATACTGTTAGAGAACCGAGAGAGAGGGGAAGCTGATCTTTTGCTTGGGAAAGAAAAACCCCATTCCCTAATGTCCCAGACCGTTCATCTTGGAACAGCAGTCAGGGAAAGGCTCTTTCCATTCACCATTTGGGGCTGTGATGACAGCAGCAGTCAGCTGCCTGCCAGCCTCCTCCCCTGAAATCTTGTCTACAAATTCTAAGCCCTAAATAACCATCCACAGGCCTTCCACAGAACAGCAAATGTCTTGGCAGACAATTGCACATCCTTCGGGCTTGCATTCAACGGCCCGACCTCACCTGCAAATCACACAGAGACTCACCCACTCTAGACCATATTTAAAATGTTCATTCTTTTATAATTCTCCACCCACATGCACACATACACACTGCTGCCTGCTCTGCTCTGCTCAGTCAGCCTCCCATACCCTGATCTGCACCACTATGATACATTGTCAGCAACTCAGGTTAGACTTCAGCAGCTGTAGTTAGACTTCAGCACTGTAGCTATACTAGAGTGACCAGATAGAAAAGAGGGCAGGGTTTCTGCAGCTTTAACGGATGAAGAGGGAGTTTCACCAGGTGCTGCATGCATACAAAGGACACTTATTATTATTTATTTATTTATTTATATAGCACCATCAATGTACATGGTGCTGTACAGCGTAAAACAGTAAATAGCAAGATCCTACCGCATAGGCTTACATTCTGCTAAAATCATAGTAAAGCAATAAGGAGGGGAAGGGAATGCAAACAGGCACTGGGTAGGGTAAACAGGCACAGGGTAGGGTAAAACTAACAGTATAAAGTCCGAGCAACATCAAGTTTTAAAAGCTTTAGGAAAAAGAAAAGTTTTTAGCTGAGCTTTAAAAGTTGTGATTGAGCTTGTAGATCTCAAATGTTCTGGAAGAGCGTTCCAGGCGTAAGGGGCAGCAGAAGAAAATGGACGAAGCCGAGCAAGGGAAGTAGAGACCCTTGGGCAGGCGAGAAACATGGCATCAGAAGAGCGAAGAGCACGAGCGGGGCAATAGTGTGAGATGAGAGAGGAGAGATAGGAAGGAGCTAGACCGTGAAAAGCTTTGAAGGTCAACAGGAGAAGTTTATATTGGATTCTGAAGTGGATTGGAAGCCAATGAAGAGATTTCAGAAGTGGAGTGACATGGTCAGAGCGGCGAGCCAAGAATATGATCTTAGCGGCAGAGTGGTGGACAGAGACCAACGGACTGATGTGAGAAGAAGGAAGGCCAGAGAGAAGAAGGTTGCAGTAGTCCAACCGAGAAATAACCAGTGCATGAACAAGCGTCTTGGCAGAAGAGACAGACAAAAATGATCGAATCCTGGCAATATTATACAGGAAAAAACGACAGGATTTAGCTACTGCCTCAATATGAGGAATAAAGGAGAGCGAGGAGTCAAATATAAAGCCAAGGCTACGAGCTTCATTGACCGGAGTAAGCGTTACATCATTGACAGTAAGAGAGAATGAGAGATGAGGAGAAGGTTTAGGCGGAAAAACAAGCAATTCAGACACCTGCTGAAATTCCCTTTTCTATAAGAACATAAGAAGAGCCCTGCTGGATCAGACCAAGGGTCCATCTAGTCCAGCACTCTGTTCACATAGTAGCCAACCAGCTATCGGCCAGGGACCAATAAGGCAAGACGTGGTGCAAGAGCACCCTCCCACCCATGTTCCCCAGCAACTGGTGCACACAGGCTTATACAAGTGTTAAAGATACAGGAGCCCTGTCCTCCTTTCTGTATGGTCACCCTAGGTGAAGGATAAAAATGAGAGCAGTAGTTGATGAAGAATAGGGCATGGTGAGTGATGGCAGAACGAACTAAGGATGGAGCACATGGACAGAGAGAGACTGGCAGCTAGCAACCCTCATTCAGCGGTATACTGCCTCTGGACATGGAGACTCCTTACAGACAAGTGGCTTCCCTTGTTAACATATACCTTTGCACTTGCAAATGTTTTGGAGGTAGGTCTGCAAAATTTGGGGTGACCTTATGAAATGGAGGACAGAGCTCCTGTATCTTTAACAGGTGCAACTGTTAAAGATACAGGAGCCCTGTCCTCCTTTTCATATGGTCACCCTAGCAAAATTTAAATTGTCAATTTCAATCACAGACTAGCTCAGAATGTGATAGGTGCTTTTTCATTAGAGGTTTAACTGTTTCTAATCATCTAAGGGTGCAAGCCTATGTATGTTTAGACAGAAAAAAAGTCCTACAACTTCCAGCATTCCCCAGCCAACTTTTCTCTCTCAAGGGAATGCTGGGAGTTTTAGGAGTCCCCACCCCACATCTAAGCATCCATAGGATTGCACCCTTATCCCCATAGTAATACCCCAAGTATTACTATGTAATACTTGCTACTTTGGGTCATGCCCAACATGGCTGTCCCTTTCTTCCAGTGATTGTAGACATGAAGCGAAGGCGAACTTCTTCTCCCAATCCCCTGAAGTCATGGGGTTATCTCTCTGTACCATAGACGGCTGCAGGGTTTGTTTGCTTAATAGGTAAACTAATAAACGGAGGTGCTGGTGCTTTATCTACATTTCTCAGTTTAACATAACAAACAAAGCTAATTAAATGGCTGATTGGATAAACTGATGGTGGTCATGTGTTTCTCTAGCCAGCCAACCAGAATCCAGGATTTCTAGATGCTACTATACGGCATGTGCTTTGATCTTCCTAATGAAAGATTAAGGGCTTCACACATTGCCGTCAGCTCTGATGATGCAGAAAAAATTGATTTTGAAATGAATAATAGCCTTCCAGCTCTGCTTTCCCAGGTATGGGATTTGTTCATTCAGTAGCTTGTGCACTTCATAGGAGATTGCTGATGGTACCTGTCTGCCGGTTAATTAAATTGGATCCCTCGGAGTTGAAGGATATAGCTTTCAAAGGTGTCAAAAAGAAGAGAGAGGGAGAATGATAATTAACCAAATCCAACAAGAAAGACAAGAGGAAAGGCAATGGCCATGATCCACTGGGAAGGTGTCCTGCACAAGCCCATTAAAATGAATGGGAGCCACACAAAAGCACAACTGTGTGATTGTGGATTTATGCCTTATGTGATGCTGACCCAAACTATTTTTATCACCATATCTCATCCAAGGTCTATCGTGTTGCCTCCAGCAACTGCATGGCCACTTTCATCTCCCGGCAACAAAAAAGGTGCCCAAGGCGTATGGGACCTGTAGTGAAACAGGTGTCAAGAACTGCTGGGATTAGAACCAAGAACCTACAGCTCTGTGCTTTGCTGTCTCATGTGGATAGTCACCAGGGCTTTAGGTTAGAGCAGTGGTTCCCAAAGTGGGCAGTACTGCCCCCTTGGGGTGGTGGGATTGCATAGGGGGCGTTAAGAGGCAAGAGAGCGGCAGGGGGGCGCTAAGAGGCAAAGGGGGCGCTTGAGGTGGTCTTTTCCGAGAAGCACCTCTCCAGAAGGTCTTAAAACCCAGGGACATTTTTATGGGAGAAGATAGTTTGGTTCCAAGCCATATAGGGGAAGAATCCACACATGTATTAATACCATTTAAGAAGAGTCCTTTTAACGGTGAATTGAAATGTTTCAAAAGCACCAAAACACTAATGAAGAGACATACCCCGCTTGGAGTGCCCTGCCACGCTGGCTGCAAAACAGAGGCGTTCGCTCTCTTTTCCCTCCCTTGGCAAGCCTGCGGTGGGTGCCTCCCATTTAAAGGTGCCGTGCGCATTGCAGCCCCTTTTTCATTCTCAGCTCCTCAGCTCAGCTCCTGCACCCAGCTGCCACCGCCGCTGCTCAGCCTGGGAGCCCAGACCAGCAGGATCCAAAGGAGTGCGGCCCCTTTAAATGGGAAGCACCCGCCCCAGGCTTGCTGAGGGAGGGAAAAGATGTAATTGGATTTTGAATAAATATTCAATAAATTGTTACTGTTTTGAATTTTATTATTATTATCTTCCTTAGTGGGTCGTTGAAAACCGCTATTCTGAATAATGATTTTTATAGGGTAGGGTAGGGGGCACTGGGCATCAGTTTGTGGAACCAAGGGGGCGGTTCCTGAAAAAGTTTGGGAACCACTGGGTTAGAGCATTTACCTGGGCAGTAAAGGGTTTCCAGGTGGCAAAGTGGCTTCACCCAACTGGAGTGACCATTGGTTCACACCAATAGGAAAGGCAAAAAATCTTTCCTGTTTAGGATGGAGTTTTGATAAGGTGGCTACCTAGGCATCACCAAAAGACAGCAGATGCATCACCGAAAAGAAAAGAATAGATGATGATGATGATGTGATTTAAATTTGCATGCACACATTTATTATGTATAGATGAAAATTTGGAAATAATCAGCATCATTTAAACAGGAAGGCAGTGCGTCCCAACCTAGTGAGGGAGACTGTGAGCAGGTGAGCTGTGTACCTGTGCAGTCTGCTGTCCAGGTGCTCACTGTTGATGGGTGCCGCGTGGTCTCCCTTGGGTTCTTTATCTTTAAATTGGAATGGGAAAGGACAGGCCTTCAATTAGAGGATGTCTTCAAAATAGAGGGAAGTAGTTCGCAGAGCCACCCTAAACTTTGCCTGGGGGAAGATGGACTTCCTTGGCTTCCACAGGATGGTTCAGCTCTGACAATAAGTCTACCGGGCTCATTACCACCCATATGACACTCACCACGCCAATCACTTGACCTGTTAGTTCTGCTTTGATTTGACTTGTTTCTTCCCATGGGTCAGCCTTCCCCAATCTGTGGCCATCCAGATGTGTTGGAGTGCAACTCCCATGATCCCCACCTGGCTGGGGATGATGGGAGTTGCACTCCAACACATCTGGAGGGCACCAACTTGGGGAAGGTTGCTGTAAATAACCTCCTTCTCTATAGCCTTGCCCATTGCAATGATCTTCTCCAGATGCTGCCCTTTACACTTTTGTGGGGGCAGAATTTCTCCAGGGTCTTAATGCTTGCCAGCCCACCCCCCCCGCCCCGGTTGTGCCAGATCTCATGACTTCCAATCGCTCACATTCTTTCACTCAAAGTTAGGGTGACTCTTTGGAAATCAGGACAGGGCTCTTGTATCTTTAACAGTGGCATAGAAAAGGGAATTTCAGCAGGTGTCATTTGTATGCATGCAGCACCCGGTGAAATTCCCTTTTCATCACAACAGTGAAAGCTGCAGGAGCCCTGTCCTCTTTTGTATCTGGTTGCTCTAGTATAGCTCCTGCAGCTTTCACTGTTGTGACGAAGAGGGAATTTCACCAGGTGCTGCATGCATACAAAATGACACCTGCTGAAATTCCTTTTCATGGGGTCACCCTAAAGTATCACTGCTGTTCCTCACTTATCCATACCTTTTGTTTGGCCACCATATTACCCCTTTGTGAGAAAACAATCTGAATTCTGTAAAATCAAGAAAACAACACGTGTACACATATACAACCAACATGATGCAGAATGAACGAGTGTATTGCAATATGCAGCAACTAAGGAAATTGGAACTGTTTAATTTCTTGTGAGCATGTTCTGTTGTTTTCTTCATTCCTTTGGTGCAAACTTTGTCCTGGAGTATGAAGAACATCATATTGCAGAGAGTATGAATCTTCAAGAGAATCAGTGAAGTTCAAACTCACCAAGTTTCTCTGAAGTCAACCTTGAAGAATTGCCTCGCTCCTGTTTTCAACTGGGATCTGTTTTTCTTTGTTTTCTGTTTTCTGCATTTTTGGAAAGTGCACATCCCGAACGCACTTTCCCCCCATAGACTAAAGCATGGAAATGCAAATGCATGCTTTTAAAGTCCTTCCCCCCACCCTAAAGTAGGCATTTAGCGAATGCAAACACAAGCTGAGGAAAGTGCCCGCTTTCTCAGGAAACTGGGCACCCATTCGCATTCAGGGCAAATTGAATTTAACAGTGAATCAGAATGAAATTCTCCTGCACCCGTATTCTAAGGCTGCCCAAAAGGATACGGAAAGACCTAAAGATGGTAGTGCACGCGCTGGTAACTTCGAGGCTCGACTTCTGCAATGCGCTCTACATAGGGCTACCTTTGTGCCTAGTCCGGAAACTTCAACTAGTTCAAAAAATGGCAGCCAGGTTGGTCACCGGTACATCTAGGGGTGACCACATCACACAAGTCTTAAAATCTCTTCACTGGCTGCCAATTAGTTTCTGGGCGAAGTATAAAGTGTTGCTTATTACCTTTAAAGCCTTACATGGTTTGGGTCCAGGCTACCTGTGGGATCACCTTCTCCTGTACAATCCGCCCCACACACTCAGGTCCTCTGGGAAGAATCTGCTTCAGTCAGCAGAGACTAGGCTGACAACCATTACCCAGAGGACCTTATCTTCTGCTGCTCCCAGACTGTGGAATAGCCTGCCGGAGGAGACTCGTCAGCTTGACAATCTTCTAGCATTCAAGAAAGCTGTCAAGACTGATTTCTTCCGGCAGGCCTATCCAGTAGAATTTTAGAATACTTTTAGGATGCTTTTAGGATGTTTTTAACAGTGTATGCTATGTTTTTAATCAGTATTTTATGTATTTTATGCTTGCTGTTGTTCCCTGCCTCAATCCAATCGGAGAGGCAGGTAAGAAATATATTATTATTATTATTATTATTATTATTATTATTATTATTATTATTATTAGCTAGACAGAGATGGCTGACATTAAGGCAATGGCTCCAGTCTTTACAAATGACGATTTTCATAATGATTTTGCTGTTCTTATTTATCTTCTCCTTCTTTTCCAGCTTGCTGCCTTAGAGAGACAAGTTTTTGATTTCTTGGGATACCAATGGGCTCCAATTCTTGCCAATTTCCTCCACATCATCATTGTTATTCTTGGCCTGTTTGGGACAATCCAATACAGGCCACGCTACATTGTGGTGGTGAGTAGCAAGGAAGTTTGTTAACGTTTCTAAAGTTGTGCCTGCTTATGTGGGAGTAAGCCACACTGAATTCATTGGGCTTACTCAATAGGCCTTAGAAATATCCACTCAGAAGGATATCCTTACTCATAAAGACAAGTGAATTATAACTTCTTATAAATGTAAATGCAGAGTAATTGGGACCTTCTTTGCCAGGTGATGGTTGTTTGGGAAAAATGAATTAAATAAGAAAGTGTCATTGATATTCACAACAGCATAGTTCTGAAAACAACACATGTCAGAACTATGCATGTCAAGGCAGCCCAATATATTTTTGGTGCTGCCTGTGCAAAAACCAAATGCTGTGGCCTCTTTCCCTCCCAACGGTAAAAAAATATAATCATAAAATAAACAGCAATTTCCAGTCTTTTTATGGCATCCACAAATCTGGCAGTTAAGGTCGCTGACTTGTTCTGAATAATAGTCGGGTGGTTCTAATGCATGTAACGAAAATGTCTTGCATGCCATTTTCTCTGCAATGTCTCCCACTGCCAAAGAGGCAAGCCACTTTTAATCAAAGCAGTGACTTGTTTCTTCAGCAGTAGGCATTGCTGCTGAAAACACAAACACACACCTACTGCATCTAATAGTGTCTCTGTATGGAACCTGGCCTCTATCTGTGTACACACAGGGGTGTGTGTGTGTGTGTGTGTGTGTGTGTGTGTGTGTGTAATAAAAGCTTAGCCGAGAGCAGGACAATCTCAAATTATGAACAAATATTCCATTTCATCTCTGACTTCCGACACAGTGTACGTAATTTATTTTAATCAGACTGTTTCACTTTATTACACAGCCTTTGGGATGTAAATTAAATTACCATGTTGCTAATAGTACAGGCGGACGCTACTCTAATTGTCAGCCTAAAGCGCCATGCCCTATGTAAATGCCTTGCATTAAGTTAACCAGTCATGTTTTACCCTCATTGGCCTTTGCGTCCTCTGGTGTAATGGAACAACAAGCGTCTTGGTGGCAGCGCTGCGTTCCAAATAGCTGTGAGGAGAAATGTTCCTGACTTAGTCGATCAGGTAGGCCAGAGTCCATTGGATTGTACCATGGCATCGCAATGAATGGGAGTTTTCCCCGATCTGTGGAGGCTGCTTGCACACTGGAGAGCCAATGTGGTGTAGTGGCTAAGGTGTTGGACTAGGAGTCTGGAGATCCGGGTTCTAGTCCCCACTCGGCCATGGAAACCCACTGGGTGACTTTGGGCCAGCCTCAGACTCTCACCCAACCTACCTCACAGGGCTGTTGTTGTGAGGATAACATGGAGAGGAGGAAGGTTATGTACACCGCCTTGGGTTCATTGGAGGAAAAAAGGCGGGATATAAATGTAATAAATAAATAAATTCATTTTGGTGGTGCTGCAAAACACCCTGCTCGCTCAGTCGTGTTCCCGGCATTGACTGTCTTTAAGGCCACAGACGCTCCTACATTCAGTGAGTACTGGAAATCACAGAGTTATTATTAATATACATTTCCCTGCTCCTCCGTCGTCCCCCACCCAAGCCTGGCTTCATGGCCACCAGTTATTGAAGAGGGAGACTCCCCATTGGCCGGTGCTGTGGCTTAAGTAATAAACTCCAGCCAGCTGTAAATGGTGTTGGTAAATGAGGATCTCCAGTCCCTGCTTACCTGTCAGGCTCCTGACAAGCACGGAGCATAAATCCAGAGCCAACAAAACAGTTCCGCTACATCACCCTCCGGGCCTGACGTGGAAGGACAGGCTGTGACAGCTATCCATCAATTGGTGTGTGCTGGGGAGGCAAGAATGGATGTACATCCCCCACCCCCCAGGAGTTAATTATGAACTGTCAGGAGGCATTTGGCTTGTTTTAAAGTCTGGAGGAATCCTGGCACTCGCTGCAAAATTGCATCTCTGATTCCACAGGTGAATCCACACACTCAGGACCAAATAAGACATTACTTTATTTACCGTATTTCTTCGATTCTAAGACGCACTTTTTTCCCTAAAGCAACAGCTCTAAAAATTGGGTGCGCCTTAGATTCGATGGCGCCTTAGAATCGAAGAAATACGGTAATTACATTTGTCGAGTCTGCAGCGGGACAGGCGGGGAAAGAGGGTAGGGGGTGAAGAGCGAGAGAGAGAGAAGGGAGTGGAGAGAGAAGCGGGGGGGGGAGAGGGGCAACGTCTCAGAGCATCTCAAACTGGCTGGGAGGGACCCCAGCTCCGGCAGGCCAGTGAGCTTCCAAAGAGCTCGGCCTCGCCTCTGTTAAGGAGATGGGAAGCGGAAGAATCACCTGAGCAGCGCTGGTTGGGCTTGCCCGCCCACCCCCTCCCGTCCGTGTGAATGGTGTAGACCAGCTTTTGAATGCATGTGTGGCTGTCCGTTCCCAGGCAGGGGACGATTGGTTCCTGCTTCCCATTCATGTAACCCGCCTCTATGCGTGTGCGTGTGGGTGCGCACGTGTGTGTCTGTGTCTCGCTCGCTCCCTGTTCCACTCCCACTCCGCTGCGTGTATGTACCGTAAAATTGCTTTGCTGGCTGATTGGAGAAATGTATTTTTTCTTCGAATCAAAGCTTTTCCCCCCTGTTGGTGGCACTAAAATTAGTGTGCGCCTTAGATTCAATGGCGTCTTACAATCGAAGAAATACGGTAGCAGCAACATCGACTTTCTTTTCGTTTTTACTCTAGATTATGTGCAGGCGTCTCGTGAAGGTCAAGACTCTAGCGGGGAGCATATTGAGGTTTTCAAGATCTGCACCTATTCTAGAGTAGAAATGGACAAATGCACAGTGTGGGTTGTTGCTGAACTGTGGATTGGAGTGTTGTCTGAATGCAGGGGTTTTTTTTTCCCACAGGGATGCTTGTTAACCATGCAGTGTGGCTTGTGAACAACCCTGAACAGGACACCAAGAGGCAGGTGGCTCGTTCAAGAAAAATAAACCACGCTGCATGGTTAAGCAGCCACCCTGCAGAAAACACGCTGCATTCTGACAACACATTATTCCACCCTGCGGAAAACACACTGCATTCAGACAACAGGACAACCTATGGTGGGTTAGTGTGCTGTGTGAACCCAGTCTTTAAATCTGCATCTAGCAGCTACATCATCTCCTTTTTCATTTTTACTCTAGATTACGTGAAGTTCAAATCCCACCCAGTAGCAAGGAGCATACTGGGGCTTTCAAGATCTGGTTTGGGGCCCTTGCAGCTGATCTAGAGTAAAAATGGACAGTAATGCATGTTTTGGACCTAAGCTGCAAAGAACCTTGAGCATTTTGGGTGTTTGAGGCACTTCACATGCATGATCTTTGTCATCTCTACAACAACACTATCAAATAAGTTAGTATTCCCATAATGCAGAGTGGGGCACAAAGTTGAACCCCCCCCAACACACACACAGTGGCTTCTTTAAGGCCACACTGTAAAATTTATGATGGAGGTGGGATTTGAACTAGAGTGACCATATGAAAAGGAGGACAGGGCTCCTGTATTGAATAGAAAAGGGAATTTCATTTGTATGCCTGCAGCACCTGGTGAAATTCCCTCTTCATCGCAACAGTTAAAACTGCAGGAGTCCTGCCCTTTTTTGTATCTGATCAAGAGGGCTGGGCTCCTGCAGCTTTAACTGTTGTGATGAAGAAGGAGTTTCATCAGGCGCTGCATGCATACAAATGACGCTTGCCGAAATTCCCTTTTCTACACAACTGTTAAAGATACAGGAGCCCTGTCCTCCTTTCTACATGGTCACCCATGTAATTTGAACTGAGTCCTCCCATGTTCATAAACCCCAGGACCAGCCCAAGTTATTTTGCTGCTTGGAGCAGGGAATAATATGTGGCACCCTCCTATTCTATGTAACAAAGCCAACTGGGCTAGCAGTTGAATTTTTCTTCAGCACTGGTGGTGTGACAGTGTTCTTCATTGCTGAAGTTCATTGCAGTGTTCATCTGAAGGCACCAGACTAGATTAGGGAGCACAAGGCTGCCCGTTTGCTACACAACTCCCAGCATCTGCTGCCTGAGGCAACTGCCTCATTCTGCCTAATGGGAGGGCTGGCCGTGATCATCCCCACCATTAACTGCTACACGACACCCACTGAAATCCATGAGAAACCAAGAGGTGTCTTCAGGCCAGCGTCTTTTCTCTACCCTGGATCCTCTCTCCAGGCACAGGATCCCCTGGGCCTTCTTCATGCTTGCGTGGGCACGTGCCCAATCATTGGCCAATGGCGGTGAAACCTGATTGGTTAACATGATGACACAGGCAAGGGAAGGAGGCAGGCTTGACACCTTAAGTTCCCTTTACGCACTACAGGTTAAAATATGATAGGGCGTTCCGGACTAGGACTGAACGGAAGGCAGGAGAGGGTTTGCTCCCTGCTACACCTTGCCCCAGCTGCCTTGTATTAGAGCAGCAGCACCCAGGGGTGTCGTGCACAATTCTGCCGAGAGTGTAATTCTGGTCACTACTGAAATCTAGCTACCGTAAGCATGGAAAACTGACTGAGGCCCTTTCTACACCTAAGGGTTATCCCAGGAAAATGGAGGGATCGCCCCTGCCTGCTGCTGGGATCCCCTGTGTGGCATTTCGATGCACAGGAATGATCCCAGGATGATCCCGGGATAAAGGGCTGGCGTAGACATACCCTCCGATGTTGTTCGGATCCCAGAATTTCTCCAAGTAGGACCGGGAAAGAATGAAACACCAAGGAGGTGCTGTCAATCAATGTCAAAAATGGATTTTGAACCTCGTTCACCCTGAGGGCCAAATTCAATTTCAGAGAAGCTTTTAGGATCCATTTTTCAGTGGTGAACGGGATCCAAAGGAAAAGGGGGCAGGGCCCAAACTGCCAGAAATATCCCCCCTCCCCCCAACAATCAATATATTTTAGCTTAAAACTCTTACTAGTGGAAATTAAAGCTTAGGGGAGGCATTTCTTTTTAGGATGTGAATGGGTGGGTGGGGGACTGTTCAAAAGTTGGGAAACTATCTAACACTCAGTGTTTGGAGGGAAGGGGTGGGGCCATCGGAAGGGGGTTGACTTCTGGTAGGGTGACCATATGGAAAGGAGGACCAAGCTCCTTTATCTTTAACAGCTGTAGAGAAAAGGGAATTTCAGCAGGTGTCCTTTGTATGCATGCAGCACCTGGTGAAATTCCCTCTTCATCACAACAGTTAAAGCTGCAGGAGCCCTGCCCTCTTTTGTTTCAGTCCCTGCCAGGCAGGGCTCCTGCAGCTTTAACTGCTATGATGAAGAGGGAAATTCACCAGGTGTTGCATGCATACAAAGGACACCTGCCGAAATTCCCTTTTCTCTACAGCTGTTAAAGATAAAGGACACACCTTTTCAAAACAACTGTTCAAGATACAGGAGGCCTGCCCTGCTTTCCATATGGTCACCCTACTTCTGGAGAACCTGCCTGTAGGGCCAGATTGAGGCCCTGTGGGCTGGAGGTTCAACACCCCTGACTTAATGCTACAGCTGGCCAGTGGAGGCTGGTGGCTCCGATGTCAGTGGGGTGGTGAATCCGCTCCAGCTTTCTGTCGTAGCTCTAAAGGTGCTATCTAAGGTAGGGTGACCAAATAATAATAATAACAACAACAATAATAATAATAATAATAATAATAATAATAATAATAATAAATGTATTTGTTACCCACCTCTCCCTCTGGATCGAGGCGGGGTACAACACAAATAAAAACACCCTAAACTACAGGGCTCCTGTATCTAACAGTTGTATTGAAAAGGGAATTTCAGCAGGTGTCATTTGTATATATGGAGAACCTGGTGAAATGTCCTCTTCATCACAACAGTTAAAGCTGCCCTCTTTTAAATCTGGTCACTCTAGTATAGCTCCTGCACCTTTAACTGTTATGATGATGAGGGACTCTCACCAGGTTCTCCATATATACAAATGACACCTGCTGAAATTCCCTTTTCTATGCAATTATTAAAGATACAGGAGCCCGGTCCTCCTTTTCATATGGTCACCCTATCTAAGGTGCGAAGCACTAGCTTATGTTGTGAAGCATGTTGCAAAGCACTTTTAGAGTTCTGACTGGTTCTGACTGAAACCCAGAACAAATCCACTGCTCCAGTGATGTCAGAGCCACCAGCCTCGGCTGCAGCTGGCCCAATCAGAGAGCTCACATCTGCTCCCTTTGTAGTGCTGCAACTTCACCGCTCTCCCTCTGTCTTTCTGCCCTTCCCCAGTATGCCATCTGGACAGCCATCTGGGTCACCTGGAACATCTTCATTATCTGCTTCTATCTGGAGGTCGGCGGCCTTTCGAAGGTGAGTGAGGCTGAAGTCTGAACAGCCAGCGAGAATCAAAGGGAAAAGCCCGAGCAGCGCAGGTTGAGAGCATGTGCACAGTGCCGTCGGGGGAAGGCACAGAGCAAGCCCAACTACACACATCAAAGTGGGGCCCGGGAGGACATTGTAGGACAAAATGCTGCCTGCACACTTTGAGATTAAGGATAGAAAGAAAGGCCCCCCCCCCCCAAGGGATTAAATTACTCTTCCATAAACTGAATCCAATTCAGTGCTTTAATGCCTCTCCAAAAAAAAAAAAAAGCTATCCATGATGGCAGGCTCCTAGTATGATTTGGGTGGAAAATTAATTTCTTAGACCCTTTGATGGTAAATGTGTTGGCGTTAGTTTGGTTCTTCTTGCCCCTAATATGGTCTCTGCCTCCCCTTTTTAAGCTCTCCAGACTTGGAAGGGGAAACCCTGTTTGCATTCAGAATGCATTGTAGGACACACACACACACATCCTGCCCCTCCAAAGGGCTTGCATTTAAGGCAAATTTGGCCTGCAGATAGTTTGCGCATTTTCATCTACGATTCCAAAGTTTCCATTTTGTTACTTGATGTGTGTCAAATGTTAGTTAGAGGTGCATTTGTTTTCAGTGCTGAAATATATCTGTTTGGAATAAACCTGGTATGGATCCATTGAATACATGTCCTGGAACATTTAAACATTTTGTGGGATAGAACTGCACACACTTATAGCTTTAAGAACTCTATTGGAACCAAGGAACATTGCTTGCAATGGCTTTCAAAGTGTAAAGTGAGTATTTGGGAAGTTCTTTGATGAATTGAACTCAAATAGCTGCAAATCAATCTCCACAGTATTGATCTTACACACAGAGGTAGGCCTGCATGAAAAACAAATCTGTTTCATGCCACTGTCATTGTCATGGATTTCCCAAAGAATCTTGGGGATTGTAGTTTATTGAGGGTACTGGGAATTCTGCAATAAAGGTTACCTCGCCAATGCTTTGCAACATTATTATTATTATTATTTATTTATATAGCACCGTTAATGTACATGGTGCTGTACAGAGTAAAACAATAAATAGCAAGACCCTGCTGCATAGGCTTACATTCTAATAAAATCATAATAAAGCAATAAGGAGGGTAAGAGAATGCACCAAACAGGCAGTATAAAAGTCAGAACAATTCAAGTTTTAAAAGCTTTAGGAAAAAGAAAAGTTTTTAGCTGAGCTTTAAAAGCTGCGATTGAACTTGTAGTTCTCAAATGTTCTGGAAGAGCGTTCCAGGCGTAAGGGGCAGCCGAAGAAAATGGACGAAGCCGAGCAAGGGAAGTGGAGACCCTTGGGCAGGTGAGAAACATGACATCAGAGGAGCGAAGAGCACGAGCGGGGCAATAGTGTGAGATGAGAGAGGAAAGATAGAAAGGAGCTAGACAGTGAAACATGAACTACAGTTGCCAGAGTTTCCTGGGAGGAAGGAATACCTGCTAAAGAAGGTTAAGCCAACAGTGCTAAGATGCTTTGATGGGGATCTCATTCTTTGGGGCTTTGTAAAATAATGCCTGAACATTTCACACTTGAGAACTGTTTTGCTCAGCATTTGATAAAAATAGTACCAGAAATAAAACTATGTAAGAAATGGTAGGTTTGGGTGAGGAGTTGGAATGAGACAATGTGGTATAGTGGTTAGAGTGTTGGACTGGGACTTGGGAGATTCAGGTTTTAGTCTCTTCCCCATCCCGAGCCACGAAGCTCACTAGGTAACTTTAGTCTAGTCGCTGACTCTCAGCCTAGCCTGCCTCACAAGGTTGTTATGAGGATAAAATGGAGTGGAGGAGAAGGACCATATTGTAAACCACTTTGGGTTCTTTGCAAGAGGGAAAAAGGCTGAATATGTGTAATAATAAATAAATACCTGTCAAAACCAAAGCAGAGGTAGGCAACCTGGCACACTCCAAATGTTTTGGAGTACAATTCCCACAAAACCTGACAATTGCCCATGCTTGCTGGAGCTTATGAGTGCTGTAGACAAAAATATTTGAAGAGTGCCAGATCGCTTACCTGTTGTCAAATGGACATCACAGGTACTGGCCAATTGATGCTTTAAGGTGGATTCCTGCACTGAGCAGGGGGTTGGACTCGATGGCCTTGTAGGCCCCTTCAAACTCTACTATTCTACGATTATGTGATGCCCAACACACACACACATGGACAAATATAGTCCTTAGCTAGAAGTTTTTCCTGATGTCCAGCTGGAATCTGGCTTCCTTTAACTTGAGCCCTTTATTCCGTGTCCTGCAGGACACGGAATAATGGGCTCAAGTTAAAAGAAGCCAGATTCCAGCTGGACATCAGGAAAAACTTCCTGACTATTAGAGCAGTATGACAATGGAATCAGTTACCTAGGGAGGTTGTGGGCTCTCCCACACTAGAGGCCTTCAAGAGGCAGCTGGATAAGCATCTGTCAGGGATGCTTTAGGGTGGTTTCCTGCATTGAGGAGGGGGTTGGACTCGATGGCCTTGTAGGCCCCTTCCAACTCTGCTATTCTATGATTCTAAGCTTTATCCCTGGATCGTCCAGGGGTCAGACCTGTTCATCTAGGTGACACACAGGGGATCCAGTGCTCAGGCAGGGGCAAACCCAGGATGATCCCAAGATAAACCTTAGGTCTAACTGTGGCCATAGTTTTCCTAGTGGATATTGGTGGGTGGTAGAATTGCAGTTACCCCCAAGCATTGGTTTACAAATAGGAAGCTGTTTCAGAAATAGCCAGATTTCAGCTGGGGATTTGGGGCCAGAATTTTGGGGAAGACATTTCTTGAATCCAAAAGGAATCTAGAAAACCTTCCCCTTTGCTGGGCCTTTAGTGGGTTTGGGCTGAATAGGCAGCTCACGAACACACACACACCCCTGCCCCTGCTGCACTTCTGCGGTGAGTTTCTATAGGACAAATTATCCTAAGTTTTTCTCTTCTGCTCTGATGCCCTAGGACCTAGATGTTTAAGGGAAACATACGTAGAACTGTTCTCCCTACCCCCATGCAACCCCCACATTTAATTTCTGACAAAATAGCTTGGCTGATCTGTCCATGTCAGCAGCCGGCTAATTTATAGTGACAAAATGCAAGGAAGTGCGCTGAGGTAGAAAGAATCCAGTTAGTTAACATGGCAGCTGGTGTTAATGGTTGCCCTTTTCAGTTCAGGCAGGTGATAATTCAGGTGGAGAGAAAGGTGGGGTTGGGGTGGATTCCAGTTAGTTTTAACTGGTTTCATGAATGCATCCTCAGGGTGGGAGGAGAAAACCTCCATAACTGCTTTATTGGGAGAATCATCCTCAAATTTTCTTTATGGCTATGGGGACAGAGATTTGAACTATTGTTGTTCTTTCCCCCCTCATGGGTCACGGATTAATGAAGTTCTGGGTTCAGGCAGCGGGATCACGCCCCTGACCTCTGCAGTGCAGACATTCTCATGGGCAGAGGTCTAGCCGGCTGCACAGAGGTCAGTGGTAGGACTTGCTTGTAACAGGCTGCTACAGAGTCTGTTTACGACTAAGGCATATAAGTAAGGAAGTGGTCAAATAGCCAAGGAAGCATAATTGTGCACGGGCATGTCATGATTCCAAGCTGTGTGAGCCAATGCACAAAACCTTCATTTATTAAATAGTCGCCTCGTCACACCTGAAGGGAGTGTGAATGCTAGGAGCTGTCCTCTAAGCTTCTTTAGCCTAACAAAGCAAGGCAGTTGCCTGTCACTAAATAGATGGTTTCCTGCCATGCCCGACAGGCTTTTACCGAACCCCTCCTTCAGGGAGGGTCTTCAAGCTGCAACTTCTGCTGTTTTGCTAGGCTGGCATATCGCCTCCCGCCTCCTATCAACTCTGCCCACTTGACCATGCGGCAGACTCTGGGGTTTGTCAATTCTGATGCTCCCTCCTGTCTGACAAAGACTTGAGTTCCAGGGGCCTGGAGGTGGAAGACAATCTCTGAGCCTGAGCCTCCTGTTTGATATTTATTTATTTATTTATTTATTTATTACATTTCTATACCGCCCAATAGCCGGAGCTCTCTGGGCGGTTCACAAAAATTAAAACCATTCAAAGTATAAAACAACAGTATAAAACCATAATATAAAATACAATATAAAAGCTCAACCAGATAAAAACAGCAGCAATGCAAAATTACAAATTTAAAACCATGTTATTTAAAATTTATAGATTGTTAAAATGTTGGGAGAATAAAAAGGTCTTCACCTGGCGTCTAAAAGCATATAATGTAGGTGCCAAGCGAACCTCCTTAGGGAGCTCATTCCACAGCCGGGGTGCCACAGCAGAGAAGGCCCTCCTCCTGGTAGCCACTTGCCTCACTTCCTTTGGCAGGGGCTCACGGAGAAGGACCCCTGAAGATGACCTTAGGGTCCGGGCAGGTACATATGGGAGGAGGCGTTCCTTCAGATAACCTGGCCCCAAGCCGTTTAGGGCTTAAAATGTTAATACCAGCACTTTGAATCAGGCCCGGGCCTGGACTGGCAGCCAATGAAGCTGGAAAAGGACTGGCGTAATGTGGTCTCATCGGCCAGTCCCTGTTAGTAAACGGGCTGCCCTGCTTTGTACCAGTTGAAGTTTCCGGACCGTTTTCAAAGGCAGCCCCACGTATAACAGACTTCTACTGTTACTTTGTTACTGTTGTGCAGACTTCTACTGTTACTTTCTACTGTTAGTTTTTCCCTACCCAGTGCCTGCTTACCCTACCCTGTACCTGTTTGCATTCTCTTCCCCTCCTTATTGTTTTACTATGATTTTATTAGATTGTAAGCCTATGCGGCAGGGTCTTGCTATTTACTGTTTTACTCTGTACAGCACCATGTACATTGATGGTGCTATATAAATAAATAATAATAATAATAATAATAATAATAATAATAATAATAATAATAACGCATTGCAGTAATCCAAACGAGAGGTTATCAGAGCATGGATAACTGTAGCTAAGCTATCTCTGTCCAGATAAGGGAAGATGCATCCTTGTCTTGGAAAATCTCCTCCCTCACTTCATGTCTTGGCTGGTCTATGCCGTCTTCAGCCTCCACGTTTGATTTGGAATCACTAGGGAGACCAGGCCTCATCCTGACAGGGCAGCAGGCTGAGCCAGAGGTAGGAGGCCACATTGTTACTCAACGAGACCAGTTGTTCCAACTGCCAGTCTGGCCTAGAAGGGAAGGGCTTTATAGAGCTTGGTGCCCCTCTATTAGTTCAAGAGATCAGGTCACAACCATCTTTAGGTTGTGGGGATCATCAGACAGCACTCAGGTTCACACTGCAGCCAAGATGGTGACCTTGTCTTATCCAGCCTGGCCTGCATTGATGTTGCAGGTGAGGTACCAAAAGGTGGCCATTGGAGGCCCCAGTTGAAGCCTGACCCTTGGCACCTGACATCACATCAGCTCTTTTCAGGGGTTTAGGGCAGGGAGAAGGTGCTACCCTGTTTCCCCGAAAGTAAGACATCCCCCGAAAATAAGACCTACTTCCAGTTTTGCCTCTCGCTGTAATATAAGGCATCCCCCCGAAAATAAGACCTTTTTTTTTGTTCAACAATAAATGTGTACCATATTCTTCTTCATGGAAAAATAAGACTCCCCTGAAAATAAGACCTAGCGCATCTTTTGGAGCAAAAATTAATATAAGACACTGTCTTATTTTCGGGGAAACAGGGTAATAACCTGCCAAAGTACTGTATTAGGCCCAGTATTTGGATAAGGCTCTCTATCTGTGGCTTTATGTTCTTTGGCAAAGAAATAACATTATATCAGGAAATACAGAATACACTGACTGCTCCCGACAAGGAGTCTTCACTCAAAATGTCTTGGGCCTAATAAAGGGCAGAGATTGGGCTGGAACACACAGAAGTTGGGCTCAGGGTATGCCAGGGTGTATGCATAGGTCTTGTTCAAAGGCTCAGCCAAATGACTGTTGTGGGGTCTGCAGGCACAATTAAGAAAAACAAAAGCCAGAAGGTGAACCCCATAGGAAAATGTGATTTATTTGCAAGCACACGCAGGGCTTTATCATGACAATTAATGGGTTTCAAGTATGGCAACACGTTGTCAGAGAGAAGGGTAACTTGGAAGTATAGCTTCCAAATCACGTGAGGTACTGGTTCCTCTCTATTCAGCCCTGGTTAGGCCTCATCTAGAGTATTTTATCCAGTTCTGGGCTCCACAATTCAAGAAGGATGCAGACAAGCTGGAGCGTGTTCAGAGGAGGGCAACCAGGATGATCAGTGGTCTGGAAACAAAGCCCTATGAAGAGAGCCTGAAAGAACTGGGCATGTCTTTTTTGCTAAGTGTAAGCTGCTCTGAGAGCCTTTTTTGGCTGAGGAGCGAATAAATAAATGTTTAGCCTGGAGAAGAGAAGACTGAGGGGAGACATGATAGCACTCTTCAAATACTTAAAAGGTTGTCACACAGAGGAGGGCAAGGATCTCTTCTCGATCCTCCCAGAGTGCAGGACACGGGATAACGGGCTCAAGTTAAAGGAAGCCAGATTCTAGCTGGTCAACAGGAAAAACTTCCTGACTGTTAGAGCAGTACGACAATGGAATCAGTTACCTAGGAATCAGTTACCTAGGGAGGTTACCTCCCACACTAGAGTCATTCAAGAGGCAGCTGGACAACCATCTGTCAGGGATGCTTTAGGGCGGATTCCTGCATTGAGCAGGGGGTTGGACTCAATGGCCTTGTAGGCCCCTTCCAACTTTGCTATTCTATGATTCTATGATTCCTTCCTCCTGAATGAGGAGTTTTTGTAGGAGGGACATTCAAACACACACATGCACTGAAAGAATGTGTGTTGTGAGGGTGAATCACATACATCAATAGACGGTATCTGTCAAGATTCCTTCTATGATCTGTACTCCCTGAGCAACTCTTTAAGGATCTTTTGCCTCCTTGAGAGTCCCACCTTCCTTCTTTTTACCTTCCTCCTTCCCAGTAATGCAGGGTTTAGGCTGTAGATGTGGAATCAATGACACTCCAGACACTTGTGGGTTTACACAACAGTAGACTAGTAAAGTAAAACACATAAATGACAACTAAAGGTATATAGTCAATAGAGCTGAATGATACAAAGGCATTAAAACAAAATAAAAATGGCAGAAATGCAAGTTCTTTTACCCTAATCTGCTTCTTTCTACTCCTTCCTTAAGGTCTTGCCTTTTTCTGGCTCTGGTCTGGCTTTTGTCTGTCCCCTAGCTTTGGTCTCTCACTCATTTGTACTTTCTTAAAACAGGAACTAAAGTTCCCACCTTGAGGACATGAAACTTAACCAGGGAATGAACCAGTTAAGGTTCCTCTCAGGAGTACCCCCTTCCCAACAGAAAACTCCAGGCCTCTAGGCCTGAGGATATTTTTATACCTTGCTTCTGTTGGACTCAATCTTTCATGGTAGCCATGTGCTCTCTTTTACAGAGGGCAGTTTACTATTTGAAAGGCTGTCAGAGGAGAGTCCTCTATTTTGAAGGCATCGTCTATCTGAAGGGCTGTTCAGTCCAAGTGTGGACTGAAAGAAGGACTCAGAGGTCTTGAAGGGGCCTGTCGCGACACGGGCCTCACACACCAGGCCTTGTCGCACACAAACCCTCCTCAAGCCAAGCACCACCACTTGAACAACCTGAGGGTAGGGTAAAACACAACCTTTCCCTCACATGAGAGGGTAAAGGCTAGAATCTGAAAAGGTTTGACTGTGTATGTAATAAGCTGAAGGTTATATATAAGGTGTTTACGATAGTAACTGTAGAGCAGGTGATAAAGCCAAGCAGACACATGGTTTGAGGTAACAAAACAAAGTAAAATGTTTATTTTTGTTTAACAGATCTTAGTTACTTCAAATTCGAGTTTACCTGCTTAATCTACTAGTTTTAATAAAGACAGTAATCTTAAGTCTCTTAAAATCTTATCTCCTTTCACTCTCCACACCACTGACAATCCTAACTGACACTCCCCACTCCCAACCAACGAACCCCCAAGCCAGCCTTCCTCAACCTGGGGCGCTCCAGATGTGTTGGACTGCATCTCCCAGCTGGGGCATTCTGGGAGTTGTAGTCCAACACATCTGGAGCGCCCCAGGTTGAGGAAGGCTGCCCAAGTTCTAGACTCCCCCATTTATACTCCTCCCCGCTTTCACAGCATCATCAGCCACACCCACTCGGTCCAACATTCTGCACTCACTAGACATACAAATTCAGACATACCTAAGGGAACAGAACTGTGGGGTAATGCCACAGTGCCCATCAACAGCACCTGGACAGCAGACGGAGCAAGGCACACCTGTCACCTGGTCACAGTCTATGGCGAGATGGACTGTATTTCTATTGAAAGGATAATAATCTGTAAATTTGCATGTATACATATATATCACACTCACACATTTTATGCAAATTGGCCTTGACCTTTTTTTGGGTGATGCATGTCTTCTTCTTCTTTTACAGTTCACTAGTGGCCACAGTAGACCCTTCCAAAATACTCCAACCATGTCCATGGGTGGAAGTGGCTGTGATGTTGTCCCAAGGCCACCCAACACATTTTTTCAGTGTTTGGGTTGTGTATGTGTGTGTGTGTGTGTGTGTGTGTGTGTGTGTGTTTGGTCACCTGATCTTTCTGTCCTTTGAGTGTGCTCTCCCAAAAGTCCAAGAAAGAGAGGAAGTTTGAATGACCACTTCTGAATTGCCAAAAAAGGTGGATAAAAGATGGAACTTGATTTGCATAAAATTTGTAAATGCTAATCTAGATATATAGAGAAATGCAAATTTAGATTATTATTAATAGTAATAACAACAACAACAACAAACAACAACAAATACAGTACATCTCAAGGCTGTGATCTGTGTGCCTACCTGTTCAGTCTGGTGTCCAGATGCAAACCGTTGATTCCCCCCATAATGGGGTAGACTCACTTTACCAGATAAGGCTTTGCTGCTGTCACAGCATTTGTGTCCAAGCCAGAGCCTTTGCCATGGTTTAATGACATGCATGTTTCTTGGTGTAGAAAATGGACACATCCTGTTCAAGCACCAGGTTCCTTCGAAGAGCTGAGCAGGGCCCTGTCATGTACATTAATCCAGCCCCCCCTTATTATCCCATAGCAACATCCACCACCACCACCCCGCCCCTCACAAGCAAGCCCTACCTCCTCTAATCCAGCAACAGAAACACATGCGGCTGCCTTTAAGTGTTCTCAGCCCTGCCGGTGCACACAATACAGAGAACTTTTAAGCAACAATAACAGCAATTCCCTTGCCGGCTCAGCGAGACACAGCCGCTCAGCGCATGCCGCCAGGAGATAAAAAATGACGGTCTCCATTTTTAGGCTGATAATAAATTTTCTCGCCTTAAAACATGCAAAATTATTCCACCATCCAGCAATCCTGGGGCTTGGTTCGCTGGACTTAATTCGTTTGGAGGTCTATTACCACGGCTTTTCTCTGATAACTAATGGAAGGGAAGAAAGCGGCAAGTGAACGCAGAAGCCCAGCTGCCTCGGGGGCGCTGACCCACCCAAAAAAGAAAAATTTGCATAGTTGTTGAGAGCAGCCAGGGAGGGGGGAGGGGATGTATTGCCTTATATATTTACTAAAAGTGTGCACGTCAGGTAGAAACACAAAGCATCCAACCCGAATAGTGTCATAGCAATCTTAAAGGTATATATTCACAGTCCGGTGATTGTGTGTGTGTGTGTGTGTGTGTGTGTGTGTGTGTATGTATGTACATACATTCTCTCTCTCTCTCTCTCTCTCTCTCTCTCTCTCTCTCTCACACACACACACACACACACACACACACACACACACACACACCAAATGCACAGAGCGATGTAGTGGAGCAAAGGCTCACACAGATGCAGCACCATCCCTTTTAGATTAGCAGGGATGATAGTGCCATATTCCCCCCACACCCGCCAGAACACACCTGCCATTTGCACAAATGCACATTTTTAGAAGTGCACACTTTACTGTTTGCACCTGTTTGCATGAGAGATTCCTGTGCTGATCAAAGCTCAGGTGGATCTCTGGATCGAGGATTTTGTGTCTAAGGCCGTAGCTAGACCTAAGGTTTATCCCAGGATTGTCCTGGGGTCAAACCTGTTCATCTAAGTGCCACACAGGGTATCCAGCGCTCAGGCAGGGATGAACCCGGGATGATCCTGGGATAAACCTTAGGTCTAGCTATGGCCCAAGTAAGAAAAGAAAGAAAGAAAGTAAAAGTGGGAAGATTACAGTGGGAGACTAAGGATGGGTCCTATGGTCTCCTAGCTAATGCTCTGTTTATTGACAGAGGTCAATAAACTATTTGCTTTGAGTGCGTTCTCCTATTACCCTTTATCAGTGCAGGTGTCCTCGGGAGAGTTGCAGCCAAAGATGCCAATCCAAAACTAAAAGGAAAATAAAGAATATTAAACTCAGGATATTGAGCAAGGTACAGGCTCACAGTAGCGACCTGCATGTTATATTTCATAAAATGTGATAGGGTTCCAGAAATGGAGAAGTTTCAAAGGTGGCAGAACAAATTAACATGAATGGAAACAAACCAGACATCATGTTTAAAACATTTCTGCCTTTTGCTATCCTGATGCCCTCTAGATGTGTGTGGTGGCTGGGTCTGAGCCACCATTTTAATTTCCCACAATGCCCTGGAATGAAATGAAGTAAGGAAATTAAAATGGCAGTTCACTCAGCTAGCGTAGGAGGCAATCCGGGACACACTGCAAAGGGACACGCTCAAACCTTGAGCCAGCGCTAGGTTCAGGGTGCTGAATTCTGGATCCAGGCATCTGTATGCAATTCTGTATTGTTAAATGTGCATAGCTTGCTTATGGTGGTGTTGCTGAAGCATAACTTAAAATAGTTATGTTGGCTCAGTGGGTACCTTTGGAATTTTGAGAGATCGTTGTGGGCATTCTCCTAAAATGGCTGTCATGGGAGGAGGGAAGGTTGGCCATTCACAAAATGGCTGCCATGGTAAGTATGGCCAGTCACAAAGCACCATTTCCTAGAAGCCAAACTGGTAGAGTGACCATATGAAAAGGAGGACAGGGCTCCTGTATCTTTAACAGTTGTATTGAAAAGGGAATTTCAGCAGGTGTCATTTGTATGCATGTCGCACCTGGTGAAATTTCCTCTTCATCACAACAGTTAAAGCTGTAGGTGCCCTGCCCTCTTTTAAATCTGGTCACAGTATAGCTGCAGTATAGCTCCTGCAGCTTTAACTGTTGTGATGAAGAGGAAATTTCACCAGGTGCGACATGCATACAAATGACACCTGCTGAAATTCCCTTTTCTATGCAACTATTAAAGATACAGGAGTCCTGTCCTACTTTTCATAGAATCATAGAATAGCAGAGTTGGAAGGGGCCTACAAGGCCATCGAGTCCAACCCCCTGCTCAATGCAGAAATCCGCCCTAAAGCATCCCAGACAGATGGTTGTTCAGCTGCTTCTTGAAGACCTCTAGTGTGGGAGAGCCCACAACCTCCCTAGGTAACTGATTCCATTGTCATACTGCTCTAACAGTCAGGAAGTTTTTCCTGATGTCCAGCTGGAATCTGGCTTCCTTTAACTTGCACCTGTTATTCCGTGTCCTGCACTCTGGGAGGATCGAGAAGAGATCCTGGCCCTCCTCTGTGTGACAACCTTTTAAGTATTTGAAGAGTGCTATCATGTCTCCCCTCAATCTTCTCTTCTCCAGGCTAAACCTGCCCAGTTCTTTCAGTCTCTCTTCATAGGGCTTTGTTTCCAGACCCCCTGATCATATGGTCACCCTAGGTAAAACTAAAAGAAAAATAACTTGCCCCCAAAAAGGAAAAGACAAATGAGGGGTGTGAGCTCCAAAACACAAAAACGCTCTTTCGAACCCGGTTTCCTGTGCAAGCCGATGAGGCACTGAGCCAAGTAACTTGGCCAAGAGCACCATGTGGTGCCCAGAGCCAGAGGCCTTCTTGAAAATAGAGCTGGAGCTGGAGGCCAGCATTTCACTTTGCAGTATGTTGGCATTCCAGGTTTTGGGATTTTAAAAAAATTAATTAGAAAAAGACTAAAATAAAATAAAATTTGGTTGGGGGGAGCAAACCTGGTAGGTGCAGCGATGTATCTGTGGCACTGTGGTACCCATGGTCACCACGTTGGGTCCCCCAGATATAGAACAAGAGCATCCTTTGCTTTTGGCCCCTGTTGCAAGGCTCACGTAAAATTTATGTTTTTGCTTGCAAACACTTCTGGAGACATCAACCTCTAAACCGATTAAGCTGCTTGGATTATGATGAGTATTGCATCCCAGGCTCGGCGTGATTGATACAGCTGTCTCTGCCAGTTGCAGAGGGACATCCGCGAGTGGCATGAAGAAGAGGAGTGGAGAGACAATTAAAGGAGTGTAGCTTTATCTGCAATATAGACATAATGTAGCCCAGGTGCCTGCGGAGATGTAAGATTTATCCGTGGCCTGGAGTGAAAAGGTTTGGTTTCTTTTAATGGTAGAGAGTTACGAGTTGTTAATAATCGTTACTCTGGTTAAGCTCCATATCCTTTCGTAAGCTGGGAAACTACGTTAAGCTTTATAACTTCCTCTTTTCCACACAACTCCCTGCTTAGAAATGGTGGCAAGTGCCTGAAAAAAGTCCAGAAAGTCTTTGTAGGTGTCATTCAAGACAGAGGGCCCTTTCACACATCGCGTAGTGTCCTGGATCACATGTATTGCTAAACCAGGGATGTACAACACAGCCCATGGACAGCCCTGTCACCTCCACAATGGATTCCTCTGCCCCCCAAAATTCAGCATACCACCTCTTCCTTCCTTCCTTCCTTCCTTCCTTCCTTCCTTCCTTCCTTCCTTCCTTCCTTTCCTTTCTTTCTTGCCACCAGCACAGCAAGAGTGTAGTCTATCGACCGCTTGAAGTTGCCCAGCCCTAGGCTAAGCCATGGTGTGGTTTGTCTGTTGAAATCTAGCTTGTCATTGTGTCCAAAATCCATCCCCGCAAACAAACCATGGTATAAAACACAAACAGAACTCATGGTTTATTGTTGGCTTATGAAGTCTAGCTTGTTTAAACCATGGCTTGCCGTAATGTCTGAACCCAGAACTGTGGCTTATCCCTGGCTTGTTTGTGCTGCTGTGTGTCCTGAAACAGAGACTCTCAGCAACGGCAAACTGAAAACAAAACCACTCTGATGGTTGGCGAAATGGGCAGGGGAGAAACAAACCCGAAAGAGGAAAAACAATAAGCGGTCTGCTGCAAGACAATTCTTGACTAAAGCAATAAACCATGTTAACCAAATTATGACTTAGGCCGTTGCTAGACGAGGACTTAGCCCAGTGTGAGGCCCAGGCTCCCTGCTGTGCGTGCATATGACGCACAGGGGATTCCGGGGTCAGGCCGGGCTAAATCCTCCCTTGACTCGGGATAACCGGAACCGCTTATAGCCTGGCTTTTCCGCAGCCTTGGGCTGAGCCCGGGGCTGCGGAACGGCTAGCTACTTCCATGGCTTTTCCCGGCTGCTCGCTTACTCATGAGTAGCCAGGAGAAGCCGTGCACTGGGCACAGCACTCCATAGGAGCGCTGTGCCCATCTGGCCGGGGGGAGGGAAATCATGGGTGGGGGAGATGGGGGCCGGGGGAAAGAGCGGACCTGGCAGGAGAGATGTGGGGGAAGAGCGGAGCCAGGGTGGGGAGATCACGGATGAGGGGGCATCGGACATGGCAGGCGGGTGGTTGGGTGGGCATGGTGAGTGGGCTGGCGAGCGGGCAGGGGGGGCATCAGACATGGCGGAAGGGGGGAAGAAGAACGGGGCCAGGGCAAGGAGATCGGGGACGGGCTAGCGAGCGGGGGGCGGACATGGCGAGCAGGGATGGGCGAGTGAGCGGGGGGCGGACATGGCAAGTGGGGATGGGTGAGCGAGCGGGGGCGGACATGGCGAGCGGACGGGGGGGCATCAGACATTGGGGGGAAATCAGGGGCAGGGGGAGTGGGGAACCCTTTATTTTTTTAAAAAAAAACAACCTTACCTTTCCTTTGGTGCGCTCCTGCGCACATGGCCCTTTAATTAAAAAAAAATGGAGGACGCGACGGGGCTTTCCCTTTCCTCGTCGCGTGTTACGTGTAGAAAAGGGTGATGGCCCGCGCTAGCTGTAGCGCGGCCTCGCCCCGACTCCCCACCAGGTTATCAGGTAGGTCTAGCAAGGCCCTTAGTGTTATGTGCGAACATAGCCAGTAGAAAATCTGGGTTTAACATGGACTGTACACTCAACAAGGAGTTTCAGACAGTCCTGGCAATGAGGAGCCATCCCGTTGTCGTATAGGTGGGGGCTTGGTGTTAGGCTGTAAAGCACCATACACACAAATGGCACTCTATAGGTACAAAAACAACGCCTCCTCCTCCTCCCTGTCTCTGATCCTTGAGTACACACAAATTTTCCTGGGATGCTTAAGAAACATGCACACCATCTTTTAGCCCTCATCTTCATCCCCATTGTTAGGGAGTCTCCTTACTCTGGAAAATGGCAAATTCAGGATGACTACCCTTTTCACCGAGAAGGGAACTTCCAGGGTGACCTGGAAACTGGAGCTGGCTTACAGGTATTCTCTTTCTTTAGTAGACAGAAATGCATTATTATTAGGAATGGTGTGTCCTTCCTGCGCTGTGCAAACTCCTGAACTGTCCGTTCTGTGTCCCCAAAGCACCATGCCCCCCCACAAACGGCACAATTTAGCTTCTCCTTGAAACGACAAGGCTGAAGGAAGGAAATGCAGAACTCAGGAGGGGAGCGCAGAGGAGAGGGCTGCAAGAGAATCAAAGCCTCGTCGAGGCTGCAGGGAGAGATGATTTGGAATTCTGGGGGGAGATGTACATTAACCAGCTATTGATCACGCCAGAGGTCAGTTTCTAGGAGTAATTTGACCCAAGAGGTTAATTGTGACGGAGGTCAATAGAAAACCGAGGCACGCAATGCATCAGAATACCAAAGGGAATAGAGGGGAGAATTTATGGGGGATATTTAGCGCTCATGGCACAGAAGAAATTAAACTGGACGGTTAGGAAAATATTTCTTAAACTCCACTTCTGGTTCTTTCGGCCTTCATAACTACAGATGTAGTGTCTGTGGGGGCGGGGTTACACTGCCTCTACTTCCGTTATTATTATTATTATTATTATTATTATTATTATTATTATTATTATTATTTTACCTATACCTCAGTTATACCAGGAGTGGGTAGGGGGAGAGAGACCACTGCTATGCTGGCAAATGGCCAGCCTATCCTAGAACAGTCTGGTTAGAGTGTTGGATTGGGAGATCCTGGTTCTAGTCCCCACTTGGACACGTAGGTCACTGGGTAACTTTGAGTTAATCACTGATTCTCAGCCTCACTTACCTCACGGGATTGTTGTGAGCATAACAGGAAGAGGAGAAGGAAGACCATGTGAGCCACCTTAAGTTCTTTGGCCAAAGAAAAAGGGAGGGATTGAAATGTACTCTATACATATATAGAATCATAGAATCATAGAATAGTAGAGTTGGAAAGGGCCTTCAAGGCCATCGAGTGAGTCCAACCCCCTGCTTAGTGCAGGAATCCACCTTAAAGCATCCCTGACAGATGGCTGTCCAGCTGCCTCTTCAATGCCTCTAGTGTGGGAGAGCCCACAACCTCCCTAGGTCATTGGTTCCATTGTCATACTGCTCTAACAGTCAGGAAGTTTTTCCTGATGTCGTTGGAACCTGGCTTCCTGTAACTTGAACCAATGATTCGGTGTTCTGCACTCTGAGTTGTGTGTGTCACACCCACACACCTGCTGTGTGGGGGACTGAGTAAATTGCCCCTTTCCCCCCTCCCTCTGGGCAGGCCTGACTCAGCCTGAGAGGGGTGGAGGAAAGGCACAACCATGACAATCTGAAAACTGCATTAAAAAAAAAAGCAGCCATGCCCCAATGTCCCTGAAAACATCACCAATCACGGACTATGCTAGTGGTGACATCTGTAGGCTGCCCACACATGGATGGGAGCCAACAGACTGGAACCTCCCAAGCATTCCCCTGTATCACCACACACACACACAGAGCACGCAGACCAAAGGCACAGTGCCCCCAGTCCATCAGCCCAGTGACTCAGGAAGCAAGGACCCAGTACTGCAAATCCCATGGGGTTCCTCCAGGCAGGGGTTCGAATCCCCTTGTGTTCTGTTGTTTGGGAACACAACACATAAAGGGGGCAAAGGAGGTGTCATGGCTAAGCCTACTGCCCATTTTGGGAGAAGGTGTTTCAAGTAATCAATCAGACTCAGATTCGGACCTAGAGGAGGAGGCGCCAGACGACAGCCAGCTTGTACCAGTGGGGGAGGAAGCTCTCATGGGCGATTCCCCAGCTAGGAGTCAGCCCTCTCCAGAGCTTATCTCCTCAAGGCCAAATCCTACACACTCAGTGGGAAGTGAGCTTTCTTCCAGAGGAGAGCGCCCCAACAAGCTAGCTGATGCTAGGATGCGCCGGAAGTGAGAAAGTCGGTCTGGCTAGAATTGTGCCAGAACCTGCCGCTGCACCAGGCTCTCTGAAGCTACGGGCATTTGGGGAAAGGCTTCCTGTTCTCCTTGCTCCAACAATTGTCTTGCTTAGTTTGCATAGTTTTGCGTAGGGGGAAGTTTCCAAAAGATTAGACTCTCTTCGGGTGGAGGAGATGTTTGCTGCTTAATAAAAGCTTTGTGGATTACTTAGCAGGCCTCGTCATTTGCCTCCCATCGAAAGCAGGGGTTTTCAGAGAAACATGACAGCGAGCCTAGGTGACACATTGGCCACATAGCTCTAGAGGTCAGGAGGCCCATAGAGCTCCTGCAAAGCCTTCCTGGGCCAAAAGTTCGAGACCCGCTGGGGGAGGAAAAGTCTCTCTTGCCCAGAAGAGGGAGGGAGGAGCCAGAAAACCCAAGGAGAGCAGCCACAAGCAGACTGACAACAAGAACCTCCAGGGGCTCAATGCATAGGACGGGGGGTGGGTGGGTGGAGGTGTCTGTTGGAAACAGGAGATGGGAGTTAGGATAGTTCAGATTCCTGGATCCAAGGTTGGAGTCAGCGCTCCAACCTCAGACCCAGGAGTCCGAGCTCCGTGATACCTCCACCTCCCAATCACACTTGGTGCAGAGAGAATAGCGCAGGCCACCCTCGGAGGGAAGGCAAAGGGGTCATTCCATTATTATTATTATTATTATTATTATTATTATTATTATTATTATTAATTTATTTATATAGCACCATCAGTGTACATGGTGCTGTACAGAGTAAAACAGTAAATAGCAAGGCCCTGCCGCATAGGCTTACAATCTAATAAAATCATAGTAAAACAATAAGGAGGGGAAGAGAAAGCAAACAGGCACAGGGTAGGGTAAGCCGGCACAGGGTAGGGTAAAACTAACAGTATAAAGTCCGCACAACATCAAGTTTTAAAAGCTTTAGGAAAAAGAAAAGTTTTTAGTTGAGCTTTAAAAGCTGCGATTGAACTTGTAGTTCTCAAATGTTCTGGAAGAGCGTTCCAGGCGTAAGGGGCAGCAGACGAAAATGGACGAAGCCGAGCAAGGGAAGTAGAGGCCCTTGGGCAGGCGAGAAACATGACATCAGAGGAGCGAAGAGCACGAGCGGGGCAATAGTGTGAGATGAGAGAGGAAAGATAGGAAGGAGCTAGACCATGAAAAGCTTTGAAGGTTAACAGGAGAAGTTTATATTGGATTCTGGAGTGAATTGGAAGCCAATGAAGAGATTTCAGAAGCGGAGTAACATGGTCAGAGCGGCGAGCCAAGAAGATGATCTTTGCAGCAGAGTGGTGAACAGAAACCAACGGTTTCCATTGGACGGGGAGAGGGGGGGAATGGGGAGGCAGGCTTTTGAGGAATCCTCTGCCCTCCCCAATGCCTTCCTTTCCTCCCCCACATCTCAGCTGATCTGGCCTCATCTCTGCTGCTCCTACCATTCTGCATCGGATAGTCGTAAGCCTTCACGTTTGGAGGGTTACGGCCATCCCCATAGGACTGTGCCCTTAATCTTGTTGTTGTTGTTGTTGTTTAAATGTATTATTGTGTTGTGTTTCTGCTCCCCTTCCTATCCAGGACAGCGAGCTCTTGACTTTCAACATCTCCAGACACCAGTCATGGTGGAGTGAAAACGGTCCTGGATGTGTACGGAAGGAGACTCCCATGGTTGGCATCAAAGGTTTGGACAGCCATTCCTACGTCTCCGTGATCGGCTGTGCGTTGGAGTACCGCTACATCGAGGTCATGCACAGCGCAGTGCAGATTCTGGTGGCGGTGAGTATTATCACATTTATATCCCTCCTGTTTTCCTCCAAGGAGCCCAAGGCAACGTACATAATCCTCCTCCTCTCCATTTTATCCTCACAACAACAACCCTGCGAGGTAGGTTGGGCTGAGAGTCCGTGACTGGCCCAAAGTCACCCAGTGGGTTTCCATGGCTGAGTGGGGACTAGAACCTGGATCTCCCGACTCCCAGTCCAACACTATAGCCACTATACCACACTGGCTCTGCCCTCACCTTCAAATCTAAATTTATTTTATTTTATTTATTTATTTATTTATTTATTTATTTATTTATTTATTTAAATATTTATATACCACTTCCCATTGAAGAATTTTGGAGTGGCGGACAAATTGAATAAAAGAATAAAACCAGAATTAAAACAGAATTAAAAGTACATTTTTTAAAAGAAACAAAGTGAAAATAACATCACGGCTGGTCATCAAGGGAAGTCTTCGTGAAACAACGGCATTTTCAGGAAGTGCTGGAAGGAATACAAAGTTGGCACCTACCTGACATCCAGAGGTCAATGATGAGACGTTCCGTATAAATTGAACAAAATATACACCTACTCTGAAACTGGGCCAGTTTCAGCCATTCAGAACGGTCACATTAAGATTCTAGAATGTCTAAAGCTGCAAATCCCAGGCATGTTTAGATAGAAAAAAGTCCTTTGACTCCAAGCATGTCCCAACATGCATGGCTGACTAGGGAATGCTGGGAGTTGTAGGCCTTTCTTTCTGTCCAAACATGCATAGGAAGGAATTAAAGAACCACGCAGTAGTAATAACCTTACTAAGGGTGCAATCCTATGCACGGTCTAAACAGGCATAGAGAAAAGACCTTTGACTCCCAGCATTCCCCAGCAAGCTATGCTGGGAGTTGTAGGACTTTTGTCTGTCTAAACATGCATATGATTACACCCTGAAAGACATTTTGAATTCATATCCCTAGTGGATTGTGCCTGTCTGTCTGGTTGTTTATTGTATATCTAGACTGTCTTTCTGAAACCAACCAAGGCAGCTCACCAGAATTTCAAACCGTAAGCAAAGAAAGCATGGTAACCCATTAGGAGCGACCTTACATGAAAACTATAACAACAATTTTAAACGCCAAGTTAAACGCAGAGAGAGTGGGACCAGTCGCAACTCCAAAGGGTGAGTGTATTTCAGAGTTTGGGAGCAGCGCAGGAGAAAGCATGTCAGTTGCATGGATACACTTTAGGGTGACCATATGAAAAGGAGGACAGGGCTCCTGTATCTTTAACAGTTGTATCAGCAGGTGTCATTTGTATATATGGAGAACCTGGTGAAATTTCCTCTTTATCACAATAGTTAAAGCTGCAGGTGCCCTGCCCTCTTTTAAATCTGGTCGCAGGATAGCTCCTGCAGCTTTAACTGTTGTGATGAAGAGGAAATTTCACCAGGTGTGACATGCATGCAAATGACACCTGCTGATACAGTACTATGCAACTGTTAAAGATACAGGAGCCCGGTCCTCCTTTCCATATGGTCACCCTAACATACTTATTTTGTGCGTGCAAGAGTTCCGTTTCACCCCAACATCTCATGGGCTGGTCCTGCTGCTTCCAGTTCCCCATCTTCCACTGTCATGTTTTGCTTAGTGTTCCTGTGCTTGATGGAGTTTATGTTCACATGACATTAATGTTATTTGCCTCGGTCCAATAGTATCTGCGTGCTGCAGCAGAGGCTGAGCCATTCAAACAAGCCATATGCCTGCTGATCAGCTGCTTTTCATGGAAGGGGAAGTAAAAGGGACTATATCCCATTTCCCTCTCCTGGTTCTGCTCATGTCCATCTTTTTTAAAGGCTCTTCCTGCACAAATGCTATTTTGGGCTACATTAATATAAGTATAGCTTCCAAATCACGGGAGGTACTGGTTCCTCTCTATTCGGCCCTGGTTAGGCCTCATCTAGAGTATTGCGTCCAGTTCTGGGCTCCACAATTCAAGAAGGACGCAGACAAGCTGGAGTGTGTTCAGAGGAGGGCAACCAGGATGATCAGGGGTCTGGACACAAAGCCCTATGAAGAGAGACTGAAAAAACTGGGCATGTTTAGCCTGGAGAAGAGAAGATTGAGGGGAGACATGATAGCACTCTTCAAATACTTAAAAGGTTGTCACACAGAGGAGGGCCAGGATCTCTTCTCGATCCTCCCAGAGTGCAGGACACGGAATAACAGACTCAAGTTAAAGGAAGCCAGATTCCAGCTGGACATCAGGAAAAACTTCCTGACTGTTAAAGCAGTATGACAATGGAATCAGTTACCTAGGGAGGTTGTGGGCTCTCCCACACTAGAGACATTCAAGAGGCAGCTGGACAACCATCTGCCAGGGATGCTTTAGGGTGGATTCCTGCATTGAGCAGGGGGTTAGACTCGATGGCCTTGTAGGGCCCTTCCAACTCTGCTTTTCTATGATTCTATGAACCCAGGCTCCTAGATAAGGCAGGGGGGAAATGCATACGGAATACCCAAAAGGGTGGAATAGGTAGGGTGACCCTATGCAAAGGAGGACAGGGCTCTTGTATCTTTAACAGTTGCATAGAAAAGGGAATTTCAGCAGGTGTATTTAGTATATATGGGGAACCTGGTGAAATTCCCTCTTCATCACAACAGTTAAAGCTGCAGGAGCTATACTAGAGTGACCAGATTTAAAAGAGGGCAGGGCTCCTGCAACTTTAACTGTTGTGATGAAGAGGAAATTTCCCCAGGTTCCCCATATTTACCAATGACATCTGCTGAAATTTCCTTTTCAATACAACTGTTAAAGATATAGGAGCCCTGTCCTCCTTTCCATATGGTCACCCTAGGAATAGGCAGCTCCCAGATAAATCAGGATAATGGTATGGCAACATAGGAAGCTGCCTTGTACTGAGGCTAGATCTACACTACCATTTTGTAGCGGTATGGAAGTGCACTGAAAACTGTCAAGGCATAATCCACATTCCATGTCCCACTTTCATAGTGTTATTTCCTGCTTTTTATACCATATTTGTAATGACACAAGGTGTAGATCTAGCATGAGTCAGGCCACTGGTCCATCTAGCCCAGTATTGTCAACACTGACTGGCAGCAATGGCTTTCCAGGGTTTCAGACAGGATTTTCCCCAGCCCTACCTGGAGACGCTGAGATCGAATCGGGGGCCTTCTGCATGCAAAGCAAGTTCTCTGCTTTGCATGCAGAAAGGAGGGGCAATATGAAATTGGAAGGAGTGCAGGAATCACTGTTTCCCCGCCCCCCAAAAAAATCCTACAGCCCTGAAACAACATTTTGCAAAATTTAGCAACACATTTCAGAATGCAAACATAAAGATTTTTTAATTTTAGACATATACTCATGTTCATATACATGTATGTTTGTGTATATGTATACAAGATCAGCGTATACATTGAATTTAGCAAGTAAGAAATTCATAAGAGGAAAGAAGATGTACAGGTTGTTTCTACAGCAGGTAAATGGGATCCATTTGTTAAGTCTTGGAACAGGATTTGTAATGATACCAGACTGGAAAGGGTTTTATTTCTATAAAGACAATCTTCTTCTTCTTCTTCTTCTTCTTCTTCTTCTTCTTCTTCTTCTTCTTCTTCTTCTTCTTCTTCTTCTTCTTCTTCTCTTCTCTTTTCTTTTCTTTTTATAACAAATATTCTGAAAATTTAGCAAGTTAATGCTTACCTTTTTCCCCCCTTTCATCAAGAGTTAAGATTCATGTCTTTGTGTGCAAACTTGAATCTTCACTCTTACTGATGAAGGCAAAAATAATAATTAATTTTTGACAATTTAGCATCAACTTGCTAAATTCAGTGCTTTAAGACGAGGACTGTGATCCACAGTTTTTAGGCACGCCCATGGGTTTGAGTGTTGTTGTTTCTTACTTGCTCTGTACAGCAGACCTTCAAGACATATCACAGACGTCTTTCAAAATCCCCCTAGGTTTCAAAAGTGCTTTGCTATGCAGCAATTGGGTGTTAAGAGAGGCTGCTTTAGCCAGAAATCCTTTAACACACACATGGTTCTTTGGTTCCTGGCCCATCCCTATAAATTATTTCTATAAAAAACAACACAAATTTCAACTCCTACAAATAGTTCTTGCCCTGTCCTGGGAGACACACGAAGATGTGCCTGTGATGTTGAGAAAGATCATTAATTTAAACTGAACCGCCCTCCAAAAAAACCGAGCAAAGGCTGAGCCTATGCTATCAGAAGCATTTCCTGAAGTTAGGTACATTAAAAACAGAACAAACAAACAAAAACATTGAACCATGAACGTGACTGTGATTTAAATATTTATACATGAGTGTTGGGGAGATAACGTTGGAGGAGGGGAGAGAATCCAATTAGGCAAAGGCTGTGTGTGTTTCCCCCAGGGATATAAAGATACACCCCATCGGAAAACAAAAGCCCTTGTGATGCACCCCCTGCTTCTGTTCCTGCAGACACTAGCAGTTTGCACAAAAGTTGCCATCAAATGCCATCGCTTCTGTGTTTATCCATGCCCTCAATTATTTATTTTTTTCATTAACATGCTGCAGTAATTGGCGCTGCCTGGTAATTGATTGTTTCTCATTTGCTGTGGAATTAGCTGAAACAAATAGTCTATTGTCTTCATAAATGCCACATGCATTTCATAGCCTCCCTGTGCTGGGAGCAGGAATCTTTTAAATTTGCTTTGCTTTGTTTCGCGGGATGTTCATCTAACACTTAAACAAACAAACAAACAACAAACAAAAAAAAACAATGTGAGCAGACCTGAGTCTCCCCAGGTACACACTTGCCCAGGTATCTCCCCAGGTACACACCTGTCACACAGAGGAGGGCCAGGATCTCTTCTCGGTCATCACAGAGTGCAGGGCATGGAAGCCAGGTTCCAGCTGGACATCAGGAAAAATGTCCTGACTGTTAGAGCAGTACGACAATGGAACTAATTATCTAGGCTCTCCAATGCTAGAAACATTCAAGAATTCCTGCATTGAGCGGGGGGTTGGACTCGATGGCCTTATAGGCCCCTTCCAGCTCAACTATTCTATGATTCTCTGGACAGGTGATCATAGCTATAACTAGGAGGTAACTTGTGATCATGGACACCATTTTTTTTTAACCACCTCAATAAATTCACCACCAGATCTGTGATTGTGTGGGTCAAATATTTGGATTGTCCTTGTGCAATGATGGTTGAGATGGTTGGTGTGCTGAAAAAAATATAGGTCTGTGAAGGTCCGAGACCTATAAAGGCAAGTAATAAACTCAGGCCTAGAGGCCTGGAGTTTTTCTGTTGGAGGGGGTATCCCTGAGTGGAGTATTTTCATTTCTACAGTTAAGATTTATTTCACTAGTTAAGATTCGTTTCTCTAGTTAAGTTTTATTTCTTCAAGGTTGAAACGGTACTTTCTGTTTTGGGGGAAGAGGATATAAAAAGAGAGGAGAGAGCCAGCCGGCCAGTCAGAGCAGGAAAGGACGAGAGCATGAGGAAGCAGCAGCTGTAGAAGCATAAATGCAGCTAGGGTAAAAGAAGCTGGTTTTCCCCCCACTTCTATTTTCTTTTAATGCCTTTGTAATCACTCAGCTCTATTGACTAAATACCTCTATTTGTAAAAAAAAATAATTATTATTATTTACTAGTAAGCTGCTGTGTTAAGCCACAAGTGTCTGGAGTGTCACTCACCCCACATCTACATCCTAAACCCTAAATTATTGGGAAGGTAAAAGAAGGAAAGTGGGACTCTTAGAGAGGCAAAAGATCCTTACAGAGTTGCCAGCTGAGTGGGAAAGCGGCACTTCTCCACCGCTGCGAGAGGAAGGAGGGTGGGGGAGGATTTGCTTGATTTTAATCAGATTCTGCTTGTAATGGTCCAGTCAGGCCTCACCGCCATTGTCTCGGAGGGTTAAAGGTAGCCTCGGCTGTTTCCTTAATCTCATTTAAACGCAAATGTTAGGACAGCGTGCTTCCTTCGGCTGTGCCTCGCCGGCCGTCTGTGCTAGGAAAAAGCCACCTTATTTTGGGTGGTATAGTATTGATCCTGCCTCCTTAGGTAGTGAGAGACAGAAGGAGACAGGAGGGAGGTGACCTGCTTGGGTCCTCATCTGCCATTTCTCTGTGAGTGGGGGAAGCTCACAGCTAATTAAGAGACTCTCTCTCTCTCTCTCTCTCTCTCTCTCTCTGTGTGTGTGTGTGTGTGTGTGTACACATATCAAGCCCTTTTAGGGGGTGCTTCTGGATCTGTCGCTCCAAATGACAGCCCAGATAGATGCAACAGCCAGGAGTGCCTACTATCAGCTTTGGCTGATACACCAGCTGCACCCCTTCCTAGAATTGGTAGACCTAAAGGCGTGCTGGTAACTTCAAGGTTCGACTTCTGCAATGTGCTCTACATAGGGCTACCTTTGTACCTAGTCCAGAAACTTCAGTTAGTTCAAAATATGGCAGCCAGGCTGGTCACTGGTACATCACTCCACTGGCTGCCAATTAGTTTCCAGGCAAAGTATAAAGTGTTGGTTATTACCTTTAAAGCCCTACATGGTTTGGGTCTAGGTTACCTGCGGGATCGCCTTCTCCTGAACAATCCGTCTCGCACACTCAGGTCCTCTGGGAAGGGTTTACTCCAGCCAACAAAAACAAGGCTGACAACTGTTACCCAGAGGACCTTTTCTTCTGCCACCCCTAGACTGTGGAAGGGCCTGCTGGAGGAGATTCAACAGCTTAAAGCTCTCTCTGAGTTTAAGACAGCCGTAAAGACTAGACTCTTCCGGCAGGCCTACCCAGACGAATTTTAAAACCTACGAATTTTAAGATGCTGTGATTGTTATTTTGATATTGCATTGGTTTTATATGCTCTTTTAACTAATTTTATGTATTATATTGTGTTTGGTGTTGTTCCCCGCCTCGATCCACCTCCTCACTGCTATCCATACAATTGCTCTCTTTCTCTGGGTCCAGTCTTCATGGCGGCTCAGAGGGAAAGGCAAGCATAGGCTACTCCTCCTTCTTCTCACTCACTGCCCATTCAAGTACATGGAGCGACAGCCATGAGGAGCACCAGCAAGGCCAATGGCTATCCACAGTTTGGCAGCGAGACCCCCACCGGGTGTCATGTCTAACCTTACTGTTCCTGCTTTGGAAGAAGGTGTTTCAGGTAATCAATCAGAATCCAATTCGGAAATAGAGGAGGCAGCGCCAGACACCAGCCAGACTGTACCAGTGGGGGAGGAAGCTCTCACGGGCGATTCACCAGCTGGGAGGCAGCCCTCTCCAGAGCTTATCTCCTCAAGGCCAAATCCTACACCCTCAGGGGGAAACAAGGGAGCTTCCGGCGGCAAGCGTTCTGTAACACTAACTGATGCTAGAATTCACCGGAAGCTGAAACGCACAGCGCGAAAAGAAGCCGTGAGAAAGTCGGAGAGATTAGTCTAGAACCGACCTCCGGACTAGGCGGTTTGAAGTTACGGGCATTTGAGAAGTAACTTTTTTTCTCTTCTTGAACGGACGATTGTCTTGCTTAGTTTGCATAGTGTTGCCTTAGGGGTCGTTTCTAAGAGGTAGCCTTTATTCAGGTAGAAGAGACATTTGTTGTTTAATAAAAGCTTTGTGGATTACTTAGCAAGCTTCATCATTTGCTTTTCATTGAAAGCAGGGGCAGTTTGAGAGACACCGGGTTATAAACAAATTAGCCAATTAGCTGTGAAGGGTGTGTGCATGGGTACCATTGAGGTTTTATTAAAACAAGCAAACATATCTCTGCGCAGAAGCGTATATTCGACAGAGTTCCTATCCACCCATGTGTTGCTGCATATGTGCGCTGGTGTGCATCCCTCATGAGTAATTAAAAAAATATCCTGTTCCCGTAGCCATCTGCCTAGCCCCGCCCACTTATACTATGCTCTCACAATGGCACTCCTGTCATTGCGGGAAACTGCTCGGGTGTGCCCCGGGAGTGCCGAAGGTGGAAGCAGCAAAACTCGCACGCGCACCTCCATTGCGAAAGGGCCTTGGTGGAGGGGATGTCACAACCGCATTTGCCCGCGATACATGATGGCTCCATGAGTAGTACCGTGCGCTCGTCCCACCTCTGCTGTGGCAATGCACAAACGCAGAGCGGTGATTGAGTTGTAGAATTTTAACATGTGAGAAGGGCTTATACGGGGACGGCCAGAATGAGAAAAGACAGGCCTTGTTGTGAAACGGAGGCTGGAAATAGCTTACTGTTGGGGGAATGCCTGCCGTGCCTGTCAGCCTTTTCCATTCCAAATGACAGCTTGGAATGCTCACAGAAAGATGGCCAATGTCGACTTTGACAGCAGATGTTACAGTGAAAACTAGAACGAGAGCCATCCGCATATATTACATTTTCTCCCATAATAATTGCCCCCAGCAAATGCAGGAGCATCAGGAAAGCAAAGGTTACCGGAATGCCATCTGTCCATCACTGGCTGCCACGATTTTCTCTTCACCAGCTGCTGGTGAGAACTTCCCAGCAATTCTGAGAGATCTTGGGTGTTGTTCATCCCTCCCTCATATTCTCAGTGAAAAAATTGGCTCAGTTTGGAAGTTTTGGCTTTAGGGTAAAAGGAACAGAACTCAACATGCAGTCCTAGTAACAATAAGACTCGGGAGAAAATAAAGAATGCTGCAACAGCATAAGGACATAAGAGGAACATCCAGTCCTGCGTTCACCAACCTGGTGCCTTCCAGATGAGTTGGACTACAACTCATAAGGCCAATTTTGGCATATAAGGCCAATTCTGGCCTGCTTGCATTAGCTACCTGTATGCTTCTGAGCCCAATTCAAGGTGCTGGTTTTAACCTATAAAGCCTTAGCTAGCTCTGGACTTTTCTTCTTCGGGTTAGTGCACTCAGCGTTATTGTCCCTTAATTCTGCTGCTGATTATGCGAAGGCTGGGGATTCACTAGCAGAAACTGAGCAAAAGCCCTCTGAAAACTCATCCCTGCTGTTGAGGAGAACTGCAGCATCCAGGTTGAGGGGTTCAACATACAACGCTTAAGTCACCCATCCTTACCGGGGTTTTCTGCTTCCAGGTTTTTTCCGGGATTGCAGTGGCTCCATTACACATCAGACACATGATTTTTATTTATTTTATTTTATTTTATTTTATTTTATTTTATTTATTACATTTCTATACCACCCAATAGCCGGAGCTCTCTCGGCAGTTCACAAAAATTAAAACCATTCGAAGTATAAAACAACAGTATAAAACCATAATATAAAATACAATATAAAAGCTCAACCAGATAAAAACAGCAGCAATGCAAAATTACAAATTTAAAACACCAAGTTAAAATTTATTTATAGACTGTTAAAATGTTAGGAGAATAAAAAGGTCTTCACCTGGCGTCTAAAGGCATATAATGTAAGTGCCAAGCGAACCTCCTTAGGGAGCTCATTCCACAGCCGGGGTGCCACAGCAGAGAAGGCCCTCCTCCTGGTAGCCACCTGCCTCACTTCCTTTGGCAGGGGCTCGCAGAGAAGGACCCCTGAGGATAACCTTTTATAACTCAAAGACATCTGCAGTGGGTCATAGTGACATATTGCTTTTATGGCAGACACCTTGATAATTATTAAAACATGCCTTCTACTTTCTCAGTTCAATACTTTCTCCCTACCTTCATTGTTATTAAAGGTACAATGGTATACTGTAGGGAGGAGAGAAAAGTCAGGAGGAAAAAATAGGCTGAAGTCAGATCTTTGCAACAGCTTTACTTTCACTTAATAAAATCAACCAAGTCGTCCCAGCTGTGCTATAGGGAGATAATTGGCATTTAAAGAAAGGCAGGGGTGGCATTGAATAAAAACAAATTGTTTGGAATGAAAAACGAAAAGCAAACATGCACTGCAAATCCATTACACAGCACCATCTAGTGGCTGAAGTGCCGGCATTTCACACAACAGATCAATCGGAATAATGCCCTGTATCACATTATCTCCGATCTTTTTGAAAGCGGGATAAAGGTCATAAACTGCGGAAGGGGCCCTGAAGGTTGACAGTGTCATGTAAAGGACCCGCAAACTTCTGTGAGCAGCCAGCCTTGATCACACGATATAAGACCCATGTAAAAGAGCTCTGAGCACGGTTTATCTCTATCATAAATGCCCACCACCACCACATTTCTCTTGAACATCCATCTCAAAGATGAATAATGATGAGGTTTTTTCAGTAACAGCTCGACCAGGCTTCTCCTGTTCAGCCCTTTAATCTTCTCTCCTAATTCCACCCCACCTCCTCCACCTCCTTACCATTTTTCTCTCTTTTCCACTCCTTCCAGTTTCTGATTAAAATATTTAAAAGCGAGCTATCAAAAGGAACTTTAATGTAGGTCAGAACTTGACCCTCACCCGTTTGGAAAGCATTACTTTTTAAACCTCGGGTGGGTGGAGGCTTGACTAGATGAACGACAGAGATACCGGCACCGGTGGCTTATTATTCATCACACAATTTTGCTTTCAAAGTAACTTTAATTTGAAAAGAAGACCCTATATTACTTTCTTTCTTTTTGAAAGAAAGGGGTCTGGTTTCATGAGGCCGAGGATGATCTGTGCCAGTTGGAGTCATGTATAATTCAGGATGTGAAATTACAAGCTGGATCCTCTGCCTTTCGAATGGTAAATTTACATTTCCAGACAGTTCTGCAGATGAAGTTTAGGGAACATCCTCAGGCCGCAGAGACTGGTTGGTTTCATTAAAGGCTGGCTCTCCTGCTTTAAGCAAATTCTGAATGTGTTCCTCAAAGGATTTGATGGGAGTTTTTGGCAGCGGACGGCGGTGGGGGGGGAGAGCTTGACAATTTCTGGCTTCTTTGGACAAAGGGATTCATTTGGTTTTGGAGATACAGGCAAAGCAAATTCTGAGAGGGACCAAAGCGAAAGTAGTCTGTAGCTAATGTAGGAGTTCATTTTAGCTGTGGTTTTATTTTGCAGCCAAGGACAACCATCTGTCAGGGATGCTTTAGGGTGGATTCTTGCATTGAGCAGGGGGGTTGGACTTGATGGCCTTATAGGCTCCTTCCAACTCTACTATTCTATGATTCTAAGATTCTATGACACTGTACCCAGGCCCCACTCTAGATCAGTCCCTACAAAGCTCGCCCCAAAGAAGAAGCCCTGCTTCTTGGATTTCTGCCCACTTTCTCCAACTGAATAGCTCAGACACCCTATAAGTAAAACACACACTGTTTATTTAAAGGCATGAAGTCAAAAGTGAAGAAGAAGGCACCATTGTACCTTGTGACGAAGTTCAGATCAGGAGGAAGAAACAAGATACCGTATTTCTTCGACTGTAAGATGCCATCGATTGTAAGACGCACACTAATTTCAGTACCACCAACAGAAAAAGAAAATCCTAAGGCACACCCGCAATTCTAAGTCACACCCCATTTTTAGAGATGTTTATATGGAGAAAAAAGTGTGTCTTAGAATCAAAGAAATAGGGTATGCATTACCCATTACAGCTTTCTGCTCACAGAGGTGATCGCCTGGTGGGAGAGACATTCCCCTTAGGGTGACCATATGGAAAGGAGGACAGGGCTCCTGTATCTTTACCAGTTGCATAGAAAAGGGAATTTTAGCAGGTGTCCTTTGTATGCATGCAGCACCTGTTGAAATTCCCTCTCCCCTAGCAGCCTGTGTAACAACAGATTAATCACAGTAGAGACAGACCTGTTGCATAAAGTAGCTCCATGCCATTTCAAAAACACCTCATTAAATGAAACATGAGGGCATGTATATAAAAGCTACCGATTTGTCAAAAGAACTTGAATGTAGTAGGCTCCTGTTTAGCCTTTTTAAAGAAGAAGCAACAGAGTAATGGCTAAGATGAATCCAAAATATCTTTCTGTATTGTATACCATATTTCTTCGATTCGAAGACACGCTTTTTCCCCATATAAACATCTCTAAAAATGGGGTGCGTCTTAGAATTGCGGGTGCGATTATTATTTTTAGAATCAAAGCTTTTTTTCTGTCGGTACTGAAATTAGTGTGCGTCTTACAATCGAAGAAATACGGTATGTATGTAAATTCCATTATACCACTGAGAAAGACCCAAATTGGGTCGAAACGCGTTTGTTTTGTTTTGGTTTTAAAGTTTTTATTTGAGGGTATATATGGTATTACACAGTTAGGATTTATTTGAGGTATACAGATCGGTTTTGGTACATAGTTTATTAAAGACTTTTTAAGCATTTCACTCACTTGTACCAGATTATTGATAGCAGAATGATTAGAAGCTTTCACACCCCTTTCTTTCCAGTTCACTGAAATTCCCTCTTCATCACCACAGTTAAAGCTGCAGGAGCCCTGCCTAGCATGACTAGATACAAAAGAGGGCAGGGCTCCTGCAGGTTTAACAGTGGGTCCCTGCTTGGATATGGGCCCCCTGCTGACCCAATAGCCTGTTTTAGAGGAGAAGACATGAGGTGCAATCTAAGCCCATTCAATAGCACCACAGCGAACGGCACTAACCCAGAGTACCTGCAATTTCAGCTGTGCATCAAACTCTTCTTAAATAGTTGAGCTGTGGCTCTTCTGGGATCATCTGCATCTCACACTTGCCGTCTCCTTTTGCTGCTGGATGACCCAGGCTGAAGTTTGCTCTTCTTCTGGTGCCCCCCTAGGCTCACAGTCTGTCTAGACTGAGACAAAAACCCTACACGTTGCTGCTGTCCGTGGTTCCATCGAGATCCGAGACAATAAAGAGGTCTGCTGTGCAGTCCACAAAAGCTTTATTCAATAAATAGATGCCTCTTCACACCTGAAGGGTGTGTGGATGGTAGCAGCTATCCTCTAAGCTTAATTAGCCTAAGAAAACAAGGCAGTTGCTGATCATTTAAATGGATGGTTTCCTGCCAGGCCCGACGAGCTTTTACTTGACCCCTCCTTCAGGGAGGGCCTTCAAGCTGTAACCTCTGCCATGTAGCTAGTCTGGTAGACCGCCTCCGAACTCTCAACTCTGCCCACTTGACCCTGCGGCAGACTCTGGGATTTGTCAATTCCGACAAAGTCTTGGGTTCCCAGGGGTGGGGAGACAGAGGAAATTGATCTCTGAGCCTGGGCCTTCTATTCGATAAGTTCTGGAGAAGATTCCTCCTTGACTCCTGGAGAAACTTGGAGAATTTGCTCCCCTGGTTCCTGTTTCAGCTGGTCTTCAGCCTCTGAACCCTATTCGGAATCCACACCAGGTAGAACAACCCTCATCCTGACAGTCTGAAACGGGGGCAGGCTACTTGTGTTCCTCAAGATGTTTGACTTATGACTCCCATCTCCTCTAGCCGTCACAACCGATGTTGGTAGTTGTAGGCAAAACCATCTGGAGGGCCACAAGTTGCCCACCCCTGGCCTAGAGAAGGCCCGGGCCCGATTCAAAGTGTCCGGGCCCGGGCCCGATTCAAAGTGCTGGTATTAACATTTAAAGCCCTTAAACGGCTTGGGGCCAGGCTATCTGAAGGAACGCCTCCTCCTGTATGTACCTGCCCGGACCCTAAAGTCATCTTCAGGGGTCCTTCTCCACGAGAAGGAAGTGAGGCAGATGGCTACCAGGAGGAGGGCCTTCTCTGCTGTGGCACCCCGGCTGTGGAATGAGCTCCCTAAGTAGGTTCACTTGGCACCTACATTATATGCTTTTAGATGCTGGGTGAAGACCTTTTTATTCTCCCAGCATTTTAACAGTCTATAAATAAATTTGAACTCGGTGTTTTAAATGTGTAATCTTGCACTGCTGCTGTTTTGATCTGGTTGAGCTTTTATATTGTATTTTATATTATGGTTTTATACTGTTGTTTTATACTTTGTTTTTATTTTTTGTGAACTGCCCAGAGAGCTCCGGCTATTGGGCGGTATAGAAATGTAACAAACAAACAAACAAATAAACAAATAAATAAATAAATAGAGAAAGACCAGCAGCACTGTAGGAAACCAGAGTTGGCTTAAATAGTAGTAATTTTCAGGCCTCTATAGCTTGTGACCTGAGAAACCAGGCCGTGTCCTTGTAGGTGCCTGGCGGTGCCTTCTTCGCACACGTTTTGTCACTTTACAAGAACGCAGGAAAAAGAAAGAAAGATAGAAAAGAGAGGGGGTGCTTCAGCTTGCAGTTGGCTAAGGTGCATGGCTGGTGGGCTGCATTCCACTTGGAGGGTCAAAAGTTATAAGCACCTATTTGTTTATAGCCATTTATTGGATTGTAATAGAATTTTAATGGAATACATCTATCACGAAAAGTGTGTTATCAATCTATTACAAATCCGGCTTGTTCAGCACCTTTTGGATCACTGTAGACTCTCGTCTCTTGATGGTGGGTGGTTTTTTTGGGGTGCTTCCATCCTTTCCATTGTTCTAATTCTCTTCTTGATAATTTCCTGTCTAGGCTGACCTTGAGGCATCTTCTCCTGTGGGCAAATGCCTTGATGGATGGTGCTGTAATACATGGAACCAATAGATCAAAAACTCTTCACATTCCATGCTGAGACAAAAATAAAGTGATAATAATCCCCCACCCTCATCAGATCCATTCTTGTTTTTCCCAGATGTTCTTCTTTAAAAAACAAAAACTGTTCTGGGCATTTTGAGCTAATTGAATGACTTTCTTTTCTGTAGCCCCCATACAAACACAGAGAGAGAGAGAGAGAGAGAGAGAGAGAGAGAGAGAGAGAGAGAGAGTAAATCTGCACAATAAGTTTGGTTTTTTGGGTTGGGTGGGAGTGATTTTGTGTAAAATTAAGGGAGGGCTCAGGTGTGGCGTGCATAGTTTGATCCCTGTCATCTGCAGTTAAAACCATCAGCTATGTAATGAATGGCTCTCAGGTCTCAACAGTGCCGGATTTAGGACTGAGCAGAGTAAGTCATGGCTTAGGGCCTAATATTATGAGGAGCCTCTAAATATTTTAGAGATAAATAAGATGCATTATAATTAAAATGGCTTTGGCTTATATGTGTTGGAAAGTCTGGTGTGGCTTACAGCAGAGTTGCCTCATATTTATTTGGTACCCTTTCATTACCCTTTCTATTATAATTTGATACACATTTTTTTCTCTTTATTCCCAGGCAACTGGTGTAGCCTATAAACACCAGTTGATGGGAAACATGGGCAGTAGGGTGCTGTTGCACCCGTGTCCTGCTTGCGGGTTCCCAGTCGAAAGCTGGTTGGCCACTGTGTGAAGAGAGAGATGGACCCTTGGTCTGATCCATCATGGCTTGTCTGACGTTCTTATAGTATGGCCCCTCTGAGTCTTAGCATGGCTTAGGGCCTCAGCATGCCATTATTTGGCCCAGGGTATCAAGGCTGAAAATGACCTCCGTCTGAGCAATTGGATCAACAGTCTGGTTCAGTATAAGGCACCTTCCTGTCTGCATAAGCGTCCTTAGTTTGTTCCTGCAAACAGCAAACCTGCCCGTTCACTGAGACCTACAGATCGCGGGACCTGCTGGTTATTCCGTTGCTTACGTTCGATAGCAACTGGGGGAAGAGCCCTTACAGGTGTGCTGGATCATCTCTTTGCAATTCTCTCTGCCACCCTCACACTGCAGAAGGACGCAGACAAGCTGGAGCGTGTTCAGAGGAGGGCAACCAGGATGATCTGGAAACAAAGCCCTATGAAGAGAGACTGAAAGAACTGGGGAGGTTTAGCCTGGAGAAGAGAAGATGGAGGGGAGACATGAGAGCAGGATCTCTTCTCGATCCTCCCAGAGTGCAGGACATGGAATAATGGGCTCAAGTTAAAGGAAGCCAGATTCCAGATTCCTTTAACTTCCTGACTGTTAGAGCAGTGAGAAAATGGAATCAGTTACCTAGGGAGGTGGTGGGCTCTCCCACCCTAGAGGCCTTCAAGAGGCAGCTGGACAACCATCTGTCAGGGATGCTTTAGGGTGGATTCCTGCCTTGAGCAGGGGGTTGGACTCGGTGGCCTTGTAGGCCCCTTCCAACTCTGCTATTCTATGATTCTATGATACTGTTAGAGCAGTACGACAATGGAATCAGTTGCCTAGGGAGGTTGAGGGCTCCCCCACACTAGAGGCCTTCAAGAGGCAGCTGGACAACCATCTGTCAGTGATGCTTTAGGGTGGATTCCTGCCTTGAGCAGGGGGCTGGACTCGATGGCCTTATAGGCCCCTTCCAACTCTGCTATTCTATGATTCTATGATCAGTGCCACCCTGAAGGCATTTTGGCACCTGTTAAACAAATAGGGTTTATTTGCTGATCTTAATGCCTAGCTTTTGTACCATTGTGTGGTTCCTTGAGACTCACAGGGCACTTTGTTTGCATCTGATTGCAGTCAGATCAAGGCTGGAAAAAAGTAGGGCCTTGGATAGCTCCAAGAGCATTCTGCTGACTGGAACTCTCTGGAACGGTCAGAATATGTTGTCTCAGCAGGGAGCAAAAGCCAACTGAATTCTTATATAGGCTGACCAGACTTTCTGTGTGGTCAGCTCTGTCCTTCCTGAAGTTGCTGACTGGACAATGGGACCAGTTACTTAGGGAGGTTGTGGGCTCTCCCACACTAGAGGGCTTCAAGAGGCAGCTGGACAACCATCTGTCAGGGATGCTTTAGGGTGGATTCATGCATTGAGCAGGGGGTTGGACTCGATGGCCTTGTAGGCCCCTTCAAACTCTACTAGTCTATGATTCTATGATTGTTAAAGGGCCTCACATAATTTTGTAGCTTGAAACCTCTGTGAGCCTGGGGAAATGGAGGTCCTTGTGGGGACTGAGCCAAAGGATGTTGGCAGGGCTGTGTCCTCTAGTCACCAGGGCCCTAAATAAGGCACTGACTGTTCTACCCCCGAAGTAATAGTCTGTGCCTCATCCTCATCAGAATCCTTTTCTGCACACTGAACAACTCAAGGGCTGGGGGTCATGACACCTTACTGAGATGTTTTGTTTTGATTATGGATTTCTATTTCAATATAATCATTGTTACAACAAATTTCGTACACCGCCCTGGAGTTTGTTAATGAAGGACAGCATATAAATATATTGAAAAATAAATAAATAAATGAAATGTCATAAAATCTGTGGCACTGTCAGAATCAGGCCCGTTCTTCCTAGGGTGAAGGACTGGGTTTCGCAGACTCAATCGAACTTGGAGGTCTGTCATGCAACCCACAAACCTTTATTCAGTAATTAGACCTGAGGAGAGTGTGAATCTAGGAGCTATCCTCTAAGTTTAATTAGTCTAACAAAGCAAGGCAGTTGCCTATCAACTCAATGGATGGTTTCCTCCACAGTGCTCAGTAGACTTTTACTGAATTCCTCTCTCAGGGCAGGTCTTGAAGGTGAAGCCTCTACCAAGTGGCCAACCTTGCGGACCACCTCTCTTGACCCTGCGGCGTACTCTGGGATGTGTCCACTCTGATGTTCCCTCCCCCTCTGACTGAGACTGAGTTCCCAAGGGTGTGGAGAGGGAGGGCGATATCCCTCCCCCCTGGGCATCCTGTCCAACAAACTCCAATAAACTTCTTCCACCATGGTGGTAGGGTGTGTGTCTTGGATATTGGACAGCTTAGGGGAGGCTTTGGATCTGCAAGATTATGCAGGTTCCATGGCTTCAACACCAGCCAGCTTTTCCCCTCCTTGTTTCATTTACCCTCCAGCCTGATTAAAAGTTCTGGAGAACTCCAAAGCTTGATTTGGTGACATTTGGGTTGGCCTTATAAAGCGATTGCCCTTATACAAATCTTTGGCATTTTCCTTATGGTCGAAACATGGCTCCCTTTGCTTTCTGTGACACACATCACGATGCTTCCTCTCTTCTCATGCCCTTTTACTGACGAGAACATCCCGACCAGAGCTTGATGTCATGGCTATTGGCTTTATATCATTCATATTTCATGCCGGAGGCAAGCTGTAACGCGGCTTCCAGGGGTTTGTGCTCTCCCCGAGGTGTTGGATTTAATTATAGCTTAGCTCAGACCACATGGAAAGGGCAGTTTGTGCTGCTCAGAGGATGCGCTCTTCCCCAAATCCCTCTGCTCTCGAAAGCTCTCCATTCCAGATGAGCTTGGAGGCTGATGTAACCGCTTTGGGTAAAGTGGGAGAACTGAAACAATTGAATAAACAGTAATTCATTATTGATGAAAGCCCATGTTAGAAAGTCGGAGTGGGGATAAGGTCAGAGCAGAACAAAGGTTTTAAGCGCTAAGCAGGGTGTGTCGAGACAAAGTCAACTGACGGGCCGGGGGCTGGGGAGGGGCCCTGAACCACAAGGCCCGCACCAGCATCTAGGTGGATCAGAACACCGCTGTCTAAAGGAGCATCCCGGAGGAGGTGCTGAAAGGGTTCAGATGGGGATTTTGAGGTGCTTCTGAAACTATTGCACAAATCTAGGGAGGCGTAAGAGGAATGCAGGAGGCACCCCACAACACGAGGGGGGTCAGGCAGCCCCATGACCTGCTTGATTGAACTTCCCATTTTTAAGTAGGAGAAGGGTCTTTTCATAGAATCATAGAATGGCAGAGTTGGGAGGGGCCTACAAGGCCATCGAGCCCAACCCCCTGCTCAATGCAGGAATCCACCCATACAATCATAAAATAGCAGAGTTGGAAGGGGCCTACATTTCTTAGCAGGGATTCTTTGCCTGCATTTCCCATGTTCCCTGCTTAGCAATATGGCGTTAAACTGATAGTATTTAAAAAATCCTGCCAAGGGTGTTTCCAGATGAGTCTTTTATTCTGCCATCGCCCTGCCTGGTTCGTGGGATTTTGGAGTGTGCGTCTGTCCAGATGACATTGTCTTCCATTTGCAGCCCTCCTGTATTTTCCCACCACTTCTTTCCTCTCTTTACTTACTAGAAAAATGCAAAAACAAAAAGCCGGTCAAGGAAGCAAAGATGGGATTTAGTAGTTTGCGATAAGAGCTCTCCATCTGGAAGCACCCCCAGCCAACGTATCCCAAGGCAGCCTCTTATGTCTGTTTCCCCCCGCCTCCTTTTTAAAAAGACAGTGAGCCCGCTATGAGGGGATTCTGTTCTGTCAGGAATGACACACTCCACCAAGAATTCTTATTAAACATGGCCAGTGTAGGCTGCAGCTTAAGGAGTGGGCCCCCACTCCCCAAAATGAACCAAAATAGGAAGTACCCTGTCAACCATCTGTCAGGGATGCTTTAAGGTGGATTCCTGCATTGAGCAGCGGGTTGAACTCAATGACCTTATAGGCCCCTTCCAACTCTACTATTCTATGATTCTACATAATTCACTTAATATGAACTTACAGAATTCGCTGCCACAAACTTACAGAATTCGCTGCCACAAAATGTACTGATGGACAGCGATATAGAAGCTATCTGCATACCTATTTAAAGAGTATGCCCCCCCTTCACACACATATATAGATATGGTTAATGTGTGGTGGGAAGCAAGATGGTGCCTTCAGGCCCCCAAAGGGTCACCCGCCATTGACCCTGGCCCCAAACATCCACATGCCAAGTGTGGACATCTGCAAAGGGGATTCCATATTTTAATCTACATCAATTTTTGCCGTGTGGTTTTATCCTGATCGTGCTTTTTATATTGTATTTTGTATTTGTGTTTTTAAAATTGTTGGTTGTTTTTATGCTCGTCATGGTTTTAATTTTTGTGAACTGCCCAGAGAGCTTCGGCTATTGGGCGGTATAAAAACGTAATAAATAAATAAATACTCATGTTCAGCAGGATTTACATAGGTATTGTACCCTTTATGGGACGCCTGATCTCACAACAGTCGTGTTCATTCACAGTGTCTATGTGCATCCAGGGCTGCATTAATGGGCTGCATTAATAGAAGTATAGCTTCCAAATCATGTGAGGTACTGGTTCCTCTCTATTCGGCCCTGGTTAGGCCTTATCTAGAGTATTGCGTCCAGTTCTGGGCTCCACAGTTCAAGAAGGATGCAGACAAGCTGGAGCGTGTTCAGAGGAGGGCAACCAGGATGATCAGGGGTCTGGAAACAAAGCCCTATGAAGAGAGACTGAAAGAACTGGGCATGTTTAGCCTGGAGAAGAGAAGATTAAGGGGAGACATGAGAGCACTCTTCAAATACTTGAAAGGTTGTCACGCAGAGGAGGGCCAGGATCTCTTCTCGATCATCCCAGAGTTCAGGACACGGACTAATGGGCTCAAGTTACAGGAAGCCAGATTACGGCTGGACATCAGGAAAAACTTCCTGACTGTTAGAGCAGTGTGGTAATGGAACCAATGACCTAGAGAGGTCGTGGGCTCTCTCACACTAGAGGCTTTCAAGAGGCAGCTGGATAGCCATCTGTCAGGGATGCTTTAAGGTGGATTCCTGCATTGAGCAGCAGGTTGAACTCAATGACCTTATAGGCCCCTTCCAACTCTACTATTCTATGATTCTACATAATTCACTTAATATGAACTTACAGAATTCGCTGCCACAAAATGTACTGATGGACAGCGATATAGAAGCTATCTGCATACCTATTTAAAGAGTATGCCCCCCCCTTCACACACATATATAGATATGGTTAATGTGTGGTGGGAAGCAAGATGGTGCCTTCAGGCCCCCAAAGGGTCGCCCGTCATTGACCCTGGCCCCAAACATCCACATGCCAAGTGTGGACATCTGCAAAGGGGATTCCATATTTTAATCTACATCAATTTTTGCCGTGTGGTTTTATCCTGATCGTGCTTTTTATATTGTATTTTGTATTTGTGTTTTTAAAATTGTTGGTTGTTTTTATGCTCGTCATGGTTTTAATTTTTGTGAACTGCCCAGAGAGCTTCGGCTATTGGGCGGTATAAAAACGTAATAAATAAATAAATACTCATGTTCAGCAGGATTTACATAGGTATTGTACCCTTTATGGGACGCCTGATCTCACAACAGTCGTGTTCATTCACAGTGTCTATGTGCATCCAGGGCTGCATTAATGGGCTGCATTAATAGAAGTATAGCTTCCAAATCATGTGAGGTACTGGTTCCTCTCTATTCGGCCCTGGTTAGGCCTTATCTAGAGTATTGCGTCCAGTTCTGGGCTCCACAGTTCAAGAAGGATGCAGACAAGCTGGAGCGTGTTCAGAGGAGGGCAACCAGGATGATCAGGGGTCTGGAAACAAAGCCCTATGAAGAGAGACTGAAAGAACTGGGCATGTTTAGCCTGGAGAAGAGAAGATTGAGGGAAGACATGATAGCACTCTTCAAAAACTTAAAAGGTTGTCACACGGAGGAGGGCCAGGATCTCTTCTTGATCCTCCCAGAGTGCAGGACATGGAATAACGGGCTCAAGTTAAAGGAAGCCAGATTCCAGCTGGACATCAGGAAAAACGTCCTGACTGTTAGAGCAGTACGACAATGGAATCAGTTGCCTGGTGAGGTTGTGGGCTCTCCCACACTAGAGGCCTTCAAGAGGCAGCTGGACAACCATCTGTCAGGGATGCTTTAGGGTGGATTCCTGCATTGAGCAGGGGGTTGGACTCGATGGCCTTGTAGCCCCCTTCCAACTCTACTATTCTATGATTCTATGATTCTATGAATCCAACCTGTGGATTCCACAGGGGATTGACTTTTTCCAAATCATGTAGATTCTGTGGACTTGCAGACTGGGTTTTCACCTTCAGGGGCATTTGCGCAAGTGTACAACGGAATTCTTTAAAAAAAAAATCTGTGAGGGGGAAGGGGGTGGGGATCTTGGACTCCTGGGTCTGAGATGAGAGCGGTGTCCCTGACCTCAGATCCAGGAATCCAAACTATCCTGATGCTGTCCAGGAACCATAGGGTTGCTCTTTTAAAGTGTCCTACTTAGCAAGCTCCTACAATGTCACTTAAGACAAGTGAGGATTCAGTGAGGACCCATCCACTCTGCTTGTGCTCCATTGCTGAGACCCTCACATGCATATTGTATGTTCTAGTTATTAGATCCTTCATCAGCACTTATTTAGAAGCGGTTGGGTAGGATTTTAGTTACCCCAGCCTGAGCCCATGGGATACAGTAGGGCTATAAATCATTTGAGTGAATTAATAAATGGAAGGCTCCACTTGCTTGTTACCTTTTCAAGGGCATAGGAAGTTATAACTGTCAGCAGCCAGGGTTCATATTTCTGGGGCACTGATGAATTTTTAATCATATGTCCATCGCTTAATGTATTTTGGTACTCAGCTTTCCTAAGTGTCATGCAATGAGCAAACAACTCCACGGCGGGATATTTTGTTAATCTCACCAATAACAGGAAGACAAATAGAGCTTCCGCTTTGACTTTTTGGAGCTGCGAAGGTTCCTGGGTTTTGTATCTGATTTTCATCTCAAGTTTTCTTTTAGAGGTCAGGTCACGAACAGCTGGAGGAAGTAGGGATCTAAGCATTGTACGGCATCTGACAAGAAACGGGAGAGGGAGAATTATGTAGAAACTCTTTTCTCTGGAAACTCACAAAACCTGAATCCCGGGGGTGCTTCCAAACAAGGCTTTTATGCTGCCATCACCTTGCCTCATTCATGGAATTTGTGCGGGGGTGGGGTGGGGGAGACGCTGTCATCTTTGATTTGTAAACCTCCTGTGTTTTCCCGTTGCTGCTTCAGTCTTTTTTTTTTTCTTTTTTAACCGCAGAAAATCTGTTAAGGAGAAAAAGTTGGAATAACTGGTAGTCCTATGAGCCCGCCATCTGGAAGCACCCTCTGTGCCTTTCAAAAGCCGTGCAAGATATTTTTGCTTCAAGTTGGCTTTTGGTGTCCAAGGAGATAGAGAGATGTGAGATGAAGGTGATTTAATCAAAGTGTTTGGGGGCTTTATGAGTGTTACCTTTCCTGAGCCCGAAAAGTGTAGAATAGGAGACCAATGGCACAAAAAAGGCTGCTGCAGGTTGCTCATTTCAGCACCATGGCCAGTTCCAGGAGCACATACCTCTCTGCAAGTGCATCAACTCAACTTCCATGTGCATCAACTCAAAGGGCGTGCATGCATTGGCTGCGGTGGGAGGTGAGCGAGGGGCAATGATCAAACATTAGAAACAGTTTGAGTTTGTATTTTATTTTTGCTTTTTGCTATCCATTTCTCCTCATGCTCCTGTGCTCCAGGATATTTACATGTTCCTTAGGCTGCTAAAGTGACCCTTGGGGTTAAAGGAAAGGTTTTGCTTTGGTCCTGCCATGTTACTTAATGTCCCAGGCCAAGAGGATTATGGGCTGTGGTATGAATGACCTCCTTGTGGGCTTCCTGAAGTCATCTGGTCTTGATCTCCCCATGCAATGGAATGAGATGGTAGAATGGACAGTACCATTTCAGACTGTGGGTGGAGCAGGGATTAGATTTTTGAATGATCCCTCTATGCAACAAGCACTTAGCATTCAAACATCTAACACTACAGGTTATGGGCTGGAATGGAAGCCTTCTCCTTAGTTATGTTTGACATGCAAGAAGGTTAGTATTGGGGATGGCAGTAAAAATGGTACCCCCATCACCTGCAGTCTGAAGTGGTTCAGTTCAGTTTATTATTATTATTATTATTATTATTATTATTATTATTTATTTATTTATTTATTTATTTATTTATTTATATAGCACCATCAATGTACATGGTGCTGTACAGAGTAAAACAGTAAATAGCAAGGCCCTGCCGCATAGGCTTACATTCTAATAAAATCATAGTAAAGCAATAAGGAGGGGAAGAGAATGCAAACAGGCACTGGATAGGGTAAACAGGCACAGGATTCTACCACCTCATACAGCTGCATGGGTAGACCAAGATGGCCGCTGTAGGAAGCAGGATTCTGGCCTAGATGGACCTTTGGTCTGAACCAGCAGGATTCTTTATAAGTTCTCACCTGGTTGTAGACAGAGCAAAACACACACACCCCAAAAAAAGTTATATATGGTCCCCTGGACCTGTAAAAATTGCAAATATGCCTGCTTACCTGAAAAGATTCCCTGTCAGTGGTATAGATTATACTGAGCAAGATGGAACAATGGCCTAACTCATTATATGGAACCAATTACCTAGGGAGGTTTGGCTTTCCCACCCTAAAGGCCTTCAAGAGGCAGCTGGACAACCATCTGTCAGGGATGCTTTAAGGTGGATTCCTGCACTGAGTAGGGGGTTGGACGTGATGGCCTTATAGGCCCCTCCCAACTCTACTATTTTGAGATTCGAAGTTAGTTTCCTATGTCCCATGTAGCCAAAGCTGATTGGCTGTGTAGCATGATGATGCTCATTATGTGATCCCTGACTAGCTGGGATAACACAGTATAGGAGAAAGAAGTTCTAAGCAAGAGAAAAATAACATGCCTGTTTCAGGGAAAACCATGGAAGTGAACAGACTTTTTTTCTTTCCTTTTTTAAAGGGCAAATATTCTCAGTGGTAGGACTTTCCAGGAAATATTTCAGCGGCCTTGAAAGCACTAGCTTTACTCTGAAAACCAAAACAGCTACGTATTTGGTACAGCCCTTGTTCTAGTCCCTAAACGGACTGTCAAGAGAGCTTGCAATTGGTTTTCAGAAATACTTTTCTGACAGTGCCTGGGGGTTTGCTTGTGCCTATAAGCCTTGCCGTTGGCTTGATCAGTTGGTGTCCTGATTTGTGCAAGATGATTGGGCTTTCCCCGATGGATTTTGGCGCCAATAATGCAACATTCATTTAGGCAACTTGTGGCCCTGTTGGACTGCAACGGCCATCATCCCTAGGGACTTGTAGTCGAACAACAACTGGAAGACCTCATGTTGCACGCTGCTGATTCAGGGCATTTGTTGCCAAAAGATGTGGTCATGGCTAGCTTAAGGGGGCTTTAAAGAAAGTAAGACAAATTCCAGCCAGTATCTCCATCTGCCAATAGCTCCATCTCTCTATGGGCCTTCAGGCAATGAGAAACATCTCCACCGCCCTCTGGAATCCTTGCTTCAAAATTACTAGCAACATTGTCATGAGAGACAAGGCAGACCATCAACGTGAAGGCTTTTCAAAGCCTTTATGGGAGTCTGTGGAATGCTGCACCATGCTGGTGCAGGCGGGAATCTCAGGCTAGTATTCCCGGCTCCCACAGATCAGCTTGGACCTGTATTTTTAAGGTTACTGTTGGCCCTAATTATTTGTTTTCTGCTGTGAACTCAATCCACTTTAACAACGAATTAGATTCTAACAATTGCTCACACTGCAGGAAGACAGAATGATGCATGAGGCGGCTCTGGAAAGGGAGTCATTCATTTTTAATACCAGAGAAACATACATCACACCGCCGAACAAAAAGCAGGATAATGAGGTTTCCGTGGGGCGGGTGGAGGGGGTGGTGGGGGTGGATTACGGAATGCATTTGGGTTTGAGAGTTCTCTGCTGAAAGAAGAACTTGAGTAATGTTTTTCATTGTTTTGCAAAACAGGGAGGGGGGAGGGAGCGTAGAAAAGCTGCTCCACCAAATGAGATGCTGCTGAGCTTCTTATTAAGAGTTACAAACATCTGGTCTGACAGAGCACTCACGGCAGTCTCTTGGGTCTGGTGAGCACCAACAAGCAGGAGCCAACAGTGAAGTGGTGAAAAAGTGGGGTTTGCTTTTGGCTCCGAGAGAACGATAGGAATTATATTGATTAATAGCAGGCCGTTGCTGTGTTCATGAAGAACTTGGCAAAGTCTTCCCACCTCACTCTTTTTAAATCGAGTTTCAACTCTCCCTCCCCCCACGCTTTTAAAGCGAGTTTCTAGCCCTGAAGAGCCCAAAGCAGAAATGCAGAACCTCAGGCCCAGAGGACAAAACTATCCCCCTCTGGGGTTCCCCAGATATCATAGGATCATAGAATAGTAGATGTTGGAAGGCTCCTATAAGGCCATCAAGTCCAACCCCCAGCTCAATCTCCATAGCCTTTTGATGGTTTTCCCAGCATTGGAGCAGGTTTCCCCCCCCCCCACTGGCAGTAAGAGCTTTAGGCCATGGCTAGACGATTGCGAGATCGTCACCCTGGTCTACACGCAGCGCGCGACATCGCTGCCGCCATTTTGGGTTGTTTTTTAAAGGAAAATTAGCACAGAAGCACTCGAACGCACAGTATGTTTTTTTAAAAAAACAAACAGCACCCTCCCCCCATCCCACCCCTGATGGGCACAGAGGTGCCTGGGTGCCGGCTCCTTGTGTTTACTCATGAGGAGCTGGGACAACCTGTGACGCCCAGCCACACATTCTGCGGTCTTGGGATCATCCCGAGACCATGGAAAAAGCAGGGGAAAAGGGCCTGCCGATATCCCTGGGCAAGGGAGGAATCATCCCTCCCTGCTCTCGGGATGCCCTGTGTGAGCCCTGGGATATTGGCTGGTCTAGCTATGCCCTGAAGCTGGTATTTTTTGCATTTTGTGGTCCTGTGCTTTTTGCCATTGGCCACGCCCCTTTTGTCTTCAGCCCCGCCCATCACTGGAATGCGACCCCTGAGAGCTCTTCCAGAATGGGGTTTGGACCTCGGCTGAAAGAGATGCATCTCCCCTGTTCTAAAGTAGCCTGGGAAGTATGAATGGGCCACACTTTGCTGGAAGCTGGATACTGGAGCAGGCTTGCATTGTTCATTGCCCTTCATGAGGACTAGCAAACCAGAACAAATTTGGAAGGCACCACAGCTCAGTGGTAGAGCACATGCTTTGTATGCAAAAAGTCCGCACCGCCACCACCAATAACAACAACAGTAACAACACTTCCAGCATCTCAAAGTCAAAGGATTTCAAGTAGCCGGTGCTCGGGGAGGGGGAACCTTCCCTGCCTGAAGCCCTGGAAAGTCTTGACTAATGTTGAGCTGAATCTTTGGACCATTCCATTTTCAGCATTTCATGGGGGGGGGGGGGACGTAAACTCAGGCGAAAGAGCCTGGGAGAGGTGAGAATTTCAAAGAATTTTCTCCTACGGGGAGAGGACAGGGTTTCCTTTTTAAATGTAGCCAGTTATTCAGGGGTTTTCTTTCTTTTTCTTTTTTCAAAACACCTCCAGCATTTTCAGAAGCCCAAGAGTTCTTCCTGAAGGCTTACTGGGGAGGGTGAAGTCACATGGTCTCCAATAGGCATTCACTAAGAACTGCTGGGCTTCTCCAAATGCCGAAGGAAGGGGAGTGTTTTTTTGAAAAGCTAAAAAAATAGGAAGAAGCCCCCTCAGCAACCAGCTACACTTAAAAAAGGTATGTGGAAACCCTGTCCCTCTCCCCAAGGAGAAAATTCTCTGAATTCCCCACCCACCCACCGTGAAAGGCAGAAAAAACAATGCCTCTCTCGCAGGGTGAGAGAAAGTTCCTCAAAATAGGGGGCAGGATTTGGCCCAGGCACTAGGACTGGATGAGGGCTAATAAACTGAAACTCAATCCAGACAAGACTGAGATTATTATTATTATTATTATTATTATTATTATTATTATTATTATTATAATAATAATAATAATAATTTATATAGCACCATGATGCTGTTAGTAGGTGATTCCGCTGATAGGATGGGGGGTATTCTACCGGTTCTGGATGGGATTGCACTCACCCTGAAGGAGCAGGTTCATAGCTTGGGGGTTCTTTTAGATCCATCATTGTCACTTGAGACTCAGGTGACCTCAGTGGCACGGAGTGCCTTCTACAAACTCTGGTTGGTGGCCCAGCTACGCCCCTATCTAGACAGGGATAACCTGGCTTCAGTTGTCCATGCTCTGGTAACCTCCAAGTAAGATTACTGCAATGCACTCTACGTAGGGCTGCCTTTGAAGACAGTTCGGAAGCTGCAGCTCGTGCAAAATGCAGCGGCCAGATTGATTTCGGGAACCAGAAGGTTCAACCTTATAACACCTGCTCTGGTCCACTTGCACTGGCTGCCTGTATGTTTCCGAGCCCAATTCAAGGTGCTGGTTTTGACCTATAAAGCCTTACACGGCTTGGGACCACAATACCTGACGGAACGCCTCTCCCGACGTGAATATACCCGGTCACTACGTTCAACATCTAAGGTCCTCCTCCGGGTGCCTACTCTGAGAGAGGCTCGGAGTGTGGCAACGAGGGGCAGGGCCTTTTCAGTGGTGGCCCCCAGACTATGGAACAATCTCCCTGACGAGGCTCGCCTGGCACCAATGCTGCTATCTTTCCGGCACCAGGTTAAGACTTTCCTCTTTGCCCAGGCATATGGCGGCACATCTTAATCACCCACATGTTTAGTTTTTTTTAACAGTTTTTAATGCTTTATGTGTGTATCTTCTGTGTATACTCGTTCTTATCTTAATTTTAGAATTTCTGTAAACCGCCCAGAGAGCCCTGGCTATGGGAACGGTATATAAGTGCAATAAATAAATAAATAAATAAATAAATAAATAAATAAATAAATAATCCTGCCAGCCAAAGTCAACAATTCTGAGTTGGTTGGATAAAGAGGAAGCTGCCATCCTGGGGCAGCCTATCAAATGCAGAAGAAGTGATGCAAAATAAGTGTACGTCTGCAGATGAGCTTAATAATTTGGGTTGCAGAATTCAGAATTGTGATTGCTTTGACACAGGCAGCTTTTCTTTTTAAAGAACAGAGTGTGCACTGTGGATTAGGTCAGTGGTTTTGCCCGTTGTTGTTTTCCTTATACATGTTGCCCTTGGGCAAGCTTATTCAATCTCATGGCCTCCAATATCATCTGTACGCCAATGATACACAACTATATCTGTCATCTCCGGAACTTTCTCCTGATGTTCACGATCGTATCTCGGCATGTCTTTCAGATATCTCAGCTTGGCTGCTTCATCGTCGCTTGAAACTTAACATGGCAAAGACTGAATTGCTCGTTTTTCCTCCTAAACCTTCTCTTCATCTCTCATTCTCTCTTACTGTCAATGATGTTACGCTTACTCCGGTCAAGGAAGCTCGTAGCCTTGGTTTTATCTTCGACTCCTCGCTCTCCTTTATTCCTCATATTGAGGCAGTAGCTAAATCTTGTCGATTTTTCCTGTATAATATCGCCAGGATTCGATCATTTTTGTCTGTCTCTTCCGCCAAGACGCTTGTTCATGCACTGGTTATTTCACGGTTGGACTACTGCAACCTTCTTCTCTCTGGCCTTCCTTCTTCTCACATCAGTCCGTTGGTTTCTGTTCACCACTCTACCGCAAAGATCATCTTCTTGGCTCGCTGCTCTGACCATGTTACTCCGCTTCTGAAATCTCTTCATTGGCTTCCAATTCACTTCAGAATCCAATATAAACTTCTCCTGTTAACCTTCAAAGCTTTTCACGGTCTAGCTCCTACCTTTCTCTCCTCTCTCATCTCACACTATTGCCCCGCTCGTGCTCTCCGCTCCTCTGATGCCATGTTTCTCGCCTGCCCAAGGGCCTCTACTTCCCTTGCTCGGCTCCATCCATTTTCTTCTGCTGCCCCTTACGCCTGGAACGCTCTTCCAGAACATTTGAGAACTACAAGTTCAATCGCAGCTTTTAAAGCTCAACTAAAAACTTTTCTTTTTCCTAAAGCTTTTAAAACTTGATTTTGTTCTGACTTTATACTGTTAGTTTTACCCTACCCAGTGCCTGCTTACCCTACCCTGTGCCTGTTTGCATTCTCTTCCCCTCCTTATTGTTTTACTATGATTTTATTAGATTGTAAGCCTATGCGGCAGAGTCTTGCTATTTACTGTTTTACTCTGTACAGCACCATGTACATTGATGGTGCTATATAAATAAATAAATAAATAAATAAATAATAATAATAATAATAATAATAATAATAATAATAATAATAAAACATCCTACCTCCATGAAGTCACGAAGAGTCGGAAGCGACTGAACAAATAAACACACACCTTCAGGGAACCTTTCCCACAAGGACTTGGTTTTGTGTGTTTGTGTAACTTCTGTAAAAAATTCTAGAGTCTGTGTAGGGTAGGGGTGGGCGGAAGGGAGATCAGACTCTCCTGGTAGATGTCTGAGTGATTTGTAGTAGATTGGCAAGGATTTCTGATTTATAATTGTTTAGCAATGACAGCAGCTAAAAGAATCTTCCTCCTACCCTAAAGCATACTGCTGGGATGCAGAAAGCTTGGGGTAATCAGGAATGGATTTTGGTGTGACGGGACTGTGAGATCCATTCAGTTTTGGTACTCAAAACAAACTGCTGGACTATACTCACAAGTAAGCAGGACAAGTCTCAGAAGTAAGGAGGACGGAATCACCCAGCAGTTTCCTCCCCTTTCCCCTGTGGGGAAAAACTCTTATCTCTGATCAGCAGCTGATACAAAAAAGAACTTTTCCTGGAGGAAGAGGGGGTGAGTCTTGACAAAGAAGCTGTCAGGCCTCATGGGGAACCCCTGAAAGTTGTATCTGGGCCACAGGCTAGAACTTCCCCAACCCTAGTCTAAGGGTACATGAGGCAGTTGCTTTGTTGAGCTGAGCAGATCTGGGTCTGGGCAGTGCCTGAATGGGGAAATGCCATGTTGGAAGAAAAGTGGGCTATAAATGTATTAAATAATGACACAAATACTAAAATTACTACTTGAAATATCATTGTTTATACCATTTCTCAGCTCAAAGAGCCCTCGAAATGATGAACAGAGTAGTAAAATAAAATAAAGTCACCATCAAAGTGCAATAAAAATACATTGGTCCATCAACAACCACAAGAACGATATAAACAAGTCTTACATGGACTGTGCGTAAATTGTGGTCTTTGGAGAAATATTCATTATATTAACCAATTTCTTTGCTCTTTTCTTTTCCCAGCTGGTGGGCTTCGTCTATGCCTGTTACGTCGTCAGTGTTTTTACAGAAGAAGAAGACAGCTGTAAGTATTCACCAATGCAAATACTGGGCAGTGAGGCTCCATCGAAAGTCTGTCCTTTAAGAGCGTCTCTCGTAATGTCTAGTTCTGGTCTGAAACCCCTTCTTTTTCAGAGAACAGCATGCAAACACTCATCTTCAAGCTCTGTTCTGAAGGTTATAACATATTTCTAAATGCATTCCTTAACCACCTTCTCCCTTCCCTCTTTATCCTCATAACAAGCCTGTAAGGTACATTAGGGTGAGAGCGAGAGAGAGAATGGTCCAATGTTATGGCTGAGCACAGATTTGAACCTAGGTCTGATACGCTAACCACTACTCCGCACTGCCCTACACCTCACTGGCTCTCAAGGATAAGGATTAGCAGCCATGTTGGACTTGACCTGCCTGATACTTAGCCTGTTACAACCATTCCTTCCTCCCTTTCTTTCTTTCTTTCTTTCTTTCTTTCTTTCTTTCTTCTTTAAACAAAGCATCTAAAAAATTATACCTAGTTCAGAACTGCACAGGATTATACTCCTGAAGAATAATTTCATGGGGTCCAAAGTATGGGGTGCTTATGAGGGAAGATGCTCCTAAATGGTGCCCCGTGTGGTCCCATATGCTTACGTTGGTGTCATGTTGGTGCATTCCTGTGAAAGGAAATGAAAAATAAGAAAATATTTTAAAAGGTGTCGTTTTCCTCCAACAATGAGAGGTAGTTTTGCTGATAAAACTACGGGTTCCATCCTCACCCCTGCCCCCTGCATCCCACTGCATCCCCCCCCCCCCAAAGACCTGCTCCCAATCTCTCTGGAGTAGATTTGGTGGGTGCGGAAGGCATCCGTGGTGGTGCAGCACCACCTGGGTTGCACCCAATGTGTTATCTTCCACGTCTTCCAGTACTGCAAATCAAAGGTCATTGACGCTGAGGTTTTGCTTAGATGCAAAAAATGTTTTAATATAATTGATTAAAAGGCACCCGATTAATCAGCTGACTGGACTTCAGTTGGTAGACAGTTTTAACAGCTAATGTTCCAATGTGGTGATATACATCATTTGGTCACGAAGGTGGCTTCGTCAGTTGAATTCAAGCATTGCCCAAGGGGATCTCCCATAGCCGTAGTGCATGCCCCAAGCAGCAATGACATCTCTTAAAGTCTATGGCATATCAATGAGCAGAAATACACATCGGCTCCATCTGCCAGTTGATCCTCAGCAACAGCTCCACAAGATCACACCTGTCAGACCAATGGCCTTTCTCAGTTAACAGGCTTGAACTGTTTTCCTAAAGCCCCCCACCTCCATGAGCTGCTCAGATGAGCATCCTGAAGCAGGGAGTTCCACAGTGAGGGAATCACCACAGAGAATGCTCTGTCTCCACCTACCTCATCTCAGATGACCGTGGCAAGCAGAAAAAAAGTGTGAGGGGGCTCCCGTGTACTTGACTTGGTATTCAAATCCATAAGAGGTGTGTGTGTGTGGGGGGGGTTATTACATGTGTGTCCCACCTTTTTTCCTCCAAGGAACCCAATTATGTATTGTGTACATAATCTCTCCATTTTTATCCTCACAACAACCCTGTGAGGTAGGTTGGGCTGAGAGTCTGTAACAGTCACCCAGTGAGCCTCCGTGGCCAAGTAGGGACAGGAACCTGGATCTCCAGACTCCCAGTACAACACTCTAGCCACTACGCCACATTGGTTTTATGCTGCAACTGTAAAATTCTATGCATAGCAGGCAATATCTGGATGAAAAGAACTGAGAAATTAACTAATAATAATAATAATAATAATAATAATAATAATAATAATGGTCTTCACCTGGCACCCAAAAAGTTTATTTTCTCCCAAGTTTCTGATACTCTGACCTTCAACTGGATACTCAGCATGTTGCAAAAATAATAAATAAATAAATGAAATAAAATAAAAATAAAACCATAAACAACAAAAAAAGTATTGAAACAATAAATGATGACAATGCAATTTACCAGCGTAGCAGGCAACATCTGGATGAAAAGAACTGAGAAATTAACAAAAAATAAATAAAAAAGGTGTTCACTTGTCACCAAAAAGACATGAGACTCAAGACCAAGTGGGCCTCTCTGAGCAGAACCCGAGTATTGCAACTAGGGATTGAGGAGAACTTTGGTTTTATATGGGTTTATCGAATTTGTACCTCCCTAACCTTTAAGTGAACTGGAATGCACTCGTACGCAGAAACCCACACTTTTCAGAATGTTGTGCTGCAGTTCACAGTTCAAAAAAAAAAACGCAACTCAAAAATGCATATATTGGGGGAAAGTACATAGAAAAATGCATTGTATTCAGAAATAGTTTGCATACTAGAAAAAGTATATACATAAATGCATATATTTGGAGAAACCTGCATAAAAATGTATATGAATTTTCATGCACACTTCTATTTTTATTTTTTGCCAAATTCACAAAGGGATGTAGAAATGGGACAAAATGAACTTACCATCAGGAATACGAGAAAATGACCCCCCCACCCCCCAAAAAAAGTGTCAGATTCCCCTAGCTACAACCAAAATGTAATAGGAGGGCTGTGCATGTAAAATGAATAAGTAAATAAATCAATAAATTTGAAATTCTGCATTCATCAAGACGATGGATTCCATATTGTGCAAGTTTGCTGCGCTCCTGCAGAAAGAGAGCCTATACAACCAGCCTGTTTACTAAGTGTAAGTTTCATGGAATGGAACGGAATGTATTTCTTAGCAAACATGCTTTACGGTTGTGCTGTGAGAAGTGCTTTAGCTCTAGCTGAATCATGACCTAACTGTTTATTGGTCGGCTCGGATCAGATCGCTAATCTCCTGTTGAACAATACATTAAGTTAAAGTGCTATAAGTGGCCGTATTTATTTCGAGAGGATTAGAGCAAGTACTCTACTAAACTGGGAGTTGCTCGTATTCCAGCAATCACTCTTTGGAACTGTCTAAACGCTGAGTTCTACACATAGGTTTTATTGATCCAAGTTGTGTTGGAGCTGACTTTTAGATTTACAGCACCCTAAAATGCTTGTAATGAACAACTTGCACCCTTTCCATTGTCTTTTCCCCACCCAAGCTAAGAAAAGCGTACTTAATCCTAGAATCGTAGAATAGTAGAGTTAGAAGGGGCTTATAAGGCCATCGAGTCCAACCCCCTGCTCAATGCAGGAATCCACCCTAAAGCATCCCTGACAGATGGTTGTCCAGCTGCCTCTTGAAGGCCTCTAGTGTGGGAGAGCCCACAACCTCCCTAGGTAACTGATTCCATTGTCGTACTGCTCTAACAGTCAGGAAGTTTTTCCTGATGTCCAGCTGGAATCTGGCTTCCTTTAACTTGAGCCCGTTATTCCGTGTCCTGCACTCTGGGAGGATCGAGAAGAGATCCTGGCCCTCCTCTGTGTGACAACCTTTTAAGTATTTGAAGAGTGCTCTCATGTCTCCCCTCAATCTTCTCTTCTCCAGGCTAAACATGCCCTGTGCATGTTTAGACTAGAAAAAAAGTCCTACAACTCCCAGCATTTCCGGGTGGCACTGAGGGGAGAAAGAGGCTGGGCCAAAAATGCCAGCATATTTTAGTTTCAATCTCTCACGGCCGCTTACTAAGCCTGAGGATAGGAATGGACGGGCTCACCTGGGTCCGGAGCAGCAGGCGCTCATGGCCTCACCCCTTTTACACCTCTAATCCAAGGGAAATGGCCATTTACAGCCGCCATTGTGCGCAAGAACTGATCTGCGCACTTTGGGGGGGGGAGTTTTTTATGGAAAATGCCAGCTTGCAGGGACAAGTGGGTGACTGTGGGTGCTCACAGGCCATGTGGCTTTTGATGAGCATCAGCAGCCCATGGTTCAGTGAGCTGGGTCTGGGGATCCGGATGGGGAGTGGGGGGCTGCCCACCAAATTCCCATACTCAGCCAGATGCCCGTGACATCCCTACCTAAAGAGAAGCATTTAGACTTGGACAGCCACCTCTCATGGATGGTTTAATTGGCTTTCCTGCCCATTGCAGAGGGTTGGACTAGATCGTCCTTGTGATCCCTTCCAACTCAACAATTCTATGATTCTATGATTCAACAGCCGAATTTTGGCTGGAGCATGCTGGGAGTTGCAGTCCAACTCAACTGGAGGGCACCTGGTTGGGTTAAGTGTTTATTTGTTTGTTCCATAAGTTTTTTGCAATGGAAGAGCAAACTTTGACATGGGTACAGGGATCAGGTTGGGTAAGACAGGAAGATATGTGTAAGGGCAGCAGTGGCAGTGATGGTAATGTTTGTGCACCTCAAGAGAAAAGCCAATAAAACTAGACAGAAAGGTATGTTGTCCCTGGAGTGGGAGTGATTTATCTAGAAATCCACAGCAGCTAATTCCAGGCCTCTTTCCCCCACCCCCTCCAAATTTCTCCCCTCCCACCCACCACCCACCGCTCTTCCGGGATTCCAAGCCTGAAATGCCAGCCTCAATAATTAACACTGACAAACCATCAATATTTCACGCTCTCAGCAACGAGTGCCTCCCAGTGACCTGAACCAATTTGAGCTGCCTTTTAATTTTCTCTCCCATTTGTTGCTTTCTTTGAAAATGTTCCTTTGATATGGAGTAGAAAATCGCGAGCACAGAGGAGTGTTGCCAGGCGATAACGTGATTTCCATGCCAGGGTGAGGGCAGAATTTTGGGGGAGAGAAATATGGTTTCAACAAGTGGTTCCTGTGGCAAAATTTTATGGTCCGAAGTGTTTCTGTTCAGGTGGCTGGCCAGCCAGCCAGCCAGTCAGTTGTGCCCTTTAATGTAATACTCCATTTCATTCCCCCTCCCTCCAGATTTTATGCCCCTCCCTCCCCACCAGTCAGCATTCTGTATTCACTGAGCATGCTCAGTCCTCATTGGACTGTTTTAGGGGTGGGTTTCCCCCCCTCCGTGAAGATTGCTTGTACTTGTGCACACCTTGGGCTTTCCCCTGGTATACTGATATTTATTTATTTAAAACATTTATATCCCGCCCTATATCAATAAGATCTCAGGATGGTGTACAGATAAAAGCATACAGTATAAAACAGTAAATATACACAGCTAAAAACCTCCTCCCCACATCCCCGGTTTCTCAGTAGCCCTGTTTTGGCTACATGGCCGTCGTAACGCAACACTTGAGTTCCCCATTAGCGTACACAAGTGAGACCTGTAAAAAAAAATGTTGCCAGTCAAAGTGCTCCTGTTCAAGGCCTTTCCCCAGGATACTCCATTCCATTCTCCTCCAATTCGCCCTGCTTTTCTCCCTCCTCAATAGTCAATCAGTTTTTCATGGCCACAGAGCATCCTCAGTCTCCTTTGGGCTGTTTTTGATGATGATGAATCATAGAATCATAGAATAGCAGAGTTGGAAGGGGCCTACAAGGCCATCGAGTCCAACCCCCTGCTCAATGCAGGAATCCACCCTAAAGCATCCCTGACAGATGCTTGTCCAGCTGCCTCTTGAAGGCCTCTAGTGTGGGAGAGGCCACAACCTCCCTAGGTAACTGGTTCCATTGTCGTACTGCTCTAACAGTCAGGAAGTTTTTCCTGATGTCCAGCCGGAATCTGGCTTCCTTTAACTTGAGCCCGTTATTCCGTGTCCTGCACTCTGGAAGGATCGAGAAGAGATCCTGGCCCTCCTCTGTGTGACAACCTTTTAAGTATTTGAAGAGTATTTGATGATGATGATAATGATGATGATGATTTTATCCGTGGTTTTTTTTTTCGGCTTAAGGTTTTGTTGTATTCTGCAAACCTGGGATAGGTTGATATCTCCCTCTAGGTTACGTCACTCAGAGAATTGAATTTGGTCTTAACATATACTGTATGACGATGTAGTGAAAATATTAATCCTGTCCACAAAAGGGCAACATCAAGGAAGCTATGGAGGCTACTTCTGGAAATAGTCTGGCTTGGCCCATGACAGTTTTACATATGTGCAGTTATAAGTCCATTCTATCCTATTTCTGCATTAGTCTGCAATTTTTGTTTTTGAAGATGCACAAAAATGTGCACGTGACTTGAACTTGTTTCCCCTAAAATGTGCATTAGCCAAGAACTGCATCACAAAATTCGGAGAAGTGTGCAGTCCTTTGTGGCCAAACGTTTCAGGTCAGGTAAGGCTGCTTGTCAATTAACAGAAAGATGGGGCCTCGCTCCCCAAAGGACTCTCAGTCTAATGAGTAGTTCATAGTTCTTTGGCCAGGCATATGGAGGGGCACAACGGTGAGGACTTCAGATGCATCAGCTACCAGTGGACTCCAAACCACAGACCTTCCAGGAGCTGGCTTGGGATCCCAGTTCTTGAGCTGCTCTATCACTTCGGATCATAGAATAAGACCATTGAGTCCAACCCCCTGCTCAATGCAGGAATCCACCTTAAAGCATCCCTGACAGATGGTTGTCCAGCTGCCTCTTGAAGGTCTCTAGTGTGGGAGAGCCCACAACCTCCCTAGGGAATTGGTTCCATTGTCGTACTGCTCTAACAGTCAGGATGTTTTTCCTGATGTCCAGACAGAATCTGGCTTGAGCCCATTGTTCCGTGTCCTGCAATCTGGGATGATGGATAATGGGAGACAGAAGGGGCCATCTCTCCCATTCATTTCAATGGTGCCAGACCAAGAGAAATTGTAGACTCTTCTGCCATCCGAGACATCCGTATTGCCAGAGTTTCATTTTAAGGTAGCAAATGTTTAGTGTTTGGAAGTAACTTGAAGCGGGTGGGTGGATGGGTGACACCAAATTATTTCAGTGGAAGAAAAGTTAAGCATGTGCTTAAGTCTCCCCTGGAATCGAAAAGACTTCAGTGCGCTTAGACTTGGCAAGATTCTGCCCTCAATTTCCGATGGAGAACACCTTTTACTTTTATTCGTTGGTCCTTTTCACTCCCTTTTGCATTGTCTCCTGCTTTGATTTATTCTTTACCCTCCTCACCATGCTTTTGTTTCCTTTTAATTACTCCATTGTTATTGCTTGAGTTTTGGATTTTCTTTCTTTCAGTTGATTTCATTGGTGGATTTGATCCATTCCCTCTCTACCATGTCAATGAAAAGCCCTCCAACCTTTTGTTCAAGCAGACATACCTGTAAGTATGCCTTAGCCCTAGAACCCAATCAAGGAACCTCATTATCTCAGTCTGGGTCCTGGTCCTCCAAGGAATTTTACTGGTCTCACCAAACTCTTTTGGCTTACTTTGAGATTCAACCGACAGAACCCCCCAAATCACTTGGAATTTAGCTTTACAGGAAATTTCAATGATAGTTGGCTTACGTGGGCCATTTTACATGGGCCATTTTGGACACGGAGCGGCTTTATACATGGTGCTGATAAGGAGGCACCAGTGCCTCATCCTTCCTGTTCTCCCACATATCTGTATTATCTAAAGCAGTGGTCCCCATCCTTTTTGGCACCAGGGACCGGTTTCGTGGAAGACAATTTTTCCACGGGGGGGGAGGTTAAGGGAATGGTTTTGGGAAGCCCCCCCCCTGCCCTCCCCCACTCCAGCGTCCTGGCTTCGCTTCGGCTGGGTGGGCACCCAGCCGAAGCGAAGCCAGGACACTGGGGCGGGCGGCTTTGAAACGGCACGCCCGGAAGTTGCTCTCCCAGAGTGGCTTCCAGCCAGGTGCGCCGTTCTGAAGCTGCCCCACCCCACTCCAGCATCCTGGCTTCGCTTCGGCTGGGTGGGCGCACAGCCGAAGTGAAGCCAGGACACTGGGGCGGGCGGCTTCGGAACGGCACGCCCGGAAGTTGCTCTCCCAGAGCGGCTTCCAGCCAGGTGCGCTGTTCCGAAGCTGCCCCACCCCACTCCAGCATCCTGGTTTCGCTTCGGCTGGGCAGGCAAGATGGCGTCCCTCATCCAGGTATGCTGGGGTGGGGGTGAAAGCAGCTCACCTGCACAGCCTGGTTCCTAACAGGCCACAGACTGGTACCGGTCCGTGGCCCGGGGGTTTGGGATCCTTGATCTAAAGTACATAGGAGCATAGTAAGCTGCCTTATGCTGAGTCAGACCATGGGTCCATCTAACCTTATGTTGTTGACACTGACTGGCAGCAAGGGCTCTCCAGGGTTTCAGGAAGGATCCTTTCCTTGCCCTACCTGCAGAAGCCGGGGATCGAACCTGAAACCTGAGCCATGGCCCCCGCATGTTCTTTTGTAATTCTTTGTAGAACAGAAGTAGGCAGCCTTTTTCAGCTAGAAAGCCGAATTCAATTTCAGAGACGTTCTTGGGTACCACTATGAGAGGCTGTTGCAGGGGAACATGGGCAGGTGGGTGCTGTTGCAACATGTCCTGCTTGTGGGTCTGTGGTCAACAGCTGGCTGGCCACTGCATGGACAGAATGCTGGACTAGATGGACCCTTGGTGTGATCCAGCTCTGACGTTCTTCTGTGCCATATTCCAGTGGCGAGTGGTGCTGAAGGCAAAGGGGGTGTGGCCAGAAATACAAAACAAAACAGCAAAGTTTTAACTTCAAGCTCTTGCTGCCACTAACGAAGACTTCGGAGAAGCATTTCAGCCTTTCAGAATGGGGAAAACATTGCACAAAAGTCAGGAAACCACCAAAGATAGTGGTCGTGGAAGGGTGTGTGGCTAACTGGGGAACTCTGGAGGGGCACATTTGGCCCCCGTGGCTGAGGTTCCCCACCCCTGCTGTCGGAGAGACGAAAGCTCCCAGTGTGTGGACAACTTGTGTGCATCTCCCTACTGGGGGGAAAAAACGGGTGATATTATTTTGAAAGCTATATAGGCCCTCTTCCAAAATATTAGAACCTGGGGTCATCCCATGAAGCTGATTGGTGGGAGATCCAGGACAAATAAGAGGAAGTACTTCCATACACAGTGCATAGTAAAACTATGGAACTCACTACCACAAGATGTAGTGATGGCCACCAATTTAGATGGCTTTAAAAGGGGCTTGGATAAATTCCTGGAGGCAAAGGCTATCAATGGCTATCAATGGCCACTAGCTCTGATGGTTGTGTGCTATCTTCAGTATTTGAGGCAGTATTTTTATTTATTTATTTATTTATTTATTTATTTATTTATTTATATAGCACCATCAGTGTACATGGTGCTGTACAGAGTAAAACAATAAAATAGCAAAACCCTGCCACATAGGCTTACATAGGCTTAATAAGTAAGCCTATATACACCAGTTGCTGGGGAACATGGGGGGGAGGATGCTGTTGCATCCTGCTTGTTCTGTGGCCGTCAGCTGGTTGGCCACTGTGTGAACAGAGTGCTGGACTAGATGGACCCATGGTCTGATCCAACAGGGCTCTTCATATGTTATTTATTATTTATTTAGAATATTTATATACCGCTCCCCACTGAAAAATTTCGGAGCGGTGTACAAGGTAAAATGAAAATAAAAACAGAATAAAACAGTTAAAACAAAATGTAAAAGAAGCAAAAACAGAAATCCAAGGCTGCGTGTTAAAGAAAGGCTTCTTGGAATAAAGATGTTTTCAGGAGGCGCCGAAAGGAGTACAAGGTCGGAGCCTGCCTGACCTCCAGAGGCAGGGAATTCCACAGGAGGGGGGCCACCACGCTGAAGGCTCTTCCCCTGGTGGATTCCAATCGGAGGATGGATCTAGGTGGAACCACCAGGAGCAGGCCCTCGGATGACCTCAGTGACCGGGCAGGTTGGTAAGGGAGAAGGCAGAGCTCTCTCAGGTATCCTGGTCCCAAGTTGTTTAGGGCTTTGTACACAAGTACAAGAACCTTCAACCTGGCCCGGTAGCGAATAGGCAGCCAGTGCAGTTCCCTCTGCAGAGGAGTTACATGCTGGAAAGGGGCAGCTCCAGACAACAGCCGAGCTGCAGCATTCTGCACTAGCTCCAGCTTCCGGAGCAGCTTCAAGGGCAGCCCCACATAGAGCGCATTGCAGTAATCCAACCTTGAGGTTACCAATGCCTGTACCACTGTGGTCAAGCTATCCCTGTCCAGGAGAGGCCGTAGTTGACAAACCAACCGAAGATGGTAAAAGGCACTCCGAGCCGTGGCGGCTACTTGAGCCTCCAACAACAGAAATGGGTCTAAGAGTACCCCCAAACTACGAACCTGTTCTTTCAGAGGCAGAGCAACCCCATCTAGAACAGGTAATGAGCCTGTCTCCTGGACTCGGGAACCACTCACCCACAGGGCTTCTGTCTTGCCAGGATTCAGTCTCAGTTTATTGGCCCTTATCCAGCCCATTACTGAGTCTAGGCACTGGTCCAGGACCTGCACAGCCTCACCTGATTCAGTTGTCACAGGGAGATAGAGCTGCATGTCATCAGCGTATTGATGGCATTTAGCTCCAAATCCCCTAATGACCGCTCCCAATGGCTTCATATAGATGTTAAATAACATTGGGGACAAGGTGGTGCCCTGCGGCACTCCATAGCTCAATTGCCAAGAGGCCGAGGACTGGTCACCCAATGCTACCCTCTGAAAATGACCCCGTAGGTAGGACCGGAACCACTGTAACACAGTGCCTCCAATGCCCATCCCACGGAGTCGATCCAGGAGGATACCATGGTCGATGGTATCAAAAGCCGCTGAGAGATCGAGCAGGATTAACAGGGTTGCATTCCCCCTGTCCCTCTCTCGATAAAGGTCATACATCAGGGTGACCAAGGCTGATTCAGTCCCGTAACCAGATCGGAACCCAGACTGGAATGGATCGAGATAATCAGTATCCTCCAAGAGTGCCTGCAATTGCTCCGCCACAACCCTCTCAAGTACCTTCCCTAAAAAAGGGGTGCTAGCAACTGGGCGGTAGTTGCCTAATACCATCGGGTCCAGGGTGGGCTTAAATGTTCTTAAATGGGGAAAGGAAACCTGCATGTCCTACTCCCTCCACATCCGCATAGATGACCAAAGTCATGCTCAAGGAAAAACTGCATCCTAAAAATGCTACCTGGTCAGAAACATACGCAATGAGTTATCAAGCTGAACAAATGGTCGTTTGTCTCTGGCACTCCCCTGAAAATTGCCTTTACAGCCTGCAAACATGGAGGGGCAAAATGTTTGTGTGTAGGGGTGTGGGGGGGGGGGGAGAATTTCAGTGGGTTGCCTGGCTCCTGTCAATACACAAGCAACTGCATTCCCGACAAGCTGGATGGAACCGTCACCTTCTCCCCTTCCTGGCATCTTTGAACATAGGAAGCTGAGTTAGACCCTTGATCCACCTAGCCCAGTATTGTCAGCACTGACTGGCAGCATCTCTCCGGGGTTTCAGATAGGAGTCTTACCGAAACCTACCTAGAGATGCCAGGGATTGAACTTGAGACCTTCGGCATGTAGTCCATGCGCTCTACCCCTGAGCTACAGCCCTTCCCCCCTTTTAATTCTTAATTGCATTCCTGCTGTATCCTGGAGATCCCATGGCTGATGCGGAAAGGGCGTAGGCGGAGCGAGTTAATTTGGCGTTCGTGATCAGTGTGGGATTTAACGAATGCAGAGAGGGTTGAGAAAAATGGAAAGAGATGCTTCACACACACACACATTTCTCCCCTCCTTTTAAACTGCCTTTCCTTGTTCAGCAAAGAGGAGGCCTTTTTGGGCCGCCACTGGAGAGCTGCCGTTTAATTAGCTCCTGGAACCAAAGGCCAGAATGATTTGCGTTAAGTGGCGCTAGACACTGAAGGAAGCTCACTTTCACTGTGGAGCCCTACCGGAAAAGGACTCCGCGGAAGGGTTGATGATTGGTCCGCCGGCTGCTTGCATGTCTCAAAGGCAGAGGGGCTGAAAGAAGTGAAAAGCAGGAGCCTGGAATTGAGTGCGGATGAGAGAGTTGAACCAGGCTTGCCAGTAGGAAAAGCGGAAGGGAAAATCTCCAGGACGGGTTTTCTCATTCACCAGGCCAGCCCCGCCACCCACAGTGACAAATGTCTCAGTTTAACCCAGCCTTCCCCAATCTGGTACCCTCTTGAAGTTTTGGACTATTTGTTTATTTATTTATTGCATTTATATCCCGCCTTTTTTCCTCCAAGGAACCCAAGGTGGCATACATAATCCTCCTCCTCTACGTTTTACCTTCACAACAACAACCCTGTGAGGTAGGTTGGGCTGAGAGTCTGTGACTGGCCCAAAGCCACCCAGGGCCTTGCTAGACAGAGGTTTAGCCTGGTGCTCGCCCTGGGCTCACCCCTGTGTGTCCAGATGACGCACAGAGGATCCCGGGGTCAGGCAGGGGGGAAACCTCCCTGGGCGTGGGGTAAATGAAACCCCATTTAGCCCGGTTTTTCCCGCAGTCCTGGCCTCAGGTCGGGCTGAGGCCGGGACCGCGGGCATGTGGCCCGTTCTGCCGCTTTCCCTGGCTACCGCACCTACGTGCGAGTACCTGGGAAAAGCGGCGGACGGGCCACAGCGCTCACGCCTCCTTCCCCCGATTCCCCCCTCCCACAACCTCCCCTGGCCTCCGATCCCCCGCTGTCCCCACGTCCATGTCTCACCGCCCCCCATCCCCAACTCCTGTGTTCTGCCGCCGCCACTGTCCCCAGCCGGCGTTTCCTGTTGTCGCCATGTCCGGCCTGCAGGACATGGCGACAGCAGGCATCATAGGCCGGACATGGCGACAACAGGAAACGCCGGCTGGGGACATCGGCAGCGTGGCGGTGGCAGGACACAGGAGGTGGGGACAGGGGGGGGATCGCAGGCTAGGGGAGGTCGTGGGGGGGAAATCGGGGGATGGGGACGGGGGGGAATCCTATTTTTTTTAAAAAAACACCAAAAAACCCTCTTACCTTTCTGGTGGTGTGCTCTTGCGCAGACTGGCCCCTTTAACAACAACAACAACAAAATTGCAGACGCGACAGGGCTTCGTCGCGTCTGACATGTAGATAGGCGCGACGGCCCATTCTAATTGTAGCGCAGCCTTGCCGTGCCTGAAGCACCGATTTTTAGGTAGGTCTAGCAAGGCCCCCAGTGAGCTTCTGTGGCCGAGCGGGGACTAGAACCCGGATCTCCCGACTCCCAGTCCAACACTTTAGCCACTACACCACACTGGCTCTCCCAGCTACAACTCCCAGCTTTCGTGACCATTGAACATGTGAGTTGGGGCTGGTGGAAATTGTTTTCCGCAACTTTCTGGAGGGCATCCGGCGGGGAAGTCTGGCCTATGGGCTGGAGAGGGCTAGCCAGCCTCCGTGCTGCAACGACTCCGCTGCCATCTGAAAGATTTGTAATCCTACGAAATGGGGAATGCTTCTTTCTAGCGGCATTTCACACTCTTACATAAGAAGGTGAGAAGAGCCCTGCTGGATCAGCTCAAAGGTCCTTGATTCCCCACAGCGGCCCACCGGATGCCTCTGAGAAGCCCATGAACAGGACAGGAGGACAATGGTGCCCTCTCTGCCTTTTCTTGCCCCGTAACTGCTATTCAAAGCCATGCTGCCTCTGATCCTGGAGGAAGAACACAGCCATTGAGAGCCTCCCCCCGTCACAAATTTGTCAGATTCCCTTTTAAAGCCGCCAGAGATTTTGGCCACCGTCATGTCACGTAGCAGCAAATTCCATAGTTCTAAGCACGTGCTGGGTGCAGAAGAACTTCCTTCGCTTGGTCCCGGATCTCATTTTGTAGAGAGCGCCGACACTTTGCCAAAGCTCTGTGAGGTCAATGTTTATGCACTTAGGAGAAAGAGGGAGTTGCATTTTTAGGTCAAGAATTGAATTCCTCCCCAATTAAGATGGATGGGGCAGGAGATTGCATATTGATTTCCTGCGTAGTGGAGAGGGGATATGCAGGCCCTCTGAAGGACCCTGAGCAGCAACTTCATTTACTAAGCCAGAGGGGGGAGAAACGTTCTTGTGATTTTGAAAAGAAAAGGTAGCATAAATTTACAGCACAAGCCTGTGTGTCTATGCAGAAAGATGCTCCCTTGTGTACAGTACTGCATCTCCCAGGAAGTTGTGCATAGGAGTGCAGCCCATTGTTACCAAAGTGCAGCAGGATGCATGTCTATTCAGAAGTAAGCATGACCACCAAGCACGTCTACTCACAAATAAGCAGGCCAGGCCTCAGTAGGTCTACTCAGAAGTACGCGGGACTGAATCCATAATCATACAAAAACGATTTTGCACAGCACAGACTTCAGCATCGTGGTAATCTAGACTTGTGTTGCTTGTGAAAAGGCATCAAATTACTCCTTGACCTCAGCCCACCCGATGATGGCAGAGGCAGAGCCAAAAGCGCAAGAATGGGTATGCCCGTGTGCTGATTTGCTTAATTTATGCATTCTGTTAACTACACGGAAATGGTGTGTGTGTGTGTGTGTGTGTTTATTGGCAAGGAATGATTATACTTTTGTAGTGCACAGTATACAAAGCGGCATTCAAACCCTTCACAATTAAGAATCTCTTACTGGAGGTTGGTATTCGAGAAAAGGCATCCACACCGTTATTTGCCTTTGAACATGTGCTATCTCCATCCTCTCTGATGCCTCTCTGCCCTCTGCTTTTCACAGGCCTGCGTAAGTGACGAGGACCCAGAGACCGGACAGGCTGAAGTTATGCATCCAGAATTTGAATGCCAAATGTCCCAGCTTTGCGGCGGCGGCAGCAAAGAGGCGGAAAACACATTCCACTTAAAAGGACACACACACACACACACACACAGAGACACACACGCATATAATGACTGTACCTTGACAAGTAGGCATTCAAGCCAAACGACCATTTTCCTGGCCAGGCACTTATGCCAGTGCCTCATCAATATGCCGGCTCATTAGTGGACTTGTAGGTTTTGCTATGAACGAACGAACGGAAATATGACTTCCTCCTTCCTTCTCCACCTGCTCCTTTGAGAATCCAGAAGAGAGCAGCTGGGAAATATCCGCTTGATTCTGTTACATTCTCTTTTGCGGAACCCATCCTTGAATCCTCTGGCTTTGGAAATTTCATGGCATATACTTTGTTATTGTAAAAGGGCCAACCCTTTTCCCCCATCCCAAACTCCAAACCCACCCCGAAGAATCTCACCTTACAGTTGCCTGTAATAGACAAGGTGCTCCTTGAACTTACAAGTTCCTTGGTATTTTTCTAGGTGTCATTGCATACTTATTTAGAAGAACCCAATTCTCAAGGCCCCGTCTACCCACTCCCTTTCCACCTTCAGGCCCACCAGTCAATCTCCCCATTGCAGGAAAATTAATACTGGTTGGAAACATCCCTGGATTTCAGAGGCCCCCAAGACAGTGGTGCGTCAGCCCTGTGCTGGATGCTAGATTCATCTCTGATCCCGCGAGGAAAAGTCCTAGGCTTGTAAGTCAAAACGAAAGAGAAGTTGCTTTCGTTCAGCCCGTCAAAACCAAAGTGCTTCGTTGTGGTCACACATGGGAGAAATTAAGGTAACACACGGGGGAAATGACCAGCAGCCATGCTAATGAACAGCCGCCTTGTACCGAAACAAACCAAAGGCACAGCTGCGTCAATGCGGAGTGACGGCCACGCTCCAGCTCTGTCATCTGGGAACTTTCAGGCGGAGATGCATGATCTGAACCCAGGGCCTTCTTCATGTTCTGTTACTGAGTTGCGTCCCAGACCAATCGCACACATCAGCATGTTATTACAAAAGTGTGGAGTCGCTCATTATGCGTTGCAACAAGCCTCTAAGGATGGAGATGACGGGGAGGAACCAGAGTAGTGGCTCACAGCATTTGGTAGTGCAGCGCACGTGCTTACATGTACTGACCATGTACACTGGCAACTGCCAAGTGGGGCCTGACGCACAAGTTGTAGTTTGGAATGCTCTTGTTTAGGATTCCAGCCACTCCATTACATTCCCACCCCTGGTTTTCCATTCCGACTCCCCCAAGTCACTACATTCTGTGGCCATTGAGCATGCTTAGTTCTTATCAAGCTGCTTAGGGTCCTGCCCCCTATAAGTTCCCCCTATAGGGTGGGTTGTGGGATTAGCAAGATTGTAAATGTTGGAGTTCCACTAAGCCCACTGATTCATCCTTCTTGCACATTGGTGGTGCTGTCTTAGTGACATAACCAATGGCACTCACACCCTGAACGTTGGAAATAGAGGGGATGATGATACCCACATGCTCTTAACATCTCTACCTCTCACATGAGTTGGGTGAGAGCAGTGACCATTTGTGCTGGAGTCTTGGGTCTTTGTCTGCGTTGCTAAGTCAGCTCTCCGTATCCTCTTCCGCTAAGGACTAGAAGCATGGATGGATGGTCATCTGGCAGCCCCTGTGCTGGACTCGGCCCCCCCAAAGCGATGTTACCTGGCTCTCAGTGGGGCTAACACATCCTAATTGCAGAAAGGAAAGCAACCCTATGGTATCACCCTTAAAGGGGGAGGTATCCGGGTGTGATGAAATGAGATGTTCCACACTTCTTAGTTCTCCACAAATATTAGATACCTTTTGGGTTTTGTTTGCCAGGGCAGATCTCAAAAGCCTTGGTTGCTAGATAGTATCCAGGGTGGTTCTTTGTGTGATTTTCTCCTTATAAAGGGATTAGACGAAGCCCTGGAGGTTAGGTAAACCGGTGACGTATAGTCACGCTGGTGGTGCTCTTTGCTCTGTCATAGAATTCCTGTTTCTGGGGAGCAACACTGGGCGAACGTGATGGCTTTCGTGCCCTGATGGTGGATGTCCGGGAGTATCTGGCTTGCCATTGCTTGGTCTGATTCAGCAGAGCTCTTCTTCTGTTCTTAAGCCTGTCAAATCATGCCCAGTACATTGGCTGGCCCTACGTCGCTCAGTGATTTGTCCCCCTTTGGCAACTATAGCATGATTTCGTGGGTTTCCCGCAAGTCCGGGTTTGCTTCAAAACAAATCCCATGTGAGTCGATGTACTTATCCCAGCACACATTGATTACTGAAAGTAGTCAAGCGCGTGCATGTTGCTTGCACACTTTCGTTCATTGATTCGTTTATTATAGTTCTATACCACCCTAGAGCTGACGCTCTCTTTTCTTGTTTCCGGCAGGCATACACCCTCCGCCACACTTCCATCTCCTTCCCCAAACTCACGTCCAGGATGTTCTAGCTCATTCCTGGCTGCTGCCCTCTGGCCTTATCCCAGCCTGTAATTTCCTGGTGCATAGGGTGACCCTATGGAAAGGAGGACAGGGCTCCTGTATCTTTTAACGGTTGTATTGAAAAGGGAATTTCAGCAGGTGTCATTTGTATGCATGCAGCACCTGGTGAAATTCCCTCTTCATCACAACAGTGAAAGTTGCAGGAGCCCTGCCCTCTTTTGTATCTGGTCAAGAGGGCAGGGCTCCTGCAGCTTTCACTGTTGTGATGAAGAGGGGATTTCACCAAGTTCCCCATATATACAAATGACACCTGCTGAAATTCCCCTTTCAATACAACTGTTAAAGATACAGGAGCCCTGTCCTCTTTTCCATAGGGTCACCCTATTTGTGCAGTTGCCCTCTAATCTCCTCCAGCAGCCACAACCACCTCCTGGGCTTCCTTTTTGGATTATATTTCCCAATTGGATCCCATCAGTGTTACGATTGAGCTGAAAAGGTTTTGGTTAAAACCCGCAAACACGTTTTCCTATGTCAGGGTTGTTGAATCACAAGCTGGGGGGTAAATCTGGCCCACCAGGATTCCCAAATGGCCACCTTTGCCTTACCCCGACCACTTTCTAAGAAGTTGAAATACCTCCTCTAAGGCTTAGTTGCTGACAGTCAGGGCACTAAGCTAAAACAGGCTGGTATATGGCCCCACCCCTTTCATCTGACTCCACCTCCTCTGCCTTTGGCCACACCCACCACTGGAATGCAGCCCCTGAGTGCTTCTCCAAGACGGAATTTGGGCACTGGGCTGGAAGAAGTTCAACACCCCTATCTTAAGTGAACATTAGTGCTCTTGTGTTGTTTTTTCATACACCCAAAGCTATTTGTGGTACATGGGTCTCGATTATATAACTTGACCACTGAGGAGGGGAATCAGCTTGTGCACCAGCAATATGCATTTTGAACCCCTGGACCACAGTCTGTAGAATTTGGTGGCCTTTGAGAATACTGCTATCGCCCATTCCCGACTCGTAGCAAAGATGGTGAGACTTTTCAGCTCACAGATATGTCTCCAGCAAGCATCTATCAGCCATCATGCTAAGGTTCTCTGTCTGTCACAGGCAGCCCATATGTGCCTTTTCTTACAGTACACATCCAATGGTCATATCAGAGACTTTCCAGATGGTAAAAAGAAAAAGAAAAACTTTTCTTCTTAGTATTCTGCTCTGGGGTTGGGACACTGGGCAAGTGACTAGTCAACAATGCTCTTGAGTAAGTTGTATCGTGTCTCATCTGAGAGCAATGACAGTTGTAAAGGCCCTGTGCTCTTCCACCCCCGTGCTAGGGTTGCTGGAGAAATCCACTGAGGCCTCAAATAATCTGACCTCTGGAGTTCACGGCAGACCAGCTGCACTCACCTCCACGTTCACAAGAGTTCCCGCAGGGTGGTTCTCCAGCTTTTGAAAAGACACGACAGGCCAATGGCCTATCAAGAGAAAAGTACAGCCAGAAATGATGTATTTCACACCATGTGCGGCCATAAAGCACTTACTTGGCTTGACAGCCATAAATGGTGTGAAATACGCCAATTACGGCTGTAATCTTCCCATGGCAGCCATTAGCAGATTGCATCTTTTAGGAAGCCAGAGAGCCGCTCTGCAAATTCCAGTGGACTCAGTAGGGCTCCAGGGAAATCTGTGAGGCTCCAAGTGGCCCAGGTTTCTCCCCAGCATACCCTGCCCAGACCAGATGTCAAGGGGTTCACCCCCAGCACCCACCCTTCATTCACAAACAGGCAGCCCCCCATCCTCTCCAGAGAGGTTCTGTCTTCCCCCTCCCCTCTCCCCATAGAGCCACATGACCTAAAGGCATCTGCTATTGACCACCTGCTATGGCGGTGGTCAATAGTTCTCTCAACAGGAGTGTGGGGTCCAAGGAAGAAGCCCAATAGAGACGTACACATGCCAATCGTCATAGCAACACAGGTGCCAAGTGGCCCAGAATAAGGACTATCCTTAAGCCCATTGCATGGGTTGTGGGGAAGAGCAGGCTTCTATATAATCTGCTAAGGTGTCCTATTAAGCTTCTACAGAAGGACGCCACACCAGAATCCTCTAGAAGACAGTTTTTGTTTTTGTAATTAGCATGATTCTGTTCTTTGTTACTGTTCTAATAAATTAATGCTTTAAATACACTAATTGTTATTTGGACCATCATTACATCAAATGTTTTGGGACAACATGCTAAATGCTATCTTCTCGTGGAAGCCCTGGTCTGTTACAACAGACTGATATCCTGTTCTCTGCATGATGCAGGAGTGGGCAACTTGTAGGTAAGACATTTGGAGGACTACAATTCCCATCATAGCCAGTGCCGAAGGATGGGGAGACGTTTTTGTCCTTCTTGTATAATTCTTGAAGCTGGTGGGAGATTCAGGACCGAAAAGGAAGTACTTGTTCACACAGTACATCATTAAGCTATGGAATTCACGACCAGAAGATGTAGAGATGGCCATCAGTTTGGACGACTTTTAAAGGGATTAAACGAATTCATGGACGATAAGGCTATCAGCATCTCCTAGCCCTGATGGCTATGTGCTACCTCAAGTATCAAAGGCAGTATGTCTACGTACACCAGTTGCTGGGGAACATGGGCGGGAGGGTACTGTTGCATCCATGTCCTGCTTGTGGATTTCTCTTGGGCAACTGGTTGGCCATTGTATCAACTGAATGTTGGACTAGATGGACCCTTGGTCTGATCCAGCAGGGCTCTTCTTGTGTTCTTAGGTGGTCTGGTCATGCCATTTCACAGAAGTTTCATCAATCCTCCATGCACCCACAAAAAGGACTAGTTAGTCCCAGCGCTGGCTGACTATGCCTGTATAGCATCCCACTTGATATTCTGAGCCAGAGAAGAACTTCTTGGGGGAAGTGACACCTAGCTATCTCCACTTAATGCTTGAATTAAGTGGCGAGAGCTAGGCAAATTCGTATTCTGAACCAGGGAATTACACGGCACGAGAGGAGCATCACTTGTGGAAAGGGAGACAGCTTTGGGACTTTCAAACTAGAGAGTGTAGAAAGAGAGATTTTTGGCAGGACACTGATGTGGGGTTGGGACAAACTGGTATGCCTGCAACTCCAACCCTGTGAGGTAGGACAGGCTGCAAAACACCCTTTACTTACATCCCTCCAAAGCAGGCTGCCATCACCCATGTATTAATAAAAACTATTATTTAATATTTAATAACTGAGAACTTGAACACATGGAAATCCAGGCTTTGGGCTTCTTTATATATGCAGAACAACAGGCTCTTTTTCCAGAGCTTCCTCTGGAATACCTTAAAATCTGGTCAGCCTATTTATTTACCAAGCAATCCAGCAGGTGAATAAGGCCACCTTGCAGATCACGTAAAGAAGTAAATCAACATCAGATCCAGCTCAATACATTTATTAAAGAATCAAGCAGAGAAGAGTTCAGAAATATTCAGCTGCTTTTAAAAATAAAGTGAACATATGCTTGGTGAACTAAAACTTACCAGGAACCTAAGTGGAACTCACAAAAACAGCTTTCAAGGTCCAGCACAGGGTTTGCCAGACACCCAAAGACAAAGTTTTCACAACCATAGGTATTTGGGGGGGGTGGCTGGCTGCGAAGCTCCCCAGGAGGGAAATTCAAATTGACCAATCAATAGTCTGGGAGGATGGGGTCATGCATCCTCCATGTGATTTCTACAGTCCATATTTAACATACAGCTGAGTCATGAGAAGAGCAGGAAGATCAACCTGGAATGTGTAAATATGGTGAGCACAGGTGCCTGGCCGTCTTCTTTGTTCAGAGATACTTCCAGAAAAAATAATGGGCTGGGACAGTTGGATTTGATACAGGGTCCCTAATGCAGATTCTGAGAACAGTGCAGGACTGAGGGCTTGCCCCTGTTCTTTCTTCAAAATAGAAGTGGCAACCAGTGGAAGCTGGTGACTCTGATGTCAGTGGGGAAGTAAATCTGCTCTGAGTTTCAGTCATCAGAACTCTAAAGGAACTACCCAAGGTGATTCACACCTAGGATAGCTCCTTTCCAGTTCTGAGTGATTCTGACTGAAACCCAGAGCGGATCACTGCCCCTCCGACGTTGGAGACACCAGCCTCCACTGGTGGCAGGATTAAACGCCCATTTATTTCGCGTGTGTGTGTGGCCTGGTGGGAATGTGATTAATGCAGCATGCAGTTTGGCCTGGAGCACCTGAAACCTATCAGACTAGGCATCAGGTGAGCAACCCTAGGAGAGTGTGCAAGAATCAGAACCCCACTGCTGAAAAGGCCCTTTACCTGCCTAACCTTTGATATGGGGGCAGTTGCAGAAAAGTTTTCCAAGAATACACGGGCAGTCATTCGGGAGGTGGTGGTCCTTCATCCCAAGCCATACATGGGTTAAAAGCAGCATTTTGAATTGTGCCTGGAAACAAAGAGGAAGCCAGTAAAGCTCTCTTTTAAAACAGGAAAGTGGTCTTTCAACTGCCCACTTCTTTCATAATCCTGCTGCTGCATTTTGCACGATTTGTTGCTTGAATCGTCTTCAAGGGTAGCCCCATCTGTAATGCTTTGTAGTAGTCTAACTTGGCTGTTATCAGGGCATAGTTAACAGTGGCCTCTGCTGCCATTCAGAGAAGACAATACCAGGCCAGATGGACTAGTGGTCTGACCTAGCGTAAGGCAGCTTTTCATGTTCCATATGTTCCAAAAACAGCTCAGGTGCAACCCTAAACTTAGCTATCGTCCTATATAATACAAGTTTTGTTAACGCATCAACAGCTATCATATACCTTGTTCATCTTATCTCCACGGTTAACCTCGGCTATTCACTTCCGTGATGGAGGAAAGAAAGAAAAAGTCTTTTGGATTCGGGAATGCAATGTTTGATTTGGGATTTAGCACAACCTGCAACCAGCTACATGAAACACCAAGGGCAAAACACTGGCACAACCATCCCAATAGCTCACCTGTTGGTGCAGAGAGAATCCCTTTCATAGAACTCCAAAGAGAGGCACATGGCAAAACAAAAATACATATATATACCCTCACCTACAGACTTGTATCTCCTCAGGCTTCTTGGGATGCAAGGCCTTCTCTATGTAGCGTTGGAGGCAGTTTACAGCTTCGAAAAGACTGTATTTCACCAAACCATCACAAAATGCTGGTGGAAATCCATAGTAATTCCATTTTTTAATTTATTTATTTATTTATTACATTTATATACCGCCCCATAGCCGAAGCGCTCTGGGCAGTTCACAAAAGTTAAAAACAGTGAACATTAAAAAGAAATATATAAAATCTAAAACCATAAAAAGCATAAAATACAAACAGAAACAGACAATATCCATTTAAAAACAAGCATTCTGGGAATTTCAGTTTAAAAACTCAGCATATGCTGTTAAATGCCTGGGAGAAGAGAAAAGTCTTGACCTGGCTATGAAAAGATAACAACGTTGGGAGGACTCCCGCCCCCCCCTTTCCTTTTTACAAACACCCCTATTAGTAGGCTGATGCTATTAGTAGGCTGTTGCTGCCCTCTACTGCAAAAAGAGGACTGCCACACGAGTCTCTATTTTTTGCACCACCAACACATACAACATAATACCTGTCATTACAGCAGGCTGGATGGATGTAGAGGTAGGAGCCCTATGCTGCAAAGAGGGCAGTGGGTGGGAAAGCTAGAGGGTACCTTTATGTAGGGTGACCACATGAAAAGGAGGACAGGGCTCCTGTATCTTTAACAGTTGCATAGAAAAGGGAATTTCAGCAGGCGTCATTTGTATGCATGCAGCGCCTGGTGAAATTCCCTCTTCATCACAACAGTTAAAGCTGCAGGAGTTATACTGCAGCTATACTGTGACCAGATTTAAAAGAGGGCAGGTCACCTGCAGCTTTACTCTTGTGATGAAGCGGAAATTTCACCAGGTTCTTCATATATACAAATGACACCTGCTGAAATTCCCTTTTTAATACAACTGTTAAAGATGCAGGAGCACTGTCCTCCTTTTCATAGGGTCACCCTACTTTATGCAGCCTGCATGCACCAACACACAGCGTACAGTCCTTTGCAGGATCCCTCTCAGTGTGGTCCAAAGTGGTTTCCTTAAGTTTTGCTTCACCTGTATGAGTGACTGGCAGCTCAGACTTCACTTATATTGGGGGTGGAGGGAGGTAAAAGAAGGTTGTGGGGCTATGGAGGTGGATGCTAAAACTCACTCCAGGTGACACTAGGGTGACCATATGGAAAGGAGGACAGGGCTCCTGTGTCTTTAACAGTTGCATAGAAAAGGGAATTTCAGCAGGTGTCATTTGTATATATGGAGAACCTGGTGAAATTCCCTCTTCATCACAACAGTTGAAGCTGCAGGAGCTATACTAGAGTGGCCAGATTTGAAAGAGGGCAGGGCACCTGCAGCTTTAACTGCTGTGATGAAGAGGAAATTTCCCCAGACTCCCCATATATAAAAATGACACCTGCTGAAATTTCCTTTTCCGTACAACTGTTAAAGATACAGGAGCCCTGTCTGCCACGACACAGGCTCTGAACACCAGACCTCACGGCTGCCACCACTTCTTATGGGGCGACACAGGCTCTGAACACCAGACCCGGCCGAGACTACTCCCTGCTCAAGCCAAGCACCACCGCTTGATACGCCTGAGGCAAGGGATAAAAACCACCTTCCTCCAAACTATGTGGAGAAAGGGGTTTAAAATGGAGAATGGATTTTAATATATATAATAATGTGCTGTGAGTTATATCTGCTTAGGTGAATGATTGTCAGAGTGGGTGTTATATGTGTAAACTTAAGATGATAAATGCCAAACAGACACGTGGGCTTTTTGGGGTAGTTTAAAAACAAAACAATCAAAATTTATTTTTAAAAGTTCATAAGCTTTGTTTCAAATAACAACATTTAAAAACCTTTTTGAAACCTTTCATACAATCCTGTCACTCATTCACATACACGCTTTCCTTTTTCTCACACAATCACTCTTGAACTTTCTTTATTATCAGTATTGATTAATATACTTCCTCTACGTGCACACCACACCCTAAAGACACCACTCACTACACTGACTCTCAAATTTCCCAGAACTTAAGTACCATAAATACAGAGAGCACTAAAGACTCTAAGAGTCCCTAACAAGTCTCCCCGAAAAGTTTTCTCAATCCCCTCAGTCCTTCCCTTATATATCACTCCTCCCCCTCCCAAGACATTCTAACTCCGCCCACTCAGGCCAACATTCTAAAAACCACAGACTTACAAACTGCAGACATATATTTGGAATTGACTTGTGGGGTGTAACGCCACACTGTCCTGCTTTCCATACGGTTCCTTTGAAAAGCTGGTTCCTGGTGGCTGTCTTAACACTTGAAAAGCCCCAAGGTGGGTGCATGGGGGCGTAGCACTGATTATACGACGCAGCACTGATTATACAACACAGCAGCAATCACCCGCCCACCCCAGGGCTTTCTGCCAAAGCTGCTGAGAAAAGAAGTCGGGGACTTATCCTGACTTTTTTCTCCCAAGCAAGGCGAGGATATGCAAGACTACATCAAGACAACCATTAAGCCTCGCTCTGGTGTTGCAGCGGAGGCGTGGCCGGGCAGATGCTGACCCGATTGGTCACTATTTGCCTGGGCCGAGGACAGGGGACATGACTGGCACCACGCTTTCCCTGCGGTGTAAAGATTAGCCACACACACACACCCTCCGCAGCAGCGAAAACACAGGGGTTTGGATCATCGCTCCAGCAACCTGCCACCCTAAAGACAGGCCCCTGGTCTGGGTCCTATCGAAGGGAACAAATTCAGAGGAAGTAGATCTACCAACCCATCTACCATCCCTCTCCCCCATGCGCGATACAAAGCGATCCAATATTACTCTAGTCTAGTGCTGTGCTGCGAATTTATTGCGCATGTTTTTCCAACGATTCGCATTGAATTTCATGGGAAAGAAATTGCTTTTTTGGAGGATGTGTGGAATCAATGGTGAAAAAAGTGTCAAAGAAATTCTCATGGGTTGGGTTTCTTCTCATATTATTCGAGGAGAAAAATACACCCTACTACAACTTATTATACAAGAGGAAATTGAAGGGGGGGGGGAAAGTTGGAAGAAGATGAACATCATGAATACAGAACATGAGGGAACGGTATAGCTGTACTTCTATACAGTTATTTAGAGCAGCAGCGTCAAAAACAAAATGAGTTGTAATGACATATGTATGTATTATCACATTTATATCCCACCATTTTTCCTCTAAGGAGCCCAAGGCAACGTACATAATCCTCCCCCTCTCCATGTTATATTCACAACAACAACCCTGCGAGGTAAGTTGTGCTGAGAGTTTGTGACTGGCCCAAAGTCACCCAGAGGGTTAGCATGGCCAAGTGGGGACTAGAACCTGGATCTCCTGACTCCCAGCCCAACACTTTAGCCACTACGCCACACTGGCTCTCTTCCGATAGAAGAAGGCACCCAAAGAAGAATGGTTTCTTGTACTTAGCTTACTTAGGAAGAGCCCAGGAAGCATGCAGAAGTGTCCTGTTTTTCACTGCACAATCATCTCTCCATCATACAGCTTTTTTATTATTTAATGAGCCCTATCTGCAGAGCTCCGCAGATTCATATAAGAGACAAAAGGGGGGAGGAACGAGGCAGCAGAGAAGGACGTGAGAGCTACTGAACACGTCTCCTCCCTCTGGCTGCCCGATCCCCCCCCCTTAGCTTTAATTTTATAAGCTCTATCTGCGGAGCTCTGCAGATTCATATAAGAGACAAAAGGGGGGAGGAACGAGGCAGCAGAGAAGGACGTGAGAGCTACTGAACACGTCTCCTCCCTCTGGCCGCCCGATCCCCCCCCTTAGCTTTAATTTTATAAGCTCTATCTGCGGAGCTCGGCAGATTCATATAAGAGACAAAAGGGGGGAGGAACGAGGCAGCAGAGAAGGACGTGAGAGCTACTGAACACGTCTCCTCCGTCTGGCTGCCCGATCCCCCCCCTTAGCTTTAATTTTATAAGCTCTATCTGCGGAGCTCTGCAGATTCATATAAGAGACAAAAGGGGGGAGGAACGAGGCAGCAGAGAAGGATGTGAGAGCTACTGAACACGTCTCCTCCCTCTAGCTGCCCGATCCCCCCCCTTAGCTTTAATTTTATAAGCTCTATCTGCGGAGCTCTGCAGATTCATATAAGAGACAAAAGGGGGGAGGAACGAGGCAGCAGAGAAGGATGTGAGAGCTACTGAACACATCTCCTCCCTCTGGCTGCCCGATCCCCCCCCCCTTAGCTTTAATTTTATAAGCTCTATCTGCGGAGCTCCGCAGATTCATATAAGAGACAAAAGGGGGGAGGAACGAGGCAGCAGAGAAGGACGTTAGAGCTACTGAACACGTCTCCTCCCTCTGGCTGCCCGATCCCCCCCCTTAGCTTTAATTTTATAAGCTCTATCTGCGGAGCTCTGCAGATTCATATAAGAGACAAAAGGGGGGAGGAACGAGGCAGCAGAGAAGGATGTGAGAGCTACTGAACACGTCTCCTCCCTCTGGCTGCCCGATCCCCCCCCTTAGCTTTAATTTTATAAGCTCTATCTGCGGAGCTCTGCAGATTCATATAAGAGACAAAAGGGGGGAGGAACGAGGCAGCAGAGAAGGATGTGAGAGCTACTGAACACGTCTCCTCCCTCTGGCTGCCCGATCCCCCCCCGCTTAGCTTTAATTTTATAAGCTCTATCTGCGGAGCTCTGCAGATTCATATAAGAGACAAAAGGGGGGAGGAACGAGGCAGCCGAGAAGGATGTGAGAGCTACTGAACACGTCTCCTCCCTCTGGCTGCCCGATCCCCCCCCCTTAGCTTTAATTTTATAAGCTCTATCTGCGGAGCTCTGCAGATTCATATAAGAGACAAAAGGGGGGAGGAACGAGGCAGCAGAGAAGGACGTGAGAGCTACTGAACACGTCTCCTCCCTCTGGCTGCCCGATCCCCCCCCCTTAGCTTTAATTTTATAAGCTCTATCTGCGGAGCTCTGCAGATTCATATAAGAGACAAAAGGGGGGAGGAACGAGGCAGCCGAGAAGGATGTGAGAGCTACTGAACAGGTCTCCTCCCTCTGGCTGCCCGATCCCCCCCCCCTTAGCTTTAATTTTATAAGCTCTATCTGCGGAGCTCTGCAGATTCATATAAGAGACAAAAGGGGGGAGGAACGAGGCAGCAGAGAAGGATGTGAGAGCTACTGAACACATCTCCTCCCTCTGGCTGCCCGATCCCCCCCCCCTTAGCTTTAATTTTATAAGCTCTATCTGCGGAGCTCCGCAGATTCATATAAGAGACAAAAGGGGGGAGGAACGAGGCAGCAGAGAAGGACGTTAGAGCTACTGAACACGTCTCCTCCCTCTGGCTGCCCGATCCCCCCCCTTAGCTTTAATTTTATAAGCTCTATCTGCGGAGCTCTGCAGATTCATATAAGAGACAAAAGGGGGGAGGAACGAGGCAGCAGAGAAGGATGTGAGAGCTACTGAACACGTCTCCTCCCTCTGGCTGCCCGATCCCCCCCCTTAGCTTTAATTTTATAAGCTCTATCTGCGGAGCTCTGCAGATTCATATAAGAGACAAAAGGGGGGAGGAACGAGGCAGCAGAGAAGGATGTGAGAGCTACTGAACACGTCTCCTCCCTCTGGCTGCCCGATCCCCCCCCCCTTAGCTTTAATTTTATAAGCTCTATCTGCGGAGCTCTGCAGATTCATATAAGAGACAAAAGGGGGGAGGAACGAGGCAGCCGAGAAGGATGTGAGAGCTACTGAACACGTCTCCTCCCTCTGGCTGCCCGATCCCCCCCCCTTAGCTTTAATTTTATAAGCTCTATCTGCGGAGCTCTGCAGATTCATATAAGAGACAAAAGGGGGGAGGAACGAGGCAGCAGAGAAGGACGTGAGAGCTACTGAACACGTCTCCTCCCTCTGGCTGCCCGATCCCCCCCCCTTAGCTTTAATTTTATAAGCTCTATCTGCGGAGCTCTGCAGATTCATATAAGAGACAAAAGGGGGGAGGAACGAGGCAGCCGAGAAGGACGTGAGAGCTACTGAACAGGTCTCCTCCCTCTGGCTGCCCGATCCCCCCCCCTTAGCTTTAATTTTATAAGCTCTATCTGCGGAGCTCTGCAGATTCATATAAGAGACAAAAGGGGGGAGGAACGAGGCAGCAGAGAAGGACGTGAGAGCTACTGAACACGTCTCCTCCGTCTGGCTGCCTGATCCCCCCCCCTTAGCTTTAATTTTATAAGCTCTATCTGCGGAGCTCCGCAGATTCATATAAGAGACAAAAGGGGGGAGGAACGAGGCAGCAGAGAAGGACGTGAGAGCTACTGAACACGTCTCCTCCCTCTGGCTGCCCGATCCCCCCCCCCTTAGCTTTAATTTTATAAGCTCTATCTGCGGAGCTCCGCAGATTCATATAAGAGACAAAAGGGGGGAGGAACGAGGCAGCAGAGAAGGACGTGAGAGCTACTGAACACGTCTCCTCCCTCTGGCTGCCCGATCCCCCCCCCTTAGCTTTAATTTTATAAGCTCTATCTGCGGAGCTCTGCAGATTCATATAAGAGACAAAAGGGGGGAAGAACGAGGCAGCAGAGAAGGATGTGAGAGCTACTGAACACGTCTCCTCCCTCTAGCTGCCCGATCCCCCCCCTTAGCTTTAATTTTATAAGCTCTATCTGCGGAGCTCTGCAGATTCATATAAGAGACAAAAGGGGGGAGGAACGAGGCAGCAGAGAAGGATGTGAGAGCTACTGAACACATCTCCTCCGTCTGGCTGCCCGATCCCCCCCCCTTAGCTTTAATTTTATAAGCTCTATCTGCGGAGCTCCGCAGATTCATATAAGAGACAAAAGGGGGGAGGAACGAGGCAGCAGAGAAGGACGTGAGAGCTACTGAACACGTCTCCTCCGTCTGGCTGCCAGATCCCCCCCCCTTAGCTTTAATTTTATAAGCTCTATCTGCGGAGCTCTGCAGATTCATATAAGAGACAAAAGGGGGGAGGAACGAGGCAGCCGAGAAGGATGTGAGAGCTACTGAACACGTCTCCTCCCTCTGGCTGCCCGATCCCCCCCCCTTAGCTTTAATTTTATAAGCTCTATCTGCGGAGCTCTGCAGATTCATATAAGAGACAAAAGGGGGGAGGAACGAGGCAGCAGAGAAGGATGTGAGAGCTACTGAACACGTCTCCTCCCTCTGGCTGCCCGATCCCCCCCCCTTAGCTTTAATTTTATAAGCTCTATCTGCGGAGCTCCGCAGATTCATATAAGAGACAAAAGGGGGGAGGAACGAGGCAGCAGAGAAGGACGTGAGAGCTACTGAACACGTCTCCTCCGTCTGGCTGCCTGATCCCCCCCCCCTTAGCTTTAATTTTATAAGCTCTATCTGCGGAGCTCTGCAGATTCATATAAGAGACAAAAGGGGGGAGGAACGAGGCAGCCGAGAAGGATGTGAGAGCTACTGAACACGTCTCCTCCCTCTGGCTGCCCGATCCCCCCCCCTTAGCTTTAATTTTATAAGCTCTATCTGCGGAGCTCTGCAGATTCATATAAGAGACAAAAGGGGGGAGGAACGAGGCAGCAGAGAAGGACGTGAGAGCTACTGAACACGTCTCCTCCGTCTGGCTGCCTGATCCCCCCCCCCTTAGCTTTAATTTTATAAGCTCTATCTGCGGAGCTCCGCAGATTCATATAAGAGACAAAAGGGGGGAGGAACGAGGCAGCAGAGAAGGACGTGAGAGCTACTGAACACGTCTCCTCCCTCTGGCTGCCCGATCCCCCCCCCCTTAGCTTTAATTTTATAAGCTCCATCTGCGGAGCTCCGCAGATTCATATAAGAGACAAAAGGGGGGAGGAACGAGGCAGCAGAGAAGGACGTGAGAGCTACTGAACACGTCTCCTCCCTCTGGCTGCCCGATCCCCCCCCCTTAGCTTTAATTTTATAAGCTCCATCTGCGGAGCTCCGCAGATTCATATAAGAGACAAAAGGGGGGAGGAACGAGGCAGCAGAGAAGGACGTGAGAGCTACTGAACACGTCTCCTCCCTCTGGCTGCCCGATCCCCCCCCCTTAGCTTTAATTTTATAAGCTCTATCTGCGGAGCTCTGCAGATTCATATAAGAGACAAAAGGGGGGAGGAACGAGGCAGCAGAGAAGGACGTGAGAGCTACTGAACACGTCTCCTCCCTCTGGCTGCCCGATCCCCCCCCCCTTAGCTTTAATTTTATAAGCTCTATCTGCGGAGCTCTGCAGATTCATATAAGAGACAAAAGGGGGGAGGAACGAGGCAGCAGAGAAGGACGTGAGAGCTACTGAACACGTCTCCTCCCTCTGGCTGCCCGATCCCCCCCACCTTAGCTTTAATTTTATAAGCTCTATCTGCGGAGCTCCGCAGATTCATATAAGAGACAAAAGGGGGAGGAACGAGGCAGCAGAGAAGGACGTGAGAGCTACTGAACACGTCTCCTCCCTCTGGCTGCCCGATCCCCCCCCCCTTAGCTTTAATTTTATAAGCTCTATCTGCGGAGCTCTGCAGATTCATATAAGAGACAAAAGGGGGGAGGAACGAGGCAGCAGAGAAGGACGTGAGAGCTACTGAACACGTCTCCTCCCTCTGGCTGCCCGATCCCCCCCCCTTAGCTTTAATTTTATAAGCTCTATCTGCGGAGCTCTGCAGATTCATATAAGAGACAAAAGGGGGGAGGAACGAGGCAGCAGAGAAGGACGTGAGAGCTACTGAACACGTCTCCTCCGTCTGGCTGCCCGATCCCCCCCCCTTAGCTTTAATTTTATAAGCTCTATCTGCGGAGCTCCGCAGATTCATATAAGAGACAAAAGGGGGGAGGAACGAGGCAGCAGAGAAGGACGTGAGAGCTACTGAACACGTCTCCTCCCTCTGGCTGCCCGATCCCCCCCCCCTTAGCTTTAATTTTATAAGCTCCATCTGCGGAGCTCCGCAGATTCATATAAGAGACAAAAGGGGGGAGGAACGAGGCAGCAGAGAAGGACGTGAGAGCTACTGAACACGTCTCCTCCCTCTGGCTGCCCGATCCCCCCCCCCTTAGCTTTAATTTTATAAGCTCCATCTGCGGAGCTCCGCAGATTCATATAAGAGACAAAAGGGGGGAGGAACGAGGCAGCAGAGAAGGACGTGAGAGCTACTGAACACGTCTCCTCACTCTGGCTGCCCGATCCCCCCCCTTAGCTTTAATTTTATAAGCTCCATCTGCGGAGCTCCGCAGATTCATATAAGAGACAAAAGGGGGGAGGAACGAGGCAGCAGAGAAGGACGTGAGAGCTACTGAACACGTCTCCTCCCTCTGGCTGCCCGATCCCCCCCCTTAGCTTTAATTTTATAAGCTCTATCTGCGGAGCTCCACAGATTCATATAAGAGAAAAAATGGGGGGGGGAGGAAAGAGGTAGCAGAGGAGGATGCGAGAGGAACCGAGCAGCGTCTCCTTCCTCAGGCTGTCCGTTCCTCTCCACCCACCCACATTTATTTTTATTATTAGTTTCTGCGGAGCTCCACATATAGAGATCATTTAAAAAAATTTAAAAGGGGGGAGGAACGGCACTGTTCCTCTCCTCTCCCATTTTAATTTTTTTTTACTTTTACATAGACATGGGGCCGCCCCCTTCCTTGTCCAGCCCACAGCGATCAATCAGGGGGCGCCATGGGCTCTGCTGTCCAAAAAGTTGGGGTAAGTACCCCACTTTTTGGAGTGGAGTTTCCAGGGTTTGCCCCCGGATGGCTTCACAATGGCGGCTGCGTCATGTAGATGATGTGCCGCTACTGCGAAGCCACCCCGGGGCAAACGCTTTGTGTAGACGTGCCCTTGGTCAACTCCGCATTATGCGTTTACTTCCTGTATCAGGAAAGTAGCGAGTGAAGCAGCCAAAAGAGTCTGTCCACCGCCTGATGCAGATGTGGAAAAGAGCAAGACAAGAAAGATTTTCAAGAATTTATTACATGTTAGTCCAAAAAGGTAAAATAGATATTTTTATTCCAAAAGAGAAGACATAAGCGTTCAAGTCAAAAAATAGGTTTTTCTTCTTCTTAAAAACAAAAACAAAAAACAAATACACCACACCACTAAATATATTAGGAAAAAAAAAATCTGCTCCAAGACCATGCAGATTCATATAAGAGAAAAAATGGGGGGGGGAGGAAAGAGGTAGCAGAGGAGGATGCGAGAGGAACCGAGCAGCGTCTCCTTCCTCAGGCTGTCCGTTCCTCTCCACCCACCCACATTTATTTTTATTATTAGTTTCTGCGGAGCTCCACATATAGAGATCATTTAAAAAAATTTAAAAGGGGGGAGGAACGGCACTGTTCCTCTCCTCTCCCATTTTAATTTTTTTTTACTTTTACATAGACATGGGGCCGCCCCCTTCCTTGTCCAGCCCACAGCGATCAATCAGGGGGCGCCATGGGCTCTGCTGTCCAAAAAGTTGGGGTAAGTACCCCACTTTTTGGAGTGGAGTTTCCAGGGTTTGCCCCCGGATGGCTTCACAATGGCGGCTGCGTCATGTAGATGATGTGCCGCTACTGCGAAGCCACCCCGGGGCAAACGCTTTGTGTAGACGTGCCCTTGGTCAACTCCGCATTATGCGTTTACTTCCTGTATCAGGAAAGTAGCGAGTGAAGCAGCCAAAAGAGTCTGTCCACCGCCTGATGCAGATGTGGAAAAGAGCAAGACAAGAAAGATTTTCAAGAATTTATTACATGTTAGTCCAAAAAGGTAAAATAGATATTTTTATTCCAAAAGAGAAGACATAAGCGTTCAAGTCAAAAAATAGGTTTTTCTTCTTCTTAAAAACAAAAACAAAAAACAAATACACCACACCACTAAATATATTAGGAAAAAAAAAATCTGCTCCAAGACCTTACACACAAGTAAGGAACCACACAGGCTTTTCGAACTACACCTTGAATTTGAATAATCCTCCAGAAAAAGCTGCCTGTCAGTCAACAAAGCAGGAAGACTATCAGAATTATTTCGACCGCTGCAAAACGGATGCAAAGAACGTGCGTGGAGACGTCCTGTAAGGTGATTTGGGGGGTCGAGTGGGGTGGGGGGAGGGTGTCCCCCAGATTGCTAACACCCATTCAAAAACTTCTTCAGTGGAGGTCCCATTCTCAGGCAGGATCTTTATGTTCACGAAGAGGAAGAAGGCTCTGCCTCCGAAGACACTGGAAGAACAAGATGCATCCTTCGTTGTACCACAAACGCAGCCTTCCTCAACCTGGGGCGCTCCAGATGTGTTGGACTACAACTCCCAGAATGCCCCAGCCAGCGGCTGGGGCATTCTGGGAGATGCGGTCTAACACATCTGGAGCGCCCCAGGTTGAGGAAGGCTGCACAAACGCTTTCCGCTTGGATTGCCACTTCCGTCTTGCACCCAGCATGGTGGAATGGCAGCATTCCAACCAAAACACTTTAACTGTCCAAGCATGCAGCTGCTATCGTGGCAGTCCGAACCAGTCCGAACTCAAAAGGAGCTATCCAACCCCTCGTTCAAGTTCAAAGCTGCCCCACTTGTTATGGAGCTATGTACATTTGCTGCTGTTCTCCCCTCCACCTTTGCACCACCCTTATTATTACTTTTGTTACTTGTCTTTTTCCCTCTTGCACGGAACCCAGGGGAGCTTACATAATCATAGAACTATAGAATAGTAGAGTTGGAAAGGGCCTACAAGGCCATAGAGTCCAACCCCCTGCTCAGTGCAGGAATCCACCTTAACACATCCCTGACAGATAGTTGTCCAGCTGCCTCTTGAAGGCCTCTAGTGTGGGAGAGCCCACAACCTCCCTAGGTAACTGGTTCCATTGTCGTACTGCTCTAACAATCAGGAAGTTTTTCCTGATGTCCAGCCGGAATCTGGCTTCCTTTAACTTGAGCTCGTTATTCTGTGTCCTGCACTCTGGGATGATCGAGAAGAGATCCTGGCCCTCTTCTGTGGGACAACCTTTTAAGTATTTGAAGAGTGCTATCATGCCTCCCCTCAATCTTCTCTTCTCCAGGCTAAACATGCCCAATTCTTTCAGTCTCTTTTCATAGGGCTTTGTTTCCAGACCCCTGATCATCCTGGTTGCCCTCCTCTGAACACGCTCCAGCTTGTCTGCATCCTTCTTGAATTGTGGAGCCCAGAACTGGACACAATACTCTAGATGAGGCCTAACCAGGGCCGAATAGAGAGGAACCAGTACCTCACGTGATTTGGAAGCTATACTTCTATTAATGCAGCCCAAAATAGCATTTGCCTTTCTTGCAGCCATATCACAGATTTGAAAGAGGTCAGGGCACCTGCAGCTTTAATTGCTGTGATGAAGAGGAAATTTCCCCAGACTCCCCATATATAAAAATGACACCTGCTGAAATGTCCTTTTACGTACAACTGTTAAAGATACAGGAGCCCTGTCCTCCTTTCCATATGGTCACCCTAGATGACACTAAGCCATAGAGCAATCACATCAACTTGTAGCTGCAGAACTCTACCCAGTTTTAATCATTATCATAGAATAGTAGAGTTGGAAGGGTCCTACAAGGCCATCGAGTCCAACCCCCTGCTCAATGCAGGAATCCACCCTAAAGCATCCCTGACAGATGGCTGTCCAGCTGCCTCTTGAAGGCCTCTAGTGTGGGAGAGCCCACAACCTCCCCAGGTAACTAGTTCCATTGTCGTACTGCTCTAACAATCAGGAAGTTTTTCCTGATGTCCAGCCGGAATCTGACTTCCTGTAACTTCAGCCCGTTAATCCTCCTCCTCTCCATTTTATCCTCACAACAATCCAGTGAGGCAGGTTTATTGCATTTATATCCCACCTTTTTTCCTCCAAGGAACCCAAGGCGGCATACATAATCCTCCTCTCAATTTTATCCTAACAACAACCCTGTGAGGTAGGCTGGGCTGAGAGTCTGTGCCTGGCCCACAGTCATCCCGTGAGGTTCATGGCTGAGTGGGGACTAGAACCCGGATCTCCCACATCCCAGTCCAACACTCTAGCTACTACACCCCACTGGCTCCTACACCCCACTGGCTGTCCTGACACTACCATCACCCTTCAGTTACGTTTCCTTTGTCGCTCTACTTACTCACCTTCCAGTTCAGGATAGGAACGCCTTCATAGTGTCCCGAATGACCCCTCTGCAGATAGGGCAGCGCCTTAGATTCGGGGCGCATTCGGCACACACCACTAAGTGGCCACAAGGGACCAGCACAATAGATACGTCTTTGTCCATACACACTTTGCACATGCGCTCCTCCTGAAGCCGGCGCAACTTCGCCTCCATGCTCAAGGAAGATTCTAGGAAGAGAAAAAAGTCCAGGAGCCAGGCCTTAAGAAGCCCCAGCAGCCCAGCTTTCTACACATCTGGTGACCTTATACATACCCAGGCGACCTTTAAGATCAGCAGAGGAGGTCTGGCTTGTCGTTCCAAAATGGACGGAACGTCGTCATGAAGTACGCAGACGGCGGGGCCTTCTCTGTAGCGGCACCCACCATTTGGAAAACCCTCCCTGGGGTAGTTTTGAAGTGATTTTATCTTATGTGAACCACCCAGAGAGCTTCGGCTATGGGGCGGTATACAAATGCACTAAATAATACAAAACGTGGCTTCATTCAAACACCTGCCAAAGTCACATTTGTTCACCAAGGCCTTCCCTGGTTCTTGAATAAATTAACTATGCCATTCCATACTGCTGTCCCATTTGACTGCTCTTTTATTGCTGTTCGAAATGTTTTAATACTGTGTTTTTTATGCTATGTTTTAAAGTTGGGTTTTAATATTGTACTCTTGTTTTGTGAGCCACTGAGAGGTTCTATTATAATCAACGGTATAGAAATGTTACCAATAAATAAATAAATAAAATGAAGCCCTGGACTAGAACCTGGAAAGTCTGGTTAAAATCCCAGCTGAGCCTTAGATTTATAGAGAATTTTTCTTTTCTTTGCATGCTGTATAGTTTTTGAGTCACACTGCTGTATAAGTAGAGAGAGGGGTATTTTCTTGTGTTAAAAGTTTCCGTGTTTGTATCAAGTCTACTCCAAGTGCCTGACTGGGTTGGAAGAGGCGGGATGCTTTAGGGTGGATCCCTGCATTGAGTAGGGGGTTGGACTCGATGGCCTTGTAGGCCCCTTCCAACTCTGCTATTCTATGATTCTATGTAAATGATTAAACCAGGGTGGGGAAACTCCATTGCATGGGCAGGATGCGGCCCATAAGGGCCTCCCCCTCTGGCCTGCAGTGTCCCCCATCACCCCTTCTAGCATTTAGACTTGGGGGGTGGGAAAGTTTACAATGTCTATGTGGCATTACCCCACAATTGATTATATTGTAAATGTCTGGATTAGTATGTCTGGTAAGTAGGGAATTATTATTATTATTATTATTATTATTATTTATTTATTTATTTATATAGCACCATCAATGTACATGGTGCTGTACAGATTACACAGTAAATAGCAAGACCCTGTGGTTTATGATGTAATAGGGTTGGGAGGGGGAAGGAGTATATAAAGGGTGTGTTGGGAGTTTTAGTTTAGTTTTTAGTTTTGGGGTCTTGTGGGTTTTTTTGTAAAGTAAGAAGAGTTTAGATTCTAGGGATTTAGGATTGGTGTAAAGAGAGTGGTTGGTGTGTGGAGAGTTTAGATTAGGCAGGATTGAAAGTACAATTTCTTCGATTGTAAGACGCCATCAATTGTAAGATGCACACTAATTTCAGTACCACCAACAGAAAAAAAAAAGCCTTGATTCTAAGAATAATAATCGCACCTGCGATTCTAAGCCGCACCCCGTTTTTAGAGATGTTTATATGGGGGGAAAAGTGTGTCTCAGAATTGAAGAAATACAGTATTATATTTTTATTTAAACTTATTTTTATTTTGTTAGCTACCAAATACCACGTGTCAACTTGGCATTATTTACCTGCTTTACAGTTATTAAACACCCACAGCAGATTATACCCACAGTATATTTAGAGCAGATCCTGTATTAAACCTATTTCCCACATAGCTAGGGGTAAGGTTTTATTTAACCCTTCCTCCGGTTTTCAAGTGGTGGTGCTTGGCCCGAGAAGGGCTTATGCGACGGGCCTAGTGTAAAGGTCTGTTACATTGCAGCACCAATGAAAATTGCAAACCAAATTGGAACAAAGAGGGGGATTTCACTGGGGGGGGGGCAGCTAAGAAGGGAAGGGTTATACTGATCCTATGCTAACAATGATGGGGCTATTGGTGCCGAACTACCCTAGGCTCAGACGGATGTAAGTCAAGTTGCATCACGTTTACAGCCATTGTTACCCAAACTCTACGGAATCTCTTATTTACATCAGCAGAGGCTACCTCAAGGAGTATGAGAACTAGGGCTGTGCAGCGCCTCAGGCCAAGGCCCCGAATCTGAGGCGAAGCGGGCTGATTTGGCTTGCCCTGCCTAAGTTCCGAGTTGGTTCGGGCAAAGCCTGAAGCACCCCGAAGCTGAAGCAAATTGGCTCCAAAGCTTCAGGGCAGCTTGGCACTTCGGAGCGGGCTTCAGCGGTCCCTTACCTGTTGCCTCCGCCGTCCTTGTGTCTGGCGGCTTCCACTGCTGCTGACGCATATGACTGGAAGTAGGCCGCACAGCGGCAGCAGAAGCTGCCAGACACAAGGGCGGCGGCGGCAGTTAAGTGGGGAACGGGAGATTTTTCTGGGTGCCGGCTACACAGAAAAGTCCAAGTTGCCTCGGAGGGCCCGAATTTCATCTCGGCTTCAGCGCCGAGGCAGGTTGAGCAATCCCTGAAGCACCCTGAGCTGAATTGGGGCTGCTTCGGGAGCTCCGAGCCAGCCTCCGAGGCGGATCGGGGGGGCAGGGCGTGCACAGCCCTAAAGAGAACTCCCATGCTGTACAGCCAAGCGCATTTCTGAGAAGATTCAGAATACACTCGAAACTATATAATCATAGCATCATGGAATAGTAGACTTGGAAGGGGCCTATAAGGTCATCGAGTCCAACCCTGTGCTCAATGCAGGAATCCACCTTGAAGCATTGGAATTCACTGCCACAAGATGTAGCGATGGCCACCAATTTGGATAGCTTTCAAAGAAGGGTGAATAAATTCCTGGAGGAGAAGGCTATCAATGGCTACTAGCCCTGATGGCTATGTGCTACCTCCAGGATCTGAGGCAGTAAGCCTGTGTGCACCAGTTGCTGGGGAACATGGGTGGGAGGCTGCTGTTGCATCATTTCTCAAAGTGTCATATCCTGCTTGGTGTAGATGTGGCCTTAGTCATGACTAACGAGTCCCACTAATTTCAATAGGTCTACTCCAAGTAAGTTTAAGTCCCACACAATAATTTGTATTTTCTGTTTTGATAAGCCAATGATTGGAGTCCCTACCCAGGTGTTCTCCTCTGTGGATCTCTTCCACAGACCTTACCTGGCTCATTTGGACGTTCTGTTTCTGTTTCTCTTCTTATACTCCAGGGATCCTGTTCTCTTTGAGCAGGTTCTGCACACACGTGTACACACACACACACAGAGAGAACAAACATCAATTAAGAAGTTCTATTTGGAGTTCCCTTGGCCCCAAAGTCATTTCAGGCTGCAACCCTATATACACTTACCTGGACATTAGGGTGACCATATGGAAAGGGCTCCTTTCCTTTAACAGTTGTATAGAAAAGGACAATTCAGCAGGTGTCATTTGTATGCATGCAGAACCTGGTGAAATTCCCTCTTTGTTACAACAGTTTAAGCTGCCCGCTTTTATATCTGGTTACTCTAGTATAGGCCCTGCAGCTTTCACTGTTGTTATGAAGAAGAAATACCACCAGGTGCTGCATGCATACTAATGACACCTGCTGAAATTCCCTTTTCTATGCAACTGTTAAAAATACAGGACCCCTATCCTGCTTTTCATAGCGTCACCCTATGAACCCCCACTGAACTCAATGTGATTTTATTTTATTTATTTATTTATTTATTTATTTATTTATTTATTTATTTATTACATTTCTCAGTGAATGTACATAGGATTGCTCTTCACAAGTGCAAATGCCCTGACCAGTGGTAGCTGCACCCATTTCCTTTACCACGCAAAATATGTGGGGCTGTTCAGACATGTGTGTTCATCACAACCACCAAGTGGCGATGTGCATATGTGAAGGACTCATTTTGCAGCAAACACCAGAGAACATTTGGGTCTTGCTTCAAACCACTGCATTTCAATTTTAAAAGAAGCACTGGCAGGGAGTTGTTACACACAAGTGTAATATTTCCCGTAATGGAAAAATTATGGGAAATATAATAAAAATTATAGCCGCCTGGTGCCTACACTGTACTGCTTTCGTCGCCAGCTGAAGACCTTTTTATTCACTCAGTATTTTAACACTTAATTTTAACTTAAATTTAAATTTTACTGTTTTAACTCTGTATTTTAATCTTATATCAACTTTGCTGTGTGGTTTTATCCTGGTTGCGCTTTTTATACTGTGTTTCGTAATTGTGTTTTAACCTGTTGGGTGTTTTACTGTGGTTTTAATTTTTGTGAGAGCTTCGGCTATTGGGCGGTATAAAAATGTAATAAATAAATAAATAAATAAATAAATTCTCATCTGCTGAATTTTTCTTTAGAAAATTTCTAAAAATTCATTGTTTCATAAAATGGATACCGTTCTGGACATACTGAAACTGCTCAAAGGTGTAATTAACTTTCAGATGACTCGCCTTATAAAATAGATGCACACACTCCTTAATAAGCACTGCAATTTGGGTATACTCAATTAGCATGCTAAGAGTTCCCAGATCCTAAAAAAAAAATCTTTAAATTCAAAACTACTTAAGAAAAGTGTGTGCCCTGGAGTTATTAACGTTTTCAGCCCTACCAATATTTCAACAAAAATACTTTCCAAGTAAAGCGTTGAACTTATTTGAACATAACATTTAAACCATATTAAGTGTGCTTTATTGAATTTTTCTGCCTCTAAATCAAATATTTCAATTCAAAAGGGGGGGGGACAGGACCATATAAAGAATTATCATGGTGTATGTTAATTTTGTTTTTGTTGTTTATTCGTTCAGTCCCTTCCGACTCTTCGTGACTTCATCACGGCAAGAATACTGGGGTGGGTTGCCGTTACCTTCCCCAGGGATCGTATTTAGTCTGACCTCTCTACCATGAGCTTCCCGTCTTGGGTGTCCCTTCACGGTTTAGCTCATGGCATCCTTGAGGTGCTCAAGCTCCAGCACCACGACAAGGTAACGATCTCCTTTGCTGGAGTAATTTTGTTTACTACATACAAATCAAGCAAATATGACAAATCACGTTATAATCAAGTCCTGGGTTTTTTTCTTACTGCTGCTTGTTTAAATTTGTTTAGATATATGTACGTCTGTTTATATGTTTGTATGTAAATAGATTTACATTAAGTATAATGTATTTTTAAAGGTTTTTAATCTTTGCAAACCGCCCACGGAGCTTTGGTTAATGGTCGATACTGGAAGGTAATAAATGAAATGAAATTAAAATCAAATCCCAACCTATTCTGGGCATTACAAAAAACAAATAAATAAATCCTCCAATGCCTATCCAGAACACCTACATCATTGTCAGATAGGCCTTAATTTAATTATTCCATAAACACATTCAGACAATAGGAGTTAACAAGAAAATTGTATCCAACTTTGGGGCCTGGGAACCCACAACAGCCAACTCAATTTGGGCGTCCAGATCTCACTTTGGATCCTGATCTGAAGTGGGTCGGGCCCGGGCCCGAAGCACCCCAAGTCGAATCAGGGCCGATTTGGAACCCCCAAATCGGCCTCCGAAGCGAATCAGGGCTCCATGCACAGCCCTAACTAGTACAATGTCATTTATTTATTTATTATTTATTTAGAATATTTATATACCACTCATCATTGAAAAAATTTCGGAGCGGTGTACAAGGTAAAATGAAAATAAAAACAGAATAAAACAGTTAAAACAAAATTTAAAAAGAAGCAAAACAACAACAACACAGAAATCCAAGGCTGCATGTTAAAGAAAGGCTTCTTGGAATAAAGATGTTTTCAGGAGGCGCCGAAAGGAGTACAAGGTTGGAGCCTGTCTGACCTCCAGAGGCAGGGAATTCCACAGGAGGGGTGCCACCACGCTGAAGGCTCTTCCCCTGGTGGATTCCAATTGGAGGATGGATCTAGGTGGAACCACCAGGAGCAGGCCCTCGGATGACCTCAGTGACCGGGCAGGTTGGTAAGGGAGAAGGCGCTCATTAGCATTAGTACACCACTAGATCGCACCCCAGGTTCTTAGAGAACTCATCCCTTGGTACACCTATCTTATTCTCATTCATCTTGGTGCTGTTACTCTGTTATCAGCTGTTCACTTTCAACCCCTAATTTTTCACCTACACCTTATATTCTTCTTGTACCAGGTCACAGGCTCTTCAGCCAGTGTCTCTTCTACATGACTAAGGCCACATCTACACCAAGCAGGATATGACACTTTGAAAAAGGTTTGAAAACTGTATATACACACCCTATATACACTTACCTGGACATTAGGGTGACCCTATGGAAAGGAGGACAGGGCTCCTGTATCTTTAACAGTTGCATAGAAAAGGGAATTTCAGCAGGTGTCAATTGTATGCATGCAGCACCTGGTGAAATTCCCTCTTTGTCACAACAGTTAAAGCTGCAGGAGCCTTCTTTTGTATCTGGTTACTCTAGCATAGGCCCTGCAGCTTTAACTGTTGTGATGAAGAAGACCAAAGATGCCAGAATAAGAGCAGCATTAACAGCAGCAGGAGATAGGGTAAGAGCTCAAAGCTATAGAAATACCTACCTCGAGGGCTCGTAGGATGTTGTTCTGAGCGATACAAGCTGGCTTCCTGAAATCGACATGAAGTATGTGTCATCAACTAGAAACGTCCAGTTTTATTTTAAGCCTTCCATCTTACACATGCGTACACACGCGTACACACTCACCGGAGATGCAGGAGAACTGAAGTACGATTCCTGAATAGTGTTTATGAAGTCTCTCCCTCTGGACTGCAGCAGGAATTTACACCTAGAGAAGGCAGAGGGAGGTGGGGTGAGGAGGGGGTGAGGAGGAGGACAGAAATCAAGCTAGTCACAAGAACTGTTGAGGGCCAACCAGTTTGCTTGAAAACCCAAATGTCATTGAAACATCAAAGATCAAGATCCAAAGCTATCTGGGGACCTTCTGGATCAGATCCAATGGGGGATAGGATAGGATGGGGGAATTTCAGCCTAGACACAGATTTATCTCCTCCATTGGGACCAGGCCTAGCAATGAGGGTAGGCCTGGAACCAATGGTTGGAAGTTGCTGTAATGTAGATGATGGAAAAACATTTGGAAAACAAATTTCACAACAGTGAGGGCTGTTTAGTCTAGAACCAGTGGAGGCTGGTGTCTCTGATGTCAGTGGGGCAGTGAATCCGCTCTAGGATTCAGTCAGAAGTCTAAAAGGGCTGTCCAAAGTGCACCTTGGATAGATCTTTAGAATGCTGACTGGTTCTCACTGCTCTGCCGCCATCAGAGCCACCGGCTTTCACCAGGTGGCACAGACTTCCTCGGAAAGCTGAGAAGTTCTTCTTTACTGGAGGCATTGAAGCAGAGGCTAGATGGTCACCTGTCAGGGATGCGGCAGCTGCATCCCTCGTTGCAGACCTGCAACAAAGAGGTGATAACCTTAACCTAATACAGTGTAAATGAAAACAAGGAAGTTAAGGAAACAGGTTAAAAAAAATGCGATTTTATATACTAAAATATGTTAAAAATTAACATACACAGAGCATTTCACAAGTACGATAATACAAGACAATCAGAATGCTAGTCAGAAAAAGCTCAGTAAACTTGATCCATTTGCCCAGACGCGTTTCAACCCTTGGTCTTCCTCAATGGCCAGTTTGCCAAGCTGATTAGTACCGTGGGCTATTTTCTCCCAGGGCTGACTTAAAAGTTCCAAAGATTAAATGAAATCAGATGTCACTCCCCACAATATACAGTATGAGTCCAAATATTCAAAGGAAGCCCATGGAAGGTATTCCAGCTGTTTGGAATGCTCTGTGTCTGTTATTTTCAACATTATATTTTAGTATATAAAATTGCATTTTTCTACCTGTTTCCTTCCTTGTTTTCATTCATTCCCTCGTTGCAGAGCCTGCATTAAGCAGAAACACGGATCAGATGACCTCCTAACTCCCATCCAACTCTACTAACCCACGAGCAACCCTGATGAGGCTCATATAACGTAAACAGACATCCAATGGGACTGCAGGGCAGGCAACTTGTTCAAAAGATCCTTGTACAAGCAAGCCACCCATCCTGAATAGCTCTCTTGCAATAGTAGCAGCCTTGGCTGAAGAACAAATTGGGAGCCTCAAAATGGTTTGCCACTGAAAGGGCTTAAATGAGAAAGCCTCCAGTGCACTCCTGTGGACCTCGGTCCGGTCAGTGTTCAAGCTGCAGCTAGTAGGAAATACTACAAGTATTCCTCGTTGTCATTTCCAGAAGCAAAAATGCACATATTTGCAGCTGCAGAGAAAACGTGAAACAGAGTAACCATTCAGAGAAACTCGTTGTTACAGATCAGCAATTAAGAAACCACGCCAGCAATGATTTCCTGCATGGCTAAGCCAGCGCGCACATCATGCGGAAGGCAGCACAAAAGCAGGCCGGTTGAGTATTCAGTGGAATAAGGCAAACAACTGGAAAACCCTACCCGCCTGAAAACTGCAGATCCACTTCTGTGTTCAGGTGTCCTGAACATTCACTGCCGCTGTTCAGCAATGCAGTCAGTGCCTGTTCCGGCTGGACTGCCCCTCCCTGACCCCAACGTATGAATTTGTATATGTTAACACTGTTTATTACATTTTATTACTGACTCTTTGTGTTATTTGTAAGCGTCCTTGGAAGGAATTGTAACTCGACGGCCCAAGCTATTTGAGGGTGGAGCAGCAAATTGCCTGGGCACGGTAATGGACTGGATGAGGGCTAACAAACTGAGACTCAATCCAGACAAGACGGAGGTACTGTTAGCGGGTGGTTCATTTGTCCGGCGAGGTGATGTTTGCCCTGTCCTGGACGGGGTTGCACTCTCCCTAAAGGATTGGGTCCGTAGTTTGGGGGTGCTCTTCGATCCAGAACTGTCACTTGAGGCACAGGTGAACTCAGTGGCAAAGAGCACCTTTTATCAGCTTAGGCTGATATACCAACTGCGCCCTTATCTGGACAGTGATAGCCTAGCTACAGTTATCCATGCTCTGATAACCTCTCGTTTGGATTACTGCAATGCGTTATACGTGGGGCTGCCTTTGAAAACGGTCCGGAAGCTTCAGCTGGTACAAAACAGGGCAGCCCGCTTACTAACAGGGACTGGCTGGCGAGATCACATTACGCCAGTCCTTTTACAACTTCATTGGCTGCCAGTCCAGGTCCGGGCCCGATTCAAAGTGCTGGTATTGACATTTAAAGCCCTAAACGGTTTGGGGCCAGGTTATTTGAAGGAACGCCTCCTCCCATATGTACCTACCCGGACCTTAAGATCATCTACAGGGGCCCTTCTCCGTGAGCCCCTGCCAAAGGAAGTGAGGCAGGTGGCTACTAGGAGGAGGGCTTTCTCCGCTGTGGCACCCCGGTTGTGGAATGAGCTCCCCAGAGAGGTCCGCCTGGCGCCTACACTGTACTCCTTTCGTCGCCAGCTGAAGACCTTTTTATTCACTCAGTATTTTAACACTTAATTTTAACTTAAATTTAAATTATACTGTTTTAACTCTGTATTTTAACCTTATATCAATTTTGCTGCGTGGTTTTATCCTGGTTGTGCTTTTTATATTGTATTTTGTATTTGTATTTTTAACTTGTTGGTTGTTTTATGATGATTTTAATTTTTGTGAACCGCCCAGAGAGCTTCGGCTATTGGGCGGTATAAAAATGTAATAAATAAATAAAAAATAAATAAAAGCAAAACAGTACCCACGTGCTATATTTTTATGCTGTATTTTATTATCTTATGAATTGTTGTAAATAGACCAGTGAGCTTCAGCTACTGGGCTGTATATAAATGAAATTATTATTAAATAAATAAATACATAATAAATTGAAGATAGGGTGACCATATGAAAAGGAGGACAGGGTTCTTGTCTCTCTTAACAGTTGTCCTTCGTATGCATGCAGCACCTGGTGAAATTCCCCCTCCATCACAAAAGTTAAAGCTGTAGGAGCCCTGCCCTCTTTTGTATCTGATCACTCCTGCAGCTTTCACTGTTGAGATGAAGAAAGCATTTAACCATGTTCTGCATAAATACAAAGGACACCTGCTGAAATTCCTTTTTCCATACAACCGTTAAAGATACAGGAGCCTTGTCCTCCTTTCCATATGATCACCCTAGTCCAAGAGGTATTTCGAACCTCTGCATCAAAAGGGTCAATTGTTCCTTGTTTTTGCAAGGGAGGGGGCGGCATACGTATGGAGGGATGTGTTACCTTGGAAACCACTTGGCATGCTCCACCCACGGATCATCACCACGTTCCCAGTTCCTCAGAGCGCCATCACAGTAGAAACACCGCACATAATCTCCCTCGCCTGAAAACATCCGTAACAAAAGGTCTCATGTTAGGCGATAGCAACTGAAACCATGCGTTGTTGCTACAGAGGATATGGTCCGTCTGTAGATGCATGTCAGTTCACGACACTGTGAACAACATCTCTCAGGATTAAAAAGGTTATGGCCCACGATCAAGAGAGAATATCATTGCTGCAGCTTTTGTCAAGAGGTGAGAGTAGTTGTTCCACCCTTAAAGATGATCTAAAAATAATTTTAGATAGGTCAGATAAGATAGCGTTGATGGCTGCAGCAGTTAAGACCACTATCACTTGGCATAAAGACAAAAGCAAAGAGAACCAAGTTCTAAAGCCAATGCACAAGTCAAAGATTCAAGCCAACGCCACCTTACAGTAATAAATGTCACACTGATCATAGAATCATAGAATAGCAGAGTTGGAAGGGGCCTACAAGGCCATCGAGTCCAACCCCCTGCTCAATGCAGGAATCCACCCTAAAGCATCCCTGACAGATGGTTGTCCAGCTGCCTCTTGAAGGCCTCTAGTGTGGGAGAGCCCACAACCTCCCTAGGTAACTGATTCCATTGTAGTACTGCTCTAACAGTCAGGAAGTTTTTCCTGATGTCCAGCTGGAATCTGGCTTCCTTTAACTTGAGCCCGTCATTCTGTGTCCTGCACTCTGGGAGGACCGGGAAGAGATCCTGGCCCTCCTCTGTGTGACAACCTTTTAAGTATTTGAAGAGTGCTATCATGTCTCCCCTCAATCTTCTCTGCATACAGCTGGGTTCACTACACTCTGTGACCTGTATAAAGTTACACAAAGTTTTAAGATGCAACTTGGCTTATCTGCACAAGTTAACTCTGGTTTTGTTCATCATGAGGGGAAAGGAAGGATAGAACTAAACCTCCCTTCCCTCAATGATCACAGTCTAATTCGGCCACCACTTCGGTTTTTGAGATCTCAGTAGGCTTTAAAAACACACACACAGAGAGAGCACTGTTGCATAGATAATGGCTGGAAATCCGTGGAGATTAAGGAGGGAAAAAGCACGGGAGTACGGATACTCTGGGAATTGAACTCTGCACCCAGTATCACATTGGTTTTTCTGCACCCCTATAGAAATACCCATGCATTTTGAGTGGTCAGGCAAGACATTAGACTAAACTTCTCACTTTTTGTAGGGCAGTTAGCAGAGATGGGCACAATATCATGAATATGTGATGAGGATATAATGCTCCCAGAAGGAACAATTTGCCCCCAGTGGAAAATAATAATAGTAAAGCAAGTTTAAGGTATATGGGGTGAGGTAGTGGAAGTAGCAGAAAATGTGATGGCCATCTTTGGGGCTGGGGCCTTGAACATTAAGTGCAGCTGAATAGAGCCATGACCTCCTGACTTCTTTGGGGTCATGTACAAGTATAAGGAGAAATTTGACCATCCACAGCAGCCCCTAGAGTAGGGCTGGGCAATCTGTGGCTCTACAGATGGTTTGGCCTACAACTCCTATCATCCCAAGCCAGCATAGTCAATGGTGAGGGATGATGGGAGTCGTAGGCCAAAACACTTGAAGGGCCAAAAGTTGCCCGTTCCTGCCTTAAGAGTTTCCTGGCTATAACTTAAGTGTAAAGAAAGGTTAGACTGAGAGAGCACCTCTTCTCTTACCAACCTGCCCGGTCACTGAAGTCATCTGAGGGCATGTTCCTGGTGGTTCCACATGGACTTATGGTCCGATTGGAGTCCACCAGGAGAAGAGCCGTCAGTGTGATGGCCCCCTTCCAATGGAATTCCCTGCCTTTGCAGGTCAGGCAAGCGCCAAAGTTGTGTTGCTTCCTGGGCCTCCTGGAAACCTTGTTTCAGGAAGCTTTCCCTGAATGACCGGCCACAGTTTTATCAGAACTTCTTTCTTTTAAAAATATATATTTTTAACACTGTGTATTTATTCTTTTATTCTATTTGTTTCTCTCTGCTCTGAAATTTTTAGATGGGGAGCGGTATATATTTTAAAAATAAAATAAATAAAAAAATTATATATTTTTAAAATAAAATACATAAAAAATTAACACCTAATTTAACTGAAATTTAAACTTCATTTTAATTCCGTATTTTAACCTACATCAATTTTTGATGTGTGGTTTTCTCCTGGTTGTGCTTTTTATTTTGTATTTTGCATTTGTGTTTTTAGATTGTTGGTTGTTTTTTATGCTCTTCATGGTTTTAATTTTTGTGAACCGCCCAGAGAGCTTCAGCTATTGGGTGGTATAAAAATGTAATAAATAAATAAATAAATAAATAAATAATAAAAATAAATTTAGAGAGGATAGATCAACAGTGGTCAGTGCAGTGGCTAAAATGGAACCTCCACATTTAGAGGCACTACCTCTTAAGGCCAGATGTGACAATAACTGAGAACCATACAGGTCAGGGGATGCTGGTAGTGGTATAGCCCAAAAGGGCACCAAGTTGAGGAAGACTGACCTAGATGGACCTCTAGTCTGACCCAGCAAGTGAGTTCTCATGTTCTTTCATACCTGTGTAGAAGAACCCTGCTCTGGCCAATGGCCCCGGAGACACCCGAGCAAAGTTCGGCCAGTCCTCGAACGTCGTCAGTCGGTCACCTTCCGTCTCCATATCTGGGCATTCCGGTTGGCTGTCTACAGTGGCCTCTTCCACACTTAAAGTTTGCAACATGCCAAGGAACTGTCCATCCACGCAGTCCTGGATGTCCTCAGCACGAGGCATCGGTTGGTTTCCTACCTCCTTGCCCTGGATGAAAGGACACGATGGGAAGAATTTCAGATGCTCCACCGTGGGGTCGTCCCCGGCAAACCAGCCATACAACTCCCCACCACAGCAGAAACACTTCACTCGGTCCTCGGGGCCAACGAAGAAGAAACCAGCTGCAGCAAGAGCGGCCGAAGAAACCGGAGCGGTGTCCCGCCAGCGCAGGAATGTCTCGAGACGCTTCTCTTCAGACCTCATGCTGGTCCGTCGCAGACAGAACCTCCTGCTTCTAGTTTCCTCCGGAGGGGACCTCTGCCCCCTGTTCAGGGCTTGCTCAGGAGGGAAGCGGTCCTCCATTCCCCGCCTCCAGGAGAAGAGATTGTTCAACACATCTGCAACAAGCTGGGCTCCTGTTGCAATGAAAAGGTCCCTCACATCAGAATTCTCCTGCATCCCTTTTGGCCCTGTTTGGCTCTGCCTACCGTGCGTTCTGGAAAGCGCTGAACAAAAAAAGAAAGAAAGCCAAACAGGTTCCTGAACAGCAGACACAAACAGAGTTCTGGCTTTTCGACAGCCTGCTGATGTTGTTATTGTAGTAATTGGACAACGGCTCAATTCTTCTTGTGCCTGGACAGGGAAGGAAGGGAAAGGTAAACTTTGTACGCCAAGTCAGGGGAGCACAGATGAGCAGAGGTGTGTGCGGTTGGGGGCAAAGGGGAAAAAAGAAGAATGAAATCCAGCAACAGCTAAAACGGAACACCTTTTAAACTGTTAATGCTTTGCAGAAAGGAGGGGAGTCAGTCATTTAGGATGCAAGGAAGACAACGCACTTTGTAGGCAGCTGCACTTTGTAAGGGGCCACACACACACACACACACACACACACAACATCTTAGCTGATACATTGCACAGGTTTTGTTTAAATAAGCCAATTCAGTTTGCGTAAGTCTGCATATAAGTTAAAACAACAGCGCTAGGTATTTTTCCAGAGTAGCCTTTTCCAACCTGGCCCCCTCCTGATGTGTTGCACTACAACTCCCATCACCCCAGCTGCCATGGCTGGGAGTGATGGGAATTGTGGTCCGACACATCGGGGGGGGCAGGTTGGGGAAGGCTACTCTAAAAGGTGTGTGTACTGCAGCAGCAGCCGCATTGGAAGAAACATGCAGATCCTGTTCAGACAACACACTAAGCCATAGGGGTTAAGCATTTTGAACGAAACATTAAGGCTCAGCATGTCATGTGAACCATGACTTACTGCAGAGCTTTCCAAACTTTTCATGTTGGTGACACACTTTTTAGACATGCATCATTTCGCGACACAGTAATTCAGTTTTACTAGCAAACTGGAGGTTAAACTAACCCCTTTTAAGAGATATGGACGCATACATAAATTGTAATAACGAAATGTATGGGGACACAACGTATCTCATGAAAAACTTTCATTTATATTTTTTAAAATATATGATTTGCAAGATCATAACATACATTTCCAAGACTTTTCACAATGAACCAATTTTGTCGAGTTGCGATCGAACGGCGGTTGAGACGGTGTTCTATCAAAAAACTGGACCCATGGAATTTCTCGAATGCGTCACTTTAGGTGCGGCCACGTCACCAGAAGTGACGCGGAATCAGCTGTTTTGACCCGATTATGCATACTGCGCATGCACAGTACCTGTTTGATCCCTCGACCGTGGTGTGCATACACTAGGCATGTGCTCCGCTCCGATTAGAAGCGCAGAAGCAGGAGCGAATTGGCCTGCTCCGCCTTGCCCAGAGGCGGAGTAGAAGCGGACCGCGGACCCCTAGAAGCAAGGCGAAGAGAAGCGCCCATTTTTCGGAGCTCCTCTTTCAGGCGGACCGCTCCAATCGCCATCTTGAAACATTTCGCCCATAGGATTGCATTGCGGAAAAGAATCGCGGATAACTGGGTTGTTTTTGAAGCTATCGTTCTGAAAATTCTTGTGCTTAGACAGTCCTGGATGGGGGTCATTTTGAGCCTACTCTCACCTCTCTGCGTCGTGCGGGTCGCGTGCTATATTTTTTAAAAAATCGGGTAAACAAACATTACAAACAGGGACAGCGCGGGTCAAACAGCTTTTTTTTTTTTTTGAAGCGATGACAGGCACATTCAACTCCCAATCCTGATCACTCATCACGCATCCTCCAATCCCAGCGTTCGAGGGGGGGACTAAGGCAGAGGCACCCTCAGAGGCAGAGCTTTGAGCTGAGTCTTGTGGGTTTGGTGTTCGAGGGGAGAGGAGCTAGTTTAGTTCGGTGCTGCTGCTGTGTTTGGAGAGATAGATTTAGGATTTAGCTTGGCGTGTGTGTTGTTGTTTTTTTGCTTCTTTTTGACTTTTTGCTTAGTTTGCTCTGTGTTTTTCCCTTACTTTGATTTAATATAAACTTTATTTTTAAATTTTGGAGTGTGTGTTTGGTTGGTTGGTTGTCCCCCCCCCCCTTTCCCTCTCTTAAAGGCTGACTGTGTTTCATCTTCCTTCTTCCTTCTATATACAAAAAAATACCAAAAAAAAAAAAATACCAAAAGAAATTTATTCTCTATTTCTTCTCTCTATTGTGTGTGTGACTGTGTTATTGTGTGAGTGTGCTGTGCACTGTTTGTGAAGTGCAACAGCCACAGATTGAGCATTTCAAATCCTGTTTGGGCAAAGGATACACACACTTCTTGTCCCATTTCCCTACATATAGTATATTCTTCTTATACATATTATTATTAATATTAATATTATATTCTTATACATATTATTAGTAGTATTAGTAGATTCTTATACATCTTATTATTAATATTAATATTATATTCTTATACATATTATTAGTAGTATTAGTAGATACTTATACATATTATTATTAATATTAGTATAATATCATCATGAGAAGAGGGAGCAGGCGCATGTCTGTGGCAGGGCGTGCTGAAAGCAGTGGTCAAGGGCAGGCTCAGTCTGGCACCAGTAAGCAGGCTGCCTCTCCTGCTGTGAAAATCAAATGGGCAACTCCTTGGCTGGCTGCTCCACAACAGAAGCAGGAAAAGGAGCAGGCAGAGGCAGTCTCTTCTGCAACTTGTGCCCGGCGTTCTCTTTTTGAGGGTGGGAATGGGAAAAGTGCCCCTTTACAAGAGGCAGGTGGCATTAGAGGAGGAGGAGGAGTATCCCCAAGTCCTTCATTATCGTTTGAGCCCACGAGCCTGCCGCTGGACCTGTCCTCCTCCTCGGTGACCAACTCGCTGGGATGGTTTGCGTTTGCAATGTGTGACTAACTGCAGTGCTGGCTTAGAAACCAGCCATCACTTCCTTGTGCCCCCAGAAATGCCCGCAGCCTGCCTGCCTGCCCGCCTGCCCTCCCTTCTCCCCTTCCTGCCTCGCAGGGATGGTGTCTTGCTTTGACTCAGGGGATAAGTCCTTCCTGTGCTCACTTAGACTTTATCAAGTTCAAAAATCCATTTTTCAAGTGTGGAAGAAGATTTAGGGTTATCTCATGGCATGTTGGGATTTCCTTTCAACTGGCCCCATTGAGCTGTCTGCATTGCAACTTTAAATCCCTGACATACTGTAGTGTCCGATTTTTAAAACTTCCCCTAACATCAGGGGATGATGGGATTGGCTTGAAACTTGGCGTGCCTGTGTATACGTCCATGAGGTGTCATGGTGCCAAACTTGAGGTTTCTAACTTTCACAGAAAAAAAGTTGTATACTTTTTTAGCTTTCAATGCAACCCTATGGGGGGGGGAAACGGAGGTCCGATTCGGATCCGGAGCTCCGCAATGGAGCGGAGCGGACACAGGCGGAGCGGGGGCGGAGTGAAACGGGCCGATCCGCAAATCGCGGATCTGGAAGAGAAGCGGATCGGGGGGTCCGTGCACACCCCTAGCATACACGGATACGACGGAAGGGGAATATACTAGTGCACCATACTAATCGGCACCTTTGCTGTGTAAAAATGCATGCAAGTTGGTATCGCTTATTTCACACAGACTCAGAGGTTTCTCGTTACATTCGCGTGACACACCTACACACTGCAGCTGACACACTAATATGTCGCGACACACAGTTTGGGAAGCTCTGACTTAGTGTGTCGTGTGAACCATTCCTAACTATAGTGGCTACATAACCACAGTTTAAACACACTCATTTGCTGCAAAAGGGTTAGCGGACTAACCATGGCTTACTGGCCCCATTCAGAAGACACCTTAAACCACGGCTTTTACCATGGTGGTTACACCAGAAAGCCAGGCTGTGTTCAGAAGACACCTTAAACCATGGCTTTAACCACAGTGGTTAAGCCAGAAAGCCTTATTCACCATGGTTAAACCCATGGTTTAAGGTGTCTTCTGAACACAGCCTGGCTTTCTGGCTTAACCACCATGGTTAAAGCCGTGGTTTAAGGTGTCTTCTGAACAGGCCCTCAGAGAGAGAGAGAGGCCCCGTTCAGACAACACGCTAAACCATGCTGCTTAACCACAAAATGGTTAATGGAATGCAATGCATTCCATTAACCATTTTGTGGTTTAAGCAGCATGGTTTAGTGTGTTGTCTGAACGGGGCTCAAGACAGAGTGAGGCCTCTTCTAATATATTGTGTGCCGCCTTTCTAGTTTTTATACATACTTGTGCAATACATAAAAACAAATGTCTGCAAGAATCTGTGCCTGGGACCTTTCGCACATCTAAAGTCTTTCAAATCAATTGAGAGCCTGATTAAACATCACAGCTGATGCCAGTTACCAGTGCTGAGTCAAAATTTCTGACACCCCTTGGGCAAGACACACTCCCAGGGCCTCATCCCTCTGCTTTCTCACCGCCATTGCCAACAGCTGTTATTCTCTTCCCCATCATTGTGATCGCCTGCTTGTTAGGCAGAGCGCCAGGGAACAAGAGGCAGATGAACAAGCAGGTTGCAGTGGTGAAGAGGAGCAATGCCAGGGGGGTTCTTATCAATGGCTCTCGGCAGAAGCCCGGCCAGACCTATCCTTGATGCTATTTGTTACCCGCTAGTAGGGCGTCTTTCTCAGTCACTTTTCGTTATCCACAGGGACAACTCTTTTCCGTGTGTGTATAGAAGAAGGCATATAACCGCCCAGAGAGCTTCGGCTATGGGACGGTATATAAATGTAATAAATAATGATATCCTATCTAATAATAGCCAGTTCCTCTGTCCAGACAAAAATATCTCAAAGACTAGAAGGCTGAAAGATTGCATGCAGGTAGCCCCTGACCCGCAAGAGTGCAGGAATACTTGGTGACTGAAAATTCCCACGGGGGTCCCCAAAAAGGGGGCGGGTTCCAAAAAAATCTGAAATGGCAAAAGGAGTCTTTTCCATGGTCGTAAAGAGTTCATACTTTGTATTCATTGACTCCCTGTTAAGAAAACCTACCTGGGCAATTTGGAATCAAGAATTCACTAGGGGGGCGGAATGGGGGGGGGGGTGTTCCAAAAAAAATGAACAAAAAATTCTCAAAGACCAGAAGGCCTATGAAGCTGCAAGTTTGCATGCAGGTAGCCCCTGACACACATGGGTGCAGGAATACTTGGTGTCCGAAAATTCCCACTGGGGTCCCAATAAAGGGGGATTTCCGAAAAAATCTGAAATTGCAAAAGAAGTCCTTTCCATTGTTGTAAAGAGTTCATACTTTGTATGAGGAAGTAATGCCAGGCTCAGCTGGGGGGTGCTGGCTCAACGCACATGGCGCCTCACCGACAATGCGCATACTTGCTACTGCTCAAGTTGTATAACGCACCTGATTTCATCAGCCCGCCAGTGAGCTCTATTTGACGTCCTCTCGCAAGGCAAACGCATCGAGAGTGCTTCATTGTTTCACTGTTGTTGATCCCGTAATTAAGAGCTTTCACTTGGCTTTTATTTGGTTACTGACTGGGCATTTCTATTTAAATCTTGATTCTGGATTTTGATTTGGTTACACCCTTACTATGGAGAGTCTACTCATGGAAACGGGAGTTGTGCTCCATCGTATCACCCTGTGACTGGCGATGGGAACTGTCTGTTCAGAGCCCTCTCACTCTGTATATGTGGTACACAGTCAGAACATGAGATGGTGTGGGGGCTCATTGTAGACCACGGCTGCTCCAGCTGGGACGTATTCCACATCCTGAGTTGCACTCCCGGTGAGGACAACTACCCGAGTGCTATAGGGCAGAGATGGGTCTTTCGGGTACCTCTGGCACGCTATGTGAGGTGATTGCGGCTGCCAATATCTTCCCATTTGTATTTGAGGTGTGGAGGGATGGTAGCCCCTACTACACCACTGCAACTCAAGGTTGATCCTACTGACACTGACTTACCTTTCACACTCAAAAGACTACAGTTCCCCATCATCCCGGCTTTTGTTATTACCATCAATAAAGCGCAAGGACAATCCTTCAACAACATGGGTGTTTCCCTCAGAGAGCTGGTATTTCCCCACGGACAGCTATATGTTGCGCTCACCAGAACAAAGTTCCAAGAAAATGTAAACCTTTTCATTCAAGGAAAGGCGAACGCATCGAGAGTGCTTCTTTGTTTCACTGTTGCTGATCCCTTAATTAAGAGGTTTCATTTGGTTACTGACTGGCCATTTCTATTTAATTCTGGATTTTGATTCGGTTCGACCCTTACTATGGAGAGTCTACTCATGGAAAGGGGAGTTGTGTTCCATCGTATCGTCTCTGTGACTGGCGATGGGAACTGTCTGTTCAGAGCCCTCTCACGCTGTATATACGGTACAGAGTCAGAACATTTATTTATTGCACTTATATACCGCTCCCATAGCCAGGTGCGAAAATGATCGCCTTTTCTATCATCGTCCAACAAATGGCAATGAGACACCTTAAATGGCCATAAATAAAGCCATTGATTTTTCAATGGGTATTATGCTAATAATATTATAATAATAACAACAACGCAGGGATGGGGAACATAGGGCCATTCAAATGAGCCAGCATAACCTAGTGTGAGAGCAGATGGGAGTTACAACATCTGGATTATGTGTTACAACACATTTCCCATTCTAGATTTAAAGAAACTTGGGTGGAAAGCCAACTTATCAGCAGCATCGTTGAATCTCGAAGAGAGCTTTGAACAAAAGCAAGGATCAGCACCTCAGCATGAAAGAAAAAAGTGCCCAGCGCCTTTAAGAGCTGCTCCAGGCTATGCAAAATAAAAAATAAAAAAATCAGCAGGTGAAGCTTTTCATGACGGAGAAATCAGTGGCCATCATCTGCACATTAAGCTGCTCTTTAAAGACACAGGAGCAGGAGACAGTAAGAAGTTGGCCGGTGCAGCACCTGAGGAATTACAACCCACCACCACAGATCAAGGAGATGGATCACCTGGTCAGAAAGTGTGGATTTTGCAGTAGGCGGGAAGATAGGGCTGAAAGCCAACCAGTATTTTAGTGGTTTCAAGCTGGGGGTGGAAGCACAGCTGCCTCCATAACTATTTGAGAGAAACCAGCTGTTATCTGGCTTGGCCATCACAAGAGCGAACAAATGATATCCATGCCAAACCACTGCATTCTATCACTGCCCTAGGGTTTTAAAGGCTCGTACGCCTGTGAATGCAATTTTAGAGCCACTCTTTCCAGTATGGGCTGGCCTACCTGGCAGGAAGAATGGTCTGCAAGGCAGATGGTCTGCACTGCATGTCCGCTATTTCCTTGTACTGCCATTACATACCATGCAGTCTTTACCTTATTGCTGAAGTTTCTTTTAATCCCGTTTTATTAAACTGCAAGCAAACCAACAGCCACCATTTTTAAAATCTGGGTGTGTTATTAACATGCCTGGGGCAGAATCCAACGGGCACTTCCACTCCCTGCCAATTGCCTTCTGCAAACGGTTAGTCCTGATTTCGTTGCCCAAGCAGGACCCACCACTTACACAAGGGAGATTTAGCACTTTCTACAGGAAGCCCTGAAATGAGCGGAATTGCTCTTTCGTGAAGGAGGCAAGTCAGCAGAACTCCCTTAGGTGAGCTCCCCTGACATGCCTCCTTCCAGAAATGAGCAATGCTGTTTATTTTGTGTTGCCCCAGAAGCACTAAATTGAAGTTGCGCAAACAGGGGGTACTTGTACAGCAGAATTGGCAGGGGTGTAAGCTCCCCGTTGGATTCTGCCCCATAACAGCAGTATCACTCTGATTGTAAAGAGGGAATTAACAATTAAAGGGCCAGGAGGACACAGGAAACTGCTTATTAAAGGGACAGTTTGAATAATGCCAGGAGAACCAGAAACTGCTTTATCTTACACTAAACAACTTCGCAGATTGATGGCTTCAAACCCAAACATACATATGATTTTACATGTGGGGGGTAGACATTTAGGTAACTGTAATCGAGAGATGTTACACTGTATTACATGCTGTGTGGGACCACTTTTAATTGTTTCCATTAGAATAGAGGAGGGGGTTGCTGAATCACATTTGGTCTTAGGAAGGATAAATCATGAATCACTAAAAGCTACCATCAATCGCTAAATGGTCAGAGGCAGTATATTTATGAGTACCACATGCTAAGGGGAGAGCTATCACATCCAGGAAGTTTATAGGCAGGGTGCAAGGCATCCGTACTTACCGTACTTCCGTACTTACCTAGCCAGAACTAAAGCACCAGAAGAGCCTCTATTCCTCAATCACAAAATGGAAAACAAGTTCACAAGCCTCTGTTGGAAACAGGATACTAGGACTTTGAGCAGCCCTGCAGGAGTAGTTCCTATAAAACTTACAGCTTCACAGCTCACTGTCCAACACTACACTAATAATCAAAGAAATACAGAAAGCAAGCCATTTGCTATTATCAAGCCCATTTTCTGAACAGCAGGGGGAAAGGCCAAAGCAACTTAAGGCCATTCAACAAGCCCAGAGCCGATCTCCTAGGTCTAATATTTAATCCAGCAAAAGATCCTCACTGCCTTTCTTGTATCAGCACAGAAACTAAATACACAAAAGGGGCAACTCCTGCCATGAGTTGTGGCTACTGAGCCCAGCAGAGGGAAAGGAAGCAGCAGTCTTGCCGTTATTTCCTTGACCTGCTGGATTTTGCAACTGAAGAGCCCAAATCTGCTTTTTTTCCTTTTCCCTCTCAATCCTCCTTTCTTTTATGCGGATGTTTTTGTACAGACTGTAAGGCTGAAGAGAGAGACAATCTTACAAAATATCTTTGTAAGTTGCCTTGAAGCCTTTTTGGCTAAAAGACAAGATAAAAATATATATAAATAAATATAAAATAAAGATTTTGATTTATTATCCTCACTAACAGAAGGAGAATATTTCAACATACCATTTCCCCATGAACATAAAAAGAAAGCATTTGAGGTTTAGCAACCCACATAGAATGAGTAACACCTTCAGACTCAATAGCTTCTTAAAGACGTGTCCCTACGCTGCCTCCTTTCTCCTATAAGATGGTAAAGATACAGTAATCTACAACCAGAGCCCAAATACATCTACAAGATAAACAGCTTTGAATGACTCAAGCAAACAAACTGAACCACAGGCCTTTGAGTCAAAACTCGCTATTCAAAGCCATCAGTACTCAACTGCATTACTATGGTTATAGCTGAATATATCACATTATTGCTTCCTTACTTACCTAGCCAGAACTAAAACACCAGAAAAGCCTCTATTTCTCAATCACAAAATGGAAAACAAGTTCACAAGATGGCTTTTTGGGGCACCTTTAACTTCCTAACTCCACCCAAGCAATCAACTAGTTTGTGTTTCTGATCAGCAAGTTAAAGCTGCAAGCAGTTTTAAACCAGACTTTGGGACACAAGTTGGTAAAAAGCACGCCTGACCACCACCATCCGAGCTTCCTCAGTTAGCACCGAATCAGGCGCCAGGCACAGCGTAGCACTCACACGCGTTGGCTGTGAGCCGGCCCGGCCCGAGAATTCAGCTGGGTCTGGGTGGGCGAGATGACGTCCCGCGCCTGCCCAGCTGAAGCGAAGCCAGAAAAGCTGGGGTGGGGAGGCTCCACATTCGGACTTCCGGAACGTGCCCAGAAAAGAGAGAGAGAATGTATGGGTGAATGGGGTGCATGGGGTCTTTGAGTGAATGCATGTGTTCATGCGTGTGTTTGTTTGGAGTGAGTGATGCTGAGTGTGTGTGCACGTGCGCGCGTGTGAGTTGGGAAGGATTTGGAGGTGATATTCCTATTAAATAATGCATTTTACACCCATAGACGTTCATTTCCAATTTGTTTGCTATAATTGGCATGACATATTTCTTGCACTTTAAAATAAATTTAGCAGTTTCAAGTTTTGTGCTTCTTATTTTTTCCAGGAAACACATGTTCTTAAAAACCAGTTGGCATTTTGTGTGTGTGTGTGAAAGTAGCTCACCTTGCCTAGGGTGCAAAATAATCTGTCACCGACCGACCCTGCACCGAATCCAGGTGTACTCCAGAACTGCACACCTGGTCCTTCAGGGCGGGTGCAATGCTTAGATGCAATCCTCTATTAGAGGAGAGAGAGCGCCTTCTCCCTTACCAACCTGCCCGGTCACTGAGGTCATCCGAGGGCCTGCTCCTGGTGGTTCCACATCCATCCATCCTCCGAATGGAATTCACCAGGGGAAGAGCCTTCAGCGTGGTGGCGCCCCTCCTGTGGAACTCCCTGCCTCTGGAGGTCAGGCAGGCTCCGACCTTGTACTCCTTTCAGCGCCTCCTGAAAACATCTTTATTCCAAGAAGCCTTTCTTTCACATGCAGCCTTGGATTACTGTTATTGCTTCTTTTAAATTTTGTTTTAACTGTTTTCATTCTGTTTTTATTTTCATTTTACCTTGTACACCGCTCCGAAATTTTTCAATGGGGAGCGGTATATAAATATTCTAAATAAATAAGTAAATAAATAATAAAATAAATATTAGGAGCTCTGTAAAATCTTGGTTGAAGAAGCATCGTTCCTTTCTGAGGCTGCCAAATGCAGCACATCGCACTTTGACAGGAAAGCCCAGGCTGTGATGCAAGGAGATCTCTGGGGGCAGCAAAGCCTCTTCCCACCCAGAGAAATGTAACAAGGCCTGCTGTGAATTGACTGGTGACGGGCGAAGAGAAAGGCCACCCGTGGCTTTGGCCAAAGCAAAGCGTGCATCTCCCCGTGGCTTAGCATCCTATCTTACTGCAACTCACTCTTCAGTCACAGATATCAAGCACTCCCCCATTTTACTGTCACTGGTCCCACTGGCCATTAAAACCTGATTCGTATCTGACAGGCAAGAGGGCTTTAAGCATTTGACCATGGACTCTTGAGGGGTTTGGCTGCTTTGAAACCAGGAGTTATTTCTGGGTCTCCTCTGTGTGTTTTGGGAATCTTTCCAACCTATAATGCACTGTTGAAAATGGATTCTTTGGAGGTTTGATGCAACACCCCTTGATTCCTAGAGACCTGTGGGGGTGTAGTGCAATCCTATCCATGTTTACGGAGAGGTAGATCTGAGGAAACATTGCTTAGAATTGCACTACACTACATTTTATTTAGGTTCATAAACCAATGCAATAAATATTTTCCTGTGCATGTTTTGACAGAAAAAAAAGGGATGCTGGGAGTTGTAGGACTATTTTCTGTTTAAACGTGCATATAATTGCACCCATAGTAAGGTTATTACTACTGCGTGGGTCTTTAATTTCTTAAAGGCAGAATCCTAAACATGTTTAGACAGAAAAATAAAAGCCTTACAGCTCCCAGTATTCCAAGCTAACCATGCTTGCTGGGGCATGCTGGGAGTTGTAGGTCTTTTATTTTCCTGTCTAAACATAGGTAGAATTGTGCCCTTGATATTGTTGTCTTTCGTGTTGTTGTTTTTTACAAATTATTACTCCTGCACTAATTGCAGTTATGAAATTACTTTCAGGATCTACACTCTCCGAATGAAATGTATTTCGGCATCATCCCGATTCTCTGCTGGAAACCTAACACGACGTGTGCAGAAGGGCGCCAGTGTTGCACCTGAAGCAGGAATATATGTACGAATCCGACCCTGCAGCCCGCTGCCATTTTAAACAAGGCAGGGAAGGGCTGCCACCTTTTCCTCCCCAGGCAGCAGGGCTCTTGGAGTGACTGGCATGCGTCGAAATTCAACAGGTGAAGATCCGTCTCCCAGCTGGATCCGCTGTTCTGCACCTGTTGAATTTCTGCCTGCCACGCCGCTGTGAAAAAGCCCAGGAGCCACGTCGGAGGGGCGGGGATGTGAAAGAAACAGAGGACACCCGCTATTTATTGATTAAATTCGCACTGTGGTTTAGGAGGGCGAGACCCGCTCCCATTTGTACCCGAGCCGCCCTCTTCATGAGGTAAAATAGCTCCGCCATCCTTCTGCCTCAGCTTTTGCCTCCTTCTTATTGGCTCCGACTCAGTAATAATGCCCACCCACCCCTCCTCCTCTTGCCTGCCAATCATCCCTCCTCGCCCCATGCGAACGAAGGCGGTTTGGGCGGGAACTTAGAAACCGACAGACCAAAAGGAGGAGGGGCTACACGTCGTCTGCTCCGCGTAACGGCCGCCGTCGCTCACATCCCATCGCGCGTGCGCGGCAGGTGATGCCTTTTTCTCTCTCTCTTCCCCCCCCCCTTTTCCTTCTCTTCCTCCTTCGCGTATGAATGTTCCCCCCCTCTTCTCCCGACATGCCCCACGCGGCAGAGGCGTTGACGTCACCGCAGCCCGGTCCCCGCCGCCATTGGACTTAGAAGGCTCCTCCGGCTGGCGAATAAGTGCCCGTCTTTCTTCCCACTCGGGCCCCGCTTCAAGGAAAGGAGAGGAGGGGGAGTCGATCCGGCACCCTTCGGGCCGGGAGCGAGGAAAAGAAAGAAGCGGGAGAGAGAGATAAAAAAAAAGGGAGGGAAAGGCGAGCGCGGCGGCGGCGGCGGGTCTCTGTGTGTGGAGGCGAGCGATGTGAGGGAAGGATCCCGCGCGCGCACCAAGGATCCAGCGCGCGTGCGCGCGGCCCTCTCCCCTCCCCCTCCTTCCCTTGACCTAAGACCCCCCCCACCCGCTCACCCAGTACGCGCGTGCGTACTCGGTATCTCTTCCCTCTCTCTCTCTCCCTCCCTTCCCCCCCTCGCCAGCCAGCCACACTCCCTCCTCCCGGGAAAAGCGAGCGACGGGAGGGGGGAGCGCGCCTGCCCGCCCGCCCACGTTCCCCTCCGCCTTCTTCACCCGCTTCCACACAGACGCGCTCTTCCCCTCCGCCTCCCCCCCCCGCGCTCTCGTGTCTGGCCTCGCCTCCTCCCCTCGCCCCCCTCCTCCTCCTCCCCACCCCCCACCCCCACTTCAGGGCGCATGAGAGATGTCTGCCACCAGCGTTGACCCCCAGGTAAGTGGATCACTAGGGTGGGGGGGTCGGGGGAGAGCAGGCAGCGCCTCCCTTTCTCTGCTCCTCATCCTCTCCCCCCTCCCCCTCCTCTGCTTGCCGTTTAACCCCCCACCCGGTTCTTCAGCTCTCTTCCCGTCCCCTTCCTTTCTTCCTGGACCTCAACAAACCTCCCTACCTCGGCCACACGCGCGTCTTTATGGCTGCCTGTTCCACAGGGACTCAGCTCTCTTCTTTCTCTCTCTCCTCTCTCTGCCTCCCCCCCCCCAGCTCCGTTTTAATATAGACCACCCTCCATTTGTGTTGGACTACAGCTCCCATCATCCCCATGATGATGGGAGTTGTAGCCAGCTCATCTGGGCAGTGCCAAGGTGAGGGGGGGGGGGGTAGGCTAAGTAGAGCCTTCCCTGCTCCTTCAATTTTTGAGCACCGCCCAGGGAGCTTCTGCTATTGGGCGGGATAAAAATGTAATAAATTAATAAAATAAATAAATTATTGCATAGGGCTTCATCTTGCCTTTCTCCCTCCTCTCCCCCCCACCCACTTTCAGGTCTTTGTTTTGCCCCCTTGAAGTTTGGCTGTGCATGTGTTTGACCTTTTTCTATCTCTCACACACATGCACACAGCGATACATGCAGGCTTCTCGAACTGAGAGCTGTGCACTTGAGATGTTTTAAGTATGCGCTTAATGTGAGGGTATGATAGACGCATGAGTATGTCTGATACTCCTGTTTCCAAGCTCATCAGCAAGCTGTGATTGGCTGTGGCACTGAGTGTGCCTTTGGGGGCAAATCTGGGTTTGCATTTGTTTCCTATGTAAACCAGCCATCTGAAGCCACTGTATAGGTCCCTTGTGAAGGACACAGCATCGGATGTTATGGTTCTGTATTCATTCATGTGCCAAATACTTTTCATTTCTTCACAACTTCCATACCCCAAGCTATATACTGTAGGGCCTGTATTTAGGTCCATGTTTATTTTCCAGCCCTCCTCTACCACCACCCCTCTTTCCTAACCACCATACCTTGTATAGTCTCCATGGTTTCTTCTTTGCTTCCTACTTGAGCATCTGTTCCTGGATAGGTACTTGGTAGTTACTCTGTCATCTTTCCCTCTTAACTACAAAATTAGGTGCTCTTAACTATAAATTCAGGATATACTGCACTCCAACATTCAGCTTTGGGTGTCAGTCTCTCTGTAGGACTTTGCATTTTTTGCTTTGCCCTTGGTGTTCATTCCCTTTTTAGGTTTATCTAGTGTGTCACTGATTCTCTCATATCCTTTTTCTTTCTTTGAACGTTAACTTCTTTTTTTTTTGGAACACATGCACCACAGTCCCCTTTCACTGGAGGAACTTGGTATTTCTTTTTTGTGCCTTGACTTTTAGAAAGCTCTGCCTCTGAGTGCATGCAAATGAGCTTCCTTCCTCCTTTATTAATAATAATGCTTGGCATTTATATAGTGCTTTGGAGTGTTTGGATGGTCTTACATCAAGTGTTACATGGAGTGTTTGGATGGCCTTACAGCAAGTAGTGTTATCTCATATTGCAAGTGTCTGCAGATAAGAGGTGGTGGGCCTGTTTAGATATGCATGGAGGAAGGGTGGGTAGGGAAACCATGTGATGAGGGACACTAACCTACAAGGGCCCTCACCGCATGAATGGGGAACACTTGGCGCCGTGTGGTTCCCCTCCCTCCCCCTCCTTGGATAAATCCTGTACTTCCGTGCAGTTAACCCATGCATCCTGGTGTCCTTCATGTCCCAAACAGGTGCCCGGCAGCAACTCTAACAGAAAAAAAGAAAGAAATTTTTTTGGAACCCACCACTGAGAAATTCCATGGTAGCAAGAGCGTCACTGGAAGTGGTGGTTGCTCCTGTCGGCAGACTATATGGGCACCGCAGTTTTGTTGTTTTTTCACCAAAATGGGCTGAAATACCCACAGGGTTTATTTTTTTATTTATTACATTTTTGTACCGCCCTATAGCTGAAGCTCTCTGGGCGGTTCCCACCAGATGACATGGGAACCACCATGGGTGTCCATAAACCATCTTGCATGAGATGGTTAGTGGGCATGGGCAGGTGACCTACTGTGGGGATGGGTTTCTCCCGCCACATGACATGCTTAACCCACCGCGGATCACGATTTTGAGCAAACCATGATGGGTTAGCATGTTGTCTGAACAAACCAGTGGCTTTCCTGAGGCTACCTGGTGAATTCACGGCTGAAATGGAATTTAGACCAGGGACCTCACGGCCTTAGTTGCCAAGCTACATCAGTCGGACATTTATTCTTACTATGGATGTCTTTTATTGTATTAGACAATTTTCTTTCTTAGCCACCTCTTGCTTCTTTACTCTCTGTATTTATTTATTGCATTTCTATACTGCCCAATAGCCAAAGCTCTCTGGGCAGTTCACAAAAATTAAAACCATTCAAAGTATAAAACAACAGTATAAAACCATAATATAAAATACAATATAAAAGCACAACAAGGATAAAATGGCATAAGTTATTCACTGTCATGATACTTCTTGATTTCTGTATGTGTTTGTTGGCTCCTCCTGGACTGAATCTTTGCCTTGTTTTGTTGTTGACTCAGTTCTTCTCTTTCTCCATTCCCTGTTTAGGGTACTTTGGACACAATCCTATGCTTGTTTAGATAGAAAAGGTCCTGCAATTCCCAACATTCCTCAGCCAGCCATGGGAATCGTAGGACTTTTTTTCTCTGTCTAAACATGCATAGGATTGTGCCCTTAGAGAACTAAAAAGTTTGTATCTCTCTTCATATATCTGTATTAAGGCTAACATTTCCCATGTTGGGTCAGTTTGGGGTTTCTCTTTGGTTCTGTAGGGCTCTGTAAAAGTCAGTGCCTCTTTTTTTGGTTGCCATTGTCTGGCAGTTCATCCCTTGTTTTTAATCTTACATTTACTACACATTGTGAGTTTTGTTTTTTTAAAGAAACTAGGTTTTTTTTCTCCTTCCTTTCTTCTCTGGCTTTCTAACCTTTGTTCTGAGACATCGTGCTTTTCTTGAGTCTCTTTCCTGACATTCAGTCCCCAACCCTTTCTCTTGGGCTGAATCCCTGACATTTATTACATTCCTCTATTGAGGATACTCTCTGTACTAATTCCTTGAAAGTCCCTGATACTGTACATACCATGCCCTTGACCATTTCTTGCTGGAATTAGTCACAAATAATCTTGAGATAATTCATTAGACATCAAATGGTAACAGATGCAGGGAATTTTGAGACCAGAAAAAAGTGTTGTGGTTGGGAATTGTAATTATAAACTTTGAAATGGATTCACAATATTGTGTATGCATTGTCTTTTCTGAATTGCAATATATAAATTAGAATGGTTGTTTGCTTTATTCCGAGGGCTCAGCAAGTGACAAGTATTATCTGTTTTCTTTATCTTTCCATGTAATATGACAGAGACCAAAAGCACAGGATAATAAAGGTAAGGAAAATTCTGACCTAAAATGGATTATTCTGAAAGCAGATGTATGCTAAATGCATACTAACATCTCTCACTGATGAAATACAGCTTTTTTTAATGCAACAAGGTCCTATCTTTATGTAGAAGCAAGCCTTTTATACTAACTTAGGTGTTGGAGTCCTATGTGTCTACTCAGAAATCAGTGGGTATTGCTCTGCAGTCCATGCCCTCTTTGGGTGGGTTTGCTTAAATGTCTTACGTATTTCTTTACTTAATAGATTTCTACCCTTGAAAAGTGTATTACAGCATACTTTAAAATACAAAACAATAAACTCTCCCACTTGTGTTAAACAGCAATGATGCAAGCAGTGTTGTTATAAAGGAATGCCCCCAAAATAGTAAAATTCCAAGATAATGTGAATTCTGTATTGCAGTTAGCAACTTCCTTTTCTGTCACCAGAGTATTATTGATAGTTATGGGATTATAGGTCATGGGAGTTGATACATCACTGCTCTTTTTCCACTGAAACTATTCTTGTAGCACGTATCCCAAAGTTCAAATTCGTCTATGAGTGCAAGATGTAGAGATTATATATAAAATAGCACCTGAGAAACTGAGTTTTGGAAAGCAAACAGTCTTGCTTACAATTTATATTGTGTATCTGGATCATAATGTTGCATATAATAATCTGTAATATAGTCCACCCAAGCCTGATATGTCAGAATAGGCAACAAGAAAAAGTAAAATAAAATGTATACGTTCATGTATCCCCTCAAGCAATTATACAATACCTTACCGTCATCTGGCATATTTCTCCTTCACACTATAATGCCAGGAATTTTAATTTTGCAGGGATACTCAACCCCTGTTTCTGGAGCAAGTTAAAGGCTTTTTAAGCACTTTAAAGAAGAGAGCATAGTGGACAATGTATAAAACATTGCCAGAAATAACCCTAACTCAGCCATACAGTACCACACAGTCAATTTTATGTTGCCCATTGTGTGTCTTAAGTGGACTTCAGCATTCCTAACTTGGCATGAGACTCTTGACTTTTTGCTTTACGGTATGCTGGCATTGGTAGTGTTCGGAAAATGCCCTTTTATTGTGCTTTAAATCTTATTGTACTTCTAGCATTTCCTATTAAAGCTAATTTCATCTGTGATCTGCAGCAAAGCACTTTGAATGGCTTTAACAGTTTGTGTCTGAAACCCCCCACAAAAGTGGGAACCTTTCCTGTTATATGGTTACAATAAGCTATTAAAGCTCTATAAGTGCCCTAGACTAATGCATCCTACTTGATTCAGAATTTGTAGTTTCATAAAAGCATGATTTGTATTTGGTGTAACTCAGCGATACGACTTTCTGATTCTGAATACATATCAGATCAGGTTTTGATATTTTTCTATGATGGCTTAAGCGTTTAATATATTTTATTTATAAAACTCTGTTCTGGTAGGTTTGTTAACTTGTCTGTATTACTAGTGGCTTTTGTACCTTCAAGGAACGTTTTCATATCATTTGCTCTGCCATGGAAGCCCTGCTTGCAATCTAGGGTTCTGGACAGGAAGGAATGTTCTAGGATGCCCACTCAATTCACATAGAGTGCCGGCCAGGCCTATCAGGCCTCAATGTCTGTCTCTGTGAATTGAGAACACACCTTAGCACACACCCAGCACTCCCCTGCATTGCATGTTATGAAGGAAAATCTGTAATGATTGGCAACCTATCTTTCAAGGAAGCTTCTCTGTATTAGTGGCAATCTTATTGTGGAACTTGTTATAAGCTTTCAAGGAATCCCAGGGTATCCAAAACACAGTCTGAAAAGTTGAGTGGTGCAGATGTTGTTGCTATATATTAAGTATTAATTGAGAGTAATATACAGTCTAAAATAAAGAAATTAAGTATTAATTGAGAGTAATATACAGTCTAAAATAAAGAAATATTTTAACGGGAGTTATCTAGCCTAGTAGAGAAGTGTATAATCTCCAGTTTACATACGAGGATACCAAAGCTTGAACTTTAAAGACCACTCAGCTAGCATTTTATTGACCTCTTCCTGGCATGCCTTGCTGACTTGTAGGCCTCTCAGATTTCTGTTCTTGCTCACTAACCTCTCCAGTTTTTCTTCACAAGAGGAGTGTATGTTAGTGTATTGTATGAGTATTACTCCTGTTCTTGTCAAAGCTGCGTTGCAGCTTGTTGAAAAACCTGCTTGCAAGCTGCTCGATAACAGTCATTCAAGCTAGTTTTATAAGCAACACTAACATCTTGAGTGCCTGTGGAAGGTTCCCCCCTCCCATCTTGCTGAAATCTGATCCCTTTGCCTTGTCTAGATTGACATGGCCATAGAATAAAGACTGCTTTATTTACATATACTGTTGCTGTGCTTTAGGAAATGGTTCTTTATTGAAACTTCTGAATGTACATTGTTATAATTGCAGCTCTTTTGTTTCAGTACAAAATGGTTCTCTTCATCAAAAGGATACAGTTCATGACAACGATTTTGAGCCTTACCTTTCTGGACAGTCAAATCAGGTTAGTCAACACGGCCGAAAATGTTTTTAAAAATGGCTTTTGGGGAGTGTAAGGCACCAGAAAGCTGTCTGTGTTTTTTAAAAAAAGATTTTTAAGAAATCTTGTGTATGATGGAGAGAGTCGAAGGCCTCTTATGGTGGTGTAGCATTCCATCTAATTTCAGATAAACAAACAACCACTGGCTTAAATTGACAGTGTCACTTACAGGTCACCTCAGAATGTTGTGGTTTCTTTGTGTCTGCTTCTGAAGTAAAGATCAAGCTGTTGTTCCTTTCAGTTAGTGCTGAGAATGTTAATATCCTAAAATGTTTGTAAAACTTATGGGTCTGAAATTGCTGAGAAGTAAACAGCTTCATTCTTAGTAGAATCTCTTGAGTTACACATCAGCCGAAAGAAAAATCTATCTGACATGCTCATTTTTTAGTTACCTGGGGGAGAAAAGAGGACATGGGGGAAAGCCTGTATCTTCACCAATGAGTTGGCTTCCAGAAGTTCTGAACTACAACTCCCATTAGCCCTAGTCAGCATGACTAGTGGTCAGTGCTGACTGCAGTTGTAGTCCAAACATCTCTGCAGGGCACCACAGTGGGGAAGGCCTGTGTATTAGCTTCTTGGGCACATTCCTCACCGAACAGATCACTCTTATGTGAAAGCAATAAATGAAAATATTTTATGTAAAGTAGCTGCTGCAAGCTCTGTTTCAGGTGGCTACATTCTGCTTTATGTGTATTCGTATCGTGTCCATGATTTCAAGTAATGCTGTTTTGAAGAGTGTCCTGTAATTCCAAGCAAGCAGCTGTTTTGGTTAGCTAGGCTGACCATATGGAAAGGAGGACAGGGCTCCTGTATCTTTAACAGTTGTATTGAAAAGGAAATTTCAGTAGGTGTCATTTGTATATAGGGGAACCTGGTGAAATTCCCTCTTCATCACAACAGTTAAAGCTGCAGGTGCCCTGCCCTCTCTTAAATATGGTCACTCTGGTATAGCTCCTGCAGCTTTAACTGTTGTGATGAAGAGGGAATTTCACCAGCTTCTCCATATATACAAATGACACCTGCTGAAATTCCCTTTTCTATGCAACTGTTAAAGATACAGGAGCCCTGTCCTCCTTTTCTTACGCTCAGCCTAGGTTAGCTGCAGTGCTTGTGTATAAAACCCCTGACTCCGCACATAATTTTTGCCATATAGTATTTTCCTCTGTGGACAAGATCTTCTCCTCTGCGGCTTCTCTAAGGTGCTGGCAAATTATAAATAAATATTTAGTCCCTCAGCAACTCTTTTTTCTTCCCCACACCAGGCAGTAGTTCTGCTGTTCTACTAAAATCATTTGCTTGATGCCCTATTGGATCTTTGAAATAAGGTCAACTATCTTTTATATGAGAAGCTTACTGCTTGACACACTGTCAATGACACTTAATTGACCAGTAGGAATTAGACAAAAGTATAAATTTTTAGCTTTTCTTCCCCTTTTCCCCAGCATCTACTCACCAATTTAAATTATCCTCAGAGCACTATTAGCTGCAGAGAGGAAAGCTTAAGCATGTGATCCCCCCTCCCACCCCGCATTAATAGCAACTTCAGGAATGTGATTCATATGAGGGAAAAGGCTGAGCCATCCCCACAGCCGCGAACCTTTTGCAAAATAAAAGGCTATCCTCCGACGTGTAATTTGACCCTCAGTCGCCTAGATCAAGAACTGTATACACTAAGTATAAATATTTATTTATTTATTTAAAACATTTATATCCCGCCCTATATCAATAAAATCTCAGGGCGGTGTACAGATAAAAGCATACAGTATAAAACAGTAAATATACACAGCTAAAAACAAATTAAACCATAAACCAAGTTAAAACAATATATAAAAGCAGTAAAACTATTAAAACAGTTAAAACAATGTGCCAACTTAGTGAATTCAACCATTAAAAGCTTTGTTAAAAAGCCATGTTTTCACTTGGCGCCAGAATAAAATCAGCGTTGGCGCCAGTCGGGCCTCCAAGGGGAGGGCATTCCACAGCTGGGGTGCCACAGCAGAGAAAGCCCTCTCCCTTGTCCCATCATAGTGAATGTGTTGTGCTGATGGGATGCAGAGAAGGGCTCCTCCAACAGATCTCAAGTCTCGGGCAGGCATATATAAGGAGAGGCACTCCCTCAAGTATCGAGGTCCCAAGCCGTTTAGGGCTTTAAACATCGTTACCAACACCTTGAATTCCGACCGGAAGCATATAGGCAGCCAGTGCAATTCCTTTAAGACCGGTGTTATGTGGTCTCTGTAAGATGTACCCGCCAGCAGTCTAGCTGCTGCATTTTGCAGTTGGCCTCCACCATTTATGGGGGTGAGCACCTTCATACGCTTGGGATTAAACCTGCTGTAGGCTGAATAAGTGGCTGAAGCCAAGTTTACTTGTTGTCATTGAACTTGATATATGCTATCTACCTTTTCCGCACTTTTCAGCTTACCAAACGGTTTATGCTTTTTAACTAAATTAAACTCATGACAGCCCTGTGAGTTAAGTCTGTGTGAGAGTAGTGCCTCTCCAAAGGCTATCCAGTGAGCTTCATAGACAAGATGAGATTTTAACCTGAATTCCATACATTCCAGGGCCACCTGCCTATTTTCAGTATAGCATACTGGCTCCTACACCTAAAATAAGGAAATTGGTGTGGTTTTTGACACATTAGTTATGTGACACTATGCTGAGCAGTTGTGCATCCTTTTATCTAAATTATTCCTTTCTATAGGATTAGTAACTGAGCGTGTCTTTCCTTCTTAGTCAGGTCTGATAGTGATTTAGGGAAATGGTGTCTTGCCCAGTAAACTAACGTGCATGACGCAGCTTGCTTGTAAGATGAAATTATTCCTTGGGTTGAATTGAATGGTGTCCTTCTAGCAGTGGAGAAGTAAGAACTGGTGGAAGGCATTTCCCATCACCCCTGCATCCCCGAATTCTGCTCTGGAGGATTGGGATAGGGATCCTCAAGAGTAGATTTGGGGCAAGTATAGGAGGAGGAGACGATGGAGACTTCTGCTTTCAGACAACTTGGCCATATCCTGGTTTGATTCTTCCTGCTCTCTGCTAGTGTCAGAGTAGCAGGTACGTGATACTGGAGAACTCTTGGGGGTAGTTGGATGTAGAAGACCTTCAGGTCTTCTGCTGCTTTGCACTTTCAGTATTCTGACCATTGCTGTGATAGTAAATTGTTATTATAGTAACAATAGTGATAGTAACACTAGCAGATGGTTTAAACAAGCCTTCCCCAACATATGCTCTCCAGATGTTTTGGACTACAATGCCCATCATCACTGGTCTTTGGTCAGGCTAGTTGGGGCTTATAAGTGTTGACGTCTAAAACATCTGGAGAGAGAGCACCAGATTAGGCTTGTTTAAACTATTGATGGCCTGTAGAAACTCAATTTAACTACAAATGGTTATTAGAGCACATAAGAGCCATGCCAGAGCAGACCAAAAGCCTGTCTAATCCAGCCTTTTGTTTGAACACTGACCAAGCAGATGCTCATTGGAAACTCACAAGCAGGGCATGAGTTCAGCAGCACCCTGCCACTCACGGTCTGCAGCAATTGGTATTCAGGGGCATATGCCTGCATTACTGGCAGTAATACATAGCTAACATAACTAGTAACTCTTCTCCTTCAAGAGTATCGGCATTATGCTGAACGTATGACATGTCCTCACTTTAGTAGATCTCCCAAATGCACATCATTTAAATGGCTGCTTTTTTCCAATTCATGTGACTCCGTAGTCATCTTGGAGCGTGACTTTTAGTGCTTCTCAGTGTAGGTTTTCATGTATCAATAATGCCATGGTTTGAATCATTTGTGTGCTGTGTCTCCCTCCATTTTTCATTGTAAATTGACCCAAGCCACTCCTTCGGGGAACGGTGGCTTGGAAGAAGTTCAGTAAGAGCTGGCACTCATTTCTATAGCTCTGCACTCAGTAATGTGTGACACAGTCTTTCCGTGTAATGTATATTAGATTTCTACCAGACGTTGATGAGGCAATGGCTGCCGATAAGAATCTGGCCACATTTTCAGCAGAAAACCCTGTCCATATTGCATTGCATTCATGTGGGTAAACCGTGTTACCAGAGCGGACAGATAACTAGATTAAAAAGGTAAATTGCTAGTTTAGAATTGTGATTCCAAAAACCTCAGTATTGTTGAGTGTGATTTAAAGAAACAAAACAGAGTTCCGTAAAAGTGAAGGAGAAATAGGTTGAAATGAAGCTTAACACGTTGGAATATGAAATGTTATAAAAACAAACAAACTGAATGTAGATATACAAAACACAGAAGCCAATTTGTGTTTTTTGCAAATGATTATTTTCTGGACTGTATACACTCTCGTGAGGTGTACTGTATCTCAAGAAAAGCTAATGTGTTAAAAATGCAGTAATAAGGGATTTAGAGAATTTTCCAGTGATGATAAAAGTTGTTTTTTTTTAAAATGTGAATTTCTAAAGTGGTTTCATGTGTTTTGTGTACGTAAATATAGCTCAGAGATTCTATTTTTATTACGTGACATATCCCACTTCGCCAGTGTTTTATTCTTTTGGTTGTTGGGATAAATTGCATTTTGTGGTTTCCTCTGAAATGAAGCTTAATACTAAGGCTTCTTCCCACATACTCTTTGCTCTGTCCTGCCTTGTTGGTCCCTGGCCGATGGCTGGTTGGCCACTGTGTGAACAGAGTGCTGGACTAGATGGACCCTTGGTCTGATCCAGCATGGCTGTTCTTATGTTCTTTCCTAATATAACCCAAGCAAAATAGTTAGATAGCTTACCAAAACTGAGTGGTAAACCTGCTTTATCCTGCTAAGGCTCTACATGGACACTTTGGAGTTACAAGACATAAATTATTCTGGAATATTTAGATCAGAAATGCTACCTGCTACTGTAAATCACTTCTAATTGTGATCCCTTCTAACTGGAATGCCATAGGTTCTAAACTTGCTACATGGTAAATTTAGCCCAGAGATAAGACTTCATAGTGCAAAACCTCTTAGTAGGTAGGAATTATTATTATTTTCCTGTGACATATTGATGCTTGCCTTTTGTGTTTGCTGGAACTAGTGCAAGGACTAGTTAATATTGTTTAATTTTGAGTATGGGGATCTCATGACATGCACTTTTTCTCAAGAAAAGCTAACGTGTTAAAATATTATAAACAAAGTAGCCCCAGTAGGGTGGGGCTGTCCTGGGAGGAAAGAAACTGTGGAAAGTCTGAACAAAAAGCTAGGCTTTGAGAACAGAGATAAAGAAAAGGTGATATTACAGATATGATATGGAAAATTACCATAGTTTGGGGCAGAGACAAGTATGTTAAGTGAGTTTGAAAGAAGATGAGCCAATAAATTGGAGAAGATTGGTAAGAAGGCATGAAACCTTGAGGAGTAAGAATTTACAGAAGGCCTTGTTGGATCAGAACAAAGATGAGGAACTGCTGAGTTGTAGAATTTGATCAAAATAACTGGTGGGATGGATAATTATGGGAACAGAATTCTGGGCAGATAAGTTGAATCAATATGGGTGAAGAATGCTAATGGGTATATCCAATGTATGGACCAAAGAGCAGAGAGAATGAGTAAAAAGGGTCAGAATTTGCAAGATTATGTAGGGGGAAGTGACATGTTTTGGTAACTGAAACTGAGGTGAAAGAGCGGAGAGTCGCTTGTTGAACATATTTATTTATTTATTTATTTATATAGCACCATCAGTGTACATGGTGCTGTACAGAGTAAAACAATAAAACAGCAAAACTCTGCTGCATAGGCTTACATTCTAATAGAATCATAATAAAACAATAAGAAGGGGAAGAGAATGCACCAAACAGGCACAGGGTAGAGTAAAACTAACAGTATAAAAGTCAGATCAAAATCAAGTTTTAAAAGCTTTAGAAAAAAGAAAAGTTTTTAGCTGAGCTTTAAAAACTGCGATTGAACTTGTAGTTCGCAAATGTTCTGGAAGAGCGTTCCAGGCGTAAGGGGCAGCGGAAGAAAATGGACGAAGCCGAGCAAGGGAAGTAGAGACCCTTGGACTCTTATGTGATGTGCCTTGGCAACATGAAAATGTGTCTCAAGCATTTTTGATGGTTTGCACAGTGGAGGTAATCTTGCTTCAAAGCAACACAGTTTAAGAATCTGTAAACATTTAATGTTATTGATACTTTGCAAAATGTCTGCACAATGTTGGTGTAATGTTTGAGAACATTTTAAAAACTGTGCGGGATAAGCAATTCTGGTATCATAACATTGGCATCTTCAGACTAGTTTAAACATAATTCTCCAGTTACCAAAAGCTAGAGAAGATTTAAAACAAAATATGGCTCTCATGAGGATTAACCCATGGAATAGTTTTGTGGGAAAGTTTGTGATCGAAGAGACCTGTTTTAATTTGAGTGGCTGAAACAGTTGAGAAGCTAAGAGACGTTTTTAGAATGTGAGGCATTTGGTAGCTCTTTAAGCTATGGTAGTGCAGGAGATTTGAACTTTTAAAAAGCATCTCTTCTAGTTTAAATAACTTCGTGAATATCTCACTTTTCTTGTCTTTAACAGAACAACAGCTATCCATCAATGACAGATCCCTACTTATCCAGTTATTATCCGCCGTCTATTAGCTTTCCCTACTCTCTCAGTGAAGCACCATGGTCCACTGGAGGAGACCCTCCTATTCCATACCTCACTACCTATGGACAGCTCAGTAATGGTGATCACCATTTCATGCATGATGCTGTTTTTGGACAGCCTGGTGGCCTGGGGAACAACATTTACCCACACAGGTTTAATTTTTTCCCTGAAAACCCACCTTTCTCAGCATGGGGAACGAGTGGGTCTCAAGGACAGCAGACTCAAAACTCAGCTTATGGAAGCAGCTACAGCTATCCACCCAGCTCTCTGGGTGGTACTATTGTGGATGGGCAGACCGGATTTCATAACGATACTTTAAATAAAGCTCCTGGGATGAATAGCATTGAACAAGGAATGGTTGGACTGAAGATAGGTGGGGACGTCGCAACATCTGCCGTGAAAACGGTGGGTTCCGTGGTGAACAGTGCTGGGATGACGGGCGCTTTGTCTGGCAATGGTGGATCAAGTATAAACTTGCCAGTTTCTAAGCCAACCTCTTGGGCTGCTATTGCTAGCAAACCTGCAAAACCTCAGCCCAAGATGAAAGCAAAAAGTGGGCCTGTAATAGGCGGGGCTTTGCCTCCGCCACCTATTAAACATAACATGGACATCGGTACGTGGGACAATAAAGGTCCTGTGGCCAAAGTTCCTACTCCCCAGCAGATCCCTTCTCCTCAATCAGTCCCACAACCACAGATTATTCAGCCTATTCCTGCCCAGCCACCTCCGCTGAGCCAGCTGCCATATCAGAACCCTCAGCCGCTGCCACCTCAAAACCGGTGGGTGGCGCCTCGTAACCGAAACGCAGCTTTTGGCCAAACTGCAGGAACTGGCAATGAGAGCAATTCACCTGGCAGTACTCCAGCTAACTCCATCCCAGGCGGTGAATCCCATCCTGTTCTTGAAAAGCTGAAAGCTGCCCACAGTTACAACCCTAAGGATTTTGAATGGAACCTTAAAAATGGACGTGTGTTCATAATTAAGAGCTATTCTGAGGACGATATTCATCGTTCCATCAAATATTCCATTTGGTGTAGCACAGAACATGGCAACAAGCGTTTGGACAGTGCTTTCCGCTCTATGAATAGTAAGGGCCCAGTCTACTTACTCTTCAGCGTCAACGGCAGTGGACATTTCTGTGGAGTGGCAGAAATGAAGTCTTCAGTGGACTATGGCACCAGTGCTGGCGTCTGGTCTCAGGACAAATGGAAGGGGAAGTTCGACGTCAAGTGGATCTTCGTGAAAGATGTGCCCAACAATCAGCTCCGACATATCAGGCTGGAGAACAATGACAACAAACCGGTTACAAACTCCCGTGACACTCAGGAGGTGCCCTTAGAAAAAGCAAAACAAGTGCTTAAAATTATTGCTACGTACAAGCACACCACCTCCATCTTCGATGACTTTTCTCATTACGAAAAACGTCAGGAGGAGGAAGAGGTGGTGCGGAAGGTAAACTGGCTTTAGAATATTTTATTAAACATTGGAAGGAAATACTAGGGAGGAGGGGAGTCTAAGGGTTTGAAAACGGTTTCCGGATTATTTTTTAGAAGTACATATTTACGCTTGAGTTGTTCTTTGGTTTTCAGATTTAACGCAGAGACTTTCAACATACATGCGACTGTTTTGTAGGTTAAAAAGTTAGGATGGGTCTGATGCTTGGCTTAGATTTGTAGGTATGTTGTAATAGGTATAGGCCTTGTGTTGTAGGTCCTGGAAGAACTAAGGGTGAAATTCATACCCACTGCTTCCCATGTATGAACAGGAAGTGCTTCTGCTTACACATGGGAAGGGGCATAAATTCATTCTGGTTGCAGTCTTTTGCAGCATCACTCTAGGGAAATTCTGATGTTGGAGGTCTATAGGGAGCTACTATTTTAAGCAGGAACTTAACAGTATTCCATGTGCAAGTGAAGCAACCACTCACATTTGCTTGGATCTTGACCTACATTTAGCAAAGTTGACTTCTTCATTGGCACACTGATCAACTATACCAACTATTTTAATATTCATTAGAACTGGATTATTTGTTACAAAATACTACAGAGTATAGGTAGACTAGAAATTCAGGCATTAATAACTTTGAAAAAAGCACAAACATCTGCACAATTTTCAGGAAAATACTATAAGGCAACAACCAGAAGCGTGAGACTGAACAGTAAATGGTGTTTACCTTGAAGTAAACAATTCTTTACTGGTGTAAGATGCACCCCTTAAGTGCATTCACAATCCAGCAATACATAGAAAAGTAGCATCTGCTAAAATAACTGCCTTTAAAATATTTCAAAATGCAATTTATTAGCAAGAAGAGACATATAATGTCAGTGGTGAGCATGGATTTTCAGGCATCGGGAATGAAGTAGGAGAATTGGAGGGTGAGGTGAAAGCAAAGAGAATAAGAGGGTCTTGCTAAGTCCATCAGCTATGGGCTAATTTTGTGCTATTCGGGCACTAGAGGTGGTGCTCTCAGCTTCACTCTGGAGAATGAACCTGTACATGAACAGCACATCCAGGGAGCAAGATCACCTGTTGATCCTTCAAGTCAAATACCCTCTTTTCAGCTGCTCTACTTGTTTAGCCTGGAGAAGAGGAGATTGAGGGGAGACATGATAGCACTCTTCAAATACTTGAAAGGTTGTCACACAGAGGAGGGCCAGGATCTATTCTTGATCATCCCAGAGTGCAGGACACGGAATAATGGGCTCAAGTTGCAGGAACTTCCTGACTGTTAGAGCAGTACGACAGTGGAACCAGTTACCTAGGGAGGTTGTGGGCTCTCCCACACTAGAGGCCTTCAAGAGGCAGCTGGACAACCATCTGTCAGGGATGCTTTAGGGTGGATTCCTGCATTGAGCAGGGGGTTGGACTCGATGGCCTTATAAGACCTTCCAACTCTACTATTCTATGATTCTACTTTCTCCCACTTGACTAGGTGGAGGCGTCAGCTGCTGGTTAACTCTGGTGTCAAGTTTATTATTCATTTCTTCAAGCTTCTAGTCCTTAAGTTGCAGATAAATCTGGGATTGTGATGGGTGCTTCCCAGGAAGAACAAGACTGGAAGCTTCTACCCTTTACCCTAGGATTAATTCAGTTACCTGAAATGCCTCCATTTTACAGTTCCTTGAGGAGTAGCGGATAATGTACTATTTCCCTAAATGAAGCTTTTGTTTGTGGAAGCTTATTGCATTGTCACCAGCTCTTCTTTAATTGTTTTCACTCTGATGTGTAAAACAAAATTTTGTCCAGTGCTATAATAGGGACATAAAAATTTACCTTAATAGTAAGGAAATATGGGATTTGGTTTATCACTAGCGCTTTAAAAGGTACATCTGTTTTATGGTCCACTTAAATAAATTAGACAAATTTTCAAACAAAGTCCTGCAATATGGACTTAGGCTAGTGCTTAAATTAAGGCATACTTGTAGCAAAATCAAGATGCTTGGGCCACAATCCAGAGAAATAATTTAGGTGAGTGACATTACTGATGCTTGCAGACTTTGAAGATCTTTTTCTGCAGCATCTCCTACTCCAGAAGTAACAAGCCACTGTCAAGTTAAAATACGACTTTGGGTCATGGTTTGGAGTTGTTCCCTTGTAATATACAAGTGCACATTCAGTTCCTTTGAGTGCAGGCCTGTATAATTTTATAGAAAACTACTGTAGCCACTTTTCTATAAAATTATCAACAGGCTGGGCTCCCCAAAGCTGCTTTTGGCCAGCCTAGGGCTTGCCATGTTCCCGTAACTCCCAACTGCTTTAGAGATTCTCTTGAGTTTCAAAAAGAGTTTGCCATGATGCAGTATCTTTCGGGTGGGACGGGGATGGGGGGGCTACTGTTGAAGCTTAACCACTAGCAGAACAATGTCAACTCTTGTAACTTTTCTGCTAGTATAATATGGGATATAACTGAGAATTAGCACAATATCTAATCTAATGAAGTTGTCATGAGTTATGCAGCAATATGCAGAACACCAAGTGCAAAGTCTTGTGCATCGCGTTGTGTGGATCTTGCAGTGTGTTGTGTGCAACAGCACAATGGGTTGCACAAGCTCAAAAATATTGAATTTGACACTCGCGCAAGGATAAAAACAGCTTCTGCATGGAGTGGAAGTTTTGTGCTACTGGAATAACACCATTGGTTGTAACCCTTATTGAGAAAAGTTGGTTGCCACACAGGGAGGCCACTGTATAATGTGTTTATATAACAAAACTCCTGAGATATGGAGAGAATTACATGTCCTGTTACACTAAACGTTGTCATGGCATGCATCTTAAAACTGGCACAACTAAAGAGTTTTGTAAGTATTTTTTATTTCTAATTTCATGTTTTTCTCTTTACAGGAACGTCAGAATCGAAATAAACAATAAGAATAAACATATATATGGTTTGCTATAAATATATATATACTAGAACTGATATTAAATTTGATTATGAAAAATTGAATCTTTTTAAAAAGTACTCTGGTGCTATATTCTGGCATCAGGAGACTGTAAAGCTTTCAGCTCCAGTATCTTTTTGTGCAGGGGAAATTAAATTCTTGCATCTTTTAAGTACACTGTAGTGTGTTTTTATTATTTTGGTTTTGCCAAGGTGAATATGCGTTAATTTGTACCTTTTCTATGTAAAATGGTGTAGAATCCATAAATAAAGGTGTGTTCTGTTTTTTTGTTTTTTAATTTTTTAAAAAAGTTGGTTAAACAAGTTAAAGCACTATCCTATGCCTGTTTGGACAGAAAAAAGTCCTGCAGCTTGCTGTCTGGGGAATGCTTGAAGTTGTAGGACGTTTTTCTGTCTAAACAGGCACGGGATTGCACCCTTAATCTTTAACTGAATATTCTGAAAATATTAGTATTTCCCAAAGACTTCTTAAGACTTCAGCACAAATTATGTTTCTAACCTGAAAAAGTCACCATAATTTTATATTTACGTAGTACAGATCCTCTTGTCTCGACATCCTCACAATTGTCTTGATTCTTCATGGCAAGCATAAAAAGAAACATGTATTGATTTTTGTTGTTGTTGTCATTTTAAGCTTGTTTGGAGAAATTACCTACATCAAAAGCGTTGACATCAATACAGCCAAGTTCAGACCACTTTGTAGAATTCATTTTTTTATCTGTTTTAATTATTTTTGAAAAGCAAAGTACATGGTTCTGTCTCGTAGAAAATTAAAAGGGCAAAATTCACAAGGCTAATTTCACATGCAAGCGGCATAGATGGGAACTGCATAAACGCAATTGTGGTTTTGCAGTCATTTTTGGTGGAGCTTGCATGAGAAATGTTCCTCATGGATTGTAACGTACACAGTCTAAAAATAACTTTCATATTTGGTGAACCATTGCTTTTTAGTGGGGATCTGCAATATATCATACCTTGCAACAAAAAGGTGAGGCGTTTTCTCTCTACCGTCATCTTTGTTCTGTTTGTAGCTTTTAATGGTTTAAATAATGTTTTCAGCATTGCAGGGGCTTGGGGCAATGTGGCTTTTAACAGATTTTTTTCCCCAGCTGTCTAATATGCCATTAAACACATTGTTTTTAATATGTCCCCTTTTTTCTTTCTTCATCCCCCCCCCCTCAAAAATGCCACTTAAAAATTTATACTGATAATGGTGAGCTTTAATATAGAATCTTAGTACAGACTCATATGATGGATTATGCTTCAGATGTTTAAAATTGACTCTGTGTGTCTATTATTTTTTTCTGTTGGATGAGTAAAGACAACTGTTTTACGAAACGGAATTTGCTGTCATGTTTTTGTGGAATGAGGGAGCTGTCGAAGAACTGGCCACCAACCGGAGTTTCCAAATTTAGCATGAATTCTTGGTGCTCATGCCTGTTGCTCTAGCACACCGAATCTGCACGTGTTTATTGTAGAGGATCTTTTACTTATATTAGAAAGCAAATATCTTCTGAAAACTATTTACTCAAGAGGACCTCCAATTTAAATGAAAGTTTAAGCTGTATCATTTAGACTTGTATTTAGAACATATAGCTTTGTCTCTGGACTGTTGCTTCTGATGTAAGGAGTAACGGGACAGCATCAAATTAACTTTTTCCTCTAGGAGAATACAAGCCTTAATAAATAATACCTACTTAGCAAGTGTGATGTCATCTCATTTTTTTCCCCTTAGCATTCGGGCCCATGGCCAGTTTGCACTCCCGCCCCTTCTCCATCGAGCAAACGCTGGGGAAAGAACATGATGATGGGAGCGGCCTTGATGTGCAGGCTGCTTTGAGGGCTTGGCGGCTACTAGCTTTGCCATATTGGTGGATCAAAGCCCACTGTAGTGGCTAGTGAGCGCTTTCCTTGGTGCTCCAAGGAGAAAGCGGCAATGAATGTGAGTGACGTTGAGAATAGGAGGTTCTTCCTACTTCCTTTGCTGTTGTTGCCTAGCTGGAGCAAGGAACAGCCTTACCCCCTCTGTTTCATTGTGCTGCCGCTGGTTGAATAGGGGTATATACGTGCAAGGTGTATGTGTAACGTGAAAAGACTGGGGAGGCAGGGAGCGCATTGGAAAATAACACTGGGATTGTGCCTGCTTTGAAACTGGGTACATCATTTGGCTAGAGCTCTCTTTTTTTAGATTTTTCAGAACAAAAGCCATCATTCTTCATTGGAACACAATGCTGTCTTTAATGTGTTTAATTCCTTATTAAAGCCATACACTGCGATGTAAATAGTCCTTTAAAAAGCTGTACGTTTCACTGTCAATTGAACTATTAGTTTTGTTTACTATGTTTTTATTCTGACCAGTAGCCTGCTTAGCTGGGAAGGTGAGATCCCTAGCAGAGCGCCTCTCAAAACCCTGCTGGCTTATAGCAGCTACAGGTGGGAGGCTTGGGAACATAGGAAGCTGTCTTATACTTGAGTCAAACCATTGGCCCATCTAGCCCAGTATTGTTGACACTGACTGGCAGCAGCTCCCCAGGGTTTCAGGCAGGAGTTTTCTGCCTACCTGGAGATGCTGGGGAATCTAACCTGGGGCCTTCTGCATGCAAAGCAGATGCTCTACCACTGAGCTGCAGTCTTTGCTAGTTTTTGAGCCAATGTTTGGGTTTTTAAAAAACTTCTATTGAAATCAGTGGGAGGAAACAAACCATGCCAGTTCCAAGACTGGTGCAGTTTAAGTTGGGGAGAGGTCTGGGGAGCGGGAGGGCTGTGTAGGTCTAAGGCTTCCCTTCAGCTGGCCTAACAGCCCTTCCCTGCTCCCTCTGCTGACCTTGGGGCATCAGTGATGAGGTGGAGGAGGTTTCTGCCAGTTCAGTGCAGCAGACTCCAGCAGCGAGCCTCCTCCACCCACGCAATATGGCCAATGAGATGCCCTCTGAGGCGCTATAGGGCTGCACCTTTAGTTACTTAATCCTTCAATTCTGTTCAAGGGTTGCAACTCTACTTTTCAGTCCGTAACTCTAAGATATAATTTCAAAACAAATTGGTTATCCCTAGGTGTTAAAAGCCTACCACTACGTGCCGTCTTTGCTTTTTGGAAATTTATTCGCATGCTTTGGTCTCGTGTGGCGCAGAGCGGTAAAGCAGCAGTTTCTGCAGCTGAAACTCTCCCCACGGCCTGAGTTCGATCCCAGCGGAAGCTGGTTTCAGGCAGCTGGCTTGGGTCGACTCAGCGTTCCATCCTCCCGAGGTCGGTAAAATGAGTACCCAGTTAGCTGGGGGAAAGGTAATCACGGCCGGGGAAGGCAACGGCAAACCACCCTGCTATAAGGCCTGCCAAGAAAACGTCAGCGAAAGCTGGCGTCCCTCCAAGAGTCAGTAATGACTCAGTGCTTGCACGAGAGGTTCCTTTCCTTCCTTTTGGTCAAGTATTCCTGAAGTAATGTCAGACAGTTTCTGGCCTAGGCTCTCTGCAATGTTACTGTCTGTGTGATTTTTTTTGGGTGCGTGTGTGTGGAGAAGCATGAATTCCTAAGTCTCCACCCACAACCTGAAGGGAGTATAGCCTAGACACTGGTTTACTGCCTCAGGTATGGCTGAACTCTGACCTGTTTCTAAGCTGTGTTCTGGCAGAAAAGCATTCCACAGGCTAAAGAAATGCAGTTAATCTCCGTACCCACACAATAGCAGTAGAAGGCAGGACTAATTTCCCACACCCTTTCCAAGAATCTTGAGTGCAGCACTATATCCCTAAAGGTCAAGCATTTCTGTCTTGTGAAATAATTAAAAAGAACTTGCTTCAGGCATAAATTAATGCATGGAAACAGATTTGTGTAATTAGGTTTTGACACACTATATAAATAAAGCTGTGTTGGTCTCACCTCTGGTTCACATTCTGTAGTCCTGATATCCAAACTTTAAATGTGGAGTTGGGGGGGGGAGGCATGTTCCTAATCGTTATAATAGTTTGGGAGAAATTGCTACATGCTGATAGCACTGTTTTCATGCTGTTGTTGCTAAAACTCCTCCACCCTACCCCCCCTTCGCATTTCTGTATAAAATTTATTTCCTTTTGTAAAGCCTTTTGAGTTGTTTTGCTAGGAGCCTAGTCCTACATGTACACCAGCTTTGACAATTTTTAGCATAGTCAAAAGTAAACCAAAATCAATCCTCCAACACACAAAAATGATCTGTAAAAACTTGATGTTCAGCAGCAGCATTTGACATCTGCTACTTTCGTGGTTGTAGTCTGTGCTTGGCAATATTGCAGTATAGATTATGACTTGTAGAAGACAAATTTTCCTTCATTCATTTACCCAATCAAAACAGCTGAATGTTTAACTTGGGCAGTAAAATTCTAAGATCCAAATCTAGCTCACAAAATCTGAAAATTACAAAATGTGAAGTACTTTGGTTCTAGCTTGCAGCCTGGTAAGTCTGGCCCAGATTGTATTGGGCTGCTTGGTCCTTGGTTCCTAAGGGTCCCCCCTCCCCAGTTAATACCAGACATGTCAGATGAAAATTACTAGCCGCTATAAAAGCTCTGGAAATGATACAGCCCCTGTCCTCATGCTTCCAATTTGCAGCCACAACCACATTAGAAAGGGGCAGGATCATGGAGAAAAAATTAAATGGGGTGAGCCTCGATGAGTAGGTGTCAGGAGACCAACTGAAGGTGTTTGCTTCTCTCTGTGCTGTGCCTGGTTGCTGGACTCTTGAGAAGGGGTGATCTCCGTGTGAGTGGATCAGGCATGCTGGCGGAAAAGGCCTTGAGATTCCTCCCTTTGCACAGTTCTGGGTTTCCACGCTGCATCAGTACAAGAGAAGATTTCCCATCCTGTAGATGGTAGGGACCCCCCCAATGGCACGGACCCCCCCCAATCCGCTTCGTGGCCCGATCCAGAAAATCCGGATCGAGCCCGATCCTCTCCGCCCGTCTCCCACTCCATGGAGCGAGATCTGGCTTCGCCGCCGTCACTATATGGACAGCAGCGGCAGCACAAGATAAGCCACCCACCCCACCCCCTTACCTTCCTCCGTCGCGGGCTTCAATTGAGGTCCCGCTTGAAGCCGGAAGAGGCCTTGGCCTTCACTTCCGGCTTCAAACGGGGCCTCAATTGAAGCCCGTGACGGAGGAAGGTAAGCGTCCCTCCTCCCTGGTCCCTTACCTGGCACTGGTGCCGCATGGATGGCGGCGCCAGGTAGGCCAGGCCCCCGCCCCCTTACCTTCCTCCGTCGCAGGCTTGAAGCCGGAAGAGGCCTCGGCCTTCAATTCCAGCTTCAACCAGGGCCTCAATTGAAGCCCGCGATGGACTAAGGTAAGTGTCCCTGCTCCCTTACCTTGCGTTGCCGCCGCATGGATGGCAGCACCGGCAGCGCCAGATTAGTCCCCCCCCCACTTGCCTGCAGGCGAAGCTCCGGATTGAGGCGATCCTCTTCGCCTCGCCCCTGACTCTCTTCGCCTCCGCCTTTTCCGGAGGTGAATTAGGCCGCCTCGCTCCTGCTTCTCTGAACCGAAGAGAAGCGGAGCACATCCCTAGTAGACGGGGCTAGAATAGTGTTGGGGACCACTGCACCCAGTCCTCCACCCTCAGTGCCAGCCCATGAACAGGGCACCTGCCCTGGAATTTCATTCTCCTGGGTTGCTTCGTCGCTACAGACAGCAAGATCAGAGGGACTCGGCATTGATCGTTTTAAAAGGGGCTCTCCAAAACCATATCTATGAAAGTCCTACTGAGTCTCTCTTAACTTCGAATATTTCATCAAATACCTTTTCCCCCCACTTTCAAACTTGAATTTGCAGCCATAAGGGCTAGAAATGTTCTTTTAATAAGACCTCCCCCACAAAAAGACTCTGCAACCCATTATGTATTTGGAATTTACAACCCATAGAATGTATTTCTTAACATGAATAGGATTGCATGGTAAGGGTGTTGCTAGTGTTGATGTACACCAGAGCAGTGCAGTCCACAAAAGCATGATTACCTTTGGATTCTGAATGTAAGATTTGCAGGAGTATGAACTGGCTGGAACAGCTGCTTTAAAACACTACTATAAAGTGAATGCCACTCGTTCTGAAACAATTTGTTTTTAAGAAGTAACCCCACCCCCGGCCACATTTTCCAAAATGTCTAGGGGTTTTTTGTTTTTGTTTTTTTCCATTTCGGGTCTTCCGCAGAGGGCAGGGGAGTTGCTTTTCCTATTTTTCTGTTTATCTCTTGACCTCCACATCTGTTATCTGTTCAAAATGCTATAAAGATACTCCATATTTAAATTTATCAATGCTTTATTCTCATTTCTTTCACATGTGCATGAGTTTTGGTGAAATGCCTCCAAGAGATACAACTTTGTGTATAATCACCCAGATGTGTGGTGTTTTTTTTTTTTAAAAAAAAACAAATACGTTTATTCATTTATAAAATCATTTATACAGCTAACAACTTTAAGGAAATAGATTACACAGAAATAATCTTGGTGTCCCCAACGTTGCACTTATGCGCCCTGGTGACAAATGGAAAATGCTGGGTCTTGTGATTTTGTACTGTGCAATTAGGAGGGGCCGTAGCTCAGCAGAGTGCATGATTTGCACACGGAAAGTCACGGGTTCAATTTCTGGGTAGGGCTGGAAAGAACGGCCTGCAACCCCGGAGAGCTGCTGCCAGTCAGTGTTGACAATACTAGAAGGTCCAATGGTCTGACTCAGTATAAGGCAGTTTCCTAGAGATACCAATGTAAGCTTTAATTCAATGGTAAGTTTGGAGGGACTCTGTAAAAACAATGCAAATTTATGAAGATCTGTTTTAATTACCATCTTTGCCTAGATCCCTAGTTCTGAGAAGACTCTAGCACCATGCATCTCAACTCTGGCACTGTCCCAAACAGCGTAGACTGGATGGCAGAGTTAATCTGAAGTTATGTCAGTGATGCAAATGAGTTCAAGCACTTGAGCGTGGAACTCCACTCAGTGTGGCTGTAGACAAATTGCGTGGCAGTGATATCGAACCAAATGTCAGTCCTATGGGTGTGGGTTGCTGCCCTTGCCTCGGATGCATGCACATGGGGCCCGTTTAAGATATTATTATTATTATTATTATTATTATTATTATTTATTTATTTATTTATTTATTTATTTATATAGCACCATCGATGTACATGGTGCTGCACAGACCACACAGTAAATAGCAAGACCCTGCCGCATAGGCTTACAATCTAATAAAGTTGTAGTAAACAATAAGGAGGGAAAGAGAATGCAAACAGGCACAGGGAAGTGTAAACAGGCACCGGGTAGGGTGAAGCTAACAGTATAGAGTCAGAACAAACTCAAAGTTTAAAAGCTATAGGGAAAAGAAAAGTTTTTAGCTGAGTTTTAAAAGCTGTGATTGAGTTGGTAGTTCTCAAGTGTTCTGGAAGAGCGTTCCAGGCATGAGGGGCAGCAGAGGAAAAAGGACGAAGCCGAGTAAGGGAAGTGGAGGTCCTTGGGCAGGCGAGAAGCATGCCATCAGAGGAGCGAAGAGCACGAGCGGGGCAATAGTGTGAGATGAGAGAGGAGAGATAGGCAGGAGCTAGACCGTGAAAAGCTTTGAAGGTCAACAGGAGAAGTTTATATTGGATTCTGGAGTGAATTGGAAGCCAATGAAGAGATTTCAGAAGCGGAGTGACATGGTCAGAGCAGCGGGCCAGGAAGATGATCTTAGCGGCAGAGTGGTGGACAGAGACCAGCGGACTGATGTGAGATGAGGGGAGGCCAGAGAGAAGGAGGTTGCAGTAGTCCAACCGAGAGATAACCAGTGCGTGAACGAGAGTCTTGGCAGAAGAGACAGACAAAAATGGTAATGGTGACTCTGCCTGGAAATGCGGTTAGCTTCACCCCCATGTGGGTTAAACGGGCATCCTGCCCACCAACTAGGAAGAATTTACCCAGGTCCCACAAAACCAGGTGTTGGCCCTTGAAGAACTCTTAATGTATTGGTTCCACATCATCCTGGGGAAATTTTATTTAAAAAGGGAGGGGAAAGTTGCAAAACAGCAGGTCTGCGAACGAAAGCCAACCTTCCGAGGTTCGACACACTCCATTTTCCTGCCCACCGGATCGTTTGGTGGTTTTATGGGTTTTGTGCAGGTCCCCTCCCTCAACTTGCCCCCCTTGTAAAATGATTGAAATGCTTCCTGAGGCTTCCTTATGAGCAGTGAGGGCGTCTCAACGCTAAGGGAAATCACATTGTTTACCTGGGACTGTTGTGCTTCCTGGTTCTTGGCGTGATTGATATGAGCTGATAACACCAGAAAAGGGGGGGGGGTGACATGGAGGAAGGTCCTGAGGCTGGAATCGAGGGAGCACGTCCCTCCCTGACAAAGGAGGTTAAGTCTGCTGTACTGTTTCCTCACATCACCCAGGGAAGCCAGGACTTACTTCTGAGTAGACATAATACCCTCAGCACACTTGGGAGTAAGCCCCATTGAACACAGTTGGACTTACTGCTGAGTAGATGTAAGACCCTCGGCACACTTACTTGGGAGTAAGCCCCATTGAACACAATTGGACTTACTGCTGTGTAAGACCCTTAACACACTTACTTGGGAGCAAGCCCCACTGAAAATGATGGGACTTACTTCTGAGTAGACATATGACAGCACACTTATTTGGGAGTAGGCCCCGCTGAACTTAAAGGGGTGCTCTTGGTGGGTTGGGGGAATCAGATCTGCCTCCCTTTGCTGAAGGGGGGCATTTTCCCCTCTTCTCCCTTGATCGCAGACATGGGAAAGTCCTTTGTCGGCAAATCCATAGTGCAACACAACCCCGGCTTTACACACTGCCGATTTCATGCCATTAGGGTCTATTCCAGCTTATCTTATAATGGAGTAGGGAGAAGCCATAGGAGACGTTCTGGATGATGCCGACGTCATCGAAAGGACACACGAACTTCCAGGAGCAGCCAGCCACAAGTGAGCTTTATTTTGCTCATGTGAAGAAGCAGCTTTAAACTAAAATAAGTTGGTCTTTTTGGCTCCGCCCCTCTTGTCTTCAGCCCCGCTCTCCCCTTCGATGCAGCCCTCCCAAAAGCTTCTCCAAAATGAAAGAGCTTCAGCTCACCTGTTTCAAATGCACCCTTCTGGGGGAAGAACGGTTTTCATTTGTTTTTAAGTATTTCATTTTGATTTTGTGTCATTCATTCTTGGCCTTGCCGTACACACATGCGCCGCCAATCTACTGGCTGTGCGTCAGTGGGGCTAAACTGGGGCTTTGCCATTGTTTCCCTCCGAGGCTTGGGCGGCAGCAGGGGATGGGGTGGCAGATGGGGTTGAGAAATGCATGCAGTTTTAAGATGACTTGTTTTCCAACCTGTCAGAAGGACTCTTTACCTGGCATGTTCCCATGACAACAGATTGCCGCTAAAAGTGTTTGTCACAATGATGCCCAATTATCATGCAGCAACTGCTAAATCAATACAGGTCGATAATGTTTCATGCTGCTTAGGATACAGTAGCCAGCTTCTTTGGGGTGCAAATATTTGCTTTTCCAGATCTGTTCTCCCTCTCCATCTCTCCAAGGCCTCTTACAGTCCTAGTTTGTTTTGCACCTGGGATGAATGTTCTGGGCAGAACTGGAGCAGCTCAATTTAGATATTAAAGGGAAGGGGGGGGGGATGCATGCAGCAAAACTGCAAGAAGGATGCAAACAAATGAAAGAGGAGGATGAAATGTTTGAATATTTATTTGGCAAGTTTTCTATTTCTCCCTCCAGATCATGGGTAGAGAGGCACGGCTCCGTGTATTATGTGCTTCATGTTTTAAAAACACACATACCACAAGAAAGTACGAATTCTGCATCAAAAATGCTGATTTTTGCAATCTTGATGCAAATGATGGGTTTTGCATGATTTCCCATATTTTGCATAATTTAGTCTGCAATCATTCACGTCCTCTATTTCCAGTGGGCAGGCTGAGAGTGCAATTGCTTACGTAGCTGATGTGGCACCATCCACGTACATGAGGGATGCATCAGCGAACGCAGAGGAATCCTAAGATTTGCGGAAGAACAAAAAAAGCATTGGGGGGCGGGGAATCTAAAAGTGGGTGGAGAAAATCCCTGTTATAGCCCAATGAGGGATTTTGGGATAAGCATAGCAATGAAATGCTGTCTGCAGTGGAGGCTGGTGGCATTGGAGAGCTCCTTTAGAGTTCAGACTAGTTCTGATTTAAACATGAAGCAGATTCACCGCCCTGCTGACATTGGAGCCACCAGAGGCAGGGGAGAGAGAAAGAAAGAGAAACTGAAAACCAAGTGAATGGAATGGAATGGAATACCTTGTTAAGTGGGCATGGCTGGCTGAGACAACAGCACTCCACGCTGCAACATTTTGTTGCAGGTCCACCTTGATTTTTTTGGGTTTGGGTTTCAACTGTTTTGCGTCATTCCCTCTGGTTCTGAGAGAGGGGCAGAACCTACCAACTGCTGGAATTCTTATTCAGCAATTCCGTTTGGCTTCTAAGATTCCAACCGATCCAAACCGTATGCCATCAATGTATCTTCACCACCATATGGGGCTTTTCTACCAAAGATTGTATTTCAAACAACTCCTAGCACAGAAATGTTCAAACAAGAATGGGAAAAAGAGACACAATTAGCAAAACACACCAGCATTTCAAAACGCTTCAGTAATGATTGACATCACAACATGGTAACAGCGTTTAAATAGCACATTCAATATTTGCTTACTAATGAAATAATATTGTAATGTGGTGATAATAATTATACACACCTGCATGTGCTCTAAAATCAGCTTTGCAAGCCCTGCTCATAGGCCTGGAGATAAGACCAATTATGTTGGTGGCATGAGAGACAGGGTCTTTTTAGGGGTGGTCCCACTTTGTGGAACTCAGAATAGGCTATTAAGGTGGTGCATCAAAGACAAGCCTTGGTTTGGACCTTGCCTTGGTGCTTTAGAAAGCAGTCTGATTTGACGAGCTAGCTTTGGGCACATCCTGCTTTGCCTTGAGTCCAAAGACAAGCCTCACTTTAGAAAATTTGATTGTTTCATATATCTCCCCATTGACATATATGGGAAAATGAACAAACAGGTGTAACATTTTTGCTTTTTCTCAAAACGGATACAGTATCCTGCCAAATTTCAGATAAATAGGTGCAGGGGTTTCTATGCTAGCAGCTTTTAATTTTTGAAGCTTTTATAAATGAGATGCCTATATAATTTCTTGGCATAATTGGAGAAGATTTCCAGGCCACTTTTGAGCACATGAATCATACCAAATTTCAGACAGTGTATGTCTGTACGTGCAAAGAAAATCTTTAACGTTTGGGAGGGTTCGATTCACTTCCTCCCCTCTGGTTTTGGGGCAATTGCTATGAAAATGGTATATGTTATAGAGATATAACAAAATAAGTAGGGGTGTGATCCACTTCGCTTAGAATCGGAGAAGCAACAGCGAACCGGGGTGATCCGCCTCCTCTACAGGCGGAGGAGAAGCGGATCGGGGGGGCTGAAGAAGCATGGCGAAGAGAGGCGACTGCAAGCGGAGCGCTCCTCTTTTCGCGGAGCGCTCCGCCTGCCATTTTGGATTCTTTCGCCCATAGGATTGCATTGCAGAAAAGATTAGTGGATAACTTTTTTTGTTTTTCAAGCTAACTATTTGAAACTCACTGTGCTTAGAGAGTCGTGGGTGGGGATAATTTTGAGCCTATTTTCAGCACTTTGCGTGCTGCAGTTCGCTTGCTATAATTTTTTTTTAAATAGGGTAAAAAAAGCGGGAGAGGTACCTTTTTGAAGTGCTGAGAGGCAGATTCAACTCCCAGTCATGATCACCTGATGAAGCATCCTCCAATCCCAAAGTTGGAGGGGGGTAAGCAAAACGGGATACTTAGTAACTTGGGATACTGGGAAACTTTTCTTTCTTAGTCTCTGAACGGACTTTTCCCAGTGTTTTTTAAAACAGTAGCCCCACCAAATGCACAAACACAACCTGAAATCATACACTAAGCAAATAAATAACAGGTAGGAAACACAGCACTGCTACCCACCCTAACCTTGGTGAACAACTGAATAGATGTGGTGCAAGGGCATGAGGTCCCCTAGGGCATATGAACGTGCCCAGTGCACACACACTGTCATCCGAACCCTCCAAAGATTAAACAGTGTAGAAGCTATGCCTGTCATGAGTTGAAGTGTCAGGTAGTTCTTAAAGACTGGTACTTACTTAGGGCCAGTCAAATTGGCATAGTTCCCCCTCCCCCTGGGCACATCCACTTTCCTCTTACTGGTAAAAGACAGACATAGCCTTTTTAAAAAAAAATTCTTGTTGTTGTTTATTCAGCAAAACTGCTGCTTTTAATTCCACCCCTCCTTTGTTTGTTTATTTATTTATTTATTACATTTTATATTAATACACCCCATAGCCCAAGCTCTCCTGGCTTTTCCTCTTCAGTGAAGTCAGGCAGGCTTTCATTGTGGTTCAACTCCTTATTGTTGTTGTTGTTGTTATTATTATTGCTATTAATATTAATTAGTTCTGCTATTATTAACGTTATTATTATTTTGTTGTTGTTTAATAATGGCTGTGATCACAATGCAGTCAATCAACTCTGAAGCAAGGATCACAAAGCTTTACTCTTATCCTCCTAGCCTCCTAGTTATGGGATGCAAAAGAAAAGTCATCTCTCTGTGCTGCTCCCGCCTCACAGGGATGGTTTGCATTACTGGCTTTGAAACAATCCTTGGCTCACTTCGTTGTGCCCCGAGAAATGTCTGCTCCATGCCTGCCTTCCTGCCTCCGCCTGGGTGCTGTTGTGGTGGGGCATCTGCTGGGACTGACTTCCCCATAGATCTATGGCATATCTCTGCCTGCCTCTCTGCCCGTCTGGTGCCTGGGAGCTGTACTACATGATGGGCTTTGTGGTTCAACCCCACAAGCCTCTGGCATGCTTGCTCCCAGTGCAGCCTGTCCTCCTCTGTGCCCGCCTCGCAGGGTTGGTTTGTGTGTGTCTTGCTTTGACTCAGGGGATAAGTCCTTCCTGCGCTCACTTAGACTTTTTGAAGTTCCAAATAAATTTTTCAAGTGTGGAAGAAGATTCATATTTAGGTTTATCTACTCCCCAATTCATGGCATGTTGGGATTTCCTTTGAAACGGCCATGAATAAAGCCCATTGAGCTGTCTGCAGCTTCCCTGTGATACTGGGGTGTTCGATTTTCAAAAATCCCCCCCCCCAAATCAGGGGAGGCTTGGATTTGCTTGAGGCTTGGCATGCATGTGTATACATGCATCAGGTGTCATGGTGCCTAATTTGACATTTCTAACATGAAAATTGACGGAGATATCGAAAGGGGTGTGAATTGGCGTTAGGGGTGATGCTTTACAGGTTAAAGCCCTGCCAAAAATCAAGGGATGATGGGATTTGCTTGAAACTTGCCATGAATGTGGATCTAGATGGCATCTGTGAGGGTGCCTGCTTCCAAGTTTTTATCTGTCAAAATGTTGGAGTAAATCCCATGTCTGAAAATGGGGTGTCCGATTTTCAAAAATTCCCCGAAAATCAGGGGATGCTTGGATTTGCTTGAGGTTTGGCATGCATGTGTATACATGGATAAGCTATCATGGTGCCAAGTTTGAGGTTTCTAACATTAACAGAAAAAAGTTGTAGGCTTCTTTGGATTTCAATGCAAGTCTATGGGGGAAAAACGGAGCTCCGATCCAGATCTGGAGCTTCGCAGCGAACCGGAGCGGACTATAGGTGGAGCGGTCCCAATCCAGAAGTTGCGAATCTGGAAGAGAAGCGGATCAGGGGGTCCGTGCACACCCCTATTATAGACTGTTAAAATACTGGGAGAATAAAAATGTCTTCACCTGGCGTCTAAAAGCATATAATGTAGGTGCCAAGTGAAACTCCTTAGGGAGCTCATTCCACATCCGGGGTGCCACAGCAGAAAAGGCCCTCATCCTGGTATCCACCTGCCTCACTTCCTTTGGCAGGGGCTCACGGAGAAGGACCCCTGAGGATGACCTTAGGGTCTGGGCAGGTACATATGGGAGGAAGCATTCCTTCAGCTAGCCTGGCCCCAAGGCATTTAGGTCTTTAAATGTACAGAGGCTAAGCTTAGGGCCATGTTGCATATTTTAGTTAAAAGATCAGCAATTTCATAATTGAGTTCTTTGAGAATTCTAGGATGGATACCATTTGGGCCTGGTGACCTATTAATTTTCTGTTTGTCAGTAAGGTTGAGAATGTCATCTTTTGTCGCCACTATTTGCCTCAGTTCCTCAGACTCCCTTCCTGAAAACATCAGTTCAGGCACAGGCATCTGTCCTGTGTCCTCTGCAGTGAATACCAATGCAAAGAATTCATTCTGCTTCTCTGCAATCTCTCTGTCCTCCTTTAGTACTCCCTTAACTCCATTGTCATCCAGTGGTCCAACTGCTTCCCTAGCTGGTTTCTTGCTTTGGATATATTTAAAGAATTCTGTATTCTTGCTTTTTTGCATCTCTTATTGTTTGCTTGTATTGCCTTTGTGCAAGCCTGTGCTCCCTTTTATTTTCCTCACTTGGGCAAGACTTCCATTTTCTGAAGGAAGCCCTCTGTTCTATAATAGCTGCCTTGACACTGCTTCCTTGACAGTAGCTTCCATGTTAGTGACTTCTTGGACTTGGTGCTACCGTTCCCAACCTGTGGTATACATTTTAGCTGAGATTCTGTAATTGTGGTTTTAAATAGGGGTGTGATCCGCTCCGATTAGGAGCGTAGAAGCAGTAGCGGATTGGCCTGCTCCGCCTTACCCAGAGGCGGAGTAGGAGCGGACCGCGGACCCCTAGAAGCAAGGCGAAGAGAAGCGACCATTTTTCGGAGCTCCTAGTTCAGGCGGAGCGCTCCGGTCACCATCTTGAAAACATTTCACCATAGGATTGCATTGCGGCAAATAATCGCGGATAACTACGTTCTTTTTGAAGCTATCGTTCTGGAAATTCTTATGCTCAGAGAGTCGTGGATGGGGGTCATTTTGAGACCACTCTCACCTCTCTGCGTTGTGCGGGTCGAGTGCTATATTTTTTTGAAAATCGGGTCAACCGCGCGGCTCAAACGGCGTTTTCGGCTTTTCGCCCATAGGATTGCATTGAGGGAAAGACTCGGGCATAACTGGGTTGGTTTTTAAGCTATCATTCTGAAAATTCTTGTGCACAGAGAGTCGTGGATGGGGGTCATTTTGAGACTACTCTCAACTTTCTGCGTCGTGCGGGTCGCGCACTAGAAGTTTTTTAAAAATCAGCGGGAAAAATACCTTTTTCAAAGGGCTGAGGGGCAGAGTCAGCTCCCGGTCATGATCACATGATCCCAAAGTTAGAGGAGGGCATAGGCAAAACGGGTAACTTGGGATTCTGGGAAACTTCTCTTTCTTCATCTGAACGGGCTTTTCCCCGTGTTTTTTAAAACAGTAGCCCCACCAAATGCACAAACACAACCTGAAATCATATACTAAGCCAAGAATAAGAGATAGAAACACAGCACTGCTCCCCACCCTAACTTTGGGGAACAACTGAAAAGATGTGGTGCAAGGGGATGAGCTCCCCTAGGGCATCTCATCGTGGACGTGCCCCCACTCTCTCCTGCACTGGAAGGCCATTAGAGCCTTTCAAAGAGAGTAAAACGGTGGAGCAATGCCTATTATGAGTCGAAGTGAGCGTTTACTTCTTAGTGGTGGAGCAATGCCTGTTATGAGTTGAAGTGAGCGTTTACTTCTTAATCTCAGAGCTGTTGGTGGCTGTCTTGAGTTGAACTGGCAGCTGCTTCCCCCTCCCCCGGGCACGTCCCCCTATTGCTGGCAAAAGACAGATATAGCCTTTTTAAAAAAAATCTTCTTGCTGTTTATTGAGCAACACTGCTGCTTTTAATTCCACCCCTCCTTTGTTTATTTATTGATTTATTCCATTTTATATGCATTACTGGCTTATCCTTGGCTCACTTCCTTATGCCCCCAGAAATGCCAGCTGCATGCCTGCCTGCCTGCCTTCCCTCCCTCCTCCCCTGCCCACCTCGCAGGGATGTTGTGTGTGTGTGGCTTTGACTCAGGGGAGAAGTCCTTCCTGCGCTCACTTGGAGTTTTGGAAGTTCCAAATTTTGCAGGTTTAAGCCCCGCCAAAAAACAGAGGATGATGGGACTGCCTTGAGTCTCGGCGTGCGGCGTATGTATCCCTGGATAAGCTGTCATGGTGGTGAGTTTGAGGGGTTTTTTTAACATGCAAAATTGACGGAGCTATGGAAAGGGGTGTTGGATTTTCATAAATTCCCCAAAAATCAGGGGATGATGGGACTGCCTTGAGTCTTGGCATGCGTATGTATCCCTGGATAAGCTTTCATGGTGGCGTGTTTGAGGTTTCTAACGTGCAAATTGACGGAGCTATGGAAAGGGGTGTGAATGGGATGCCCGATTTTCAAAAATTCCCCAAAAATCAGGGGATGATGGGATTGCTTTGAAACTTGGCGTGCGTGTGTATACCCCCATGAGGTGTCATAGTGCCAAATGTGAGGTTTCTAACTTAAACACAAAAAAAGTTGTATAATTTTTTAGCTTTCAATGCAAGCCTATGGGGGGGGAAAACGGAGCTCCGGATCCGGATCCGGAGCTCCGAGCGGAGCGGAGCGGAAGTGGGCGGAGCGGGGGTGGGGCGGAGCGGCCCGATCTGGAAAATGGCGGATCTGCAAGTGAAGCGGAGCGGGGGGTCCGTGCACACCCCTAGTTTTAAATAACCTCCACTCTTGACTCCCCCCTTTCAATTTCCCTTTAACCAGTTCCCTCATTTTAAGGAAAGTTCCTCTTTTGAAGTCAAATGTGATTGTGTTGGACTTCCTGGGCAGTTTCCCACTTAAATATAAATTAAATCTGATAACACTGTGATCACTGTTATCAGCTGGTTCAGCAATATTTACATCTTGTACTAGGTCCTGAGCAATGCCATTTAGGATTAAATCTAGGGTCATGGAACAGTTCCATGACCAACTGTTCTAGGGCACAGTCATTTAGGACATCAAGAAATTTAAATCCATATATGTACCGTATTTTCCAGCATATAAGACGACTGGGCGTATAAGACGACCCCCAACTTTTGAGAAGATTTTCCTGGGTTAAAAAGTAGTCTTATACCCCAGAAAATACAGTATATTTTTTTAAAAATGAGGAAAAATTAAAATAAAATAAAAAATGTGGGTGCCCGCAAGAGCCACGTTTGTGGGTTCAAAAGAACCATTTATTCCAAGTTTCTTTCTCTTGAAAAGCAACTTGGTGCTGGTTTGATTTTGCTTTGTGCCGAAATGGGTTTAAAGTGTTTTAGCCGATTTTAATTCATTTAATGTATTTATTCAGACTATTTTTGGATCGCTCCTGTGCTCACCATCCCTTGCAAAACTGCTTCAAAATTAATGGTGGAGAAAACACGTGGGAAGGGAAAATAAAAGACGAGAAGTAGAATATACCGGGCGGATTTGAAATGCAGCTTGCAAGTATTTCATGGCGTTAAATTTGAGGAGTGGTGCCTAATGAGATCCTAAGGGAAATTTAGTCTAGCTGTGATATGGAAAGATTACGATGAGTGATGAATGTCAAATCCAGAGTAAGTAATTGAAATATGATCATTCACAATTGGGGGACACTGTTTCTCCAGATTCTTCCTCAGCATTCTGAGGCAGCGAAAGGTAGATTACGCCAGGTAGGGCTGAAAAGAAACTGTGGTTCAACCAAATATTTGAGAAATTCACCCAGTAATGCAAGGATAAACAGTTTATTTCTGGCTAGCTGTGCACAGGACTACACTGCATCTCTGATTTCCACCCTGCAAAATGTCTTTTGCAATGCATTTTCTTTTCTTTCTTTTTTAAAGAACAATTCCAAATGTTAAAAAAAGTGTTTCCTAGGACTTCAGGTTTAAAAATCAAGTTGCATGGAATGTTATATGATGGCTTTATATATTTTTACAACCTTGCCACTACAGCATATTCTTTGGAGGGGTATTTAACACTGCACCTCCTGAATAAAATGAGATACTGGTGGAACCATCTGCCCACTCTGTAAAAGTATGTGTTTTTCTGTTAGGGATGTGCTCCGCTTCTCCTCGGACCGGAGAATCAGAAGCGGATAGGGGGCTTCGCCTCCCCTTAAGGCGGAGGCGAAGAGGATCAGGGGAGGAGCGGAGCGTTGTGGAGCAGATCGAGGTGAAGGCGGATCCTTTGCCTCGATCCGGAGCTCCGCAAAAAAGGTAAGGGGGGTTTACTTGGCCCTGCCGCAACTGCGGCCTGGTCTTCCTGTTTGAGTCCTCGGGCTCAGTTGAAGCAGCCACGGGTCCGCGGACAGGTGCAGGTAAGAGGGAGGAGGGAGGGGGGATTTACCTAGCCCTGCAGCCGCCGCCCGTGTGGCAATGGTGGCAGAGCCAGGTAAGGGGGAGGGAGGTCTTACCTGCATCCGTCATGGCCTGTCACCACCTTCACTAGAGCCTGCGGCTCAACCAGGAAGTGTAGGCCGCAATCGGCGCCTACAGTTCCTGGTTGAGCTGCGGGCTCTAGTGAAGCTGGGATGGGCCAGGATGGACACAGGTAAGGGGGAGGAGGGAGGGGGGCCTTACCTGGTGCCACTCCCCGCCGCTGCGGAGTTCCAATTCAGAGCCGGAGCTCCGCAGTGGAGCGGACCCTAGCGGATTGAGGCGGGCGGAGCGGGCCCGATCTGCAATTTGCGGATCAGGTGCGAAGAGGATCGGGGGGGGGGTTCGTGCACATCCCTAGTATATATTCACCCACTGTCCATTGCAATGGCAGGCCCCAATGAGTGGCAAAGGAGGCCGACTTTTTTTTTTAATGGTAGCTGCCATTTTGAATTTTCCAGATATATAAAAACATCTGGGAAAAACAAAATGGCTGCCATGGTTCTCTTTCTCTGCCCCCCAAAGAATTTTGCTTCATCCCTGAATTATTATTATTATTATTATTATTATTATTACTATTTATTACATTTATATACTGCCCCATAGCTGAAGCTCTCTGGGCAGTTTACAAAGATTAAAACACTGAACATTAAAAACAGATATACAAAATTTAAAACGATAAAAAATGAAAACAGATTACATACGATTTCATTTAAAACAACTATTCCATGTTAGTTGAAAACTCAACATCTGCTGTTAAATGCCTGGAAGAAAAGGCTTGACCAGGCGCCAAAAAGATAGCAATGTTTCCGACCAGGCGAGCCTCATCGGGGAGATTGTTCCATAATTGGGGGGCCACTACTGAAAAGGCCCTCTCCCTTGTTATCAAAACAGAACAGAGAATTTGGTACAGCCCTAGCATGGGACAGTTTTTTTGGAGAGCTACTAAGCCACCACTCATCAATATGGGCTGGATAATAGCATGGGATAAGGCGTGATCAGTCTAGATTCTACCTCCTTGGAAGATTTCTCTCCCCCCCCCCATTTACAGAAATGCAGTTATCTCTGTAATTTTGTAAGCTACACACATGTAACTGGGCACCATGATAGCATCCACATAGGACCTTAGGCATGGCCATTTTGAAGGAAATCAGATCATGCCCTGGTTTTGGGGGAATTTAAAAAAAATATTTCCAACTAACTCCTCCAAACACAGCTCCAGAAAAATCCACACCTCACTGACCGAAGTCCTACCCCACAAAGACAGAGAAAGAAAAGTTTCTCTGTATGCCTCTGGCTTAGTCTCCCCCTCCAACATTGGGATTGGAGGATGCTTCACATGGGGTGATCACTTATCAGCATGATTGGGAGATGAAGCTGTCTATCAACGTCAAAAAAAGTTTATTTTCCCCTCCCACTTTTACCCATTGAATAAAAATTCATTGCAACCCAACTGCTGAACGAATATTTCTAAAAATCTACACAAATGACCCCCAATGAGCAATCTCTTAGCTCATTAATTTTCAGGGCTCTATCTTTAAAAATAAAGAAGTTATAGATGTTTTTTCACCCAATACAAAAAAAGTCCAAAATGGCGTCTGGATCGCAGGATCGAGGTGAAGTGATCCATATTGAAGCAAACCACTTTGCTTCAATCTGGAAGTCCCTAGACCTGATCCGGATCTGAATTTAGTGGGTCCGGATCAGGTTGTTCCGGATTCGAGGATCCAAAATGGAGTGGAGCATAGCCCTAAGCAAAAATGCTCATTTCTAGAAGGAGGCAAGCTGGTAGAGCTCCCTTATGGGAACTCTTTCCAGAAACGTGTTTCTGCTAATTTTGCATTACCCTGGAAGCACCAATTCAACACTGCGTAAGCAGTGTGTGCTACTTGTACAATGAAAATGATGGGGTGTAATAAAATTGGCAGCGGCATAAGTGTCCCATTGTATTCTGTCCTTTAGATCATTTAAAAAAAAAATACTTCGTAGAACATCACATCAAAATATACTACACACAATGTTATATATAATAAAGGTATTAAGATCTGAAGAGCTAAACAGGAAAAAAATATATTTCCTATCTCTTACCTAAGTAACGTGTTTCCTATCCAGTTCTAAATAGCCTGTTCAGCTGTCAGGTTCACAGGTGTGCTGAGCTTCTAGTTGGTAAGAATCAGAATATGCTTCTAAGCAGAGCAGCGCTTCCAAAATCAGAGCATACTTCTACAGTTTTCGTGTAGAGATTATTAGGGATGTGCTCTGCTCCGCTTAGAATCGGAGAATCAGAAGCGAATTGGCCTGCTCCGCCTTGCCCAGAGGTGGAGTAGAAGCGAACCAGGGACCCTTAGAAGCATGGCGAAGAGAAGCGGCCATAGGAGAAGCGCTTCTCTTTTCGCGGAGCACACACTCTCCCACCCTGAAGGGTCATCAGAGCCCTCCAAAGAGTAACCCAATGGAGAGACTGAAGCTAATGCCTGTCATGAGTTGAAGTGACAGGTAGCTTCTTAAGACTGGTACTTACTTAGGGCCAGTAAAAAATTGGCATATCCCCCTCCCCATGGGCACGTCCACTTTCCTCTTACTGGTAAAAGACAGATATAGCCTTTTTTAAAAAAAATTTTCTTGTTGTTTATTCAGCAACACTGCTGCTTTTAATTCCACCCCTCCTTTGTTTATTTATTTATTCCATTTTATATTTACACCCCATAGCCCAAGCTCTCCTGGCTTTTCCTCTTCAGTGAAGTCAGGCAGGCTTTCATTGTGGTTCAACTCCTTATTGTTGTTGTTGTTGTTGTTGTTGTTATTATTGTTGCTATTAATATTAATTAGTACTGTTATTATTAACGTTACTATTGTTGTTGTTGTTGTTGTTTAATAATGGCTGTGATCACAGTGCAGTCAATCAACTCTGAAGCAAGGATCACAAAGCTTTACTCTTATCCTCCTAGCCTCCTAGTTATGGGATGCAAAAGAAAAGGCATCTCTCTGTGCTGCTCCCGCCTCACAGGGATGGTTTGCATTACTGGCTTTGAAACTATCCTTGGCTCACTCCCTTGTGCCCCCAGAAATGTCTGCTGCCTGCCTGCCTTCCCCCCGGGGTGCTGCTGTGGTGGGGCATCTGCTGGGACTGACTCCCCCATACTAGATCTATGGCATATCTCTGCCTGGCTCTCTGCCCGCCTGTCCTCCTCCTCTGTGACCGCCTCGCAGAGATGGTTTGTAATGCGTTACTGCTGGCTTAGAAAGAAACAAGCCATCCTTTGCTCACTCCTTGCGCCCGCCTCACAGGGTTGGTTTGCAATGCGTTACTGCTGGCTTAGAAAGAAACAAGCCATCCTTTGCTCACTCCTTGCGCCCGCCTCACAGGGTTGGTTTGCAATGTGTTACTGCTGGCTTAGAAAGAAACAAGCCATCCTTTGCTCACTCCTTGCGCCCGCCTCGCAGGGTTGGTTTGCAATGTGTTACTGCTGGATTAGAAAGAAACAAGCCATCCTTGCCGCACTTCCTTGTGCCCCCAGAAATGTCTGCTGCCTGCCTGCCTTCCCTCCCTCCTCCCCTGTCCGCCTCGCAGGGATGGTTTGTGTGTGTCTTGCTTTGACTCAGGGGATAAGTCCTTCCTGCGCTCACTTAGACATTTTGAAGTTCCAAACAAATTTTTCAAGTGTGGTTGAAGATTCATATTTAGGTTTATCTACTCCCCAATTCATGGCATGTTGGAATTTCCTTTGAAATGGCCCCATTGAGCTGTCTGCAGCTTTAAATCCCTGAGATACTGGGGTGTCCAATTTTCAAAAATTCCCCAAAAATCAGGGGAGGCTTGGATTGGCTTGAGTCTTGGCATGCATGTGTATATGCGCATGAGATGTCATGGGGTCTAACTTGAGGTTTCTAACGTGAAAATTGACGGAGATATAGAAAGGGGTGTTTGAATTGGGGTTAGGGGTGCTGCGTTGGAGGTTAACCCCCCCAAAAAATCAGGGGATGATGGAATCTGCTTGAAACTTGCCATGAATGTGGATGTGCCTGCTTCCAAGTTTTTATCTGTCAAAATGTCGGAGAACAGTCCATGTCTGAAAATGGGGTGTCCGATTTTCAAAAAATCCCCCAAAATCAGGGGAGGCTTGGATTGGCTTGAGTCTTGGCATGCATGTGTATACGTGCATGAGGTGTCATGGTGCTCAATTTGAGGTTTCTAACTTTAACAGAAAAAAAGTTGTAGGGTTTTTTGGATCTCAATGCAAGCCTATGGGGGGGGAAAAGCGGAGCTTGAATCCGGATCCGGAGCTTCGCAGCGAACCGGAGCGGACTATAGGCGGAGCAGACCCGATCCAGAAGTTGCAGATCTGGAAGAGAAGCAGATCGGGGGGTCCGTGCACACCCCTAGAGATTATTTCATAGCTAATATGAGCTACAGTCCCGCATAATTAGGGCTCAGAGTCTTAAGCATCTCATTGTTACTAACTCTTCCTTAAAAAATTAAAACAAACAGAAAAAGCTTTTGAGCTAGATAAGATCCTGCCCAAATCATACCTTTGAGAAGATTGCTCTTTTCTCAGAATTTGCTCATTAAACCTAAGTATGTAAATTGTGCCAAATGGGATGATTTGCTTATTCAGATACAAATCTACGCCTGTAAGATTTTGTACAGATCAGGGATTCTAACAGCCTAATTTACAGGGGCAGGGAGCCGTTGTTGTAGCTAGTGCTAAACAGTTATAGGGTGACCACATGAAAAGGAGGACAGGGCTCCTGTATCTTTAGCAGTTGTATAGAAAAGGGAATTTCAGCAGGTGTCATTTGTATGCATGCAGCACCAGGTGAAATTCACAGAATCATAGAATAGCAGAGTTGGAACGGGTCATCGAGTTTCCTAAGTCATCGAGTCCAACCCCCTGCTCAATGCAGGAATCCACCCTAAAGCATCCCTGACAGATGGTTGTCCAGCTGCCTCTTGAAAGCCTCTAGTGTGGGAGAGCCCACAACCTCACCAGGCAACTGATTCCATTGTTGTATTGCTCTAACAGTCAGGAAGTTTTTCCTGATGTCCAGCTGGAATCTGGCTTCCTTTAACTTGAGCCCGTTATTCCGTGTCCTGCACTCTGGGAGGATCGAGAAGAGATCTTGGCCTTCCTCTGTGTGACAACCTTTTAAGTTTTTGAAGAGTGCTATCATGTCTCCCCTCCATCTTCTCTTCTCCGGGCTAAACTAGAGGCCTTCACTATAGCCCACACTAGAGGCCTTCAAGAGGCAGCTGGAGAAGCATCTGTCGGGGATGCTTTAGGGTGGATTCCTGCATTGAGCAGGGGGTTGGACTCGATTGCCTCGTAGGCCCCTTCCAACTCTGCTATTCTATGATTCTATGCCCAGTTCTTTCAGTCTCTCTTCATAGGGCTTTGTTTCCAGACCCCTGATCATCCTTGTTGCCCTCCTCTGAACACGCTCCAGCTTGTCTGCGTCCTTCTTGAATTGTGGAGCCCAGAACTGGACGCAATACTCCAGATGAGGCCTAACCAGCGCCGAATAGAGAGGAACCAGTACCTCATGTGATTTGGAAGCTATACTTCTATTAATGCAGCCCAAAATAGCATTGGCCTTTCTTGCAGCCATATCGCATTGTTGGCTCATATTCAGCTTGCAATCTACAACAATTCCAAGATCCTTCTCGTTTGTAGTATTCCTTCTTCATCACACCACTTCAGGAGCTTTGCACTCTTGACCAGATACAAAAGAGGGAAGGGCTCATCTTCATCACTGTTGAATTTCAACAAGTGCTGCATGCATACAATGGACACCTGCTGAAATTCCCTTTTCTGTACAACTGTTAAAGATATGGGAGCCCGGTCCTCCTTTCCATAGGGTCACCCTGAACAGTTAGAAGTGGGAAAGCCTTCTCAATTTACTGCAAACCATCCAGTGGTCTTCTAAAACACTCTGATCCATCTTCTGCCCACCTCTGTTCTAAAGGATTTGCAATCCTTCCATTTTGTATCTGTCACGGATCAGCAGTGCCCTGATCCACGTATGAAAGGGAAAATGCGAAATAACGTTGCTCCACTCCCTTTTGCTCTTTGCTTTCTGTGGCTTTTTGCGCTGCTGCCAGGTGGAAATTTTTATTTCTCTGGCTACGTCCAGCAAACCAGCCTGAAAACTCTCTGGGTCTCAAGTATCTCTTTTAGCTGGTGTTGGGGTTGGCTATTAGACATGAGGTGGATAATAAAAAAGAAGCGATAAAATCTAAAATAACAAATTTAAACATTTTACTGAAGAAAAAGTTGAATGCATACATACACACACAGACACTACACTACACTACACACACACACACACACACACACACCCCAAGCGATATCAGCAATAGGGTAATAAAACAATCAGGGATAAATCTGTTCCTATTTTATTCAGCTTCCTTATCCAAGCAATATCTTACTATCATTGGTCCAGCCCTCTCAGTCAGCTCCCCAACAGCTCTGATTTTTTCTTTCTTCTAGGTTAGACCTGCTGATATCCCAGGGATCGCCCCGGGATCATCCCTGTGCATCCACATGACGCACAGGGGATCCTCGGGGCAGGGAGGGAAGATCCCTCCCTTGTCCTGGGATATCAGCAGGCCCTTTTAGCCTGCTTTTTCCTGTGGTCTCGGGATGATCCCAAGACCACAGGATGTGTGGCCTGGTGTTGTGGTTTCGTCCCGGCTCCTTGCGAGTAACCGCGAGCAGCCGGGACCCGTGCACGGGCGCAGAGCTCCTCAGGAGTGGAGTGCAGGGAGCGGGAGGTTTTTTAAACACACACACACACACACACACACACACACAACAACAACACTTACCTTTTATGCTTGACTGCTCTAGTGCTCCTTTCTTGGATCCTGGAAGTAGCACATAGGACTAGTAGCCCTGAATTGCCTTCTCCTCTAGGAATTTATCTACCGCCTTTTAAAGCCATCCAAATTGATGGCCATCACTACATCTTATGGTAGTGAATTCCATATTTACCTATTTGCTGTGTGAAGAAGTCCTTCCTTTCATCTGTCCTGAATCTCCCACCAATCACCTTCATGGGATGACCCCATTGGGTCTATTATTTTGAAAGAGGGAGAAAAATGTCTCCCTATCCACATTCTACACTCCATGGATATTTTTGTACACCTCTATCACGTCTCTCCTTAGCCTCCTTTTTCCAAGCTATACAGTTTCAGTTATTGGGAACAGAGAGCTTCGGCTATTGGGTGGTATAAAAATGTAATAAATAAATAAATAAATAAATTGTGACCTTCATTCATGGAGAGATGCTCCAGCCCCTTGATCATTTTGCCCTTTTCTGCATCTTTTCCACCTCTACAATATATTTTTAAAAATATGATGACCAGAACTGTACACAGCATTCCAAGTATTCTCGCACCATAGGTTTGAATAAAGGCAGTGTGATACTGGAAGTTTTATTCTCAATTTCTTTTCTAATTATGCCTAACATGGGGTCTGCCTTTTTAACAGCACCCACACTGGTGTTTCATTGAGCTGTCCACCACAACCCCAAGATCGCTTTCTTGCTTCGTCACCACTAGGGTGACCACATGGAAAGGAGGACAGGGCTCCTGTATCTTTAACAGTTGCACAAAAAAGGGAATTTCAGCAGGTGTCATTTTGTATGCATGCAGCACCTGGTGAAATTCCCTCTTCATCACCACAGTGAAAGCTGCAGGTGCCCTGCCCTCTTTTGTATCTGGTCATTCTAGTATAGCTCCTGAAGCTTTAAACTATTATGATGAAGAGGAAATTTCAGCAGGTGCTGCGTGCATACAGATGACACCTTCTGAAATTGAGGAAACTGAGGAAGTGTGATGTAGTAGTGATGGGGGTCTTCAATTACCCTGATATCTGTTGGGAGACCATTACTGCCAAAAGCGGCCCTTCCAAGAAATTCCTGACATGTATAACTTTCTCCTACAGAAAGTGGTGGAAGGAACTAGAGGATCGGCAATCCTTGACTTGTTATTGACCAATAGGGATGACTTAGTGGATAAAGTGGCAGTTACGGGAACTCTGGGGGAAAGTGACCATGTCATACTTGAATTCTTGATTATGAAGGAGACAAAAGTCGAGCGTAGCCATACACGTACTCTGGATTTTAGGAAAGCTGATTTTAATAAACTCAGAACTATAATAAGTAAGGTCCCGTGGCAAGGGAGCTTAATGAGAAAAGGAGTGCAGGATGGGTGGGAGTATTTAAAAAAGGAAATTTTAAAGGCACAGTTACAAACAATTCCAACAAGGAGAAAAGATAGAAGACAACAGAGGAAACCAATGTGGCTCCACAAAAAGCTTAGAGATGACCTGAAAACAAAAAGGGATACATATAGGAAGTGGAAGGAAAGCCAGGCTACAAAAGAAGAGTACAGACAAGTGGCGCAGAAGTGCTGAAATGGCGTCAGGAAGGCTAAAGCTGTGAATGAGCTGAGATTAGCGAGGGATGCTAAAAGCAATAAAAAGGCTTGCTTCAGATACGTGAGTAGTAAAAGACAGAGGAAAGAAATGGTGGTTCAACTGCTTAATGAGGATGGCAAATTGATAACAGACGACAAAGAAAAGGCCGAAGTGCTCAATTCCTACTTTGCCTCGGTCTTCTCCCAAAAGCGGGTCTATGACCCCCCTGGAAAAAGTGAAGCAGAAGTTGAGGGGGCAGGATTGCAGTTTGAGATTGATAAACAAATGGTCAAAGAACACCTAATTTCCTTGAATGAGTTTAAATCTCCAGGGCCCGATGAACTGCATCCTAGAGTAATGAAGGAGCTAGCTAGGGGTGTGATCCGCTCTGATTAGGAGCGTAGAAGCAGTAGCGGATTGGCCTGCTCCGCCTTACCCAGTGGCGGAGTAGGAGCGGACCGCGGACCCCTAGAAGCAAGGCGAAGAGAAGCGACCATTTTTCAGAGCTCCTAGTTCAGGCGGAGCGCTCCGGTCGCCATCTTGAAAACATTTCGCCATAGGATTGCATTGCGGCAAATAATCGCGGATAACTACGTTCTTTTTGAAGCTATCGTTCTGGAAATTCTTGTGCTCAGAGAGTCGTGGATGGGGGTCATTTTGAGACCACTCTCACCTCTCTGCGTCATGCGGGTCGCGTGCTATATTTTTTTGAAAATCGGGTCAACCCCGCGGCTCAAACGGCGTTTTCGGCTTTTCGCCCATAGGATTGCATTGCGGAAAAGAATCGGGGATAACTGGGTTGGTTTTTAAGCTATCGTTCTGAAAATTCTTGTGCACAGAGAGTCGTGGATGGGGGTCATTTTGAGACTACTCTCAACTTTCTGCGTCGTGCGGGTCGCGCGCTAGAAGTTTTTTAAAAATCGGCGGGAAAAATACCTTTTTCAAAGGGCTGAGGGGCAGAGTCAGCTCCCGGTCATGATCACATGATCCCAAAGTTAGAGGAGGGCATAGGCAAAATGGGTAACTTGGGATTCTGGGAAACTTCTCTTTCTTCATCTGAACGGACTTTTCCCAGTGTTTTTTTTAAAACAGTAGCCCCACCAAATGCACAAACACAACCTGAAATCATATACTAAGCCAAGAATAAGAGATAGAAACACAGCACTGCTACCCACCCTAACTTTGGGGAACAACTGAAAAGATGTGGTGCAAGGGGATGAGCTCCCCTAGGGCATCGCATCGTGGACGTGCCCCCACTCTCTCCTGCACTGGAAGGCCATTAGAGCCTTCCAAAGAGAGTAAAACGGTGGAGCAATGCCTATTATGAGTCGAAGTGAGCGTTTACTTCTTAGTGGTGGAACGATGCCTGTTATGAGTTGAAGTGAGCGTTTACTTCTTAATCTCAGAGCTGTTGGTGGCTGTCTTGAGTTGAACTGGCAGCTGCTTCCCCCTCCCCCGGGTACGTCCCCCTATTGCTGGTAAAAGACAGATATAGCCTTTTTAAAAAAATTCTTCTTGCTGTTTATTGAGCAACACTGCTGCTTTTAATTCCACCCCTCCTTTGTTTATTTATTGATTTATTCCATTTTATATGCATTACTGGCTTATCCTTGGCTCACTTCCTTATGCCCCCAGAAATGCCAGCTGCATGCCTGCCTGCCTGCCTTCCCTCCCTCCTCCCCTGCCCACCTCGCAGGGATGTTGTGTGTGTGTGGCTTTGACTCAGGGGAGAAGTCCTTCCTGCGCTCACTTGGAGTTTTGGAAGTTCCAAATTTTGCAGGTTTAAGCCCCGCCAAAAAACAGGGGATGATGGGACTGCCTTGAGTCTTGGCGTGTGTATGTATCCCTGGATAAGCTGTCATGGTGGTGAGTTTGAGTTTTTTTTTTAACGTGCAAAATTGACGGAGCTATGGAAAGGGGTGTTGGATTTTCATAAATTCCCCAAAAATCAGGGGATGATGGGACTGCCTTGAGTCTCGGCGTGCGTATGTATCCCTGGATAAGCTTTCATGGTGGCGTGTTTGAGGTTTCTAACGTGCAAATTGATGGAACTATGGAAAGGGGTGTGAATGGGGTGCCCGATTTTCAAAAATTCCCCAAAAATCAGGGGATGATGGGATTGCTTTGAAACTTGGCGTGCATGTGTATACCCCCATGAGGTGTCATGGTGCCAAACGTGAGGTTTCTAACTTTAACAGAAAAAAATAGGGGTGTGCACGGACCCCCCCGCTCCGCTTCACTTGCAGATCCGCCATTTTCCAGATCGGGCTGCTCCGCCCCGCCCCCGCTCCACCCACTTCCGCTCCGCTCCACTCGGAGCTCCGGATCCGGATCGGAGCTCCGTTCCCCCCCCCCCCATAGGCTTGCATTGAAAGCTAAAAAATTATACAACTTTTTTTCTGTTCAAGTTAGAAACCTCACGTTTGGCACCATGACACCTCATGGGGGTATACACATGCACGCCAAGTTTCAAAGCAATCCCATCATTGACCCGATTTTCAAAAAAATATAGCACGCGACCCGCACGACGCAGAGAGGTGAGAGTGGTCTCAAAATGACCCCCATCCACGACTCTCTGAGCACAAGAATTTCCAGAACGATAGCTTCAAAAAGAACGTAGTTATCCGCGATTATTTGCCGCAATGCAATCCTATGGCGAAATGTTTTCAAGATGGCGACCGGAGCGCTCCGCCTGAACTAGGAGCTCCGAAAAATGGTCGCTTCTCTTCGCCTTGCTTCTAGGGGTCCGCGGTCCGCTCCTACTCCGCCACTGGGTAAGGCGGAGCAGGCCAATCCGCTACTGCTTCTACGCTCCTAATCGGAGCGGATCACACCCCTAGAAAAAAAGTTGTATAATATTTTAGCTTTCAATGCAAGCCTATGGGGGGGGGGGAAACGGAGCTCCGATCCGGATCCGGAGCTCCGAGCGGAGCGGAGCGGAAGTGGGCGGAGCGGGGGCGGGGCGGAGCGGCCCGATCCGGAAAATGGCGGATCTGCAAGTGAAGCGGAGTGGGGGGTCCGTGCACACCCCTAGAGCTAGCGGAAGAACTCTCAGAACCTTTGTCTATTATCTTTGCAAAATCATGGAAGACGGGGGAGGTGCCGGATGACTGGAGGAGGGCTAACGTTGTCCCTATCTTCAAAAAGGGCAAAAAGGAGGAACCTGGGAACTACAGACCAGTCAGTCTGACATCCATCCCTGGGAAAATTCTGGAGCAGATTATAAAGAAGTCAATCTGTAAACACCTTGAAATCAATGCAGTGATTACTAGAAGCCAACATGGATTTGTCAGGAACAAATCCTGTCAGACTAATTTGATCTCATTTTTTGATAGGATAACCTCCCTTGTGGACTGTGGGAATGCTGTAGACGTCATATATCTTGACTTCAGCAAAGCTTTTGACAAAGTACCACATGACATTCTGATTAACAAACTAGCTAAAAGTGGGCTAGATGGAACAACTATTAGGTGGATTCATAGTCGGCTACAGAATCGGACTCAAAGAGTACTTATCAATGGAACCTTCTCAAACTGGGGAGAGACAACGAGTGGGGTGCCGCAGGGCTCAGTCCTGGGCCCAGTGCTCTTCAACATTTTTATTAATGATTTGGACGAGGAGGTGCAGGGAACGCTGATCAAATTTGCAGATGACACCAAATTGGGTGGGATAGCTAATACCCTGGAAGACAGAAACAAACTTCAAAGTGATCTTGATAGGCTGGAGTGCTGGGCTGAAAACAACAGAATGAAATTTAATAGGGATAAATGCCAAGTTCTACATTTAGGAAATAGAAACCAAAGGCACAGTTACAAGATGAGGGACACTTGGCTCAGCAATACTACAAACGAGAAAGATCTTGGAATTGTTGTAGATTGCAAGCTGAATATGAGCCAACAGTGCAATATGGCTGAAAGAAAGGCAAATGCTATTTTGGGCTGCATTAATAGAAGTATAGCTTCCAAATCACGTGAGGTACTGGTTCCTCTCTATTCGGCCCTGGTTAGGCCTCATCTAGAGTATTGTGTCTGGTTCTGGGCTCCACAATTCAAGAAGGATGCAGACAAGCTGGAGCACGTTCAGAAGAGGGCAACCAGGATGATCAGAGGTCTAGAAACAAAGCCCTATGAAGAGAGACTGAAAGAACTGGGCATGTTTAGCCTGGAGAAGAGAAGATTGAGGGGAGACATGATAGCACTCTTCAAATACTTGAAAGGTTGTCACACAGAGGAGGGCCAGGATCTCTTCTCGATCCTCCCAGAGTGCAGGACACAGAATAACGGGCTCAAGTTAAAGGAAGCCAGATTCCAGCTGGACATCAGGAAAAACTTCCTGACTGTTAGAGCAGTGCAACGGTGGAATCAGTTGCCTGGTGAGGTTGTGGGCTCTCCCACACTAGAGGCCTTCAAGAGGCAGCTGGAAACCATCTGTCAGGGATGCTGTAGGGTGGATTCCTGCAATGAGCAGGGGGTTGGACTCGATGGCCTTGTAGGCCCCTTCCAACTCTGCTATTCTATGATTCTATGATTCTATGAAATTCCTTTTTCTATACAACTGTTAAAGATACTGGAGTCCTGTCCTCCTTTTCATATGGTCACCCTGCATAGGTCTGTTGTTACATTGTTATCTGTTATGTTGTAATTTTAGTAGTTCTTGGTTCCTATAGCTTGATCCTGTATAGCTATTAGGAATCCTTCTGTTTCTGGAAATAGTTCACCTTTCCTGAGCCATTCATATGATTGTTCTTTGTTTATTTGTGGGTTCTGTATTATGTTGTAGTGTTTCCCGTGGAGTGCTTTTTGTGCCCATTTTTCTTTTTTCTCTGTGAATGAGAGTGGTCGTGTTTGGTCTTTGTTTTGTAGTGCTACGTTGGTGTAGTTTTTATCTGCTTTTACTATGGCTTTATGGATGGGGGTGTTTTTAGTGTGGAAGAGTTCTCTGAGAGATTTTATCTGTGTAGCATGGATTGTGGTGATATCCAGCAGACTTCTTCCTCCTCCTTTCCTGCTGATTGTTATTCTTTGAATGCATGAGTTGGGATGGAGCATGCGGTGTTTTGTGAGTTTGGTGCAACTGAGTCTGTTTATAGTTCAGTGTGTATTATTATTATTATTATTATTATTATTATCATCATCATCATCATCATCATCATCACTTTCTCGCTCATGGTGGGGTTTTTAGATGGACATGATGGGCATTGCCAAGTCATGTTGTCTTTTACAGATTTATTATTATTACTACTACTATTATTATTATTATTATCATCATCATCATCATCATCATCATCATCATCACTTTCTCGCTCATGGTGGGGTTTTTAGATGGACGTGATGGGCATTGCCAAGTCATGTTGTCTTTTATTATTATTATTATTATTATTATTATTATTATTATTATTTATTTATTTATATAGCACCATCAATGTACATGGTGCTGTACAGAGTAAAACAGTAAATAGCAAGACCCTGCCGCATAGGCTTACAATCTAATCTTACAGAATTATTATTATTATTATTATTATTATTATTATTATTATTATTATTATTATTATTATTATTATTTGCAAGTATTGACATTCTCATTTAAGATTTTAACATCTCACCTGAAAAAAAAACACATCTGGAGAGGGGAAAGTACTCTTGTCTTTAGGGATCTTTTGCTGTCACTGCTGCTCTTTTGTCATGCTGTATCCAAACCTGCAGAGACCGTGTGTCAACAGTAGGGTGACCATATGAAAAGGAGGACAGGGCTCCTGCATCTTTAACAGTAATGTAGAAAAGGGAATTGCAGCAGGTGTCAATTGAAGTGGGTGAAATTCCCTCTTCATCACAACAGTTAAAGCTACTCTAGCTATAGTAGAGTGGCCAGATACAAAAGAGGGCAGGGCTTCTGCAGCTTTAACTGTGTTGATGAAGAGAGAATTTCACCCTCTTCAATTGACACCTGCTGAAATTCCCTTTTCTACATTACAGTTAAAGATACAGGAGCCCTGTCCTCCTTTTCATATGGTCACCCTAGTCAACAGACACTATTATGTGTCACTGAACTGGCTCAGCATGAGAGCTTCTTGGACCAACTCTTATGAGAAGCCAGAAGATGGATGCAAGATGGAAAATACATTTGTTCCTGAGCAAAGGAAGGGCAGTTGATGTTACGGAGAGTTTGCTGGGTCACAGCAGTCCCCTTAACAACCCCTTTCTACATGGTGTTCAGGTGTCACGAGAAATAAATCCATGCAATGATGAAGGCCTCCAGTGAGCCCAAATCAACGGCCCCCAGAGGAGGAGGATGGCTAGGGCTAGTCAGCCTTTCCATGAGGTGGGGCGAATCCGCCACCTCAGGTGGAACATCCCAAAGGGCAATAGATTCTGTGTGTCCTACCCAGAGCTCCAGAACGCCATGTCTGCTGGTTTCCTGCTGCAGCAAGAGGGGCTGGCACAGCTCTCTGGAGCACCACATCCGTTTGAAGACTCCTCAGAGGAGAGCATAGGGTTGGAGACCCTTCACAATGAGGAACAAGGGAGGAAAAAGGCCTGGTGCTACCGCTACCACCTTCAGAAGGAAGAGGAGGTTACCCAGGAGAGTAGGGAGACTGAAGGAGGAGGAGGAGGAGGAGGAGGAGGAGGAGGAGTGGTGGTGGAGGAACGGGCTGTCACCATTGCCATCACAAGTGGTGAGGGGAGAGAGGATGGGGTGAGGAGGAGGAGGCTGTGGGTGGGTGGGTGGGTGGGTGGGTGGCTGCCACCAACTCCATCATGGGAGTTGAAGAGAGGGCAGCAGTGGTGGTGGGGAGATAGGAAAAGGAGGGTGGGTAGTGACCGTTGCTGCCAGCACCATCGTCATGAGGAAGGGAGGAGGGGCAGGTGGCTGCCACCACCGTTGTAGCTGGGGAGAGGTGGAAGAAGAGAGGGCAGTGGTGCGACCTCCCACCTTGGAGGACTTGTGCCAGCACCTGATGCTCTCTAAATTTACTGCTGTGGGCTTCTTTCCTTTCAGCCAGGAGGCAACTTAGAGATGTAACATCTTCAGCTTAAGAACATAAGAAGGTCTCTCCTGAAGGCCCAGCTCCAACACCAGACATGCTGGGGCATTTCCCAAGGCCTGCAAATACTGCCTGGGTCCCCTATGTGTTTCCTGCCCCACCACCATCCGTTATCACTCGGGCCTCCCCAGTGCTGCTGCTGCTTCCGTCACAGCCTCCCCTTCCTCACAGCAATGGGGCTGTTATGGGTCGGGAGTGGTGGTGGATCCTGTGAGGGTGGTTGTTGGACTGTGGGAGGACCGTGGCTCAGTGTGGTGGACCATGTGCTTTGCATGCAGAAGGTCCCAGGTTCAATCGCCAGCTTCTCCAACTGGGACTAGGAAAGAATCCTGCCTGAAGAGCTGCTGCCAGTCAGTGTCAACAGTACTGGACTAGATGGACCAATAGCCATGACTCAGTCTAAGTCAGCTTCCCATGTTCCCACAGCTGCCCAAGGAGGCCTGGGAGAGGTCCACAGCAGTGGAGGTGGGTGACTCCGATGTCACTGGGGCGGTGAATCCTCTCTGGGTTTCAGTCAGAACTCTAAAGCAGCTACCCAAGATGTGGGATAGTCCTCTCTGAGAAAACCCTTTCTATGTGTTGCCTCTTGAAACGGTCAACCATTACGATCCCGCTAACAAATGAAATCATGGGGGGGAACCGCCAGAAATACATCTTCCATGCAAGCCGTAGAGCGGTTTCAAAAGTACTAGGGCGCGGAGTTGTGTATAAAAAGATGTAAGAACTGTGGTAACGAAATTCAACGCAAGCTGGCTGCGATTAACGGTGAGGGAGGAAAATTCCTGTCCATCGTTTCTGGTTTAGAACATCTTTCCACCACATGGGGGAGCTGTTGCTATAACAACGTGGGCGATGGCCATGAGCATCTTTTCCTATATTCCTAGCACAGCCCGCTTTATCAAAAGGGAGATTGCCACCATCAGTCATTGTATTTTTTCCTCAATGGCGGCTAACACGTCTTTAGCATTTTAAATAAATAAATAAATGACAAGTGTACAATCTAATGATCCTGGGCTGCCGCCTGAACTGAAACCCAAAGCTGTGGGTTATTTTGGTGCAGTTCCCCGAATAGGTGGATGCTACAGACAGTTTTTCACCACCCCCTTTGTCCTATCAAAGGCCATTAATCCTGTCACAAGCTCAGGCTGCCTTTGACAGCTGCACCCACAAAAGCCCCTGGTGGGGGGAGGAACCCCCCCTCCACGAAGAATGCCTAGGATAAGGGTGTCCTCCAGTCCCTAACCAGATGTTTTTGCCCCTGCAGTCTTCCTAAATTTCGAAACTGTTGGGCATGCTTTAATATATTGTTCTTTTTATTGAGAAATTCGATATGTTTTTATTACACCTCTTTTGCAATAAGTAAATAAAAAATGCCAGCCAGATCAAATGCATTTTGTCTTTCTGTTCTTCTTTCAGATCATAATTCTCAGGCTATAAATAAAGTGGCCTGGTTTTATGTAGCTGCTAGTGCTTGCAGCAAAATTTTTAGTAAAATAGTATTATTCTGCCAGCCTGATTCTCTGGAGTCATGTTAAACTTCTCTTTGGGTTTCTGTATAGTTATGTATGGCGTGTGTAAGTTTTAGATATATACATGTAAGGTGCTGATCAATTATCATGGCTGGGGCACGCTGGGAATTATAGGACCTTTTTTCTGTCTAAACATGCATAGCATTGCACCCTAAATTGTGCATTGATATCCCCAGTAACTTGAGTCCATTCAATCTGGTTGGGCTGAAAAATCGTAACAATTTTGTTTCATTTGCATGGAACAAGATGTATTTCACAGCCTTTCATTGAGCCATTCCTGTTACGAAATGAACTGTGTATAGTTGTTGAATGGTAGTGGGCAAACAGTTGCGCTTGGACCTGGAAGACCTTGGCCCAAAGGGCTGATGTTTCATCAATGATTGTGAGTCAAAGGCCATCTCATAATTTCGCCAGCCTCATCACCTTGCCTGGTTCTCATCAGCTCTTGCATGCTTCCCCGAATGAATGCCAGGGCAAGGGGGAGGCCAGGTTCCTCACCCATGGACCATTGTAGGCACAACCGCTCCAGTGCTTGATTTCTTCTTCCTTTCCTCTTCCCTTTACCTTCTGTAATGTCTCTTTTAGAATGTGAGCCTGTGGGCCGTGTTATCTTTCAATATTCGTACAGCACTTAAATTTTTATAGCCATTTTATAAGTGTTGGTAATATTAATATCAATAATAATTACATGGTGTGGAGTTGTATATCCAAAGAGAAGAGTGGTTCTTATACCAGACTGGGAGAGAGAAAAGGAAAAAGATTGCTTATTGGATCGGGTTGGCATGGTTCCCCATAATACAGCTATCTGTATGAGTTCATTTTCCCTGTCAGTTTCATGCTGTGGATATTTACCAGGAGGATGCCTCCATTTGGTGATGGTTGGTATTCCTTTCACTGGTATTCCTTTCACAGAGGACTCATTAGGCCGCTCCCAAACTTTTTACGATCTTGTGGTAAATGCCAGCTATCTCCACATTGTATGAGAAAGAATTCTGGAGTGAAATTGCGGGAAATCAATGCTCAAAAGCAAATATAAAATATCTGACTCAAAAGTATGAGTTTTTGAGAGTGGCACAGAATTAAGTGAAGCTAAGGAAGTGTTTTTTAATGCACACATTGGCCATACCCACCCGTATTTGCCTTCTTCAATTCTGCTCAAAAGGAAGTGCACATTGAATCTGGTATCAAGTTGCCAGTGCTCATGGTGATGCACATAATAGCTGAAAATCAATTGGTGGAAACTGTTCTTTATAAGGTTCTGGTACAAGGAGGAAAGCTTGTCGGTGCCTTCCGTGGATACACACTGTGTCCTTGGACTACAACTCCCAGCCAGCATTGGTCATGTTGGCTGGGGATGCTGGGAGTTGCAGTCCAACACATCTGGAGGACCCAAGGTTGGGGAAGGATGTCCTGCAGATGTGTTCCACTGCCCATCCACCTCATTACCAACAGCACTGCATCTGTCGCCAGAGTGAAGTATTTCTTTCTTATAAAACCAAATCTGTAGAAAATATTCAATGACCTATGAAGCAAGCAGAAGATCATCTGCAGAGGCGGCATATCTTTTATTGAATTTCCTCTGGGTTTGTCTTAGTTGCCATGGAACATGTAATGGACAAGTCACCAGCCAGACTTACCAACTGGACTTCTCTTGGGTTTCATCAACGTAGGCTTGCAAGCTCTTAAGGACTAGGCACTTAAGTAGCTGGTGCATCTATTCAACGAGCCAGGGGTTGGAGTAGATCAGCCTCCCCCAAACTGGTGCCATCCAGCCATTCTGGATGACAACTCCCAACATTCCTGACCATAGGCCTTGCTGGCTGGGGTTGGATGGGAGCTGAAGTCCAAAACATCTGGAGGTTACCAGGTTGGGGGAGGCAGGACTAGGTGATTGAAGATCATCTTCAGAGGCCCTTCTCTGGGTACCCCCACCAAATGAGGTGAGGTATGTGGCCAAGTAGATGGCCTTTGCAGTGGTGGCACCCTGGTTGTGGAATTCCCACCCCAGAAAGCCTCACCTGGTGTCTACAGTGTTCCTTACTGCAGGGGATGGGCAGAACTCACATCTCCAGATGGTTTGGACTTCAACTCCCAGAAGCCCCTGTCAGCATGGCATGACCAGAAATGCTGGGAGTTGGTCAAAATATCTGGAAATCTCCCTTCTGTCCACCACTGCTCTACTGAACCTTGTTCTCCTACACCTCATTGTAGGGTGACCATATGAAAAGAAGGACAGGGCTCCTGTATCTTTAACAGTTGTATTGAAAAGGGAATTCAAGCAAGTGTCATTTGTATATATGAAGAACCTGGTGAAATTTCCTCTTCATCACAAGAGTTAAAGCTGCAGGTGCCTTGCCCTCTTTTAAATCTGTTCACTCTAGTATAGCTCCTGCACCTTTAACTGTTGTGATGAAGAGGGAATTTCACCAGGTTCCCCATATATACAAATGACACCTGCTGAAATTCCCTTTTCTATGCAACTGTTAAAGATACAGGAGCCCTGTCCTCCTTTTCATAGGGTCACCCTGCTCATTGCCTCTCCTCCCCACAAGAAGATCCCCTCACTCTGCCAGATGATAGCCTTGTAGCCTTGCACACAGAACTTTGGGGGAAGGAAAAAGGTAGAAGCCAGAGGAATTCTGGGCAGTGGCCATGAGTTTCACCCTCCGGCCCAATCACCTTAAAAGTCAGTTGAAATCCCTCCCTTAATTTTACAGTCTGAATGGGGCTGTGAAAGCATGTGGGGAGCACTGTCACTTATCCCTTGTCTAGGGTGACCATATGTGAAAAGGAGGACAGGGCTCCTGTATCTTCAACAGTTGTATTGAAAGGGGAATTTCAGCAGGTGTCATTTGTATGGTGAAATCCCTTCTTCATCACAACAGATAATAATAATAATAATAATAATAATAATAATAATAATAATAATAATAATAATAAAATTATTTCTTACCCGCTTCTCCCTTTGGATCGAGGCGGGGAACAACATTAGAACAGGAATCAATACATCTTTAAAAATCATGATTTAACATTGATCTGGATAGGCCTGCCGGAAAAGGCTAGTCTTTAAAGCTGCCTTAAAATCACACATAGTGTTAATTTTACAAATCTCCTCCGGCAGGCCATTCCACAATCTGGGGGCGACAGAAGAAAAGGTCCTCTGGGAAACTGATGTCAGCCTAGTTTTAGCTGACTGAAGTAAGTTAACCCTAGAGGACCTGAGTGTGCGGGGCAGACTCTATGGGAGAAGGCAATCCCGCAGGTAACCTGGACCCAAACCATTTAGGGCTTTAAAGGTGATGACCAACACTTTGTACTTTGCCTGGAAACTAATTGGCAGCCAGTGGAGTGATTTTAATGTTGGTGTAATCACTAATCAATTAAATTGATTAATTTAATTAATTTAATTGTAATCAATTAAAGATGCAGGAGCCCTGCCCTCTTTTGTATCTGGTCAAGAGGGATGGGCTCCTGAAGCTTTAACTCTTGCAATGAAGAGGGAATTTCACCAGGTGCTGCATGCATACAAATGACACCTGCTGAAATTCCCCTTTCAATACAACTGTTAAAGGTACAGGAGCATAGTCCTCCTTTTCATGTGGTCACCCTACCCTACCTTTGTTGAAAGTAACTCAAGATTCCTTTGGACAAAATGGGATTTCAGTTGTTCCTGGAAAGTGGGTGTTTCTTTCTATACTAGAAGGATGAGATATTTTCCAGCTTGAAACAGAGGAAGCTGCCTATTCTCAGTCAAAGCATTGGTCCATCTACCTCAATATTGTCTCCATCTAGGGATGACAGGGGAATCGGCAATGGATCCAAACAAGATCAGATTTCTGTGAATCCAACCTGTGGCTTTGTCCAAGTAGTGCGGATTTGTGAACCTCTTTTTTACTTTTGGGGGCGGGGGATTTGCGCAAGCATGCATTCACGCTAATGTGCATTGGTGCAAATGAATGAAATTCTTGCACAACAAATCTGATTCTGTCAATGAGCTGACGATGGAACAAAAAAGATCCCCACAAAATACACTCCGCAAAATACAGACAGAATGGATTTAACAAAATCCATACATCCCAATCCGCACCAGCCTTTCCCACTTTGGTACATTCCAGATCTGTTGGCCAACCATTGACCATGCTGGTTGGGGAGGTGGGGGTGAAGGAAGATGTAGGCCAACGCAACTGGAAAGCACCAACTTGTGGAAGGCTAGTCTGGACTGACGGGTAGAAATGCTCCCTAGGCTCCCAGACAGTCCTACCTAGAGATGCTGGGGATTGAACCTGAGCACTTTTGCCTGCGTGCCATGACCTATGGCCTTCTCGCTGCTTAGGATATCAGTCTGGTGCAGAAGGCAGATAATGAAGCGGTCATGAGCTAAAATCGCTGCATTGCTCCCGTCCAGTCTCTGCTTAAAACCCTCTGTAGAATGGAAGACAAAATCAGGTAGGGGATATGCAAAAAAATAAGTGGGCTGTGTCCCCCCCCCCCTTTTCTTTCAAATGCTTTTTTAAAAAAGGAAATAGTTAAGCAGGTTTCAACTGCCATGTGTTTCAATGCAAAATGGATGAAGACAGTTTTTACTTTAGGTAAGAGGGAGGTGCAGGAAGAATATATGCAAGCAGCTTGATTTTTCTCAGATTGTGTATGGAATAAACCATATAAATACAGGTAGAGTTACAGTCCATTGTTGGATGACTGTTCAATTTCCCAGTGGATGGTTGTTGGAACTCCTGGTGGTTGCTGGAACACTTGCAAAAAAACGCTTGGCTCATCCCAGCTTGGCAATCCTAATGTTCTTAAGTAAGCACATACACTGGAGAGCCAGTGTAGTGTAACGGTTAGGGTGTTAGACTGGGACTCATGAGATCTCGGTTCTAGTCCCCACTTGGCCATGAAGCTTACTAGATGACTGCGTCAATCACTGACTGAGTCTAACCTATGTCATAGGGCTGCTGTGGGAATAAAACAGAGAGGTGGAGGATCATACACACCATCTTGGGCTCCTCAGAGGCTAGGCGACATATAAATGTTACAAATTCATAAAGAATAGTACTCAGGATCTTGTAGCTTTTCCTTCCACCTTCACTTATGCCTTCACTTTTCAGAGATCCTGCATATGTCGAATAAATTTGTTTGGTAAAATTAAAAGGCAGCAGTGGACCAGGGGAAACAGGAGGAGGAGGAGGAGGAGAGACAACTGAGTCTCCATCACCCAAAATAACTCAGATTCTTCACTTTCACCTTAAATGTCTTCATTGATTCATCCAGACTGGGTAGGCAAACACCATTAAATTAATAAAAGATGTGCCCTTGGGTATATTCATTTTTACAGGACGTCGGCACGGTTCGTGATGGGTCATACCTTTGAATCAGTGGGTTGGATCCAGATTTAGCCAAACCTACAGACAGCAGACCCATCAAAATCAATGAAACTACCTTAAATCTAGGGTGACCATATGAAAAGGAGGACAGGGCTCCTGTTTCTTTAACAGTTGTATTGAAAAGGAAATTTCCCCATTTGTATATATGGGGAACCTGGAGAAATTCCTTCTTCATCACCGCAGTTAAATCTGCAGGAGCCCTGCCCTCTTTTAAATCTGGTCACTCTCGTATAGCTCCTGCACCTTTAACTGCGGTGATGAAGAGGGAATTTCACTAGGTTCTCCATATATACAAAAGACACCTGCTAAAATTCCCTTTTCTATGCAACTGTTAAAGATACAGGAGCCCTGTCCTCCTTTCCATATGGTCACCCAATTAAATCCCAATGTTGAGATCTCCAGATCTCTTCATCAGGTAAAAGCAGGACTTTTTGGTAAATCTTGCCTGATGTGGAGATCTTGAAAGCTTTGCTAATTTGTGATCTTTTGGTTGAACTAATAAAGGCATGACACTAATATAGATTTTGGCATTTTTCTTCCAGTTGACACAATGACATATTGTTGTTGTTTTAAACTTCCCAATCATTTCGGTGAGTTTGCTCTAGGTATGACTAAATCTAGATCCGAGCTAGTCTTTGTAGAATAGCCCTCCCTTTGATAAAGTAGGAGAGCAATGGTAAAACCTTGAATAACTGGAATGGTGACAATTAAAAATCTCTGTTATTCCATCTACATGCCAAGTCTAGACAAAGCTGTTAAACCTGCTGTTTCTACTTCCAGTTTCATTGCAGAATTAAGATCAGAGCTCTGCATAGATTATTTTCCTTTCCTACTTTCTTTGCTATCTGCCACATAATCTGTAGGTGGTGCTGTAGTATAATGGAATAATGCAACTACACTAGTGGGGATTAGTGCTTTGTTTCACTTTTGCAAAAAAAAATATTTGATTTCCCCCACTCCACACTCCCTCAATGAATTTGCTTTTAAAAACCAGAAGTGGAACTGGACTGTGATGATGATGTCTAAAACACCCATAAACATCCATGTAAGCAATGAAGAGTGCACAATAAAAGCCTCAACTAGAAAAGCTCTAAGACCGCAAAGAGGCATTCATGTCTCTCAGCAACAGAATTTCATTCCTTTCAGGTCACTCCATAGCCTGAGCATTTTTTCAGAAACATCATCACATTCTTTTTGAGTCTGGCTTTATCTGAATCTACAATGTATACTATTTTTATGTTATATACCCCTAGTCATGAAATGATTGAAACCCCCTTTAAGAACAAAAATCATAGAAATTTCTTTATTGCTTCTTAAAAAAACACACACTTTGGGCATAATTCAGAGAAAGCTGTGCAGGCTTAAATGTGACTAAAATCCATGGCAGTTCAATGCACATTCATATGCCTAGTCAATAGGAGCATGCGTGAGTAGCTTTCTCTGGTTTTTGCCTGTTCGGTGGAAACAACAAGAGGGCCTTTTCTACTGTGGCACCCCTGTTTTGGAATGAACTTCCCAGAGAAGCTTGCATTGTGCTACTTCCAGCACCAGGTAAAGACCTTAATTTTGCCAGCCATTTTAGTCCTTTAGTTCTTTTGTGTTAAAGCTGTTACTGATCTCTGCATTGCAGCTAGTTTTTATTTATTTTTTATTTTAGACAGTATTTTTATAATGCAACTTACACTGCATTTTGTGGTTTTAATAGTTGTGATCCACCCATAGAGCTTCGGCTATTAGGGGAAGGGGGGGTATAGAAATGCAATAAATAAATATATAAATAAGCAAGCAAACATATTAAAATGATTTCAATGGCGTGTTTTTCCTTCTTCTTCTTCTTCTTCTTCTTCTTCTTCTTCTTCTTCTTCTTCTTCTTCTTCTTCTTCTTCTTCTTCTTCTTTACATAACCACCAATGCACAGACTTTTTGGTAAGATCCTTTCACAATGCCCTTGTGTCATTCACGGGGATAATGTAATATGTTGACTTGCATCTATTATATACTTGGATGGATAAGAGATACACGCTGATCCTAAATGCATTGACCCCAATCAAGCTGAATGTGCATGTAGCAGCTGAGGCTATATGCACCCATAACTCCAGTCAAATCATCACCAACAGGGAAACAGTTCAATAGAACCTCTGCCCTTCCAGATGGTCAGTGCTGAAGCTACACAGATGTAGCCCTGCAGTGGATGAATTGGGCCATGTGCAGGGTTCCTAATCCAGCCATGAGTGCAAGCTGCAAAGGCCCAAACCAGCAAAAGCCAGAGCTAACTAAGTCCCATTGGGTTGGGCTTTTTTTTGTTTCAAATGTTTCTAGGCCACCTTTCAGGGTACATTTAGTCATATATTGAGTAAACCCACTGAAATCAACTTAAGTCCCATTGATTTCAATGGGTCTACTTTAAGTGGGGCTAAGTCTGGATCCAACCCATTGACTGTCATGGAATGGTACATAGCTATAACTAAAGGTCCATTGATTTCAATGGGACTTAGCATGGTCATAGTTCACTTTTGCTGCATTTTACCCCTTGACTATAATTCAGAGTTCTATGAGTGCTATGGTGTGCATAAAGGCTTCCCCATACACTTCAATGGAGCAGCTCCAGTGATTACGCCATTGAAGTAAATGGGGAGCCTGCATTAAACAGGAGCTTCGGTTGCATCACCCACAGAGCTGTGAACCAAGGAGCTGTGACATCACTTTGCTGGTTGATCTCTGGCATTAAAAACAACCCATCGATGTCCTGCAGTTAAAAGAAGGACAAGAACTGTTGGAGCCGAACAGGCAGATGCAAAAGACCTGAAATGAAAAGAATTGAAATCAATTTGCCAAACAGAAAAGAAAGAAAATCAGAAAGTATGCTCTACTCACTATTTCTTTAGGATTTTATTGGCAGGGATGATTTGCGGGCATGAGGAGGCATCCACGTAAAAGGCATGTGCAACCTTAGTGGAGTGCGCGCTGCAAAAAAATCGCCAATGCAGCAGACAATTTTGGGATGCAAAAGCCAGCTCATGTCTTACAGCAGAGCAGCCAGCAGGTGGCGATATTTGACGCAGGATCTACAGTGTTGTTTCCTCCTGACCCCACAACACGCTAATAAATAAATAAATCTATATAACAGTTTAATATAAATTAGACGTTCTGACATTTTCTTTTAACTTTCAGGGGGAAAATATGGTTACCTGAGCAGGGGGCTGGGCTGGGGGATAAGAACTTCAAACACTTTCTCTGCATAACAATGGCATTGTTATCAGAGCAAGGTCTGTTATTCCTTCATTCTGTTTCAAAAAACTTGCGGACTGATGCTTCCTATTTACCGACAAGTGGTGGAGGCTGGTGGCTCAGATGTCACTGGGGCGATAAATCCGCTCTGGGTTTCAGTCAGAACTCTAAGGCCTTAGCTAGACCTAAGGTTTATCCCGGGATCGTCCCGGGGTCATCACTGTTCATGTAAATGACACCCAGGGGATCCTGGGAGCGGGCAGGGACGACCCCGGGGTAAAACTTAGGTCTTGCTAAGGCCTTAAGGAGCTACCAATGGAGTGAATTATATCGGAGCCACCAACCTCCACTGATCACAAGGAACAAGGCCAGCCTCCACTGATCACAAGGAACAAGGAGTGTATTTGTTCCCACAATGTGGCACTGCTCCTATACAAGGAGGCTCCATGCTCAATAACCATTGGCAAACCGTTGGTCCCCAGATCTGTGTAATCCAAGCTACCAAAGCTGTAGGCTGTCCTTACGACTTGCAGTGACTAATTGCATATAGACATAATTATCTGCCCAGAGTGGAGAAGGACTTTCTTCAGTCTGCCCTGAAAATCTGTCAGTTTTATTTTTGGAGCCACATATAATGTATTATTCAGATCCTTTTAGACCTCAGCATATTGCTCCAATGGTGCACATGCAACCTCGTTTTGTGATGACCTAACTGAAAAATCACACCATGACCAACCCAATGCAGAGCTAAGCACAATAACAGTGCAATCCTATGGACGTCTGCTCAGATAGAAGCCCCATTGAGTTCAGTGGGGCTTGCTCCCAGGTCATTGGGTATAGGGTTGAAGCCTGATTTCAGTGGGTTTAAGTGAGCTTAACTCTGTGTTGGATATGTGCATCTTTAAACAATCAACTGTTTTGGAATACATGATACAACCACCACCACCCCGCTGCCCCCCAGATTTAAAATACATCCATACATTGTAAGAGCTTATACGATACACTCAAAATGAAATAAGCATCTAATGGATAAAACGTTTTGAAATAATAAAAATACTCGTATGCAAGAACATTGTTGTGATAAGAATATATTTTAGTCAATTGCAACTAATCAGAATGAGATGCCAGTCAATCCTGCAGGAAAACAACAAGCAGCAATTAAAAAACAACCCATCTATCTATCTATATCTATATCTATATCTATATCTATATCTATCAACAGCAATATTAAGAAAATATTCTGTTTATATTCCGGTTATTTTCACAAAAGTAAACCATCATCAACACGATCATTTTCCTGCACAAAACCCACTGTGCTGAATTAAAGCAATCATTTGCAGTGGTATTTGCACAGGAATACTAGAGGTGTTGTCATTGTCATATTATTATTATTATTATTATTATTATTATTATTATTATTATTATTATTATTATTATTATTCTCCTCCTCCTCCTCTTGGGGGGGGGGGGGTTGGAATGCAGCCTTTTTCTTTTCTTTTTTGCAATAAAACGGCAGGAAATACCCAGAGCTGCGGAAAGCATAAGAATGGTTTTGCCTTATTCGAATGCAAAATACCTGTCCTCACATTTCGAGCCAACGTTTAGTCAAAACAGGACCCTGTACAGAGAAGGTTGGCAGCCCCTTCCGCTGCCCCCTTCCCAAGCGCAAGAGAACTCAGGAGGCCTGGAGGTGGATGGATTTGCCTCTCGATAAGCCATGGACAAATAAATAAATAAATAAATAAATAAATAAATAATAAAAAAGCCATCGCTTGACTTTGGGAGAAGAAAGCCTTCCATTCCTCTGCCTTCTGAAAGCCAGAATGGAATATATTGAAACCGGCGGAGTCACCTGGATCGTACACACTCAGCAGCCACCCTATAGTGGGACAGTGAAAGGGACCAGGGGGCCTTCCTCTCTCCTGGCAAGCTGGCCTTGTGCCTCTGAGAATCCTTCCCTTTCTGTCATCATCTCAAACCCCTCACACCTGGCCCAAGAGTTAATCTGGGCTGGAGAGGGGTTGGCGTTTGGGTATCATCCCTTCTCCTCTGTCTGCCATCAATGTGGCGGTCACCTCCTCCCCCCCGGCTGTTTTGGAGACACACACACACACACACACACACACACACACACACACACACACACACACACACCGCCTTATGCCTGTTTCCCTGCAGATGCAACCCAGAGTGTGCAAAAAGCTGGGGGGGTAGGTAGAGTGGGGGGGGGACGTGGCGCCCCCTGATCTCAGCTGGGATGTCACGAGAACCGCTCTCTTGGCATTCACCGCGTGCCTTAATTGTATGGACATTAAATCAAGGTCCGCTGTGAACACGCAGAGAAGGGCCCGGGAGCAGGTGGTGGGGAGGCACAGCCGAGCAAAGGGTTGGGGTGGGGGAATGACGATCAGGGCAGGACCCCTGTCCCCCTCAGCCCCCCCCTCCTCACAAGCACGCAGCCAGAGTCACCCAAAGCCACAATTATTCCGCACTCTTTTGCGCACAAGTGCACACTGGCTCCCCCTGCTGTTTCCCTAGCGCGTGTGCAGCCTGACAGAGAGACTGCAACACACACACACACACACACACACACACACAGAGAGAGAGAGAGAGAGAGAGAGAGAGAGAGAGTGGGCACACACAGAGGTCAATGAGCGCACATGGCACCCGCTACATCGCACACCTTCACGCCTACGGCTTTCTCGCTGCCACCCCCCCCCCCCCGCTCCACGAAACCTGGTTTGCATACTCTCCGTCTTATGCAGCGAGCGGGTAAATGCCCCCCCCCGCCTTATCACAATGCACACATGTGTGCACGGTGCGCACTCGCCATGGCCCATTTCCTCTCCCAGGCGTGCAGCTCAGCTATACAGATAAACCTATATTATCCTCAAAGCGGAATCATCGCCCATTACTTCCCCCCTCTCTCTCACACCCCCCCCCCCCCGCAAAGACGAAGGCAACCTCGTAGCCCAGCATCCTCTGTGCTGCATTGTCCTGATGATAAGTGGAGGTTTAAGGGGGTCCTATCAGCTGCAGACTATCGAATGAATGGATGAATAAAAGAAAAGCAGCTGGATGGGTGCTCACGCTCTCGGAGGTGTAATACAGAGATTCTTAGAGCACACACATGCACATGCACGAATGCAGGCTGTGCACACTTTTACATGCACACGTCCTCTCCTTTCTCACACTTTCCCCTCCTCCTCCACTGAGTGTTTCTCTGTCCTCCTAAACAGCAGAAATCTGGCTGGCATAGCGCTCACTAACTCCACACCGAAAAATGACCAGGTTGGTAGCAGGTTTTTTCCCCTTTTTCCATAGCATTTTTTTTAAGGAGCACAATGCTCTAAAAATAAATAAATACCGCGAGCCAATTGCTACTGCAAGCCTGTGAGAATCTAGCATGCAAACCCGCAGGCGCGCACCCAAGATTTCCATCCTTGTGCCAAAAAAGACCCTTTCCCTCCACCGGACATTGGAAGAAGCAGGCCTAGATGCAACGTGGTCGAGGTTGCAGCGAAAAGCCCTGGGAGATATCCCAAGCAAACCATTCCTTTCCGCACGCAGGGAGCTTTGTGATTAAAGTCTGCCGGGGAGTCGAGCGGGGGGGGGGGGGGGGCGGAGAGCGAGAAGGGACACTATCCAAGCACGCGCAGACCCAGCAGCAATTCAAAGAAGACCACAGTGGAAATACGTACAATGTCATTTGTATGTGCCCTGCAAAAAAACGCATATAAACCGTATATACAGGTCAGTTTCACATTAGCCTTGTAGGATGCTGTAAAGGGACCTCTCTCTCTCCCTCTCCCTCTCCCTCTCCCTCTCCCTCTCTCTCTCTCTCTCTCTCTCTCTCTCTCTCTCTCTCTCTCTCACACACACACACACACACCCCTCTCCGCGGCTCAAGTCTGCCCCGCTGAAGAATCCCGGCAGGCAATAAAATCCGGAATAGCACACAGAGCAAACCATGAAATAGCATCTGTTTACCAAAAAAAAAAAAAAATAAATAAAAAAATGTGCAAGACAAATCTAAGCTGCCTTTACAAATAAAATAAAATAAAATAAAATAAAATAAAACAAACCAACCACAATCCTTATATAGAGCTGAGCAGCCTTCCTGGCGTCCTCCAAAGTTGTGGGACTACAACTCCCATTACCCCCCTGGTTGGTGGGGATGATGGGAGTTGTAGTCCCAACACATCTGGAGGGCGCCGGTTTAGGGAAGGCTGCGGTTGACCTGCACCCTAGATAGACAAGGCGGGGGGAATGGCACCTCCTCTTACGCGGCCGCCAGCAGCGCGGTGGGCGAGCGCCCGCGCGCACCAGGACTGCGAGAGACGCTCAACGCGTTGGTTTCGAGGCAAATCATAAAATGCAGATTTGGTTTTTAGATTATCCCTCCCCCTCCCCTCCCCCTCCCCCTCCCCCTTCTCCCCATCTGCTACTTTGGAAAAGGAAGGAAGGACGGAAGGGTCCATACAATTTTACATTCTGCAAAATAAGAGGGATGGGGTGGAATATAAATTCGTACCAGATATATATGAATGGGTGTCCCCCCCCCACCTGCCCGCATAACGCCAGACACCTCCCGACACACGCACGCACATTTGTAAAATATGCAAAAAAATAAAAAGCTTCGAAGATCTTCCGATGGGGAAAAGGGGGGGGTGTCTAGAAGTCCTTTCGCTGATGCCCCCCCAACCTGTCATCGCCGATCCATTCCAACAAGAGTACCTCCGAAACCATTAAACACCGCAGTTCTTTCTTTGCTCCCATCCAGATAACGTTTTTGTTTTTTTAAAAAACAAACAAAAACAAAACATTAGATTATTATTTTTTTTTAAAAAAAAAATCTTGCCCGCTAGCTGTGAGTTTGAAAAGCAGCTTCTCTGTCTGTCTCTCTTTGTTAGTTTTTCATTTAATTTTTTTTTTAAAAATAATAGATTTTTGGGTGGTTTGTTTTGTCCTGTTGGGAGTGGGGAGAAGAAGAAAAAGATGCTCGTCGGAGAACGAATGGAGAAGGCAAAGAGAGCGATCATGAAAATAAATTAAAAAGCAGATCCCTTTTCCTCCCCTTCTTCGCCAGCTGAGCCGTTTTTCAGTCCCGACGAGGTGCGCGCCGCCCTCCTCCTCGTCCTCCTCTGCCGCTCTTTCTCGCCTCGCCTCTCCTCCAGCGCTCTTTTTCAAAAGGCCGTCTTTCTCTCTCTCAATTTATCCCCTTTTCCCTCTTGATCTGCCTAGCAGAGGGGGGCAGAGGAGAGTGGAGGTGGACGTCTTCAGTCCTGGCTGTTTTCAGCTGATCCAAGGGAAAAGATTAGCGCTCCCTCCTCCTCCTCCCGCCCCCCCCCCTCTCTCCCTCTTTCTCTCCATCCCAGCTCCGGAGCGCATCTGCTGATTTGAGGTTCAGCGCAAGAAGATTACATTGGGACGCAATGACGTCATGGCCAGGACACAAGTTCGCTTCCATTAGCCAAATCCTCATCAGCAAAGATGCCCTTGAAACTGGGGTTGGTAGTGGTGGGGGGTGCAGAGAGAGAGAGAGAGAGAGAAAGAGAGAGAGAGAGAGAAGCGGGACAGAAGGAGAGAGAGAAAGGGGCAGAAGGAGAGAGGGAGGGTGAGTGAAGATCAGCAAGGGGTGCAGATCAGCAAGGGGGTGTTGCAAAGGGGGGGGGTTATTGAGGGTGAGCGGCTGCTAGTTTTTGAGGCATCCTGAAAAATGGCCAGCAGAGAGGTATCCGATTTAGGAGGGTTCTCAATTGTCCATCACAGATGACCGGGAGGATGGAGAGAGAGTGGGGGGGGAACGGAGTGGGGTGGGTGGGTAGGGGAGAACTGTCTAACCTCCAGGCGTTTCCTCACCTCAGAAGGCATCAGGAAATCTCCCCCCTTTCTTCTCTCTCTCTCTCTCTCTCTCTCTCTCTCTCTCTCTCTCTCTCTCTCTCTCTCTCCCCCCCCTCCCCGCAGTCCGCCCTCCCAAGCTCGGTGACGCGCGTGTCATTTCAGAAATAGATCCCAAATCATTGGAAAGCCAGGCAGCCGGCCTCGCCTCCCCCCCACCCCGATTTCCAGTCCTCCCCCAACATACACACACACACCCCCCCCCCCCGATTTCCTCCTCGCAAACACACACCTTGAAGGCAGAAGAAGAGTCAGCAGGACAGTCAGGGACAGCGACAAGGGAGAGAGACGAGGCTTGGATTTGGGAGCGGGGTGTGTGCGGGGGGGGGGGAGGGGAGGATGTGATCTGCTCAAAGGCGGCAGGAAGGATCCGGGAACGAAGGAAAGATCCCAGTCAACGCTGTTCTTTCATTCGAGGATTATACCCAGACATTTATTTCTCTCAGTCAAGCACATACATTAAGCCCTGCTTTGTTTCACAGTCTCACACTGCTGCAGACATCCACGAACCTATTATACATGGATACCTACTTTATTTTTTTTAAAAAACCAACAACATGTAGCCCGATCCCCTGCGTGTTTACTTGGGAAGAAGTCCCACTGTGTTCAATGGGGGGGGGGCTTACACCCAAGTAAGCGGACGCAAAATCGCCGCTGTGTCGGCACCCAGAGAGATCACACCCTTTCGAACAGCGGTGCACGATACATACATGTGAATACACATTAATAGTGCAACCCTGTACGTGTTTACTCAGAATTAAGTCCCACTTACTTCAGTGAGAAACCGGCTCTCGGGTAAGTGTGGATAGGACTAACTAGACATAGGCAGCCAAATACATGACAGAGGGCTCGATCCTGCCAAAGTTAAGACCGTTCCACCGGGAGAGAGATTTACTCAAGTGCCACTCAAATGCATGTGTTTTCCTTGGGTTGCCTGGGCCCCTACAGAATCCTCTGTTATCAACGATGGCCTCGATCCATCTAAATGTGACGTGCTTTTAATAGCGAAAAACCTAGGCCTGTCTACTCGGAAGCCGTTCCCATTGGATTCAATGGCTTGCGGGGAAAGGGTGCATAGGATTGCAGCGTAAGGTCACTGATTTCAATAGGCGTGAATGGAGGTCATGCTATAAACTCACTCCGGTTGAAAACCAAAGCTCTCAAAAACAGCTTGTTAGGCCGGTTCCTTCCTGAGATGCAGAAACCGGACTCCATGTTATCTAACCCGCCAGCATCATGAACTTGGAATCGAGGCATAGACAAATCCTAAACCATCCCATTTCCTAAATCATTTTAGTTTATGTCCGCCTTCCTTCCACAATAGATCGTTTCTCTTTTAAACCAATAGCAGGTAAAATAATCTAATCTTCTACCATCCGTAGCAGAAAAATGGATTTACTTTTTTTTAAAAAAAGTATACTTTACACTGAACTGTCCAATGTTGAGTGCATATTTTGCAGTAATATTATATGTATATATAAAGAACTCCAGAAAATCTACAAGGATCAGAGAAGAAGCGACTTTTTCCATTTGTGTGTGATGTATATACAACATACACACAATTGCAATGAACAGATTTTCGCTTGATCTTTATATATATATATATATATATATATATATATATATATATATACATACACACACACACACGAGAGATGATTTCTCCAAATGAATTGCCATTTATTTATTAATATTAACAGCCTCCTATTGCTTGTCTCAAAAGAGTTTTAGGCAATATTTTTGGGTTGTTTTATATTTCATTCATACAATATTTTCCAAATAAGGAGAGGAAAGATTAGATAATAATAATAATAATAATAATAATAATAATAATAATAATAATAATAATATATGGGTCGGTGGGTGGGGGAACAGAAAGTCTTATCATATTAGACTGAGACGTCACCTTAGGGCTGAAATTCTACCCCCACTTACTTCTGAGTAGACCTGCATGCGATTTCGCTGTTAAAAGTCTAGTTCTGAAACACGAGGAGGACGATTTTAGCGTCGGGATGCGACGAATTTACACTCTGGACGAAGCAAGGGAGGAAAAATCAAACGTATTCTTACACCTTCTCCTTTGCAAAATGTATAGCAAGGCCACGGTGGGCTGGATTGGTGCTGGGGAGGCGGGTTCTTGTCCCACCCAGCTCGATTCAAAGGTCAGTTAAGCGGCAGCCCTAAAAGGGGAGCCGCTGCAGTCCCGGTTTTTTTTTTTTAAAATACCCACAGAAAACTGTTGCAAGGACCGGATTGAAAAAAGAAAAAGAAAAAAAGAAAAGAAAAGGTAAGTCAGACGGGAAAGAAAAGGGAGGGGGGAGAGAGAGAATTACAACTACAAACTCAGTTTGAAAACAGCCTCAGATCCGTTGATGGCTGCATTCAGTTTCTTTAGGCACCAGCAGGACACTTTAGAAATCTCTCCCCTTCAGGGTGGGGTGTGTGTGTGTGTGTGTGTTTTGTGTGTGTGGACTTACAAGAACTCACAATTTCTTGCTGCTAAAAATGGATATATATATATTTGTGAGGCGGGGGAATCTTGCATTCTTGATATATATCCCGATTGTGTTGCGTTATCTTAAACCAGGCCAAAAAAGAAAAAAAGAAAAAAAGATATTTCCCTGCTTGTAAATTGGGGGGGGGGGGGGGAGGTGGAGAGAGAGAGAGAGAGAGAGAGAGATGAGAGGAGCAGGCGTTTACTACCGCTCGTAGTCATAGATGCAATTTGATTCCTCTTGCTTTTCTGTGCCCCGATCCACAGTCAAGGTGGGGAGAAGGTAGGAGCAAAACGCTTTAGCCTCCATTGCAAGGCCGAGAATAACGGATCGCGAGGACCCTCGGTTTGGAAGGAACAGCCATCTGCCCCCCCCCCCCCCGCATCCTTCGACTTAACTGGGACAGGTTGTGTCAGTTTTCTCTTCCTTCCCTCCCAAAATCTCAGTTCGGGGGAAAATAAAGGAAAACAACAACCAAAGCATCCCAGCTATTTCCTGCCCAGCCCGAGGTGTCTCCATATCTCCCTTTCAAACGACCAAGGCATCACCCTATGCCCGCCCCCCTCCTCCAGGTCGGGCCAAAGTGGAGCATTTTAAAAAATCCCATCGATTTCCCTGGGAGAAAAGACAACACGACAAGCCCTGTCCTTGATTGCTCGCCTACTCCTAAGGCTGCAAGCCCTACGAACACAGTGAGCGAGGAGGCCAGCCTCATAGGAAACGCCGGGCCCTGCTTCCGAGGAAACAGGCGTAGGATTGCGCTGCGCCTTCTCCTATGGAAACGAATTGGGTTCTTGCAGTGCAATGGCGGTAACTCCCCGGTAAGTGCGGGCTTCAACGGGCATAACTTTGGCCGGATCATCTCCCACCCACACCCACCCTACAATTTCCATCTATGCCTCCTAAAATGCCCCCCTCGATGTTCCACAGTTGGGGAGGGGGTTAACCACCACGACCCCCCCTTTTTTCCTGCAGGATGAATGCCTCTGAAGAAGGGGATGGGAAAGCAGTCAGTAGCACAGGCCTATTTTTAGTGGCAGCGATTAGTGTAGTAGTAGTAGTAGTAGTAGTAGTGTGAAACTCCATTCCTTTGGGGGAGAAAGCAACCCATCCGTCATTTCGCCCCAGTTCCCATCCAGGCCTATTCTTTGCACGTGCCCCTCTGATCGCGCCCTCCAGGCCTCCTCTTCTGCCTCTGCCTAGTTTAGAGGAGGAGAGGGGGAAACCATTCCCGGACCGGCGTGGTCCAAATGGTGCTGAAACTCCAACGGCCTGTGCCTGCCTGCCTTTGCACTGCTGCTGCTCCGCGCAGCTTCGCTGTCCATGGTATTGATTGAACTCGAGGCAGGCTTCCCGGGTAACGTTTGGCAGCTGATGTACTAGCTCACCTCCTGATATTCTGAATTTTGCCTCCTCCTCTCCCCCCTCTTTTTCTTTGACTTCTCAGTCTTCTTATTTATTTATTTCAGGGGCCACTTGAACCCGAAACACTCACGTTCACTCACATATTAACAATGAAGGAGACGATTATGCTCCCTCCTTCCAAATCATAAGTTGTTGTTGTTGTTATTATTATTATTATTATTATTATTGTTATTATTATTTATTTATTGCATTTTTATACCGCCCAACAGCCGAAGCTCCCTGGGCGGTTCACAAAACCCAGCATTGATCAATTTCCCCCTTATATAATAAAAAGTAACTGCAACATTAATAGTACGACCCAACCCTCTTCAAGTCCATTGATTTCGATAGGAGAGAGAAACAGGCCCGATTTAGTATCTTCCTTTGCTTGTGGGATTTATCTCCTGGCTGCCCTAGCATGGCCGTGGTTGTATGTTCTTCGGGGCAGGGCCCCTGGTTCTTACTTAGGTTACTCCGGAAAGTAAAGCGGTCTATGGATAGCACACCTGTGGTGCTGTTTACATAGAAGGAACAACACCAAATAATAATAATAATAATAATAATAATAATAATGTTAAGCATGTGCTAAACTCTCTCACTGGAATCAGTTGGGCTTAAAAGTGCTCACATTCGGTTGGATCGTGTCCTTAATTGTTAGCCCACCTCCATAACACACCATTTTAAAACGAGTTCCCTCCCGCCCCGTTTTAAATATTTTCCCTTCAACCACATTTTAAATCGAGTTTTGTTTCTGATTTTAGATACCACCAGACAACAGCAATAACAACAATGAAAACCGTCAATTGAAAACCAAACGAAGCAATTCGCAAACCACTTAAGCTTATATTGTCAGAACCACAGCACAAGTTTAGTTTGGGGGCCCTTGTCTTCCATTGCAATGCGTCCGTCCGGGCTTAAGTGGCTTGTGGATCGGGGGAAACCAGGCCGTGCGTGTTGCTCTGCTGTGTACGGGGTGGGGGGGCTGGGGGGGGCGAGGAGAGAAAATCCACCTGTCACTGTCTCCCTCCGAGCCCTACTTGGGCCTCCATCGCGGTTTTCTCCCAACAATTTTGCCTTTCATTTCTAAGCCTCGTGGTCTTTTAAAAAAGGACCCCGTCCACCACCCCCCTCCCTCGTGAGACCAAATCAATGGGAGAGAGATTTGGGGGGGGGGGGAGAGAGAAACCAACTCTGAGACTCTTGTAGAGCTTCAGAAGAGAAATTGAAGCGGGGGGGGGGGGAGGCGTGAGAAGCTGGGGGGGGGGGAGCGCTGTTCTACATGGGACCTTGTTCGTTTCGTTTTATTTTCTGTTTCAAACTCGATGGGTTAGGAGTTGGCTTAGAAGGAACGCTCCATTTGTTTTTTTGCTTTTTAAAATTAAATCCCATCTATTTTATTTAAAATGTCTATGTAGCATTTCACCCGCTGTGCTTTGAGGCCAATTGCATTTCTTAAATAATGCAAAAATGTATCCATTTTCTTTCTCTTAACAATAAGAGGAGGCCAATTGATCTGAAGACCGTTTCTCTTTCTTTCTTTTCTTTCTTTCTTTCTTTCTTTCTTTCTTTCTTTCCTTTCTTTCTTTCTTTCTTTCTTTCCCTCCCCTCCCCCTCCACCTCCCACCCACTGTTCCTCAGACAAAGAGATCGTAAACGTGCGATTTTCTCTCCTTCCCGCAAAGACGGCCGCGTTCAAATACCTCCCCGCCTCCCCCCCCCCCACGCCCCGCAATCCATTGTAGCCGCAGACAACAAGCCATCGCTCCTTCAAAACCCGGCAGTGGGAACACACACACACACACACACACATACACCAAGAACACCACCACACCACACACGTGCACACACACACACACACGTGCACCCGTGAAACGAACGTCTCTCCATGCATTGGCTAAGATTTTTTTTAAAAATATATATATTTATTTTATTTTATTTTTACTACGAAGCAAAGCCTCCTGTTTCATTCTCTTGATTCGAGGGCTCAACCTCCTTCTTTTGACCTCTTTGCTTCCCCCACATCCAGAGCACTATTCAGGTTAAAGATTAGTCACTTCTATATCCCTCAACACCAATTACTTTCTAGTGATCTGCAACTATATATGTATGCGTCTCTCTGGGAGTGTGTGCGTACTTGTGTACACACACGCACACATATACTAATACACGTACACTTAGCCAGAAGCAAATGCTATCAAAGCCTCGTATATAAATCCCCCCTCTCTCACTCACTCACACACACATTTTACACAGACCCACTTATATATTCGCACACACATAATTCAATCAATCAATCAATCCATGTATATCTTTACTTAAATCCGCCCCACCCCCACTCCAAAGACCTAGATTAGGCAGAAGGAAGGAGGAAAGAAAGAAATCCATGTGGAATTTGGGGGGGGGGGGGAGAGAGAGAGGAGAAGGGGGAAAAGGTGGGGGAATACAAAACCACTTTCCCAAAGAACTTACAAGAAGGCTGAGCCATCTTTTCTACATCAGTAGATCCTCTTGTTTGGTTCTTATCCTTCTCGGCCTTCTTAACTGCTGGTGTTGGGGGATTCCCCCCCTAAATTTGTAGTATTGTTATTATTATTTGCAGATCTCCAAATAAAAATAAATCTGAATCCCCTCCCGTCACTCACCTTCTACACCCCCTCCCCCCCCCCGCGCTCTGATTTTCCACAGACTCTCTCTACATTGCAAAGAGGGGATTCCGCTGGCTGTTCCCAAAGCTCTCTGAGATGCGGCCCCACATCCCCTTAAGAAAGGAGGTGGGCCCTTTGAAACGCATCCCCATTCAATGGCATTCATTCTGCTCGCTCCTAACGGTCTTTGGACAGCAAATCCACACCAAGGAGAGAGGGAGGGGGGGTCAAAGCCCCCTCCCCAGCCTCACCTCCCTGTCTTACCATTACACAATAGCCACCAGCTAAGAGCTCGCCAGCTCCTTCCCAAACATTCACCAAGCAGAAGAATGCCTCTCTCTCTCTCTCTCTCTCTCTCTCTCTCCCCCTCTACTGCCATTTCTTCCTTCCCAGTGGCTCATGAATTTGCATGGTTGAAATGAGACCCACCGTAATCACCTTCAGCTAATTTTCCATTTTGCCCCAGATGTTCTGTGGCACATTCCCAAAGAGAATTCTGAGAAGAAGAAGAAGAAGAAGAAGAAGAAGAAGAAGAAGAAGAAGAAGAAGAAGAAGAAGAAGAAGAAGAAGAAGAAGAAGGTGAAACAGGGAGGCAGAGAGGGAGAAAGGGAATTGGTGAATATTTCTAGTTTCCCCCAAAGATTCACACTTGAATGTGTCTTTTCTCTATTCCTTAAGATATCATTTAAACAAAAAACCACTAGCTGATGAATATTAAAAAAAATTGTACCAGACTACATTATGATTTAATTTGTTTCAATGCAAAATTATGAATCAGTTGATTTTCTTGTCCTGGCTCCCAGCATAATTTGGGCAGTGCTGGGATATCCCACAGTTCTTATTATCATTAGAGTAGCCACCCCGGAGTTAGTTGGAGTTGTATAAAAGGTCCGGAGTACTACCAGCTTCCTACGAGGAAGTCCTCAGTGACTTTCCATCTATGCTGGGCTATTATGTCTGAACACAATTCCCTGTGAACACCCCATTGAAATGAATGGCAGCTGTGCACAGGACAGCATGGCATAGGTTTTGTTTCAATGGGGCTTTGCACAGGACGACTTTCCAGTGGATCGTGCCCTCTGATTGCATGTGTGGGCATTTCACGCCAGGTTTGTTTACAGATGCAAGTAGACAAAGCTATCTTTGGCTTTCCCCATCCAGACTGCTACAACCGTTCAAATTAGCAAAATATGGGCTAAAGAGGCATTTACCACGGGCCCCCACTCTGAACCGGTAGCAAGCTGAACATCAAAGATCATATACCGATGAAAACAAATGTCAAATGGTGTTATATTTTCTTTTTAGTGCAGAATAATTAAGCATGCTTTCAAGAATGTAGCGTCGTCGTCCCCGCAATCAGTATGCTCAGAGGCTTGGAGTGGGCAGCAGGTCAGACAGAGGGGCATCTCTGCTCCCTCTGGTTTGTTCTGTGCCTGCAGCCTAACACAGTAAAGCACATTCAGTTACTGAATAATACATCTGCTAGTGAAGGAGAAACCTGGAGACATCATGTCACATGTGACTGCAGTAGCCAACAGGATTCGTTGATCACGTTACGCTAACAGGACTCATTGCTTGCACAATGGGGAGTTAGCATTTCATAAGAGAACCCCAGAAAGTAGTGGAAATGCTCATTTCTGGATCTAGACAGGTCAAGGGAGCTCACTTCTGTGAGCTCAAATGCCCTGCCCTTTTCTGGAAATGAGCATTTCTGTTCATTTTGTGTTGCTTCAACTACTGTTAGCTGCTTGTTGCACTAATAGTAGGTTTTGCTGACATGTGGGCAATTTAGGGTTTCCTGCACAACAGCCCCTGAGTGGGAACAGTCCATCTGAGCAGTGAGAACTTGACATTTTTAGGAGCAGCCTCATTTATTTAAGTCATTTCAAGGCTGGCTTTCCATAGCTTAAAACAGTCATTTTGGCAGGATCATTTTGGGGCCCAGAACACACTCCATATGCCGTTTTCAAAGTGTCATATCCTGCTTGGTGTTGATCTGGCCTAAAACAAAATACACTCGAAGTCCATTTAAGCAATCAGGACTTATCTCTAGTTTCCTGGTTTGTTCAGTTAGAGCTGGAAACCTCTGCTGGGGAGCATGGGCGGGAGGGTCTGAAATTGTGCACCTGTCCTATTGTGGACTTCCTATTAGGGCATCTTGTTGGCCACCGAGGAACAGAAGGCCCCACATGAAAGGCCCTTCGTCCAAACCTGCACAGCTCTTCTCATGTTATCACTGGGGAGGATGTGGGGCAGGCAAAGACGAGCTGGGCCAATCCTGTTCACTGCTCTATCAGAGGAATAAAGGGGACTGAACTGGCTTTGCTTTGCTCTGTACAGGCTTTCTGAAAAGGAGGACAGAGCTTCTGTTAACTGTTGTATTGAAAAGGGAATTTCACTAGGTGTCATTTGTATGCATGCAGCACCTGGTGAAATGCCCTCATCAACACAACAGTTAAAGCTGCAGGAGCTATACTAGAGTCACCAGATGCAAAAGAGGCCAGGGCTCCTGCAGCTTCTCGTCCTTGTTTTATGATAACTGTCCTCGTCCATCCCTACAGGATGCCCAGCTCCAGCCCAAGGGATTGTCCCTCTCTCCCTCCTTCTTCTTCCCTGCTGCTCAACTTGAGTGCTGCCCTCAAATCCGGAAGCAGAGCAGAGTTTTGCAAAGGAAGTTGCTCAGGTTGCAAAGTTTGGGGTCAAAATGGAATGGAGGTTTCCTTTGAGCATGAATGAACCTCTGCTCATGGGTGCCTTGGCTCTGCATGCAAAGGCTCCCAGGTTCCATCCTGGGTGTCTCCAGTTAAAAAGTTCCAGTAGCAAGTGATGCTGAAGCTACTTCTCTACTTGAGACCCGTGAGGCTGCTGCCAATCAGATTACTGGGTTAAAGGGGCCAGTGGGAGCTGGTGGCTCCGATTTCGGTGGGGCTGTGAATCTGTTCTGCGTTTCAGTCAGAACCAGCCAGAATTCTAAAGGAGCTATCCAAATGCTGAATTATATCCCCCCAAATGGGTTCAGCACCTTGGAGAGAGGCTTTAGAATTATAGCTGGTTCTGACTTTAACCTAGAAGAGATTCACAGCCCTACCGTAATCAGAGCCACCAGCCTCCCCTCCCAATGTTCACACCCCGTGTAAGGCAGCTTGCTATAACTTTGCCTGTGTGCAGCCTGACTGTTCATTTCTCTTGTTGATCCGATTTTATTCAACCATAGGGCAGAAGATCCAGATTTAAGCATATGAAACTAGCCTGGAGGAAATGGACTTCCTTGCCCCCCCTTTCCCCATAGCATCCTCTCCAGTCCCCTGAAAATATTACACAGGGGCTCGGAGGAGCTCTGCTGGATGGGGTGAGCTCTGGTGTCTGTGGGAGGGGAGATTACCTGAAAATCAGGTGAAGGCACCAGCCATGAGTGGATCCCTTCCATCCACAGAATGCAGATCCTGGATCCAACTGAAAACATGAACTTGTGTGATTACACCTATTAAGTTGCCCCTTAGCATTTTCTGCTTGCTTCTTGGTACATTTGGATACATCCATCAGCTTGAGTCATTAAGACTTATTAAAGGACATTTCATCATATTACTCTCTTTTTTTAAAAAAATGACATTTCGTTTAAATGTTGAATTTGCAGTGTTATAAAAAGGTGCAAGGGACACCCAGGAGAGGTTCATTTCAATCTAAAATCTAATTGGAATAGGAAGGTCTCAATTGGCTGCATATTTCAACCACAAATACAATGAAACATTCAGGACTGGATATTGTGGTTCACCTACATATGGCACAGCTATATTATGAAAATCGCATCCATTTTATACTACTTTTAAGTGTCACGGCTTCCCATAAGGAATCCTGGGAATTGTAGTTTGGTGAAGAGGTGGTGATAAGCTAGTGAAGATCACTATTCCGACCTCCCAGAACTTTAATTCCCAGGGTCCCTTGAGGAAAGGAATGTTAAACCTGTGTACGAAATCTGCAGCATAGATATGAACAGGGTGGACATACGTAGAGGAAAATGCATGCCTGTGCTGTAGATTATGTCATATATTGTGACTGCACATTTGTCTTTTTGTGTGTGGATGTACAGAGACCTTCAGCTACCAGGAACTTAGAAATAATAATAATAATAATAATAATAATAATAATAATAATAATAATAATAATAATGTGATGGAAAGAGTGCTTATGTGGACATTGCTAGTGTAGATGCATTTATACATTTCCTTAGTTTGACCATATGAAAAGGAGGACAGGGCTCCTGTATCTTTAACAGTTGTATTGAAAAGGAAATTTCAGCAGGTGTGATTTGTATATATGGAGAACCTGGTGAAATTTCCTCTTCATCACAACAGTTAACGCTGCAGGTGCCCTGCCCTCTTTTAAATCTGGTCACTCTAGTATAGGTCCTGCAGCTTTAACTGTTGTGATGAAGATGGAATTTCACTAGGTTCTGTATTTACTTACATGGTTCTTTTTTTCTTTTTCTTTTTTTGTAGGCAAATCTGAATGTGCCCAGTGTTTACTCAAATTTCTCTCACTCTCTCTCTTTTCCCAAAAGTGTTCTAAAACCAATGCCCCTTTAAGATTCTTGGATTTCATCTACACACACACACACACACACACACACACACACACCAAAGTTATCCATGCTACCCAAATTGACTTGAATGGACTTTTATTATCTAGAACAGCATCTAAAGCTTTGTTAATATAAAGATTGTCTGTATTGTTCTCTGCGATTCACTGGCAAAAGTAGGGTGTCCATAGGAAAAGGAGGACAGGGCTCCTGTATCTTTAAGGGTTGCATAGAAAAGGAAATTTCAGTAGGTGTCATTTGTAAATATGGAGAACCTGGTGAAATTCCCTCTTCATCTCAACAGTTAAAGTGCAGGAGCTATACTACAGTGACCAGATTTAAAAGAGGGCAGGACACCTGCGGCTTTAACTGTTGTGATGAAGAGGAAATTTCCCCAGGTCCTCCATATATACAAATGACACCTGCTGAAATACCCTTTTCTATGCAGCTGTTAAAGGTACAGGAGCCCTGTCCTCCTTTTCATATGGTCACCCTAATCTATATCTGTACAACTTTTGCTGATTTCCATTAACAACAAAAGGGCCAGTGCTACCTTAAAGACTAACAAATTATGACCCTGTTCAGACAATACACTATATCATGGTGGTTAAGCATTTTGAGCTAAACACGAGGGCTTAATGTGTCATGTGAATCATTCCTAACCATGGTGGCTGCATAACTATGGTTTTAAACACACTCACTAACCATTTGCTACAAAAGGGTTAGCGGCCTAACCATGGCTTAGCGTGTTGTCTGAATTAGGGTGACCATATGAAAAGGAGGACAGGGCTCCTGTATCTTTAACAGTTGTATTAAAAAGGAAATTTCTGCAGGAGTCAATTGTATATATGGGGAACCTGGTGAAATTTCCTCTTTATCCCAACAGTTAAAGCTGCAGGTACCATGCCCTCTTTTAAATCTGGTCACTTTAGTATAGCTCCTGCAGCTTTAACTGGTGTGATGAAGAGGGAATTTCACCAAGTTCTCCATATATACAAATGACACCTGCTGAAATTCCCTTTTCTATGCAACTGTTAAAGATACAGGAGCCCTGTCCTCCTTTTCATATGGTCAACCCAGGCAAAAGGGTCCTGTGTGCTTTGACCAGGGATGGAAAACACTTCTGAGACTAGGTGGGCTTTATATTCCCCCAAATGGAGGATCAGATGTTTTGCTTGAGAACTCCCTGTTCCTGGCATAACCAGAGGTAGCATAACCTTCCTGTAACCATCCCACGACCTGCTCAGCTGCACATGACCCATAGAGGGGTCATCTTTATCACACCACTTCTCCTGCACCCAGCCGGAGATAACGGCAACTTCCATGTTTAAAATAAGTCAGACTTACTGGGGTATTTTTTTGTGGCACGAAGAAGGCTAGAAGGAGCAGGAGGCAGATGACATCATGAGAAGGACCTGTGAAAATCCACATGGGCCCAGCAATAAAACACTCGTCTGATGGAGCAATATACTTTGGGATTAGTCTGAACTTGCAGACAATGTGACTTCTCCAGCTAGCCACCCTTTTCCTTCTTCTCCCTATCCTGCCCCCCCTAATAATATCTGAACCAGGCCTGACCGATTCAAATTGCAGGTATTAAATGGTGTAGGCGCAGGTTATCTGAAGGAATGCTCCTCCCATACATACCTGCCTAAGATCCTCTTCAGTAGTCCTTCTCCATGAACCCCTGCCAAAGGAAGAGAGGCAGGTGGCTACCAGAAGGAGGGCCTTCTCTGCTGTGGCACCCCAGCTGTAGAATGAGCTCCTTAGAGAGATTCACCTGGCACCTACATTATACTTCATTGGCTGCCAGTCCAGGTCCGGGCCTGATTCAAAGTGCTGGTATTAACATTTAAAGCCCTAAACAGCTTGGGGCCAGGCTATCTGAAGGAACTCCTCCTCCAATATGTACCTGCCCGGAACCTGAGGATGACCTTAGGGTCCGGGCAGGTACATATGGGAAGTCCTTCACTGTGAGCCCCTGCCAACGGAAGTGAGGCAGGTGTCTACCGGGAGGAGGGCCTTCTCTACTGTGGCACCCTGGCTGTAGAATGAGCTCCTTAGAGAGATTCACCTGGCACCTACATTATACTCTTTTCGACACCATGTGAAGACCATTTTATTTTCCCAGTTTTTAAAATAGTTTATCATCTTAGTCTTTTAACTTTGCTGTTTTAAATCTATATTTTAAATCTGTATAAATCTCTGCATTGCTGCTCAGTTTTATCCTGGTAATGCTTTTATATTGTACCTTTATATTGTGTTTTTTATATTGTGGTTTGTTTTATACTAAGGTGACCATATGGAAAGGAGGACAGGGCTCCTGTATCTTTAACAGTTGCATAGAAAAGGGAATTTCAGCAGGTGTCATTTGTATATACGGAGAACCTGGTGAAATTCCTTCTTCATCGCAACAGTTAAAGTGCAGGAGCTTTACTAGAGTGACCAGATTTAAAAGAGGGCAGGGCCCCTGCAGCTTTAACTGTTGTGATGAAGAGGAAATTCAACCAGGTTCCCCACATATATACAAATGACACTTGCTGAAATTCTCTTTTCAATACAACTGTTAAAGATACAGGAGCCCTGTCCTCCTTTCCATATGGTCACCCTATTTTATACTGTATTTGATGGGTTTAATTTTTGTGAACCATCCAGAGAACTTCAGCTATTGGGCAGTAGAGAAATGCAATAAACAAACAAACAAACAAACAAATGAAGAAGAGATCTGGAGATCTCAAAAGCTTGCACATTTGTGTGTGTGTGTGTGGTCTTTTTGGGCCACTAAAGGCATTACAGCAACTTGGATTTGTTGCATGCTCTACCTTTGGCTCAGGTCACTTGAAGAGGTATGTATCTACTACGTCTGGAACTCCCTCCCAAGGGAAACCTGTCATGCTAGCCCTTTAATGGCCTTTCTCTGCATTTTGACTAAGTTTTCTTTCTTGTCTGGATGCCCTTTTAATTGCTTTATTGGGTGCCTCCAACCTCTGTTGCTGCTAATATTCATAGCTCCCCTCTGCCCAGTATTGTTATTCCTTGTTGTTGTTTTTGATGGGTTGACATCATTTTTCCTGAAGCCTCTCGAGGAAAGGCAGGATAAAATATTTCAAATAAATACATACGAAGCTCTGAAATCGGGGTGCTATGCTTGTGTACTCAACCTGGCTTTCTAGGCATATTTACTCAGCTCTGAGAACCATGGTGCTCAGTGTGTCCCATTCCCACCTGTTCCTGCCTATTGAGGAGTCACCTGTTCCACATCACAACAGCATAAGAACATAAGAAGAGCCCTGATGCTGGATCAGACTGAGAGTCCATCCAGTCCAGCGCTCTGTTCACACAGTGGCCAACCAGCTGTCGACCAGGAACCCACAAGCAGAACACAGGTGCAACAGCACCCTCCCACCCATGTTCCCCAACAACTGGTGCACACAGGCTTACAGCCTCTGCTACTGGAGGCAGTATATAGCCATCAGAACTAGTAGCCATTGATAGCTTTCTCCTCCAGGAATTTGCCCAACTGCTTTTTAAACCCATCCAAATTGAAAATGGTGGCAGTGGCTTCAGCCACTCTAACAAACACTTCTTTTCAGAGCTCTGGGCCCTAAAGTATCAAACTACTACTACTACCACCACTACTACTACTTAAAAAAAAATCCAAAGAGATGCCGGTGTCAGCTGTGGTGGGGTCCATGGCCGCTAGCATTTAACCCACCATGCCAGGTTTTAATACCAGAACAGGACCTACTCAGTGTTAGCACCTAAGCTCTGGAATTCTCTTCTCCCTCATTCGGTCCTCTCACTTTCCACCTTAAGTGTGATTTTATTACCATCAGGCCCCCATTTTTAACTGACTTTGTGGTTTCAATTGGTTGTATCTTTGATCCTGTGATCGTTTGTTTTGAAGATGTTATTGTATTACATTCTGAGGGAAGTTGCTTCGGCTGTCCCATTTTCTGGCAGAACAGCAGAATATAAAGGCCATTATGCAAGATTTAAAAGTGGGTGGTAGAGTGGTCCAACATGTGATGATCAAAAACCGGGAGCTGCTGCTGATAATGGCAGCCCTGTGTCACATTCTCTCCCTTGCCCAACCTGGTGCCTGCCGGATGAGTTGGACTACAACTGGCAGTTTCTCCCTGCCATCATGGCTAGCTTGAGGGATGTTGGTCCAGCACAACTGGAGGGCACCAGGCTGGGAAACCCTGCCCCATAACATGCAGTTTCCCATGCCTCCGCCTCCACCAGCAAGCCAATGATATGGAACAGTGGGAGGAGAAATGCAATGCAATGACATGGCTAAGTCCAGCTAAGCTTCTGGGAGGAAAGAGGAGAACTCAGCACGGAGCTGCTGAAACGTTCTGCCATGCAAGTGGCTACAGTGCAAATGGTAAAAATCTCTCCAGTTGTGCGTGCATGGAACAAAGTATGTGCATTTAACTGTGGGGTTGCAATGCATGTGCCTCTGATGCTTCTGCAACCACAACTCACTGTTTAGGTTAGCACATGGGGTGCAATCATTTCCACCACCACCCAGACAACATGTCGCCCTTTGAGTCCAATAAAACTTCCTTGCAACAGACACGCTAGTTGGTTGATAACTGCTTGAACCCCTCTATAGTATAATGACCGACCAGCACATTTGCTGTGCAAATGCAGGATCCCCCAGAAAGGTTTTCCCCCTTCTCCAATAGAAAAGGGCTGCCAGGAAATGAAAATGAATGAAAAAAAACCTTAATATCTAAAGCACAGTTTGCTTCATCAGATTGGATTTTAAACGTTCCTAGAAAGAGCTGCTGGAATTATCTTTCCACATGACTATTAATTCCACAGGAACCTTGGCCTCTATTGCATCTGATTATCCCTTCTGTCCTAATCCCAGGGAAAACACACACACACACACACACACAGGCCTAATCTACACCAAACAGGCTATTGCACTATGAAAGCGGTATATAAAAGGCAGGAGCCAAACAACTGCTTTATTGAAGTGCACTGACAACTGTTGCGGCCCATTGACACAGACCATATACCGCTTTTATACCGCTCTCATACTGCTATATGCTGCATGGTGTGGCTCCTGCCTTTTATATATTGCTTTCATAGTGCACTATCCTGCTTGGTGTAGATTAGGCCAATGAGTTGTGGTAACTCTGGAAGAAAGGCATGCTGAACTGTGTACTTTCAGTGGAAAGGCTCTCACTCAGCGATAGAGAGTCCTTGCTTTGCATCCAGAAAACCCCAGGTTCAATCCTTTTAGGGCGTGTAGGGGCCTCTATTTGCCAGAGAAGGGAACCTCTAGCTCACAACCTGCAGGGAGTCCCCATACGGCCTGACAGCTTCTGCCCCAGGCTCCTCCTCCACTCCCCAGGCCCCACACCCTCCCCCAAAACTAATATCTCTTTGATCAGCAGCTAGATGGACGGATGTCCCTGACCTAGATGGACACATGTCAGAGATGGGGAACATCTGTTCCGCAGACCTAATCTGCTTGTGAGGTTTCCCCATCCAGCTCATGGGATGTCCTTGGATTTATCCAGGGGGCCAGGCTGAAGATGGTTCGGAAGCTGCAGCTCGTGCAAAATGCAGCGGCCAGATTGATTTTGGGAACCAGAAGGTTCGACCATATAACACCTGCTCTGGTCCGCTTGCACTGGCTGCCTGTATGTTTCTGAGCCCTATGCAAGGTGCTGGTTTTGACCTATAAAGCCTTACACGGCTTGGGACCATAATACCTGATGGAACGCCTCTCCCGATGTGAATATACCCGGTCACTACATTCAACATCTAAGGTCCTCCTCCGGGTGCCTACTCTGAGAGAGGCTCGGAGTGCAGCAACGAGGGACAGGGCCTTTTCGGTGGTGGCCCCCAGACTATGGAATGATCTCCCTGACGAGGCTCGCCTGGCGCCAATGCTGCTATCTTTCCGGCGCCCGGTTAAGACTTTCCTCTTTGCCCAGGCATATGGCGGCACATCTTAATCGCCCACATGTTTTAGTTTTTTAACGGTTTTTAATGCTTTATGTGTGTATGTTCTGTGTTTTAGAATTTTAAATTTTATATACTTGTTTTAATCTTAATTTTAGAATTTCTGTAAACAGCCCAGAGAGCCCTGGCTATGGGAGTGGTATATAAGTGCAATAAATAAATAAATAAATAAATAAATAAATAAATAACTGTACCACTTCCACACAAAGCCAGGATCTCTTCTCAGAGTCAACTGTTCGCATGCCGCACACCATCCCCATGGGAAGGATGAGCACCGGCAGAATCCTTGCACCGAGAGAGGCACAGAAATCTGTGCCGCTCTCAGCACCGGGGAAGGCAAAATGGGCAGGTGTGGTGATGATGTCAGTGGCCATGGCTACACCCACGGAAATCTTCCACCCTGCAGAGGGCCTGGTGTGTGTGTGTGGGGGGGAATTCCTCCTATGAACATAAAAACCATGGAGATAAAAACTATGAGAAGAACTACCTTGCCAACATGGATCATCACAACAGCTGCTTGCATTTCTGGACTCTCCTTGGGGGCATGGCTACAAAGACTGTTGTGATGAATGTCTCCACATCAGAATCTACTATTTAACCACTGCAGTTTGGTACCATTTGTGGCATAGATAGCTTTCTAAAAAGAGAAAATGTGTGGTCACCTATGTGGCAAAGAGCCACTTGTATCCACCCAGGGGGCATAAAACCACTTGGTGAGGCAGTTTAGCTCAGCGGAGGGAAACAGCCTTGAGAAATAGCCTTTCCTAGAAATGCCCTGTTGGAGAAGACAGTTTTGTTGTTTATTCGTTCAGTCACTTCCAACTCTTCGTGACTTCATGGACCAGCCCACGCCAGAGCTTTCTGTCAGCCGTTGCCACCCCTAGCTCCCCCAAGGTCAAGTCTGTCACCTTCAGAATATCATCCCTCCATCTTGCCCTTGGTCGGCCCCTCTTCCTTTTGCCTTCCACTTTCCCTAGCATCAGCCTCTTCTCCAGGGTATCCTGTCTTCTCATTATGTGGCCAAAGTCCTTCAGTTTTGCCTTTAATACCATTCCCTCAAGTGAGCAGTCTGGCTTTATTTCCTGGAGTATGGACTGGTTTGATCTTCTTGCAGTCCAAGGCACTCTCAGAATTTTCCTCCAACACCACAGTTCAAAAGCATCTATCTTCCTTCGCTCAGCTTTCCTTATGGTCCAGCTCTCGCAGCCATAGGTTACTACGGGGAATACCATTGCTTTAACTATGCGGACCTTTGTTGTCAGTGTGGTGTCTCTACTCTTAACTATTTTATCAAGATTTGTCATTGCTCTCCTCCCAAGAAGTAAACGTCTTCTGATTTCCTGGCTGCAGTCAGCGTCTGCAGTAATCTTTGCGCCCAGAAATACAAAGTCTGTCGAATACCATCATCTGCTGTGGAATATGAGACACTTTCCATATCACTAGTGGTCTGAACCCACACGGTGATCATTTTACCGCACTCTGTGCCACACCTTCTACCACACATCTCCATCTGACAACCACCCTACTCGGCTGAGAAGGCTCCCTCCTTTGGAAGATTACTCACCTTGCATGGGCTCTGAAGATTGCCTTACCAAATGATGCAGAGAATTTGCCCACTCTTCAGCTTCCCTGAATTTCCCATGCAAAGAAGATCTGTCTGGCTCTGTAGAAAGCACCTTCCACTTTTACCTTTACCTTCATTTTTTTCATGATTGAACCTTGATTGTCCACTTGCATAGGGCAGAGGCATAGCTCAAGGACAGAGGACCTGCTTTGTATGCAGAAGGTTTCTGGTTCAATCCCCGGCTTCTCCAGGTAGAACTAGGAAAGAATCTTGCCTGAAATCCTGGATAGCCCTTGCTGCCAGTCAGTGTCAACAATACTGAGCTGGATGAACCCATGGTCTGACTCAGTATAAGGCAGCCTCCTATGTTGCTATGATCTTTGAGAGCTTCTCCAAAATTGAATTCAGCCCTCAGGCTGAAAGTTTCCCCACCCTGACCTAGTCCATCTAATTATTCTAATCTTATCACAGCCAGCCAGATGCCCCTAAGTGCACATAAGCAATGAGGAGAAGGCGATGGTTTCCCCCTCTTGTTCATCTCAAGCATCTTTCAGATAACCTTTGCCTATGGAGGTTCTACTAGCTCTTGAAAGACATATCCTCCATGGAGAATAATCATCTAGCATTTGCTGAATGGACATCTGTATTTATTCACCTATAACCAGAAGTGTGGGAAAGGTCTCCCCCCCGCCCAAATGCACACCATGGTACATTAACATCCAGAAGATGTATGTACAAACATGGATGACTGACTGGTACCATTCTCTTTGCGTTTGGCAGTATAATGCAAACAGTGCCTAGAAGGTGACCAAACCATCCTTGGGAAGATCCCCAAGGTGGGGTCATTAACTGTGTCATCCTGAAAACATGATGAGAATTTTGTCACACAGTCAGTGCAGATATGTGGTGGAAAGCGTCATAAATGGGCCACCTGAATCCATCCAGAATACCAGCTTACACATGGCCTGAGATATGTCTGTGGTGAGTGACCATTTGGTAAGTGGCCTTCTGTATGTATCCACTTTCTCCATAGGAGATTTCTTTCTCAAAGCGTGATGGATGTATATCACAAAGCAAACCCAATTCTGGTGGATTCCCTTCGTTTGCAAAGGATGCATGAGGACCTGAATTTCACTTAAGAAACTTTGCTGACAGCATTTATTTTACCAATCCGTGAATCCCCAGCTGCCTACTTGTCACTCCCAGACTTGTGCTTAACTGATTGTGAATCCATAATTTGTCAATCTCTGTCTCGCATGTGCTCCTGTGTTGTTTCAGATTCAAACGGCAACTTGTGAACGCAGACATTGGAGTCTGCTTCATGCCTAGCTGGGGAATTTGCAAATGACAAATGGTGAAATATGGATTACGCCGATTATCTAGCACCAGTCAAAGTTTGTCAGGGTTGTTGTTTTCCTCCCCTTCCAAGGGTGTGAATGTGATTCTGAAGACTTGTCAAAAAGGAAGAGTTGTGACTGAATATGTTTTGCAGATGTGAAAAAGCTTCGTACAGTTTACAGGAGTCTTTCAGGAGCTACCAGTTCAGTTCAGTGAATATATCTTAGCTCAAAAGGGATGGTTTCAACATCCACCTTGACGATTGGAGAGGAGGTTGGCATAGCATATTCCAACTTCTGTGTTTATTTATCTCTCTTGGTAGTCTCTGAACTTATCAGAGCCAGGAGGAACCATCCTAAACTGCAATTAGGATGGGGCCAATATTTATTCTTGTTCGTCTTTTTGTTTTGTTGTTGTTTTATTTAGATCTGTGTAAAAGTTCTTCAACTCATTATTTAAATAGTTCCACCATCTGTGTACTTCTAACTTTACTAAATAATCTGCCAAAAAGATAGATCCCTGCCCCAAGCAGTGTGCAATCTACACTTCAATTTTCAATGAGGGTGAAGGTAAAGAGGAAGGGAAGATCAGAGCAGTGAAGGGAAGGAAAAGAGAAAGAAGGCACAGAGGTCATACGCCTCTCTTTGGGGTAACCAGATGCAAAGGACTTTCTCTCTTGTGGCATCTCAGTGGTGGAATGTCCTCCCCTTGGATGCTTGACTAGCACTGACATTGGCCTCTTTTTGGTGCCGACTTAAAAATGTGGCTTTTAATCAAAGCCTTTGAGGGCTAAATTTGGCTAAAAAGCTGCACATGGTTTCAATTGTGTTGATTGCTTATGAATTTTCAACTGGTTTTAGCTCGTTAATAGCGCAGTATGTTTTTAGCTGTGTACATCATTAATTTTTTTACACTGTTTGAATTGTTTTTATCTGTACGCTGCCCTGAGTTCCCAGTGATGCAGGTCGGGATGCAAATGTTTTAATAAATAATAAAGAAATAAAGAAGGATACAGTCTCTGTCTTTTAAATAGCTGAAAAAAAATGAAGAAATCTTGCCTGATGCATGTGTCATTCCTTTTTCTACTCAGCTAATCACCAACAAAGGAGATGGCTTTGGGGACATTTTATTACCCCAAATCCAGATGTAGCTTGGGGTAGTATGTATGAGGTCACAGAAGAAAGGAACACTTTCTTGTTCCTTGGCATGGTTTTCAGAAAAATATCTATCTATCTATCTATTGATCGATAGATAGATAGATAGATAGATCTGCTTCTTTACTTCAGTTTCTGTTGGAACATTTTCTACCCCAACACATTACATTGGCTAGGACAAAGAATATCTCAAACACAGGATTCAGTTGAAATTTGTGTGTGTGTGTGTGTGTGTGTGTGTGTGTGTGTGTGTCCATCCCAGGTGCTTTTTTGGTATGGAAAGAAAACCATCAATAGCTGAAATTTGGGGACATTGATTGCTACCATACAGGTAACAGTGTCTTAGAAGGATTATGTTGTTGACTTCTGTGTAATTTCTGAAATGAAAAGTGGACCCTGGGCAGAATTCTGCCCTAAGTTTCTAGAAGGGGGGGGCTGTCTTTCTTTGCATCTGTTTCTCCCCCTCCTTTGTTTTTCACATTTTCTCTCTCCCTCCTGATGGCCCCAGCAGTACAGCCAACCATAGGTCAGGGAGCAAACAATCAGTCTGTCTGTCTGATGGTCCCGTCTGACCATCCATCCATCTATTTATCATCTCTCTAGCTATCTAGCTATGAACTACAGTGGCCATGCCAATCATTCTACACACTAACTTTTATTTTTAACGTTTAACGATAATAAGCTTATCTCCTCTTCTTTCTCTATTCAAAGCAGCAGAAAAATAACAACAGTGGAAAATAGGCAATGGGACACAAGTGTTCCCACCCCCACCCCCACCCCACCCTACCCCTCTCTCTATCCTAGCTCAATTGCAAAAGGCGTCCTCCTGGATTCAAAAACAGGAAGTATGTTACACTCCAGAAGGCTAGCCATGTGTGTTTTCTTCCTCTGCATTTGCGGCCCATTATTAAGCGTCCATTCTCTATACGTTGCCCTCCTCATCTTGTCAAGGCCAGTTGGCCGATGACTGTCGGTTTCCCAGGCAAATCACACCAATTTCAGAGTTGATGTTGAAGGTCCATCTTGGCACAGCAGGGGACTCCGAGAAAGCTCTCATCCATAGAACAGGGGTCAGGTGCCTGCCCTCTTCCCTTGGTGGGTTTTTTTTTTATAAAGACTTTGCAGATTCATTGGCTAGAATGATAGATAGACAGATAGATAGATAGATAGATATGGATATAAACATAGTCCATGCCAGGTTAAGAAGCTAGAACTGAACACAGCTTTATATCATGAAAAAAGGATATAAATCAAGAGATGAGATATAGTTCCTCTAGATTCAATATATATACATACACAAATGGCTTGTGAAGTCATACAGTGTTCTTTCTTTCTTTCTTTCTTTCTTTCTTTCTTTCTTTCTTTCTTTCTTTTTCTTCCTGGGTATACATCTCCTTAAATTTAAGTTTGTGAATGTAGTGACTTAACCAGAGACATATGTCTGTGTTGTACAGATAGGTAGATACAAATAGATAAATATGTACATGTTTGTGCATCATTCAGCTAAAATACATGCTCACAGATACACAAACACACATGTTTACACATATACACATAATGTTTATGTAGATGTATGCATATATATATATATATATATATATATATATATATATATATATATGAGAGAGAGAGAGAGAGAGAGACAGAGAGAGAGAGAGAGAGAGAGAGAGAGAGAGAGAGAGAGAGAGAGAGAGATGTATACTTAAAACAATATATACGCACGCTAATATATTGGCACAAACACATATGCACTTGTTTGCTTGTATATATGCAATATATTGTGTGAACAATATATAGTGTGAGCCCAAATTGATTTGTGTGTGTAGGAATATTGCAACTTCTCTCTCTTTTCCCCTCTCTATGGATCCATCTTTCTATGCACACTCATGCACAATCAAATTAATGTGGTACTAATCTACACATGTATTTGTGTGTGAGAACACATTTGCATGTAACATTATTTGCTTAGATATTGCCAAGATGACAGGGGAAACATCACATTTTAATTTTAAAAAATATATATCCACAAGCATGAATGGCAATGTTCATATTTACAGCTACACAGCAGCATGCATATAACCATGGAATAGATTTATTTATTTATTTATTTATTTATTTATTTATTTAAAAAACGAAGTATCAGTGCAGATAGGGCTGAAGATATTTTACAATAACTTGAACAATATTTTTGTCCTAGACGTTAAGAGAATTGATAGATAATTTCCCCCTTCCCCTCCAAAAAAGTAAAAATATATTTTTTAAAAAAGTTAGTATTTTTAATTGAATTAAAGCCTTAACAATGTTTTCCTAACTACAGCCCTCTGGTTCCTTTTGGAGTTGCTGGCGGAAAGGTATAATTTTGCAAACACTTTGTTGAAGAGCGAAGCCTGAAGGGCCCTCCATAATGCATGCCAAGAGAAAGAGAAACACCTTCACAAAAGCAGAGATTGTTAATAGCGGACAACCCAGAAGGGGGGTGGGTGGGCAGCAGAGCTAGGCCTGTCCTTTACAATAAGGACAGAGGGGCCATGATTTGAATGGAGGGGCCCCCACTTTTTAATCTGGACAAAAACAAAATGTTAATCAGGTCTGAAATCCCTGACTGGTCAAAGCCGTGGGCAGAAATTGGATTCTTTAACACCCTCCCCTGCCCCCACCTCCCCCAAAGCAGGCCCCAAACAAGAAAGATGCTGTCTCCTCCTCTTTAACTTAATTTCATCAATTAGCTCTTAAAAGAGAGAGAGAGGGAGAGATTGGGGTGGGGGTGGGGGTGGGGGGGGGGAGAAGAAGCCCTTGGTTGACTTAACGGAAACTTTTAAAGGGCTGGTTTTGAAAAGAGATTTCTCTTCTTGCTCCAGAGGGTGAGAGGGAGATGACTTCTACAGAGCAGGTACGTTTTGGAAATATTTCAGAGTTTTTAAACAGTCAAAATGGACTTGCTAGGGAAGTTTAGGTTATATTGCAATTTGAGTTGGTTGTCTTCTTTTCCTCTTCTCATATTCCTCCCCCCACTTCTCCTAACTCTACATCCGACCCTCTCCAGATGATACCTAATTTTGAAGATTTATCTGTGCGTAGTTTTTATTTTTTAATTTTTTTCGACAAGCCATTTCAGTCTGCAGGAATGATCAGCCCTCTCTCCCACCCAGCGATCATAAACGTAATGACTAAGGAGTAAATCCCATAGAATTCAATGGGACTTAACTTCTGAATAAACAGGCTTCAGATGCTCCCACCCCAACAAAAGTGTTAATGCTTTTAATGCTGTTTTGAAGTATCACGATGAAGTTTGGTCTTGCCCAGGAATTTTGGGCCCCATCTAGATGGGTTTGTGGAGCCATACTCAAGTCATCCTAGAGGCATAATTTGGCCATGTCACATGTTTAGCCATGTCACATGTTAAAATGCCATGCCGTTCTGCAAAGTTGCTACAACTGAAAGGAGATGGCCATTTTCTCCCCAAGGTGCTAAAAGATAATAGATGCATCATACCCTGTGGCGTCATCCTCTGGTTATTTGTGATCAGACAGGCTTTTTCAGTGTTTCAAAAGCCTACAAGACCTGTTTGAGCAGAGCTGGTAGCAGGATTTTTATTTTATTTTTTTAAAAAGAGCAAATGTGCACACCATGCATGGCTACACTTTCAGGTCACAGAAAAATTAATGACTGGGTCCAAAATGATGCCTGTTGTCCATAATGCAATGAAGTTGAAATACTTGCATCCTTACAGCTGATGTTCAGCAGGGGCTACTTTCACTTCAGTGGGCTTAACTGGTTTGTGGATGAGGTTGTGGTCTTGTGGGTTTTGATTTGTTTGTTGGGTTATTATTATTTTTCAAGAATGATTTTTCTAAAATTTATTTTTTGTAAATCCTGAAATTTCTGTTAACACTCTGGATCTTTGTTAATGAAAAGTTAAGTCAATTTAAGTTAAGAGAAAGAGAAGAGGGGGAAAAATGTGTTTACCCCCTCATATCCTGCAGTTTGCAAGCAGGGGTCTGCAGGCATCAGATCATCCTCTTATTTGTCTGGAGGAAAATGAGTTTGTCTATTTATATAAAGCGGTTGTTCTGTCTGCCTACATGTGTCTGTATGTTATGGGAATGTAGACAGGTTTATTGTCACCAATATGTTTTCAATGGTGGGAGACCGGATTTGTTTTCAAGGACACCCTGCGATGGCGGGAAGGTGGGCAAACTTCAGATTTGAAGGACCGACTTAATTTCTTTAACTAGAAGCCCGCCCACCCCAAATCCACCAACCAAAGCCTGGTGTGAAAGACTTGCACCTACAATTAAATAATCCTGAGCCTAGCAGTTTGTTCTTTGAGCACCAGAACTGAATGGATCTCATCCATCCCCACTACTGCCCCCTTTCTTCATTTTAGCAATATGATGGGTGTGTGTGTGTGTGTGTGTGTGTGTGTGTGTGTGTGTGTGTGTGTGTGGCACGGGTGGGAAGAAGACTCATGTTGTCGCTTCTACCGTTAAACAATTAGGACTCAGAAATCCTGGCTGGTCCTCTGCAAATCACCCAGACCTATCTGCTTTAGTTGATACACAGTTGATTCACTTAGCTAGTAATGTAAAACAAGTGTTTCTGGGGTTTTGGAGCGGACTAATAATAATAATAATAATAATAATAATAATAATAATAATAATAATAATAATAATAATAATAGCTTTCCTGCCCACACGCAGACCTCTCTACAGTCATTGTATACTGGCACTCACAAGATCGCATTCCTTTTATCCATATTAATTAACCCAGGATAGCTACCACCGGATGAATTAGGAGTTTTAGAAAGAAACTCACCAAAGAGACATTAACTGACGAGGCAGCAGGAAAGTGGTGATGGTGGTGGTGGAGACACACGATGCTTGAGGAGTATCTGGTGCCTGAGTGTGCGTGTGTGTGTGTATATATATGCAGCTATTCCGGAATTAAAAGGTCTCAAGTAGGCGCCTTTAAATGTGCATCAGGCCATGTAGCTGCGAAGGGAGGGTGGTGTCACGCATTTCAGAAACGGTTGCGCTTTGTAAACGCGCACACGCGCGGGTCTGACTCCGAATCGTCTTGGCGCGATCTAAGCAAAAGGCAAGCCCTTTCGCAGCCTGGACCAGACCTACAGCAAGCAGGATATGACCCTTGGAAAACAGTTTGAAAACTGTATCTGGAGCGTGTCCCGGGCCCCAACAGTTGTCACTACTGTTATACACCGTTTTAAAGCAGTAGTGTAGATCCTGCGAAGCTGTTCTACTCATCCCCACTGATTTCAGTGGGAAGTATTTAAGCATACCCATCATCCGCTGAATAAATCGGACCTCAGTGTACTTAACTTTGGGGGTGGGGGGGTGGGGCGGGGATCCTGCCCTTTTTGTAAAACGGCAACCGGGCGTGGGTGAGGGTGGGTGGATAACGGCATGCTGGGGGCTGATTCCTTTTTCAAGCCCACTCAACAACCTTGCCATGTAGGTTAGGCCGAGAGCGGCTGGCTCGAGGCTTCACCAGCGAGGGCGGGATTTGAACCCAGGTCCCAACACTCTGCTCGGCAAGAACACTCCGCGCCACCTCTCTGTTGTGATCCTTCGGTGTCAGAAGCGATATTGAAACCCAGTCCTGAAAATGCCCTTCAAACACGTAAACGGCATGTGGGCCCCCCATTAATCTTCAGTTCTAAACAGAAGAGCAGTGAAATGCGCATTCTTTTCGGTGCAGAGAGATATTTCAAGGCGCATTTACGCCTCCCCCATAACCGGCCCTCGGGTTGAGGTGGGTTTGGGGGTTTGGGGTGGCTTGTCACGTTAGGGATATAGCCTCCCATCCCGGTCCTGATGGACTTAATTGCAGGAGGTTGGACCACAGTCTTACTAAGTTCGTTTTTCATTCATTTATTAAAAAAGAAAAAGAAAGAAAAAAAGAGCTTAGGATGGTGAATAATTTTTCTTCCCTTACAGTCAGATCGGTGATTATTCCACTATAAAACCATTAATGCAAGAATCAAATCAAAATAGTTTATGGGCCAAACCGCTCGTGCGTAGCTGGAAGTAAATCATCCTGCTGCCCCCCACCCCCACCCCGCTCTACACACACACACACACACACACACACACACACACACACACACACACACACCCCAAATAGAAAATAGCCAGGAAAGGATAAGAAGTATTGCATTGGGGGGGGGGGGGGAAGGGGAAAAAGAAAAAGAAAATCGCTTCTCCCTCTTTAGACAACACGAGACTCAGTGATCCATCCTTAATAATGGCTGTTTTCAATTTTTAATGTTTACCACTACCACCCCTCCAAAGCGATGAATTTGGTTAAAATGGATGCCCTGGTATTTCATTTGGGTGGGTTGTGTTTGCAGTTGTATGCTGAAGATGACGACCTGAGTCTTTTTGGAGTGTCGCTTTGAAGATGTTTCGTTTTTTAAAAAAATCCCACAAAATTCTGGTGTTGCCAAAACACCCCCCTCCAACACAGAGAGAGAGGGGGGGGGGGAGAGAGGGAGAGAGAGAGGGAGACGGAGGGAGGGAGGGAGGAGGAGAAGGAGAAGGAGAGAATTACATAACCCATTTCTCAAAATAAAAAACTCACCGAGAGAGAGAGAGAGAGAGAGAGAGAGAGAGAGAGAGAGAGAGAGAGGATCCTATTATTTCAAGAAAAATTACTTCGTCTTTAAAAAAAACGTTATAGAGGTCTACTTATCCTGCTCGCTTCCTGTTTTATAAAGGGTCTACGTGGCATATAATATCGATTCATTGTGACAGTTTCTCTTTTTGTAAAACATTAATAACGATGAAGTCTCGTATGGCCTGCTTCTCTCTCCTCGCCAAGTATCACCCATGGTTATGATCCCTTTTTGGCATGAAAATATTTAAACGCAAACTTTTGGGGGATGAAAAACGTTGAGAGAGAGAGAGAGAGAGAGAGAGAGAAAGCAAGCAAGGTTTCTCCCCCTTCTCTTATTCCTTTTTCAGGAAGCTTTGTGGCCGGGAGAAAGATGCGCCGCCTGGTTATTTATTTCTCCTTTACTTAGTTGTCCAAAAATGCTGTGAATTCTAATGAAACAACCGACTGATTGGGTCTAAAGAACCCCACCCCACCCCTCCTGCAAACAATATATATATAACCACATTCAGAGAGCATCACTTTCCGCCACTCGGGGTGTGTGTGTGTGTGTGTGTGTGTGTGTGTGTGTGTGTGTGTGTGTGTGGATGGAGCCATAAACAAATTCATTCACACAGATCCGCATCCCAAAGATCTGATTTCCTTGGTGCTTCTGTGCGTCTGTGTGGACATCAAAGAATCCATTGGTGGCAGCATCAGAAAAAGAAAAGTGGGAGATTGGTGCGCTAGAGTTTATTCTTGGATGGAGAGATGGGCAAGGAATGGAAAGGTGGGGTGTGTCCCCCCCCCACTCCTCCCCTGTCTCTGTGTCCCGCATCAGAGAAACAAACCCCCACACGGACCCGTTCATATTTCTCTTAAGCAAGGAGTGGGGAGGCGGCCGACGAGGCCAGGGGTCGTGGCGGGTCGTGGGGGCTTTCAGACGCCCCGGTGGTGCGTGCGTGCGTGCCGGGGGAGCGCTCATCTCCTGCCTGCTGCGCGCCCAACGCCGTCTCCTCCCCGGTGTCCCCAGCGTGGACTCGCGAATGGGCTGCAGGGAGGTCGTTTGGGGAGCGGAGACGGCAATGGGGGGGTCGTTGGTGTAGAGGATCTTCCAGGGGGTCTGCAAGAAGGATGGGGAAAACCAGTGGAGGCTGGTGGCTCCGATTTCGCTGGGGCTGTGAATCCATTCTGGGTTTCAGCCAGAACCAGCCAGGATTATAAAGGAGCTCTCCATGGTGCTGAACCTTCCCCTTCCCCCAAATAGGGGAGCCAGCAGCCTCCACTGCAAAGAAACAAACAAAAAACAAACAAACCCAAAACCCTCTCCAGAGGGGAGTGGATTTTATTATATTTTTAGTTTCAAAGAAGAGGAAATGCAGCTCGGGATGGGGGCGGGGAACAGAGAGAGAGAGAGAGATTGTCAGGCCTCATCTCTCCCCCCCCAAATTTTTTTGTAGGCCCCAGAATAGTTGGTTCAGCTCATTTTCACCTCCGCTCACCCCAATCTGAAATCCCCACTCCTCAGGCCTGTAGCTAGGGATGGCTCCCCCTAATTTTTTCCTAATTTTCTCTGGTCCCCCTGTTTCCCCTCCCCCCCCCCCAAAAAAAAACTTTTTTAAAAAAAGTTTACACTTTTGTCTTTAAAAGGCCTGTAAAGCAAATGAACTGCCTTCCACTTTTGGTGCTGTCTATGCTGGAATTCTCATACATACCTGCTTCCTTGGGAGACAGGGGGCTTACTTCTGAGCAACCATGTAGAGCAGCAAAACGACTGATCTGGAATGCAGGTTAAGGACTAGCAGGGAAACGCCTGAGCTTCAAAGACTATCTCCTGACTACAAGCCACAAGGCCTTTCCTTACCTCCACAAAGTAATCCCATTGGCTTGTATGAGGTTACTTCTAAATATGGATTACAGCATCTTTTTCCATCATCATCATCTACTAGGATGGCAATCCTATACCCATTTATCTGTGTGTGTGTGTGTGTGTAAGCCTCGTTGAACTCAGTGGGATTTACTTCTGTGCAGCCATGCATAGGATTGCACTGTTAGAAATATTTGCAGACAGTTGCCAAACGCCACTGGTATCATACAGTAATTTCTTCACAATGAATTACTGTGTAGAATAGAAAGTCTACTTGATCTATCAGGATTTTATTTTAGTATTTCAACAGCTGATGGTATTATTATTATTATTATTATTATTATTATTATTATTATTATTTAACACATCTAACCCACTCAGACCTTTAGAGGCACAATGCACCGCTGAAAAAACCATTCATTTCAAGGATGTTTCCCCAGCCATGCTTCCTGCAGTCCTTTTCATTTCAATGGGACTTCTGCAGGAGGGTGGTTGGCCGCACACATATCCCATCCATTTCCATGGCGCTTATGCAGCATCAGGAAGGCTGCATCTAAAACCATTACTGTCCTGTTAACAGTGCAGTCTTATGCATGCCTACTCTAAAGTAGGCCCTGCTGGCCGGGGGTGGGGGTACTCCCAGGAACAAGAAAGAGACCTTGGGATTGTGGTGGACAGCTCGATGGAAATGTCCACCCAGTGTGCGGCCGCTGTAAAGAAGGCAAACTCCATGTTAGGCATTATAAGAAAAGGAATTGAGAATAGGATGGCCAGTATCATACTGCCTTTATACAAATCTATGGTGCGACCACACTTAGAATACTGTGTACAGTTCTGGTCACCACACCTAAAAAAGGATATTATGGAGCTGGAAAACGTGCAGAAAAGGGCAACTAAAATGATTAAGGGGCTGGAGCATCTCCTCTATGAGGAAAGGTTACATCAAATGGGATTGTTTAGCTTGGAAAAAAGGAGGCTGAGGGGAGATATGATAGAGGTGCACAAAATTATGCATGGTGTGGAGAATGTGGATAGGGAGACATTTTCCTCCTTCTCTCAGAATACTAGAACCCGGGGTCATCCCATGAAACTGATTGGCGGGAGATCCAGAACAAATAAAAGGAAGGACTTCTTGACACAGTGCATAGTTAAATTATGGAACTCACTACCACAAGATGTAGTGATGGCCACCCAATTGGATGGCTTTAAAAGGGGGTTGGATAAATTCCTGGAGGAGAAGGCTATCCATGGCTACTAGCCCTGATGGTTGTGTGCTATCTCCAGTATTCGAGGCAGTAAGCCTGCATGCACCAGTTGCTGGGGAACATGGGTGGGAGGCTGCTGTTGCACCATGTCCTGCTTGTTCATCCCTGGCGGATGGCTGGTTGGCCCCTGTGTGAACAGAGTGCTGGACTAGATGGACCCTTGGTCTGATCCAGCAGGGCACTTCTGATATTCCTATGTTCTTAAATTGGGTATATGCCTACAGCAACCTCGCAGTGCAATCCAAACAGGTCTGCTCAAAAGCAAGTCCCACTGTGCGAAATGGGGTTTACTCTCAAGTCCAGGACACATATTACTTTATACCTGTAAGCAACCACTAAATTTTAAAGTTTATTTTTATTCTAGAGAAAGTGCAGTGGGTGGGCTGATCTGGATTGGGACCCTAGTGTGGTGGATGGAGGTGGGTTAAATGTTGATGTTGTGCAGACTTCTACTGTTACTTTCTACTGTTAGTTTTTCCCTACCCTGTGCCTGCTTACCCTTCCCTGTACCTGTTTGCATTCTCTTCCCCTCCTTATTGTTTTACTATGATTTTATTAGATTGTAAGCCTATGCGGCAGGGTCTTGCTATTTACTGTTTTACTCTGTACAGCACCATGTACATTGATGGTGCTATATAAATAAATAAATAATAATAATAATAATAAAGTTAAGATCTGGATTGCCCCCCCCCCCCCGTCTGCAACTTTAGAGTAAAAATGGGGGTGGGATGGGGGTCAAGCTGTTAGATACAGGTTTGAAGTACTTTCTCTTTTGGCCTTCAGGGAAGTGTGTGTGAAGGATTCCAACCTTGGAGAATCGAGGGAGAAAAAGAGGGGGGGGGGGAAGAATGAAGAAAAAAAGTGGGAGAAGGGGAGATCTAATTTAGTGCATTCTCCTCCCCCCCTCCCGCAGCTCTCCACATTTTGTTCTGTAGCTGTTTCCACATTCATATTTGTTTTTCTTTTTGCTGATGCAGACAGACAGTGGTACAAGCAATTCGCCATTGGCCACCCTCCTCCCAGCTCGAACTCCTGTTCCATGTAGCTCTAGCAAAATGCAATTCCACTCCTCCTGCGTGTATGTGTGTGTGTGGGGGGGAGCCCCAAACCAGCCAGCAAAGCCGCGTGGCCTCCAAGATTAAAAAGCCCCCCCCCCGCAAGAGGGAGGGGGCATCCACCTTCGCTTTAAGCCGGGCAGCTTCCTCCTGAGGACACGGATTAGCCCTGCAAGATCTGAGCGCCCCCACTCCCCCCCCCGACCAACAGGGAGGCGTCCCTATGAGCCTTGCAAATGGCCCAAAGAGCAGAGAGATGTTTAAGCTCCGTCCTTCGGCTCTTTCCATTTACAAAACAGTAGGGAGGAAAGGCGAAGAGAGTTGCACACACCTCCCAATCCAATCTCTCTCCCAGAAATGCCTTCAGGGAAACTCTCTGTCAGGAGGGTCTCTTGAACATGCCCCCTTGCAATGCTCAGGCGGCACAGGCTGCAGACAGCTGACGTGTCTTTCAGGGAGGCTTCTAAAAACGGAGTCTATTTTTTATCAGCGAAAAAAAAAGTAAAAAAAAGTGGGTGCTTTTATTTAGTACATTTTTATTCCTCGCCCCCTCCAAAAAGCTCCAAGTATTTTTTTATTTCATTTCATTTCATTTCATTTCTATACTGCCCATTAGCTGAAGCTCTCTGGGTGGTTCACAAAAGTTAAAACCAAAATATATAATATGAGAGCAAAAAAACACACACAACATAAAACCGGAATAAAACCAAGCAGCCACGCAGAGATTTAAAATGCAGATATAAAATGCAGATTTAAAACAGAGTTAAAAGACAAGGATAGAAAATTGCTAAAATACTGGGAAAATAAAAAAGTCTTCACCTGGTACTAGAATGAGTACAATTTAAGTGCCAGGCAAACCTCTCTATGGAGCTCATTCCACACCTGGGGTGCCACTGCTGAAAAGACCATCCTCCTGGTAGCCACCTGCCTCACTTCCTTTGGCAGGGGCTCGCGGAGAAGGACCCCTGAGGATAATAAGAATGTAAGAACACAAGAAGATCCCAGCTGGGTCAGAGCAAGCGTCCACCTAGTCCAGCACTCTGTTCACACAGTGGCCAACCAGCTGTCGACCAGAGACCAACTAAGCAGGACATTGTGCAACAGCACCCTCCCACCCATGTTCCCCAGCAGCTGGTGCACATAGGCTTACTGTCTCAGACACTGGAGGTAGCATGTAGCCATCAGGATTAGTAGCCCTTGATAGCCTTTTCTTCCAGGAATTTTTCCAACCCCTTTTTAAAGCCATCCAAATTGGTAGCCATCACTACATCTTGTGGTAGTGGGCGGATTTCAGGCTTGCAGGATCTATTTCGTGTGTGTGTGTGTGTGTGTGTGTGTGTGTGTGTGTTGCTAGAAAACTACAAACCAGAGCTAGACAAAATGGCGGCTCAGGGAGGTGGGCAGAATTCATTGTCGAATGCACTCCATGAACTGGGATATACTGTATCCAAATCTACTTGTGAGTTGTCGGAAACTGAGGTTTTGTGTAACACAACTCTCTGAAAATGGTCAGCAGCGCTGAAAAAAAGACCTGGTCAAAAGCGATCAATAAGTACCCCTATTTTACAGATGAGGACCACTGAGGCTGAGAGATAAGCTGTTAGAGCAGGGTCAGCCATGACAGATGTTTCTATTCTTGTAAGTTGACCTGCTCTTCTTAAAGTATTGGCAGTGGAGGCTGATGACTCTGATGTCAGTGGGGGTGGTGAATCCACCCTGGGTTTGAGTCAGAATTAGTCAAAACTGTAAAAGAGCTCTCCAAAGTGCTTCATTGGCTCATTGGACGGCTCTTTTAGAGTTCTGACTGAAGCCCAGAGCTGATTCATTGCCCCACTGACATTTATTTATTTATTTATTTATTTATTTATTACATTTTTATACCGCCCAATAGCCGAAGCTCTCTGGGCGGTTCACAAAAATTAAAACCATAACAAAACAACCAACAGGTTAAAAGCACAAATACAAAAAATACAGTATAAAAAGCACAACCAGGATAAAACCACGCAGCAAAATTGATATAAGGTTAAAATACAAAGTTAGAACAGTAAAATTTAAATTTAAGTTAAAATTATGTGTTAAAATACTGAGAGAATAGAAAGGTCTTCAGCTGGTGACGAAAGGAGTACAGTGTAGGCGCCAGGCGGACCTCTCTGGGGAGCTCATTCCACAACCGGGGTGCAACAGCAGAGAAGGCCCTCCTCCTAGTAGCCACCTGCCTCACTTCCTTTGGCAGGGGCTCACGGAGAAGGACCCCTGTAGATGATCTTAAGGTCCGGGCAGGTGCATATGGGAGGAGGCGTTCCACCAGCCATCAGAGCCACGAGCCTCCACTGATATAAAGGCAGTTTTTGGAAGGGGGGGGGGGTCGACATCAGATGACACACAAACTAATACTTCCTACTTTTCTAAGATGGACTCAGCACAGCAAGGCAAGGAATTACTAAATAAAAACAGAACAAAATAACTTCAATTGTATTTTGCCCTCAGCTGTTCCTTGCAATATGTAACTGATATGGAAACACATAAAAGTAGTCTTACGCTGAGACAGACCATTGGTCCATTTTTGCATAGTATTCCCTCTTCGTTAGCTCCTTTCCAGGATCTTGGCAAAGGGCCTTCCTCAGCCTCACTACAACCTGAGTTTCTCCCCACATCTACCTTTTGAAATAAATAGGATATGTCTGGGAATAAACCTGGCACTTATAGACTCATAGAATCATAGAATAGTAGAGTTGGAGTGGGCCTATAAGGCCATCGAGTCCAACCCCCTGCTCCAAGTCTAACCCCCTGCACTTTCTGCACTCAAAGTTGGGATGGGATGAGAATTTCATTTCTATTTGGTTTCGATTAAAACAAGAATGCCCCAAATTTGCAAACGTCTCCATTTTTCAGGACAGAGAGAACTTGAGATTAAACAAATTTGAATGTGGGAGAAACTGAAACAGGCAGTTTGTCCATCCAGGACCAGGGCAGTGAGTGCTTAAGTGTCCTGTGGGTGGTCATTTCTTTGGGTGGTCATTTGTGGTGGCCCAGGGCTGTAGGGGTACTGGAACCCAGCCCTGGGTTGAGTCCTAGCTGCACCATCGACTGAGTCTATTGAATTTGGCTGATGCAGATGGAATGTCATTTCAGTTTGTTTTTAATAAGAATGTACCCAAATTTGCAAAGTTCTTCTGGGAGAGAAAGTACTTGGGATTTTAAAAAATCAAATGTGGTAGAAAGTGAATTTGACAGTTCCGCCCATCCTTATCAACAACCAAGCTATGGCCGCCTCCAAACTTTCAGAGGTGCTACGCCCACTTCCTTCTGGGCAGAAAGTCTAGGAGCAAGCCCCTTCCACACACAAAGTAACCGTAGCCTCCCAGTATAGATATCCAGGAGAACAGCACGGAATCCCTACTATAAGAAGCAAAAGAAGTCATGGCAGGGTTGTTGTGTATTCTACCCAGATTGCTTCTCATGTTCCCTTCATTTGATCATCGCACTCTGGCCATTTGAAACTTTCATTTTATTTTCAGAGATGGTACCTATTTTTTATATCCCACCTTTTTTCCTCCAAGGAACCCAAGGTGGTATACACATAATCCTCCTCTCAATTTTATCCTAACAACATCCCTGTGAGGTAGGCTGGGCTGAGAGTCTGTGACTGGCCCAAAGTCAACCAGAGAGATTCCATGGCTGAGTGGGGACTAGAACCCGGATCTCCCAGCTCCCAGTCCCACACTCTAGCCACTACACCCCACAGGTGTAGTGCCTACCTACCTAGCCATAGACATGAAGGTTCACCCATACCACAGGTTAGCAACATGACTGTCCATCCAGAACCTATACAGAATTGCCAGTATCAAAGTTTCTAGCCCTTATGGACTGAATGTTGAAACTCTTTCCGTTCAAGGCTCAGATGCTAGAAAGGGGTGGTGGTGCTAATAACTATTTTGGCAGTGATCCACAAGCTAAAGACTAGCTTCTCCTTCCCCATGCTCAGTTTTCTCTCCCCCTTGACCCCTGCTCATTTAACCTGCTCCCATTCCCTTCCATTTCTTTTAGCAACTGTAGTAATACAGTGGATATATGCAAATGTACCTGTGATTTGTATCACATATAGAAGATTTTAAGTGCTCAAAGCACTTCAGAGGAGACATCTCAGAAATCCTTACAACAACCATATAAAAATAGGGCAGTGTTATTATACCCATAGTCCAAAGAGGGTGTGTGGGTCTTGCTAAGGCAGAATCATAGTGGCTTTCCTAAAGCCATTGCAGGACTTTTTCTTTTTACTGTGGCTAGATTTGACGCAGGGTCTTTCTTGCTCATTCAGGTCTGGCACCAGGGCTTGGCATTATTGGGCATCTGTCAAGGCACATGCCCCAGAGGGGTCCATTGTCAAGCCCATACAGTCTGGCTGATTCTCCTTTTCTATGCCTCCTCCTTGGCATCACTGCCTGTTCACCTCGAAGCATCAGCAAGTGGGCAGTGATAGGAGCAAGGAGAAGGAAAACCATCTTCTACTTGCTTCGTCCTCTCCTTTGGACAATGGTGCAGATACTACCCCAGGGGCAGACCTACCGGGTGGGTGGGTGGGTGGGTGGAGCAAAGGGAGCAATTTGTCCCTGGCCCCTGCACAGTGGGAAGGGGACAAGCATTTTTTATGCATGTGTGTATGTGACAGCACCTCCCCCCAAAATCCATGGCTCCCAGTCCCCTAGATTCCTCTGGCTTGTCCTACCTAGGAATAGGCAATTTTGGCAATTTTGGGGGGACATCTGGCAATTTGAGAAACTGTCTCGGGCACCACCACAAAATGGCAGCCATAGGAGGCAGAACAAAGGACAAGTAACCTGTCCAGAAGACTGAGTACAAGGCAGAGGCATAGTGTGAACCGCAAACTCCTTTAAACTCTCAGTTTTCAGCACCAACAGAAACAGCAATCCCAGCTGCTGGTAAGAAAATGCATTAATTATGAACAGTGGGAAGAGTAGGGCACCATAATGGATACCAAGGCAGGTGCTCGGGGGCACGCGTTGGTGCCTGTGGGCACCATGTTTCCTGCCCCTGCACTACACTATAGCACAGGGTGACCCTATGGAAAGGAGGACAGGATCATCTTCTTGGCTCGCCGCTCCGACCATGTTACTCCGCTTCTGAAATCTCTTCATTGGCTTCCAATTCACTCCAGAATCCAATATAAACTTCTCCTGCTGACCTACAAAGCTTTTCACGGTCTAGCTCCTTCCTATCTCTCCTCTCTCATCTCACACTATTGCCCCGCTCGTGCTCTTCGCTCCTCTGATGCCATGTTTCTCGCCTGCCCAAGGGCCTCTACTTCCCTTGCTCGGCTTCGTCCATTCTCTTCTGCTGCCCCTTACGCCTGGAACGCTCTTCCAGAACATTTGAGAACTACAAGTTCAACCGCAGCTTTTAAAGCTCAACTAAAAACTTTTCTTTTTCCTAAAGCTTTTAAAACTTGATGTTGTGCAGACTTCTACTGTTACTTTCTACTGTTAGTTTTACCCTACCCTGTGCCTGCTTACCCTACCCTGTACCTGTTTGCATTCTCTTCCCCTCCTTATTGTTTTACTATGATTTTATTAGATTGTAAGCCTATGCGGCAGAGTCTTGCTATTTACTGTTTTACTCTGTACAGCACCATGTACACTGATGGTGCTATATAAATAATAATAATAATAATAATAATAATAATAATAATAATAATAATGTCTCTTTAACAGTTGGATAGAAAAGGGAATTTCAGTAAGTGTCATTTCTATGCACGCAGCACCTGGAGGTGAGAGCCTTCTCTGCTGTGGCACCCCGGCTGTGGAATGAGCTCCCTAAGGAGGTTCGCTTGGCACCTACATTATATGCTTTTAGATGCCAGGTGAAGACCTTTTTATTCTCCCAGCATTTTAACAGTCTATAAATACATTTTAACTTGGTGTTTTAAATTTGTAATTTTGCATTGCTGCTGTTTTTATCTGGTTGAGCTTTTATATTGTATTTTATAGTATGGTTTTATACTGTTGTTTTATACTTTGAATGTTTTTAATTTTTGTGAACCACCCAGAGAGCTCCAGCTATTGGGCGGTATAGAAATGTAATAAATAAATAAATAAATAAATAAATAAATAAATATTTCTTCTTCATCACAACCATTAAAGTTGTAGGAGCCTTGCCTGGTATGACCAGATACAAAAGAGGACAGGGCTCCTGCAGCTTTAACTGTTGTGATGAAGAGGGAGTTTCACCAGGTGCTGCCTGCATACAAATGACACTGCTGAAATTCCCTTCTCTATGCAACTGTTAAAGATACAGAAGCCCTCTCCTCTTTTCCATATTGTCACCCTACTATAGCAGGAACCACAGAATTAGAGATTTTCCAGGAGAAGGATTCGAAATGCTTTTAATGCAGAAATAAAAGCAATCCCCTGCCATAGGCATCCTCAAAGAATCAGCCTCAGCTAGCCAGTAGCTGAGATTTTTAATCTAAGTAAAGATTTTTAAAGATTTTTAAAGATTTTAGATTTTTAATTTAAGTAAGAGGCTGCAAGAAAGGCAAATGCTATTTTGGGCTGCATTAATAGAAGTATAGCTTCCAAATCACGTGAGGTACTGGTTCCTCTCTATTCAGCCCTGGTTAGGCCTCATCTAGAGTATTGTGTCCAGTTCTGGGCTCCACAATTCAAGAAGGATGCAGACAAGCTGGAGCGCGTTCAGAAGAGGGCAACCAGGATGATCAGGGGTCTAGAAACAAAGCCCTATGAAGAGAGACTGAAAGAACTGGGCATGTTTAGCCTGGAGAAGAGAAGATTGACGGGAGACATGAGAGCACTCTTCAAATACTTAAAAGGTTGTCACACAGAGGAGGGCCAGGATCTCTTCTCGATCCTCCCAGAGTGCAGGACACGGAATAACAGGCTCAAGTTAAAGAAAGCCAGATTCTGGCTGGACATCAGGAAAAACTTCCTGACTGTTAGAGCAGAACGACAATGGAATCAGTTGCCTGGTGAGGTTGTGGGCTCTCCCACACTAGAGGCCTTCAAGAGGCAGCTGGACAACCATCTGTCAGGGATGCTTTAGGGTGTATTCCTGCATTGAGCAGGGGGTTGGACTCGATGGCCTTGTAGGCCCCTTCCAACTCTGCTATTCTATGATTCTATGATTCTATAAAGGTGCTTCACAAGCGTTTGCTGCGAAAGCCTCCCCCTATGGTCTCTCAAAATGTCACCGTTCCTAAAATACAGATGAGCTCTAACAATAGCGCAGTTTCGCGGGCGAAGGTGTCTAACAGCTTATGCCACAGAAGATTAGGCAGCGGTTCTTAAATTAGCAATGTGTATCCTTCACACCCCCATTGTCCCACTCTGAATGCCTTTCCCCGGGCAACAGTTGAATGTGACGGTTAGAGTCATTCTTCCGTCACCGCTACTCCCAAATCCCATCCAAAACAAACTGGGGTGCGGGTGAATTTGCATGGAATAAGCACCACAAGTTCTCATTTTGTGTTGCTGATGAGGATTCAGAAATGTGTCTTCCCTCCACAAACAAGACATTTACAGGCTCCTTCTGATATGATTGCTGATGCTCCCCTGCTTACAATTTGGAAAAACGTGTAGGGAAAACTGGCCGGAAATGGACACAGAGGCTCACTTTTCAAATGTCAGGACATTCGGACAGGACAGTATCAGAAACCGGAATTTGGGTGGCCATGTGTCCTATTTTACAGTGGACTGTCCTCAGTTTGAAGGCATCCTCTGTTTGAACGGCTGCCCAGTCCAAGCTCTGTTTCAAAATAAGGAACTGTAAGGAGTGAGAGCAGGGCTCAGTTAGCATCTGGACAGCAGATTGAGCAGGCACAGAGGTCAGCCCAGCTTTTCCCCCTCTCCCAGGCCATGCTTTGGACTTTGAATAGAGTCACATTCAAGCAAGGCCAGTTCACACATTACACACCGACATCACTGGGTTTGACTCACTTGAGAGAGCTATAGCCTGTCCCAGCTCTGTGGCTGCATAAGAACACGATGAGGCCAGCTGGATTAGACCAAAGGCCTATCTAGTCAAGCATTCTGTTCCCACAGTGGCCAACCGAATACCTATGAGAAGCCCCGAAGCCTAATCTTGAGTACTGTGTATAGTTCTGGGCACCACAGTTCAAGAAGGATGCAGCCAAGCTGGAGGGGGTTCAGAGGAGGGCAACGAGGATAATCAGGGGTCTGGAAACCAAGCCTTATGAGGAGAGACTGAAAGAACTGGGCATGTTTAGCCCGGAGAAGAGAAGACTGAGGGGAGAGACATGATAGCACTCTTCAAGCGTTTGAAAGGTTGTCAAACAGACAAGGGCCAGGATCTCTTTTTGATCATCCCAGAGTGCAGGACATGGAATAATGGGCTCAAGATATAGGAAGCCAAATTCCAGCTGGGCATCAGGAAAAACATCCTGACTTTTAGAGCAGTACGGCGAAGGAACCAATGACCTAGGGAGGTCGTGGCCTCTCCCACACTAGAGGCCTTCTAGATGCAGCTGGACAGCCATCTGTCCAGGGTGCTTTAAGGTGGATTCCTGCATTGAGCAGGGGGTTGGACTCGATGGCCTTGTAGGCCCCTTCCAACTCTACTGTTCTATGATTCTATGGACATAAACACATCAGTACCTTCTTGCTCATGTTTCCCAGCAACTGGCATACAGAGGTATACTGCCTCTGATACTGGTGGTAATATGTAGCCATCATGACTATTAGGCATTGCTAGACTCATTCTCTAGGGCTGTGTACTGCCTCAAATCCAGATTGGGCCCAGATCAGGCCGAAGTCGTCCAGTATGGATCAGACTGGGCTGCTTCGGCCCAATCTGAGGTGATGGTGAGCTACTGCCCCACCCACCTGCAGGACTTACCTGGCCCATCCGACAATGCCCTACTTGATGAAAGCTGCCATTTTAAAGAAAGATGGCAGCTCTGTTGTTTCCTAGATCTAATGTTCAGTCTATGGCATCTGTAATGGGCCATTTCCAGAACCAATCCACAAATCAGTTCATTAATTCACATAGGCCTTAGCTAGACGAGGGGTTATCCCGGGCTGATACTCAGGATCGCCCCTGTGCATCCAGATGACGCACAGGGGAACCCGGGCTCAGGCAGGGATCAATCCTTCCTTGCCCTGGGATAACGGGCACCACTTGTAGCCCAATATTTCCCGCGGTCTCGGGCCCGAGACTGCGAGTGTGTGGCCCGTTCCGCGGCTTCTCCCAGCTTCAGCGATTACTTGCGAGGAGCCGGGAGAAGCCGCGCACGGGGCGCAGGGTGGGGAGATCGGGGGCAGGGTGGGGAGATCAGGGCAGGTTGGGGGGAGCGGCAAAATATTTTTTAAAAAACAACAACACCTCACCCTTGCCACTCCAGCCTCCGTGTGCAGCAGCCCCTTTAAACCAAAAAGAAAATGTCGGGCGTGATCGGGCTTTCCTTCCCTTGTTGCTCCTGACTTGTGGATTAGAGTGACAGCCCGCGATACTTTCATCGCGGGCTCACCCCAGCCTCATGCCTGGATTTTGAGGTAGGTCTAGCAAAGGCCATAGTTTGTCTCAACTGTTTCCCTCAAAAATTTCCGTAACAATTCAAATTATCCTCCCAGAGTGCAGGACACGGAATAACGGGTTCAAGTTAAAGGAAGCGAGATTCCAGCTGGACATCAGGAAAAAACTTCCTGACTGTTAGAGCAGTATGACAATGGAACCAGTTACCTAGGGAGGTTGTGGGCTCTCCCACAGTAGAGACATTCAGGACAACCATCTGTCAGGGATGCTTTAGGGTGGATTCCTGCATTGAGCAGGGGGTTGGATTAGATGGCCTTGTAGGCCCCTTCCAACTCTGCTATTCTATGATTCTATGATTCTATGAAGGCAAACAATAAAACCGACCAATAAAAAACACAGTTTAAAAACCCATTAAACCAGTCAGCATCAGATGAAAACAAACTGTCCCTAACTCCAAATCCTAAACCCTTGGCAAAATGGGAAATGGCTTAAACAGCTTTCTGAAAGTCTTTAACAAAGAAAGCCTAGCTGTAATTCTAAAGAAATTGGCTCCAGAGGAAGGGGGCCGAGACCAAGGCCACAGCTAGACCTAAGGTTTATCCTGGAATCATCCAGGGTTTGCCCCTGCCTGGGCACTGGATCCCCTCTGTGTCACCTAGAAAAACAGGTTTGACCCCTGGATGATCCAGGAATAAACCTTAGGTCTAGCTATGGCCCAAAAAGCCTCTGCTCCTATTACTCATACATTTGAATTCTGCTGAGCGTGGAACCCAAGGCAGGTTCCTGTAGTATTATGCATGACATGCTAGCTTTCAACATCAGGGATATTTTAGCACAGAGAGCCATTCAAATATGCAACACTACCTACCTCCTGGAGTACCTAAGGACTGTACCATGTCCCCTTGCTAAGTGATAGAAATCATGGATTGACTCTTAAACCCACATTCTGGGCCATCCGAAACACTATTTCAAATTTGAAACACATGTTGTTGTTTTTCCCTCTTGGAAATTGGACACCATTAATTGCTTTTTTCTCAGTCCAAGTTTTCCTATGTCACCATGAAGGCTAGAACATGCTGTTTTAAAACTGAAAAGCAGATTTCCTCTAAGGTACTGGACCAACTTCCATGTTTGTTCGACATACACCCTACTTAGCATGTGTATTAGGCTCAGCAAAAGTTCTGTTACCCCGTATATGCCTTTGGTCCGTTAAATAAATAAATAAATGGAATTGCAAGGTGTGGGTGCTCCACAAATAAGCCATTAGTGCAGCTGACATTTTTGAAGGATTTGGGGCACAGATTGTATGATTCGAAACTGACAGAAAATGGCACATGGCCAGTTATTTACACATTAAATGCCCTTTCCTATCTCGATGATATAAAAGCTTGGAAAGGTTAGGTAAGAGCTGATCGATCGGAGCCGACATAAATGGCAAAGGTGGGGGAGGGAGGGGGGAGGAAAGGGACAATGGTGTGCGTGTGTGTGTGTGTAAGTTAAATAAACTGTTCTTTGACTTTATTGCTTAGGAGAGCAATATCGGGTCAAACATGGCTCCGTTTGCATGTTCCAGGCTTTTAACAAGTAAGCTTTGGGAAAGCTTGAGACCAATAAAAACTGATTATGTAAAATTAAAACAAAATCCAATGGAAGAGTCAATCCCTTTTGTCACCTAATTTGTCCCGTCTTCCTCACCCCTTATTTTTGGAACCCGTTCCACATTGCAGGTTCTGGTGATAATAAAGCAAGGCTTTTCTTGCGCCCCTCGTAAGGCCTCTGGGAAGGACAGGGATCCGCAACAAATACCCTCCCCAGCATTGTATTTATCTTGGCTAAACAATATTAGTGATAATCCAGCATTGGCTTTAAAGACAATCCCAGGGCATCTTTGCTGTCTTCATATTATTTTGCTTCCTATTTCCAGTGGTTCATCATTAGTTTCCTTTTGAAGACAGAGCAGTGCAGTCCAGGCTACTGTTGCACAAGATATGATGGAAGTAGTAGTTGGTGTTGTAGTGGTTACTACAATTATAGGGTGACCATATGAAAAGGAGGACCGGGCTCCTGTATCTTTAACAGTTGTATTGAAAAGGGAATTTCAGCAGGTGTCATTTGCATTTTATATTGTAATTTATATTATGGTTTTATACTGTTGTTTTATACTTTGAATGGTTTTAATTTTTGTGAACCACCCAGAGAACTCCGGCTATTGGGCGGTATAGAAATGTAATAAATAAATAAATAAATAAATAAATGTATATATGAGGAACCTGGTGAAATTTCCTCTTCAACACAGCACTTAAAGCTGCAGGTGCCCTGCCCTCTTTTAAATCTGGTCACTCTAGTATAGCTCCTGCAGCTTTCACTGTTGTGATGAAGAGGGAATTTCACTAGGTTCTCCATATATGCAAATGACACCTGCTGAAATTCCCTTTTCTATGCAACTGTTAAAAGATACAGGAGCCCTGTCCTCGTTTCCATATGGTCACCCTAGAAGAAATGGCAGGCCCGTTGGAGGGGGAGAGCAATTCAGCGCTCCTTCCATATTCCACTGCCTGGTAGGGCTAGGGTGACCATATGAAAAGGTGGACAGCGCTCCTGTATCTTTAACAGTTGCATTGAAAAGGGAATTTCAGCAGGTGTCATTTGTATAGATGTGGAACCTGGTGAAATTTCCTCTTCATAAAGCTGCGGGTGCCCTGCCCTCTTTTAAATCTGGTCACTCTAGTATAGCTCCTACAGCTTTCACTGTTGTGATGAAGAGAGAATTTCCCCAGGTCCTCCATATATACAAATGACACCTGATGAAATTCCCTTTTCTATGCAGCTGTTAAAAGATACAGGAGCCCGGTCCTCCTTTCCATAGGGTCACCCTATACTATTACTACTGCTACCAGCACCAGCACCTACAGTGCTGGCTCCAGGTTTTTGAGAGCTCTTGGAACTCTCCTTCAGTCAGTCAACCTTCTCACTGCCATTGTCCCGAGCTCCTCTTACTCCTCATTGTCTTTTTCAACATTGCTCCCACTTAGAACATAAGAAGAGCCAAGCTAGATTAGACCAAGGATGCATCTAGTCTAGCCTTCTGGTCACACAGTAGCCAACCCACAAACCGGGTTGTGATGTTCCCCATCAACTGGTTACATAGGGGGGATCTACACTATTGCTTTTAAAGCGCTTTAAAGCACTTTGAAAATGTTTTGAAAACTGTATATGCAGTGTGTCCTGGGCCCCAACAGTTGTCAAAACTGTTATAAAGTGCTTTAAAGCAGTAGTGTAGATCCCCCCATAGATAGGACTAGGAGCCCTTGAGAGCTTTCTCTTCCATGAATTTGTTCAATCCCCTTTTAAAGTAGGGTGACCATATGAAAAGGAGGACAGGGCTCCTGTATCTTTAAGGGTTGTATAGAAAAGGGAATTTCAGCAGGTGTCATTGGTATATATGGAGAACCTGGTGAAATTCCCTCTTCATCACAGCAGTTAAAGCTGCAGGAGCTATACTAGAGTGACCAGATTTAAAAGAGGGAAGGGCATTTCATGAAGGAATTTCACCAGGTTCTCCATATATACAAATGACAGCAGCTGAAATTCCCTTTTCAATACAACTGTTAAAAGATATAGGAGCCCTGTCCACCTTTTCATATCGTCACCCTATTTAAAGCCATCCAAATTGGTTGCCATCACTATGTCTTGCCGTAGCAAATGCCATAGAAGAGATCTACACCTTGTGTAAAACATTACGAATGTCAAATGAAAAGCAGGAAATAACACTATGAAAGTGGAATATGGAATATGGATTGTGGCCCAACAGTTATCAGTGCACTTCCACAATGCTATAAAGCAGTAGTGTAAATTTAGCAATAGTTTATGCCTTGTGTGAAGAAGTCCTTCCTTTTATCTGCCCTGAATTTCCCACCAAACAGCTTCTTGGGATGACCCCTTAGGGTTAAAGTATTTTGAGAGAGGGAGAAAAAGGTCTCTCTCGCCACTTTATCCACCCCAGGCATATTTTTGAGCACCTCTATCATCTTTTCCCTCACTCGCCTTTTCTCCAGCCTAAACAATACCAGCTGTTGTAAGTAACCTTCCCTCCTAGGGGAGATGCTCCAGCCCCTTGATCATTTCAGTTGCCCTTTTCTGCACTTTCCCCCACTCTGCAATACCTTTCTTTAGGCGTTGATCCTTTTTCTCACCTACCACCATTCTCTGGGCCAAAGTGAGAAATCAAAATGACAGGCACCACAAAGCATCAAAGGCCAAAGTGAAAAATGGAGAGTGTGACGTAGTGGCTAGAGTTTTGGACTGGGAGTCGGGAGATCCGGGTTCTATTCCCCATTCAGCCATGGAAGCTCACTGGTTGTCTTTGGGCCAGTCACAGACTCTTAGCCTAACCTACCACACAGGGTTGTTGTTGTGAGGATGAGGAGGATTACGTACGGTGCCTTAATTCCTTGGAGGAAAAAAGTGGGCTTTGAATGTAATAAATAAACAAGTCTTCAACATGCACCTGCATTGCACCAGAGTTGGCAGATGTTTATTTCTGGGGTGGGGGAGGTTACTCCAGAGTAGGGTGACCATATGAAAAGGAGGACAGGTATCTTTAACAGTTGCTTAGAAAAGGAAATTTTAGCAGGTGTCAGTTGTATGTATGGAAAACCTGGTGATATTCCCTCTTCACAACAGTTAAAGATGCAGGAGCTATACTAGAGTGAACAGATTTAAAAGAGGGCAGGGCACCTGCAGCTTTAGAATCATAGAATAGCAGAGTTGGAAGGGGCCTACAAGGCCATCGAGTCCAACCCCCTGCTCAATGCAGGAATCCACCCTCCCTCAATCTTCTCTTCTCCAGGCTAAACATGCCCAGTTCTTTCAGTCTCTCTTCATAGGGCTTTGTTTCCAGAACCCTGATCATCCTGGTTGCCCTCCTCTGAACACGCTCCAGCTTGTCTGCATCCTTCTTGAATTGTGGAGCCCAGAACTCTTCATCACTCCTTTAACTGGTGTGATGAAGAGGGAATTTCACCAGGTTCTCCATATATACAAACGACACCTGCTGAAATTCCCTTTTCAATACAACTGTTAAAGATACAGGAGCCCTGTCCTCCTTTTCATATGGTCACCCTACTCCAGAGAGTTAGCGCTCCCATAGAAAAGGCCCTCTACCTGATTATCACCAGATGGACATCTGCAGGATGTGGTACAACCAGGACCTCTGATGATGATTGAAGCAGCTGGGCGGATCCATAGGAGAGAAATCCATTCTCGCCTCCAAGTTGTTCAGGCCAAAACCTTAATTTTTTTTATTTATTATTTATTTATATAGCACCATCAAATTTGGCTCAATAACAAATTTGCAGCCTGTGGAGTCCTTTCAACAATGGTGCTATGTGGCATCACACAATCTTACTGCTGCATTCTTCACCAGCTCCAGCTTCCAGACCTGATCACGCATACGGGATGATCCACATAAACCAACATTACTATTATTATTATTATTATTATTATTTATTTATTTATTTATTTATTTATATAGCACCATCAATGTACATGGTGCTGTGCAGAGTAAAACAGTAAATAGCAAGACCCTGCCGCATAGGCTTACATTCTAATAAAACCGTAATAAAACAATAAGGAGGGGAAGAGAATGCAAACAGGCACAGGGTAGGGTAAACAGGCACTGGGGAGGGTAAAACTAACAGTATAAAGTCAGAACAAAATCAAGTTTTAAAAGCTTTAGGAAAAAGAAAAGTTTTTAGTTGAGCTTTAAAAGCTGCGGTTGAACTTGTAGTTCTCAAATGTTCTGGAAGAGCGTTCCAGGCGTAAGGGGCAGTAATCTTAAAGTTCTTCCTATATGATGCTACATAATATTTTGAAGATCTCTCTCTCTCCCCCACCCCTCTCTTTCTCTCTCTATCTCAATCTCCCCACCCCTTTCTCCTAATCATTTAAATTGCTTCAAAGAATTCTGCAGCTCTAGCGGAATGCAATGTTTCAGTTGGAATAAAGATGCAGAAAATGAAAGGCAGGTCCAAGGAAGCTGTGTTGCAATCAAGTGCTGAGGGAAAGAGAAAGGCAGAAGCTTCAAGGGGCCTATAAAACCACACAGCTCCTTTAAATAAATAAATAAAAAGAGATCAATTTTCTATTTTTTGCCAGGCTTACTATAAGCCCCAAATCTACAGCAATGTTATATAAATTCGAGTAAGCTGAGGGTTTGTTGGTTTTTGACCACATGACTTTTTGTTTTAACGGTGAGGATCAAGATGCCCTATTACACCTAGATTGAAGACAGAATTGTGGCACCAATGGGAGCTTCCCTCTGAAAGCAAGTAGTAGCAGTGGAAGAAAAAGAAAAAATCTCTATCAGGTCCACAGGTAGGGTGGCCAAAAAAGAGGTCAAGAGGACACAGGTTTGCATAATGGCATATTCTCATTTATAGACCCTGCTCAGACAACGAGCTAAGCCAGAGTGGTTAAGCACTTTGAGCTAAACACTATGGCTTAGCATGCCATATGAACCCTTTCTAACCATGGTGGCTACATAACCACGGTTTAAAGAAACTCGCTAAACGTTTGCTGCAAAAGGGTTAGCGGCCTAACCGTGGCGTAGCGTGTTGTCTGAACAGGCCCATATGGATATATATGCACATTATGAACTAATTACTACAATTTAAATAGAAATACTACACATTTCACCATAGCAGGGAAGACTGTGACGAGGGAAATTTCAAGACCCCTGACAGTGGAGGTTGGTGGCTCCAATGTCAGTGGGGCAATGAATCCGCTCTGGGACTCTAAAGATTCCACAAGCAGGTTTGCACTTCTCTTTTCTTTTAAAAAGTTCCATTTCTAAAAACAAGGGATAAATGAAATGAACACTGATGCACCCATTGTACAAATTAGCAAAAGCCACCTGAACAGAGAATGTTCAATACGTCATCAAGCTGCTATTGAAGACAGACAGACACACAGACAGAAGACAGACAGACATTCTAAGGGTGGCAGAAGAGGTTTGAAGAACAAGCATTACCCCATGCCTCAGAATTCAGCAAAGGTTTGGAAGGATAGGTTTCATGTTAAAGGGAAGTCCTCTGGGTTTGTTTGTTTTTGCGGGTTTGTGTGAGGTAGAATTGATTCTCTTTATCTTCCTTTGCCCCATGTTTTTGTGTGTGTTTATAATGGCGCACATCATGGAGATGGCTCCAAGTAGAAACCTACACTGTTTCAGAAGGAGTACAGGGGCTAGTGACTTAAGAGGACTGGAAACCTCTTTCCCTAGTGAAACCAGGGGCAGAGCTAGATGAGTGTTTATCCCAGGGATCGCCCTGGGATCATCCCTGTGCATCCACATGACTCACAGGGGGTCCCGGGAGCAGGGAGGGACGATCCCTCCCTTTCCCTGGGATAACGTGCACCACTTTTATCCTGACTTTTCCAGCAGTCTCGGGATGATCCTGAGACCACAGGAGGTGTGGGCTGCCATCCCAGTTTCATCCCAGCTCCTTGCGAGGAACCGCAAGGAGTCCGGAACCAGGCACCTGGCACAGAGCTACTCAGGAGCTCTGTGCCCATCAGGGGTGGGGTGGGGGAGTAGGAGTTTTTTTTTTTAAAAAAACATACCTTTTTCGCTGGAGCACTCTTGCGCTCATTTTCAATTTTAAAAAAAATGGCAGGCACGACGTCCTCTTCCTCCCGGGATGTCGTGTGCTGCATGTAGACTGAGGGAGAGGATCTCGTGATCAGCATATCACAAGATCCTCCCCCTCCCCCCTCCTGGTCTAGATATGCCCCTGGTGGTGTTGAAAGAATGGCCACCTCATAAGCCTATCCTTGCCCTCCCTCAAAGCACAGTGATTGGAGAGGCCTTGATAAAACATACCCTAGGACTAGAAGGTGGACCTGTCAATCACTGAACTACTCTCCCTCTGTCTTCCCCCTACTCATAATCACAGCATTTAGACAAACAGGCCCTTTCTACACCTAAGGGTTATCCCAGGAAAATGGAGGGATCATCCCTGCCTGCTCCTGGGATCCCCTGTGGATGCACAGGGATGATCCCGGGATGATCTTGGGGGAGAGCTTCGGCTATTGGGTGGTATAAAAATGTAATAAATAAATAAATAAATAAATAAATAAATAAATGGCAGGTGTAGAAATGGCCACAGTCTCCACATCTCCTATATCTCTAAGGTCTCATCTACACCAAGCAGATATTCCACTATGAAAGTGGTATGAAAGCAGTATATAAAAGGCAGGAGCCACACTGCTGCTTTATAGCAGTATTGAAGTACACTGACAACTATTGGGGCCCATGACACGTACCATATACTGCTTTCATACCACTTTCATGGTGTTATATCCTGCTTGGTGTAGATGTATCATGGATCCCAAAAGTTGTCAGTGCACTTCATTACCACTATAAAGTAGGCATGTGCTCCGCTCCTATTAGAAGCGCAGAAGCAGGAGCGAATTGGCCTGCTCCACCTTGCCCAGAGGAGTAGTAGAAGCGGACCGCGGACCCCTAGAAGCAAGGCGAAGAGAAGCGCCCATTTTTCGGAGCTCCTCTTTCAGGCGGACCGCTCTGATCACCATCTTGAAACATTTCGCCCATAGATAACTGGGTTGTTTTTGAAGCTATCGTTCTGAAAATTCTTGTGCTTAGACAGTCGTGGATGGGGGTCATTTTGAGACTACTCTCACCTCTCTGCGTCGTGCGGGTCGCGTGCTATATTTTTTTAAAAATCGGGTCAACAAACAGGGACAGCGTGGGTCAAACGGCGGTTTTCGCCCATAGGATTGCATTGCGGAAAAGAATCGGGGATAACTGGGTTGTTTTTAAAGCTATCGTTCTGAAAATTCTTGTGCTTAGACAGTCGTGGATGGGGGTCATTTTGAGACTACTCTCACCTCTCTGCGTGGTGCGGGTCGCGCGCTAGAATTTTTTAAAAAGTAGGGTAAAGGCGGGAAAAAGATTACCTTTTCGATTGCTGAGGGGCAGAGTCAACTCCCGGTCATGATCACATGATCCCAAAGTTGGAGGAGGGGATAGGCAAAACGGGTAACTTGGGATTCTGGGGAACTTCTCTTTCTTAGTCTGAACGGACTTTTCCCAGTGTTTTTTAAAACAGTAGCCCCACCAAATGCAAAAACACAACCTGTGAAGTCATATACTAAGCCAATAATAAGAGATAGAAACACAGCACTGCTACCCACCCTAACTTTGGGGAACAACTGAAAAGATGTGGTGCAAGGGGATGAGCTCCCCTAGGGCATCTCATTGTGGACGTGCCCCCACTCTCTCCTGTACTTGGAAGGACATCAGAGCCTTCCAAAGAGAGTAACCCGGTGGAGCAATGCCTATCATGAGTTGAAGTGAGCGGTCTACTTCTCTTAGTGGTGGAGCGATGCCTATCATGAGTTGAAGTGACAGTTCCACTTCTTAGCGGTGGAGCAATGGCTTTCATGAGTTGAACTGACAGCCTTGCTTCTTAAAAGACTGGTCACTACTAGGACCAGTCAAATTGGCAGCTGCTTCCCCCTCCCCCGGGCACGTCCCCCTATTACTGGTAAAAGACAGATATAGCCTTTTTAAAAAAGTTCTTCTTGTTGTTTATTCAGCAACACTACTGCTTTTAATTCCACCCCTCCTTCGTTTATTTATTTATTTATTTATTCCATTTTATATGCATTACTGGCTTATCCTTGGCTCACTTCCTTATGCCCCCAGAAATGTCTGCTGCCTGCCTGCCTGCCTTCCCTCTCTCCTCCCCTGCCCGCCTTGCAGGGATGTTGTGTGTATCTGGCTTTGACTCAGGGGAGAAGTCCTTCCTGCTCTCACTTGGAGTTTTGGAAGTTCCAAATCCTTTTTTCAAGTGTGGAAGAAGATTCATATAGGTTGATCTCTACTCCCCAATTCATGGCATGTTGGGATTTCCTTTGAAATGGCCCCATTGAGAGGTCTGCAGGTTTAAGCCCCACCAAAAAACAGGGGATGATGGGACTGCCTTGAGTCTGGGCATGCATCTGTATCCCTGGATAAGCTATCATGGTGGTGAGTTTGAGGTTTTACTTTCTAACGTTCAAATTGACGGAGCTATGGAAAGGGGTGTGAATGGGGTGTTGGATTTTCATAAATTCCCCCAAAATCAGGGGATGATGGGACTGCCTTGAGTCTCGGCGTGCGGCATATGTATCCCTGGATAAGCTGTCATGGTGGTGAGTGTGAGGTTTTTTTTTAACATGCAAATTAACGGAGCTATTGGAAAGGGGTGTGAATGGGTGTTGGATTTTCATAAATTCCCCAAAAATCAGGGGATGATGGGACTGCCTTGAGTCTCGGCGTGCATATGTATCCCTGGATAAGCTGTCATGGTGGTTAGTTTGAGGTTTCTAACGTGCAAATTGACGGAGCTATTGGAAAGGGGTGTGAATGGGGTGCCCGATTTTCAAAAATTCCCCAAAAATCAGGGGATGATGGGATTGCCTTGAAACTTGGCGTCCATGTGGACACATGGATAAGCTATCATGGTGCCAAGTTTGAGGTTTCTAACGTGCAAATTGACAGAGCTATCAAAAGGGGTGTGACTTAGGGTTATGGGTGGTGCGTTAGAGGTTAGAGCCCCGCCAAAAATCAGGGGATGATGGGACTGCCTTGAGTTTGGGTGTCCATGTGGACACATGGATAAGCTGTCATGGTGGCAAGTTTGAGGTTTCTAACGTGCAAATTGACGGAGCTATCCCAAGGGGTGTGAATGAGGTGCCCGGTTTTCATAAATTCCCCAAAAATCAGGGGATGATGGGATTGCCTTGAAACTTGGTGTGCGTGTGTATATGCCCATGAGGTGTCATGGTGCCAAACGTGAGGTTTCTAACTTGAACTGAAAAAAAGTAGTTTACTTTTTTAGCTTTCAATGCAACCCTATGGGGGGAAAAACGGAGCTCCGATCCGGATCCGGAGCTCCGAGCGGAGCAGAAATGGGCGGGGTGGGGCGAAGCGGCCTGATCCGAAAATCGCGGATCTGGAAGTGAAGCGGAGCGGGGGGTCCATGCACACCCCTACTATAAAGCAGTAGTATAGATCCTGCAGTGCACTTTAATATCACCGTAAAGCAGCAGTGTGGCTCCTGCCTTTTATATACCACTTTCATACCGCTTTCATAGTGGAATATTTTGCTTGGTGTAGATGAGCCCCAAAGCACACTAATGAAGCCCCATTCCGGAGCAGGTTCTGTTTTGTTGCTTTCAGAGGGAAGCTCACTTAGGAAGCCACAGAACCAGAACAAAGTGACCCAATTCTGCTCAGGCTCTTGGCTATGAGCAAATCCAATGCATGTGCCTAGTTAAAACTATTAAATTTAAACCACCAGCAGCTTAAAAACATGGCACCTTAAGCAAATGCAGAATTGGATTAAAAAACAAACCAAAGTCTTCAAAGTTTTCTTTGAAAACCAGCAGTGACAAGGTCTTGGGTATTTCCTGGGGAGGGTGTTTCAAAGGGTCAACACTATATACACCATTTAAACAGTTGACTCAAGGATTTTGTCCAGGACTGCCATAAAACTGAGCATCCCTAAGCCAGATAATTCAGTGTTAGGGCCAAGAAACCAGATAGTTCTGGGGGAACAGAGGAAGCAGAAATACCTTTGTGGGGAGGGAGGCAGAGTGTGTTGGGTTGTTGTTTTTAATTTGAAACAGTTCTGACCTAAAAGGGGAATCCCCCAGCCCCCCATATTAACTGGCACAAAATAAGCCATTAGGGAGAGATTTGCTTGTTGACCTTTTCGCTGCCTTATCATAAAACAAGCAGTTTTAGTATGGGACTCACGTCGCCTGTCACCATGCAGCAAATCATAGAAAAATCAATTACCAAAAAAAAAATAAAAAAAAAAAATTGGGAAAATAAATTGTCTCTATGAACAGATTTTGCAAGCAGCATGGCTGGGATCAGAAGCAGAGGCTTTAAAATGAAAGAAGAGAAAGTGAAGGAAGAACCCAAACTCCGAGTACATAATATCGGACTATAACTGTGATCCACCAAGCTGGATGGAGCTCACACCAGCCACAAATGGCAGCCTGTAAGGGTGGTGGTCGATAAACGGGTGTTTTTGCTTGTCTGCTTCTGAAAAGATAGTGGAGTTATCAAATATCTGGATAGCCACAATACGTGTCTGGTGGACTGTATTTACCTTAGTGAGTTAAAGCTTCATTGGCATAGTGGGTCAGAAAGTAGAGATGAATTGGTTTTCTCCATTCAGACCTTCCATAATATCTCTGCCTCTTGTCAATGCAGCCTTATCTAGTGATGCTGCCAAATTTTGTTATTAATTGGTTGAAACTTGTCTGCTCATAATGTTCACCTTCATACTTAGACTGGATCAATGTATTATGAATTAGGCATGTGCTCCGCTCCGATTAGGAGCGGAGAAGCAGTAGCGAATTGGCCTGCTCCGCCTTACCCAGAGGCGGAGTAGAAGCGGACCGCGGACCCCTAGAAGCAAGGCGAAGAAAAGCGGCCATTTTTCGGAGCTCCTCTTTCAGGCGGAGCGCTCCGATCGCCATCTTGAAAACATTTCGCCCATAGGATTGCATTGCGGGAAATAATCGCGGATAACTGGATTGTTTTTGAAGCTATCGTTCTGAAAATTCTTGTGCTCAGAGAGTCGTGGATGCGGGGTCATTTTGAGACTACTCTCACCTCTCTGCGTCATGTGGGTCGCGTGCTAGAATTTTTTAAAAATCGGGTAAACAAACGGACAGCGTGGGTCAAACGGCGGTTTTCGCCCATAGGATTGCATTGAGGAAAAGAATTGGGGATAACTGGGTTGTTTTTTAAGCTATCATTCTGAAAATTCTTGTGCTCAGAGAGTCGTGGATGGGGGTAATTTTGAGACTACTCTCACCTCTCTGTGTGGTGCGGGTCGCGCGCTAGAAGTTTTTAAAAAATCGGCGGGAAAAATACCTTTTTCAAAGGGCTGAGGGGCAGAGTCAGCTCCCGGTCATGATGATCCCAAAGTTGGAGGAGGGCATAGGCAAAACGGGTAACTTGGGATTCTGAGAAAGTTCTCTTTCTTAATCTGAACGGACTTTTCCCAGTGTTTTTTAACACAGTAGCCCCATCAAATGCACAAACACAACCTGAAATCATATACTAAGCCAATAATAAGAGATAGAAACACAGCACTGCTACCCACCCTAACTTTGGGGAACAACTGAAAAGATGTGGTGCAAGGGGATGAGCTCCCCTAGGGCATCTCATCGTGGATGTGCCCCCACTCTCTCCTGTACTGGAAGGCCATCAGAGCCTTCCAAAGAGAGTAACCCGGTGGAGCAATGCCTATCATGAGTCGAAGTGAGCGTTTACTTCTTAGTGGTGGAGCGATGCCTATTATGAGTTGAAGTGAGCGTTTACTTCTCAGAGCTCTTGGTGAAGCAATGGCTTTCTTGAGCTGAACTGGCAGCTGCTTCCCTCTCCCCCGGGCACGTCCCCCTATTACTGGTAAAAGACAGATATAGCCTTTTTAAAAAAGTTCTTCTTGTTGTTTATTCAGCAACACTGCTGCTTTTAATTCCACCCCTCCTTTGTTTATTTATTTATTGTTTCCATTTTATATGCATTACTGGCTTATCCTTGGCTCACTTCCTTATACCCCCAGAAATGCCAGCTGCATGCCTGCCTGCCTTCCCTCCCTCCTCCCCTGCCCACCTCGCAGGGATGTTGTGTGTGTGTGGCTTTGACTCAGGGGAGAAGTCCTTCCTGCGCTCACTTGGAGTTTTGGAAGTTCCAAATTTTGCAGGTTTAAGCCCCGCCAAAAAACAGGGGATGATGGGACTGCCTTGAGTCTCGGTGTGCGGTGTATGTATCCCTGGATAAGCTGTCATGGTGCTGAGTTTGAGGTTTCTAACGTGCAAATTGACGGAGCTATGGAAAGGGGTCTGAATGGGGTGCCCGATTTTCAAAAATTCCCCAAAAATCAGGGGATGATGGGATTGCCTTGAAACTTTGCGTCCATGTGGACACATGGATAAGCTATCATGGTGCCAAGTTTGAGGTTTCTAACATGCAAATTGACGGAGCTATCCCAAGGGGTGTGAATGGGGTGCCCGATTTTCAAAAATTCCCCAAAAATCAGGGGATGATGGGATTGCCTTGAAACTTGGCGTGCGTGTGTATACCCCCATGAGGTGTCATGGTGCCAAACATGAGGTTTCTAACTTGAACAGAAAAAAAGTTGTATAATTTTTTAGCTTTCAATGCAACCCTATGGGGGGGAAACGGAGCTCTGATCCAGATCCGGAGCTCCGAGCGGAGCGGAGCGGAAGTGGGCGGAGCGGGGGCAGGGCGAAGCGGCCCGCTCCGAAAATCGCGGATCTGCAAGTGAAGCAAAGCGGGGGGTCCGTGCACACCCCTATTATGAATCCACTATTAAATTCAGAATGGATTGTGAGCTTTGGAGCATGCACAGTTAAGTAGTACAAAGGTTCTCTGCCCCATTTTCAGTTGTCCTACCACCTAGATAACCCCCCAAAATGAACTTGAAGCGATCTTAACATCTGTTTCCCTCATTGTTGCCACCTCTGCCTCAGCTAATCTGCTACTGAGGAGGAGGTGGAGGACTTTGCATGTCTTTCTTCATACTGGAGATTGGTGACAGTGACTGAACGTCATATGACACCATCAGGCAGGCAGGCCCCATGAAAACCACCAATTGGAAAGGGGGATCATAACATGGTGACACATGACCTCATCCCACATTATGTGATTCCAAACTACAGCTCCCAAGATACACTTTATTATTATTATTATTTATTTATTTATTTATTTATTTATTTATTTATTTATATAGCACCATCAATGTACATGGTGCTGTACAGAGTAAAACAGTAAATAGCAAGACCCTGCCGCATAGGCTTACAATCTAATAAAATCATAGTAAAACAATAAGGAGGGGAAGAGAATGCCAACAGGCACAGGGTAGGGTAAGCAGGCACAGGGTAGGGTAAAACTAACAGTGTAAAGTCCGCACAACATCAAGTTTTAAAAGCTTTAGGAAAAAGAAAAGTTTTTAGTTGAGCTTTAAAAGCTGCGATCGAACTTGTAGTTCTCAAATGTTCTGGAAGAGCGTTCCAGGCGTAAGGGGCAGCAGAAGAAAATGGACGAAGCCGAGCAAGGGAAGTAGAGGCCCTTGGGCAGGCGAGAAACATGGCATCAGAGGAGCGAAGAGCACGAGCGGGGCAATAGTGTGAGATGAGAGAGGAGAGATTTTGTGCATGCACAAAAACCCATAGACATGGAATTAGGGTGACCATATTTGGGAAAGCAAAAACAAAAAACAAAAACAACAATAAAAAAGGACACCCAGTGTGGGGATGGGGTTTGGAAAAGCATGTTTTCCCTTCCTCTGCTACAAATGGGGTCTTAAAGGCCCCAATTGGAGGGGAGAGCATGTCATTCCCACCCACCCACTGCTCTAATCGGGGCCTTTTCTATAATGTCCAGGAATGACATGTTTCCCCCTTTTAAGGCCCCAATTGGAGAAGGGGGGGGGAGAATGACAGACCTCTAGAAAGCATGTCACTCCCCCTGCCATACTAACGGTGGCCTTAAAGGGGAAAACATGTCATTTCAGGACATTATAGAAAATTACAGAAAATCCCCACTGACATCCAGGATAGAACAAAAACCAGGACAAATCCGGAGAAATCCTGACAGTTGGTCTCCCTACAAATGAGATTTGTATTAAAAGAGAACTCTTGTCTGAAATCAAGTAAATAATGAATTTACTCATGGTAGGTTTGCCCGTCACTAGTCCTAACCTGGAACAGGGCCTTTCTAGATGCTGTTGAGAAGGGAACTCATAGAAGATGAGCCCTGATGAAGATAAGATGATAAATCTTTCTTGGCAATGGTATGGCCTATCCATTTGTCTCACTACCACCCAATCTTTTACACAATTAGCTTATAAGGCATTTCAAACTGCTTATTAGAGCAAGTTGAATAACTACCTGTAATTGTGGCATGTACCACACTAAAAATAGCCACGGGAGGTGGGCCTGTAACATACAGCAAAGAATGAGACACTTTGTGGTGAACTTGAGGATTTCTTTTCGTTGTCTGATTTATCCTAGCAATTATGTCCTCATTATAATTTTCTTGAGAGCGTTGATACAGTAGCTGTCAGTTTTGGAGACATTTGCCTGTCTTGTCTGCGTTTCTGAAAAAGAGAAACAGAGACTGGTAGTGGCAGTGGTGGTGGAGAACGTACATCTATGGGATTTTTATATTACAAACATTTCAAAAGGATTACATCGAGTAATATATTATCTTTTCAAAAAGCCATCAGGCAAGGTTGGACTGCAGGATGCATGCATGGAGTCAGAGTGGCATGTGTCCTACCTTACTAAGGGTTGTCCTCTGTTTGAAAGGCTGTCAAGGGATAGTCCTATATTTGAAGGTGTTCTCTATTTCAGGGGTGGGCAAGGCTCGACCAGTGGACCACATGGGCTCTCTGGGAGTAGTTCTGCAGGTTCCACTGGGTCCCCTGCTTCTGTGGTGCCGCCTCAGTGATTCTTCTAGGAAACCAGGTGCACGAGGATCATGTGCCATGTTTCTCTGCAGAATTGCAGTCTATCCAGCCTGCTAAACAGCTATTTGGCAGGCTAGAAAAGGAGGCACGCAATCCTTCTAGGAAACAAGGCGCATGTGTTGGAGGAGTGTGACCCCATTGGGTTCCATTGAGATCACCAGCCTTCCAGTGTTGCCCCTCCTCTTCCTCGCATGCCCCAATTGGCCACCTCCATTCACTTCCCTCTTCCTATTGGTGGCATCATCCTAACCTGGGGCCTGCCTTTGCACCACACTGATTGGATGAGCACGGCTGTCTGTCATGCTGCTGGTGGAGTGGCTGCCCTGCCTATTTGGTATGGAGGAAATTCATTGCTGTTAAAGTTTGAGCTTTGGACTTTTTTGAACTTCCAGTTATTATTTTTTGGCATGTCTAGACCGCTCAAGTTTCGGTTTAAAACACAGATGAGTGAAGTTGGTCAGGCAGCTCTCAAGTAATAAGACTTATGCTATCGTGTTCTTATATAAGATTTCATTATAGCAATTATTTCTAAATGTGCATCACTGTCTCTGTAAAGTAGCATATGCAAATTTCATGCAAATGCATGTCCTCTTTTTGGGCAGTAAGTGGCCAACCTGCATGAAATTGCCCCTGCCCTGGTGGTCATTTCTGTGATGCTGCTGGCACTCAAACTCAGCCCCCACAGCTGCATATGCCTTCATGAGCCTCCTTTCCTATGTACACGTACAGCTGGCTCACGGTGTGTCCGTGGGAGATCTTCTGCTTCTCCCAGCAAGCCATCTACTTCCCCAGTCTGAATACACATGTTTAGTCCTGTGCAGAGGACACACTGGGTTAAGTCCTGTCTGTGATTGACAATTGAGGGGGAGACTCTGACTACTGCATGTGATGAAGTAGTACAACACCTCTCTTTGGGCATGGCTAGATGGGGTGATATCCCAGGATCATCCCTGTGCGTCCACATGACGCACGGGGGTCCTGGGAGCAGGGAGAGAAGATTCCTCCCTTTTCCTGGGATATGGCCCTACGCCTCTATCCCGACTTTTCCCACAGTCTCATGATTATCCTGAGATTGTGGGACGTGTGGGTGGCTGTCCCAGTTTGTCCTGGCTCTTTGCGAGTAAACGCAAGGAGCCGGGCATGGGGCACAGAGCTTTTCAGAAGCTCTGTGCCCATTGGGGGTGGGACGGGGGGAGCAGGATTATTATTATTATTTTTAAAAACACTCACTTTTTCGGTGGAGCGCTCCTGCACTCTTTTTCAATAAAAAAACAAAATGTGGGCGCGATATCCTCTTCCCCAACGGATGTTGCGCACCACATGTAGACACCCTGAGATGATCCCAGAAGCATAGAATCATAGAATAGTAGAGTTGGAAAGGGCCTATAAGGCCATCGAGTCCAACCCCCTGCTCAATGCAGGAATCCACCCTAAAGCATCCCTGACAGATGGTTGTCCAGCTGCCTCTTGAAGGCCTCTAGTGTGGGAGAGCCCACAACCTCTCTAGGTAACTGATTCCATTGTCGCACTGCTCTAACAGTCAGGAAGTTTTTCCTGATGTCCAGCTGGAATCTGGCTTCCTTTAACTTGAGTCCATTATTCCGTGTCCTGCACTCTGGGAGGATAGAGAAGAGATCCTGGCCCTCCTCTTTGTGACAACCTTTTAAGTATTTTAAGTCCAGGATTGTCCCACCTCCCTCCCTCTACACTGTATGGTGTAGACATGCCCATTGGCTTTTGTATGCAGTGCAGCAGCCACGCTTGAGCATAAAAGCTCCATAAGTGTGACACCTTGACTAATCAGTGGTGTTGACTTTATTGCAGAGCCTGGCAACCTATAAGGTTGCACATAACTTTCACTTTCTGCACTTTAGAGGATGGAGTGATCCCCAAGTATAGAGAAGCTGGTGAAGCCAGCCCTAACATGAGACAAAGTGAAGTGGTTGCCTAAAACGGTAGATTTCAGGTGTCATTAAAAGTGTGTGTGTGTGTGGGGGGGGTTTGTCTGTTGTTTATTATTATATTTTCCTTATAAGGGAGCTGTTTGAATTTTCCACCTTCGGTGTCAAAATGTCTCCGTTTGTCCCTCTTCTCTAAGCATCCTCAACCTACTGGTTCAGTCTACCCCAGTTGCATTTCCTTTTCAAAGCAGTCAAACTCAAAATGTATCCAAGGTAATCATAGAATCATAGAATAGCAGAGTTGGAAGGGGCCTATAAGGCCATCGAGTACAACCCCCTGCTCAATGCAGGAATCCACCCTAAAGAATCCCTGACAGAGGGTTGTCCAGCTGCATCTTGAAGGCCTCTAGTGTGGGAGAACCCACAACCTCACCAGGCAACTGATTCCATTGTCGTACTGCTCTAACAGTCAGGAAGATTTTCCTGATGTCCAGCTGGAATCTGGCTTCCTTTAACTTGAGCCCGTTATTCTGTGTCCTGCACTCTGGGAGGATTGAGAAGAGATCCTGGCCCTCCTCTGTGTGACAACCTTTTAAGTATTTGAAGAGTGCTATCATGACTCCCCTCAATCTTCTCTTCTCCAGGCTAAACAGGCCCAGTCCTTTCAGTCTCTCTTCATAGGGCTTTGTTTCCAGACCCCTGATCATCCTGGTTGCTCTCCTCTGAACACGCTCCAGCTTGTCTGTGTCCTTCTTGAATTGTGGAGCCCAGAACTGGACGCAATACTCTAGATGAGGCCTAACCAGGGCCAAATAGAGAGGAACCAGTACCTCACATGATTTGGAAGCTATACTTCTATTAATGCAGCCCAAAATAGCAAAGAGGAGAGGAGAAAGAGGGTTGTAAAACTCCTCTTCCCTTAGATATTTATGGCGTGGGTGTTGGGAGAGTACTGTGAAGTGCGTGGCACTGGATTTCGAGGACCTGAATGAAACGAACATGAGGTTACAGTCGTCTTTGGTGATGGGGCTCTGCCTCGTTCCTCTCAAAGGTTGATAAATGGCATGCAAATCCGCTTAAGCTGCCATGTTTACAGCAAGGCTTAACAGCTGGTGCATCTTTTTACCTTTTTAACTCAGTAACCCTTCTAGCCCATCCTTTGAAGACATTTGTTCCGTCTTTAGATATCAGGCTCCGTTGCCGGATGGGCTCTCTTCTCTTCTCTTTCCTTTCCTTTCCTTTTTCTTTTCTTTTGATGATGAACAAGCAAACAAACACACAAACACCGTCCCCAAATAACCCCCCAGGTCCTCTTGCTTTTAATACAAATGGTGTTGCTGACTCGCAGGCCCGAATGGGGGAGACCTAATGAATGATTAATCAGGAGGAGAAAAGGCCGGTTCAACAGAGTAAATGTTCAATAACAGCTCTTTTAATCACTGGCAGAAGAGATGCAATCGTCGCGTTAGCATTAACGGAGGCTGAAATGGAGCCGTTGGTGCCTCCCCAATGGATGGTCTTCCTGTTGGACATCTCTGGCTGTAAGGGCCTGGCATTTTAAAAGCTGGTTCTGTACAGTGCTATTGCAGAGGGGTAGGCAACCGTTTTGGGCCCCTGGGCAATATTTGGCAATTTGAGAAACTGTTCTGGTAGGGTGACCATATTTGGGAAACCAAAAAAGAGGACACCTAGTGTGTGGGGGGGGGGAAGCAGCTTTCTGAGTCCTGCAGAAAGTACGTTATTCCCCTGCCACCTTAACGAACCCGATTGGAGTGGAGGAGGGGAAAGGATTTCATTCTGCACCACCACCATCCACTCCAATTGGGGCCTTTTCTATAATGTCCACGAATGACCCACTTTCCCCTTTAAGACCTCAATTGGAGCTCGGGGTGGGGGAATGATGTGCCTCAAGAAAGCATGTCATTCCCTCCTGCCATGCTAATGGCAGCCTTAAAGGGGAAGGTGTGTCATTCCAGGACATTATTGAAAATGATAGAAAATCCCCCCTGACACCATGGAAAGAACAAAAACCAGGACAAATCCGGGGAAATCCTGACAGTTGGTCACCCTATGTTCTGGGCACTGCCACAAAATGGGTTCCAGGTGAGGCGTGACTAATCATGAAGGACAAGTAACCTGTCCAATGGCAGAGGTAGAGGCTGACCCCCAACAAGTGGAGGCTTTTTTTGGGGGAAACATGGTTTAGAAAGGGCTTGAGTGTCCTGGCCTCCCTGGTCTCTTCCCCTCCCAACACTCCAGAACACCCCTACCTGAGGTTCCAAGGTTGCTTTTCTGATCTCAGAAAAGTAGACGGTACTCTCCATACTGACTTTGAGGGGGAGAGGACTTGGGTGGAGTTCTGACCCCCCCTTTCTGAAGTTGTAGACAACTCCAAGGACCATAGGTTTTCCTCTCTAAATCCATATTCAAATTTCTAAGAAGTTGTCAGAAAGAAGGAGTAGAGGGATTTATTTAGGTTAGGGGGTTTAAGTACTATTCAAAATTTCAAGCGACCCCAATACCTGCTTTGGTTACATCTGCTTATAGTCTGAATGGGTTATTTGAAAAGTTTGGGATCCACATTAGAAATTGAGGTGGGATTCTGTCTATTGTCTTGGGCCAAATGATTGAAGATCTGAAATTAGCAACAGGAAAAGGTTAACATTTCTGGAAGTTCCCCAGTTTTGTTTCTTATGTTTGTAAGTCATTCTGGGAGCCTTTGGGTGGAAGTGCAGGATTAGAAATTATAAATAAATACACATTTTAAGGGCTGTCATACACAACATGGAACAGAGTTGTTATACGTTGCTCCAGAAGGCAAGACTAGAACCAATGGGTGGAAATTGCAGGGAAGCAGCCTTTGAGTAAATATTCGGAGAAACTTCCCTGTCCAGGTCCACTTAAAAGCCAAAAAAGGAAGGAACCCTAAAAAGGAAGCCAAAAAAGCCAGAGGCAAAGAGGTGGGAATGGAAGCCTTGGTTAAATGGGGCTTTATCCCAGGGCGATCCCTGGGATTGTCCCTGTGTGTCCACATGATGCACAGGGGATCCCGGGATCAAGGAGGGATGATTCCTCCCTTGCCCCGGGATCTTGCCCTCCACTTTAAGCCCAGTTTTTCCACAGTCTCGAGCTGATCCCGAGACTGTGGAACGTGTGGCCAGGCAATAGGGTTTGTCCTGGCTCCTCACAGTTCCTCATGAGGAGCTGGGACCCATGCATAGGATGCAGAGATGCTCAGGAGCTCTGCACCCATCGGGGGTGGGGTGGTAGGAGTGGGGATTTTTTTTTTAAAAGGACTTACTTTTTGCACACGAGCGCTCGTGCACTCCTGTCTCTATAAAAACAAAAACAAAATGGTGGGCACAACGCCTCTCCCTCTGAGGTCATCACATGCTGCATGTGAACAAAGGAGGGGGGATCCCATTATAAAAATATCATGGGATCTTCATCCTTCTGTCGCTCTAGAACACTAGGTCTAGCTGAAGCCGGAGATGTGGCTTATTAAAAAATAATTTACAACATGTTTCGGACCCTAAGGTCCTTCCTCAGGGTAATTCAAACAAGAGATATCAATTCTATTTATTCTGCCTGGGCACTCTGAGCACTGTCAGGCAGTTGGGTCTGGTCACATCTTCAATTTCCCACAATGCAACTGATATAGCAGAACTCTGGGGGAGTGTGAGCACTCAGAAGGTATCACTGCTGCTTAGCTTGACCTCTAGGGCCCACTGAGAGCGAAATGACCCTGCCAGAGGACACTTATCCTAGGGTGTCTCGAACCTAGAGGTGTCCCTCAAGTAATGGGGGGGGGAGGCCATATGGAGTCATTGTTTGCCCATCTTTGTTAGACCTTCCCAATGAATTGCCTTTTGGTCTCAGAGCCCAGGCAACTGCCCCAATGTCCAACCTGGGTAGAAATCTGTTAGTTTCGCGTTTTATAATAATAAACCAAATCAGTTCACACCTCCCTATTATGCAATCCAGCACACAATTATCCTTTGGTTTCCGCATTCCTCTGAATTTTGTAATGCAGTTCTCCATTAACCAAATGTGGACAAAAATGCGTACCCTAACATTAAAAAGGTATAGATTAAGGAAAATTGCTTGCAACTTCCCCGTATAATAGGGAGAATGCAAACAATAATGCATATCAGCTTTCATGCATTCAAAAATGCACAACAAAAAAAATGTGTAAAAATTTATGTGCAGACTTTTAAAAAAGAACCATTTGCAAACGGATGGGGAAATAGGATGAAATTGACATGTGCTTGAAAAAAAACCCACAGACATTATAGAACGTGAAACAGATGGATTTGTCTATTGCTAGCTAACGTGCCCTGTATAGTTGAATTCATGTCTTTCCAAGGCCTGAAGAATCTACAGCCTTTCTCTCCGGTGCTTCGATGCTGATAGCGGTTATTAAGATTTTTATTTTTTAAAAAAATGTATCAGAAGTGTATTTTATTGCACTTAATGCTGTCATGTATCAGGTTGATGGGTATTTTTTCGCCTTCAGAGGCTCTACAATGTAACTGCGTTTCCCGACAGACTCTATTTTTATCTTCAATGGTTTTTCATAACAAGGTCATCATTTTTTTCCTCCCTTCGTGTAATCACTGGCTGATTTACTTTTGTGTGCTGCCTTTGCTTTTACACTCATTGTGATAGCCTCGAGTGACAGGGTTTAGAGCTTGTTTGGCTGATGAAGAGTGCGCCAACGATGCTTCTTCTTGGTTGGCATGAGCATATATACATGTATATGTATGTATATAAACCTCATTGAAAAGGTTTTGTGTGTGTGCATTAAACTCTGCTGCTATTTGTTTCAGGGACCTTGTTTGTACATTTCACTGAATGTAACAATAACAAATATGGTCTCAACTCAGAGTAGCTTGGTTGGCGCATATTTCCAGATGGGTAAGGTGATCCCCAGGATTTTGTGTAGTACTGTTCTGATTCATTTCGCCAAATGCTGGGAAGTTCAGCCTTTTTGAGATTAATTTCCTGAAAATGCACATTTCCCCCATATGCTAAAGCAAGAAAATACACATTTGGAAAGGAGGATTTGCACATTTTTGGGTGGGGTGGGGTGGATAATTGCATTTTCGAAAGTGGAAATTTGTGCAAAAGCGAATTTGTGCAAATTCAGGAAATTCGAAACAATCTGATTCCATCATTGAGCAGGTGATGAAATGAAAGGAACCTGATAATCTGTGAAACACAGATGTTATGGATTTTGCAGAATCCGTACATGCCCAGTGACAGAATCTTTTCAGAGCCCACAGCCCAACATGGTCAGAACACATTAAGTGGTTTCTAGCCTCATCTTATGAGTGGAGAAAGAAGAGGTGGGCAAGTCCTGAGGTGGGAGAATGGACCATTCCATTCCTTCCCAAACTTGCACCTTCCAGATGTCTTACAGTTCAAGTCCTATCAGCCCAAGCCAGCATAGGCAAGGGTCAAGAATGCTGGGAGTTGGAGTCCAACACACCCGAAGAACCCAAGCTTGGGGAAGGCCGAACTGTTCCATTTCAGACTGCAGGTAGGGGAGCGCTCTTTGGATATTCACTCATGTAAAAATAGACTAACATTCACCACTTGCCTACAAGTAGAAAACCAGCACACAAGGATCAGGCTGGGCTAGAACTATTCTCTGCTAACTTCTACTTGACGGGAAAGCATTACAGAGTAATTTAAAATGGTGCACCCGCACCTTTGGCTGCCTGAGGTGAAGGACAAGATGGTGCCCTTTCCTCTTCTATGTGCAGAAGACCATTGGACTGGCAGATGGATCCATGTTCAATGCTGGTAATGGGGCAGTCTCCTCCACTGGTCCTGAAAGCTGCAGGATAACCAAGGGTGTGCAGAGCAGGCCACATGACCCACAGATCTCTCCTCCGGCTGCCGCCTCCCAGCATCTGCTCTCTGAGGCAACTGCTTCAATCTAATGATAGGGCTAGCCCTGACCAGAAGAACTTTTGGTCTGATCCAGCAAGTGCCAGTGGAGGCTGGTGGCTCTGAAGTCAGTGAGGCCATGAAGCTGCTCCAGGTTTCAATCAGAACTGGTCACAACAATAAAGGAGCTACCCAAAGTATGAGCTCCTTTAGCATTCTGGTTCGTTCTGAATGGAACCCGGAGTGGATTCACTGCTCCACTGACTTCAGAGCCACCAGCCTCCACTGGCAAGGGCTCTTCTTTTGTTCTGCTATATGATGCCTATCATCTCATCATAATGTGGGGAATGGGAAAGCTTATGACTGGGCTTTGACCTTGCATAACATGCCTCCTTAGGGATGTGTGAGAATTTTGCTTCTGTTTGTAAATCATGCAAATATGTCCCTTTCGCAATCCCCAATGCAAACCTGAGCAGCAGTGCTTTTTTTGGAGAAATGTTTGCAAATTCCCAAATTTGCAATCACTCAAAAAAAAAACAAAAAAAACACAGCACATATACACTTTGTTTTTTGTTTTGTTTTTTAAATCCACACTTCAAAATGTGCAGATGATCATGTACAAATTAATCCTCACTTTGTAACATGGTTTATCTCTCTCTCTCTCTCTCTCTCTCTAGGACAGACTGTGCATATAGCCTCTGCCTTCTGTGTCCATTTAAAGCACATGCAAGCTGGCCATGTGCTCTGCTTAAAAATAACAGCCTCCCCTGAAGGTGTCCTGTATTGGTGACCCATTCCACTCTGGTTTAATGACAAAGAAGCCGAAGAAGGGAGAGCATTGGTCTTTGAATTTGTCCATAAACAGCATCTAGACAGCAGATTGAGCAGGAAGGCAAGTCACTGGACAAGGTCTCTCCCAACACAGTCAGATATTTCTAAATTTGCATCTAAACATAGAAATCAGCATTTGCAATTTTTTTATGAAAATCCATGTCCTCTTTTTGGGTGATGTGTTGTTCCCTATAAAAGCTCAAGCCCCACTGAATTAGGTAGATTTAAAGATGGCACACAAGTTTTTCCATCTTTTTGGCATTGATCTGTTTAAAAACAAAATAAGTAGCTGCTTCGGTACCATTTATTTCTGGGTTTTCTTTTTCCTGGGACTAGTCAAATGGGCAATCCCAGCCATTTGGGCTTCACATACCGACTGTGATGATGTCACCACACTAAATAGCCAATCAAATCTGTCTATATCATGACATCACAGAGAGGAAAATGAAGCCAACTAAGAATAAGGGCAAAGTTTCCTGGAACCAGGATTACCCTCACTCTGAATGGGAGAATGCTTCCCCGCTTTCCCCTTTTGGAGGAACACCCAAAAATTGTCACACAGGATGAGATGGTTTTCATTCCACCCCTTTTTGGTGCAGACCTAATTATTCTTATTGCAGGAGAAACCATGCACACACGCCCCTGATAACTTGGCCTGTTTAACATGGTATGTTTGCATATGGGGTTGAATAAAAGAGAATAAACATGAACCCCTGCCAGACATGGCCAGGCCCAGCATGGAGAGGTCTCCTTTTTTACACATGCTGATGCTGACCTGAAGCAGCCTCTGATCATTATTTCCAGGATACCATCTTTCCAAACTGCAGTAACAGCAGCACACTCTGTTAGTACAGTTTTGGAGCCAGCGACCCAGCAGAAAATGTTGCCAACACTCATATATCCTGCCTTACGGCACAAGCCTGCTATTCTGGGTTCTTCTTCTTCTTTTTTATTTATCCCTCTGTGCAACTCTCCTAATGCGAATGCATTAATCTTAGCTTTCAGTCCTCCTTTGCTGCTCCTCACATATCCACCGACTGCCAGTTGTAACCCTACTGATCTGCAGTTTCATGAAATTAACTAGGTAGGCTCAAGGGAGGAAAGAAACGGAGCAAAGAAGGAAAGAAAGAACCCATCAGTGCTTTCCTGGCTGGGACAGGTTGCTTTGGACAGAGGCGTGGTTGCAGGGACTCAAAATAAGAATCATGGAATGGAACAAGGGTCCACTAGAAAGCATTAGAATTTTGGCATTTCTGCTTCGAACATTTTGAAGCTTTTTTAAAAAATGTTTTTGCTTACGGTTCAATTGCACCTGAGTTAGAAAGGATCTGGAGGGCCATTTGTCACACTTCAAAAAACTACGTTACTTGTTCACAGAGCTGTTGTGGATACATTTATCTCTTATCTTTTTCTGGATGTGGAAAGAAGTATTATTATTATTATGGAGGTGGATCCAGATTTATGCTGGATCAGCAGCACTGGTGGAAGGGGACTTTCATGCCCCCTCCTTCTCATGGCAGCCCCTCTACCTGCCCCTGAAATACAACACAGGCCGTAGCTAGAGCTAAGGTTTATCCCAGGATCATCCTGGGTTCATCCCTGCCTGAGCGCTGGATGCCCTGTGTGGCACCTAGATGAACAGGTTTGACCCCAGGACAATCCTGGGATAAACCTTAGGTCTACCTACGGCCAGAGACAGTCAGCAGATCCTGCTGAATGGGGATGATTTGTGCAGGGAGGGGATCCCCCAAAATTGGGCAGAGGGACCTTCTGTGAGTGGAGAGCAGATCCCACATCTAACCCAGTGGAGCTATTGCTTGCTACTACTACTACTATTAGAATTAGTATAGTGCCTTTTGAGTGTTTAGAACATTTTGCTTACATTTATCTCTGCAATCCTAGCAGCCACCGTGTAAGACAGATGAAACACTACACCCACAATTATCCTGACTAGCACCCTGCCCTGGTATTATGATAGGAGGGTTCAGGGAGGAGCCCTTTCCCCCCCGCAAAGGCTCTGGGAAATGTGCTCAGCACACAGACATATTGCACATGAGTACACACATACACATACTGTAGGGTCCCAGGTGGAAAGGGCTAGGCCACCAATGCCAGTGTTGGTTTGGGGGAGTTGGTCAAAGGCCTAATCTACACCAAGCAGGATATTGCACTATGAAAGCGGTATATGGTATGTGTCAATGGGCCCTAACAGTTGTCAGTGCATTTCAATACTGCTGTAAAGCAGTCGTGTGGCTCCTGCCTTTTCTATACTGCTTTCATACCACTTTCATAGTGCAATATCCTGCTTGGTGTAGATTAGGCCATAAGAAACATAAGAAACATCTATTCTCGATCCTCCCAGAGTGCAGGACACAGAATAACGTGTGAAAGAACTGAAAGAACTGGGCAGGTTTAGCCTGGAGAAGAGAAGATGGAGGGAAGACATGATAGCACTCATCAAATACTTAAAAGGTTGTCACACAGGGGAGGGCCAGGATCTCTTCTCAATCCTCCCAGAGTGCAGGACACGGAATAACGGGCTCGAGTTAAAGGAAGCCAGATTCCAGCTGGACATCAGGAAAAACTTCCTGACTGTTAGAGCAGTATGACAATGGAATCAGTTACCTAGGGAGGTTGTGGGCCCTCCCACACTAGAGGCCTTCAAGAGGCAGCTGGACAAGCATCTGTCGGGGATGCTTTAGGGTGGATTCCTGCATTGAGCAGGGGGTTGGACTCGATGGCTTTGTAGGCCCCTTCCAACTCTGCTATTCTATGATTCTTTGATTCTATGAAATCATAAGAACATGGGAAGAAGAACCATGCTGGATCAGACCCAAGGTCTTTCTCAGGGGTGTTGAACCTCTTTTGGCCCAAGGAGGAGCTCTCGGGGGCCGCAATCCAGTGGTAGGCGGGTCCTAAAGCAAAAAGGGGTGGCATCAAAGGTACCAGCGTATTTTAGCTAAAAGCTTGCACTGCCAGTAAGGAAGCCTTGGGACAGGCACGTCACGCTTTCAAAACAGGGGGGAAACTGCATGAAAGCTGAGAAACCACCAAACAATTTGGGGGAAAGGGGTGGGGCTGGAGAAGGGGGTGGGGCCACCTGGAGAGTCATGGACTGCCAGATCAGCCCCCAGGTTCATTGTCCAGAATGAATCCCCAGCTAACTTCCATTGTACCTCTACTCATCTGTATGTGTGTAGAGCCGCTACCTTCTGCCTGCACTCTGAGAACCTGCACTCTGGGACCCTTATCTGCACTGTATGTAGACTTATATTTAATCCAGCTTTGGATTTCTGCTACAGTTTGGGGGCTCTGCTGGAACCGTTGGAGTTAACAAACAGAAAAATATTCCTTTCATCTTTTTTTTTTTTTTTTAAATGTAATAATAACGGCATGCTATTTTCAGGAAGAGATGGACTGTACTGGCCCAGTGCCAAAGGCAATCCTCTCGCTGCCAGGAAGCCAGATGCAAGGCCTCTTTGCCAGCTTATCTTTGGCAAGGGCAGAGATCCTTCAGCAGGTGTGATGAAAGAGCGTGCCGGAGTCTCGGACTGGCATAGCACAACTGCCTCCAAGGTGCTACTGTGGGTGTTTTGGTGCTTGAAAAGTAGGGCTGTGCACAGACCCCCCCAATCCACTCCAGTTCCCGATCCATAACTTCCAGATCGGGTCCGCTCCACCCTACGTCGATCTACCTATGGTTCGCTCTGCTCCGCTGCGGAGCTCCGGATCTGAATCGGAGCTCCATGGTGGTGGTGCTGCCACCAGGTAAGGCCCCCCTATCCCCTCACAACTTACTTGCCTCTGTTGTGGTCCAGTGGCGGCTTCAACTGAGGCTGAGGACTCAAACAGGAAGACCAGGCTGCAGCCGCCTGGGGGCAACCATGGCCTGGTCTTCCGGTTTGAATCCTCAGCCTCAGTTGATGGGGTCAGGTAAGCCGCCCTCCCACCTGCCCCTTACTTGGCTCTGCTGCTGTCACCGCACAGACTGCGGCAGCACCAGGTAAGCCCCCATTTACCTTTTTTCTACAGCTCCCCCAACCTGATCCATCTCTGCCTTTGTTAGAGGCGAATCAAGCTGCCTCACTATCGCTTCTCTGATCCGAAGCGAAGTGGAGCACAGCCCTATTGAAAAGCCCATCCGTGGAGCAAATTAGCCCAGCCTCCCAGTCACTCCCACCATTAGTCAAGCAAACCTCTTGTGTGGAAATGCACCAGGTGCCAAAATGGTCCCCAAGAGGGGAGGTAGATTGGGACCCTGCTGATGGATGATGGTGGGCATCCTTGAGATATACAGCATATATATATATATATATATATATATATATATATATATATATATATGTGTGTGTGTGTGTGTGTGTGTGTGTGTGTGTGTGTGTGTTCTAAAAAACCAAAGCAAACCAAAAGCATAGTGGCAATTAAAAAGAAAAAGGCCCGAATGGGGGGAAAATTCAGGCTACACACATTTATTTATTTAAGGAATTTATTACCCACTTTTCATTATAAAATTATCCCAAAGCGGGGGTACAACCAATAAACACAATAAAATCATACAACATCAACCAGAAAGCAATCATACTGTGTGTGTGTGTGTGTGTGTGTGTGTGGAATAACACAGATAAATATCAGTTTACATGATGTATACCCCCCCAAAAAAGCCTTGTTGAACAAATAGGACTTTTGTAAGTGCCAAAAGATGATAAGACTGAAGGCCAAACATATATACACGTGGGGAGGGAGTACCACAGTCGGGGATCAGTATTAAGAACTAGGAATGGCGAAGAAATCCATTGGGATCACATTGTAATGTGAACTTACCTAATTTCGCACTTTCGAACCAATGGGCAAAAATGAAACATCTTTGAAATTCGCATTTCTCTGAATTTTGCAATGGAGTTCTCCACTCAAAACCAAAAAAATAAAATAAAAAAAATTACACCAATGTGTATATATTAGTGCAAGTTGCTTGCAAAATCATGTATATGTTTTTTGGGGAAACATATACATGTTGGGGAAATTGCGTATAAAAATGCACATAGGAGAAATGCACATAAAATGCATACAATTTTTCATATGAACATTAAGTTTGGGATGAACTAAATTTAAGAATGGAGAGATGTCAAATTTTGGGATGAATGAAATTTAAGGTTTAAATACAGAGAGAGAGAGAGAGAGAGGCCTTAGCTAGACTGGGCGAAATCCCAGGGCGAACCCCAGGATCGTCCCTGTGCATCCACATGACGCACAGGGGATCGTGGGATCAGGGAGGGATCATCCCTTCCTTGCTCCGGGATCTCGGTCTCCACTTTCGGCCTGCTTTTTCTGTGGTCCCAGGCTGAGCTCGAGACCACGGAACATGTGGCCCGTTGCTGTGGCTTGACACAGCTCCGTGCGATTTAAAATCTTTTAAAATGGCGGGCGCGATGCCTCTCCTCCTGAGGTTGTCGCACCTTATGTGTAAACGGAGGAGGGATCTCGCATTAATCACAACACGAGATCTTTCCTCTTCCATTGTGGAATAGAAGGTAGGTCTAGCTAAGGAGAGAGAGAGAGAGAGAGAGAGAGAGAGAGAGAGAGAGAGAGAGAGAGAGAGAGAGAGAGAGAGAGAGAGAGAAACCAAGGCCTAATCTACACCAAGCAGAATATTGCACTATGAAAGCGGTATGAAAGCAGTATATAAAAGGCAGGACCACACTACTACTTTATACAGGTATTGAAGTGCACTGATAACTAGCAAATGCCTTACTTTTATGCAGAGTCATAAAGCATAAACATTTTCAGTCATATCACAGTTAATACCTCTCTCTGTCTTGGCCTTTCTAAAGGTCATGCTCACAGTCTATTCTTCTGCTTATTGTAAATAAATTCTATCCCTTACTTGCTTATGAGAACAGGTTTACGCTCACATTCTAATTTCCACCACAGCATCGCATCAGGCAAGGAAAGGATTGGTCCAACCCACACAGCACATGTGCAGAAATGACATCCTTTAGACATGCTCAGAAGCTCACAGGTGATTCTGAACTTAGGACATTTGAAAACGGCCAGTGCAGGCTTGTTTAAAAGGCGAGCATTATGAATGGGCACGTTTTGACCAGCAACCTGACTAATTAAGAAATTTGGCAGCATCACTGGACAAGACCAGTGGAGTCTGAATGTTACACTGAATATTCCATTCAACCAACCACAGGATGAAAGTCCCTACAAGTCAGGGTGTCAGTTGATAATATTTCAACACATATTTCTTAAGGAGTTCACTGCAGTAGCAGCATGGAGTACGGGAGGTGGGGAGGGTGTTGAGTGGAAAGCAAGGAGAAAATTACGAGAACGTTGGTAGTTCACAGATCTGCATTTCTAAAGATACACAGAAGAATAAATGAAGTTGACAACATTGAGAGGAGAGAAAGGAAACAGCAGGGCTGGTGCAGAAATAAAAAAAAATGATTGCAGGAATGCTTAGGTGATGATTAGGATGGTGGGATAATGACAGTTCATTTGACAGGTGTGTACCTCTGAAGAGGTACAGCTCACCATCCACAGGTTCTATAGAAGCTTTCCCCAACCTGATGCTCCCCCAATGTGCTTGACTACAACTTCAAGCATCCCCCCACCCGGGATGGCTGGTTGGTTGAAGCTGGGATCTGTAATCCAATATATCTGGAGAGCACCAGGGGGGAGAAGGTTGTTTTCTATAGAACAAAGGTACATAAAACATGCCATGATGGATCATACTGAGGGTCCATCTAGTCCAGCACTCTGTTCACACAGGGGCCAACCAGATGTCAAAAAGGGAAGCACAAGCAGGACATGGTACAACAGCGCTCTCCCACCCATGTTCCCCAGCCACTGGTGCACACATGCTTACTGCCTTGCATACTGGAGGATACTTGAGGTCTCAAGTTAAAGGAAGCCAGATTCCGGCTGGACATCAGGAAAATCTTCCTGACTGTTAGAGCAGTGCGACGGTGGAATCAGTTACCTAGGGAGGTTGTGGGCTCTCCTGCACTAGAGGCCTTCAAGAGGCAGCTGGACTACCATCTGTCAGGGATGCTTTAGGGTGGATTCCTGCCTTGAACAGGGGGTTGGACTCAATGGCCTTGTAGGCCCCTTCCAACTCTGCTATTCTAAGATTCTATGATTCTATAACCATCAGGGCTAGAAGCCACTGATAGCCTTTGCCTCCTCCAGGAATGACCCGATACAAAAGAGGGCAGGGCTCCCGCAGCTTTAACTGTTGTGATAAAGAGGGACTTTCACCCTGCATGCATACAAATGACACCTGCTGAAATTCCCTTTTCTATGCCACTGTTCAAGATGCAAGAGACCTGTCCTCCTTTCCATATGGCCACCCTGTTTTCAGGGACTGAGAACACTACTCATCCTTCCACCTGGGAGGGTGAGCCATGTGCTAAGACAAGGGAATTCTCTTCACGCTGGTTCCCCTCCCAATTGGGAGGGGGGGTTCACAGGGGAATCCACACCATGACCTCTGATCACAGATCACAGACCTGGGGAATTCCCTCTTCATCACAACAGTTAAAGCTGTAGGACTTATACTAGAGTGACCAGATACAAAAGAGGGCAGGGCTCCCGCAGCTTTCAGTGTTGTGATGAAGAGGGAGTGCCACCGGGTGCTGTATGCAAACCAATGACACCTGCTGAAATTCCCTTTTCTATGCAACTGTTAACGATACAGGAGCCCTGTCCTCCTTTCCATAGGGTCACTCTATCCATGCAAGAACTCTTGTGGAAGCGGAGGGGAGTGTGGCCTGTCTGCTGCAGACTCCAGGGGTCAGAGACTTTGGAACTAGGCCCCTAACCCATGGCAGATACCTTCAGCACCTCTCCCTGCCTTTTCCCTGTATAGTATTGTGCACCACATGGGTGCTTGCACTGACACATATTGGAGAAGAGGTGAGTAGTAGAGGCTGGTTGGCTATTGGGGCCTTGGTGACTGGCTGCTCATTGGACAGAACCTGGCCATTTTAAACATTGTACCTTTGTTTTCCCACCTGGAGGCGGAGTCAAGAGGGGACAGAGACAATGGGATTGGGCTGGCGGCGTGGGAGACGATTGAAGGGGAGAGCTCCCCAGAGCAGCAGATTTTAAATGGGGTGAGGAAAATGGGGCTCAAGATGAGCTCCGGCTGTGGGGCACCCAGAGAGCTCCAGCTGTGGGGCGGTATATAAACGTAATTAAATAAATAAATAAGATATATAGGCTAAAGCAGAGTGGGAGAGAGAAAGCTAGCGGTGCATGAGAAAAATTGAGATTTTTTCTTTTCTTGCTGCCATCCTCTAATAATATATAAAAATGGAATAATAATAATAATAATAATAATAATAATAATAATAATAATAACAAAAATGTATATATTGCAGGGGGTGTGCACAAAAATATGTATGTTCATAAAAGTAATATACAGAAATGCATTATATTCAGAAAATAGCATTCAAAAATGTATATAACAGGCAAAAATGCATGGAAATGTGTGTATTAGGAGAAACCTTTTCCTTTGATTAATGTTTCATTTGTCCATTATTATTATTATTATTATTATTATTATTATTATTATTAACTTTTGTAATATTCTGGATATTTTCTCTGTCTCATATTGTGATGACCTAAGGTTATACACAATAAAACTGAACTGAACGCATATTAGGAGAAATACATTAAGAATGTATATGACTTTTTGTGTGGACTTAAAGAAAAAAACAAACCTGCGAATAGGAATGAAATGAACTGAAATGAGAAAATGAAATTGACACATTTTTCCAAAACACAAAATAGTTTGGAAGGGTTAGGTAGATACATGAGCAGGAAGTACGGCTCTTTTAAAAAGGAGAGAGTTCCCTCTTTTCCTCCTTCTAATGTACTGTTTTTATGCTGAGAAAAAATTTGTCTCCATCAGGCTTTGCCAAGCAAGAAATGAGTGTTAGGGTAATACGTTCCTCTCCATCTCTGCTGAAATCCTTCCACAGTCCTCAGCAATGCTGCTCAGAGATCAGGGGACACTCTGTGAGCAGCCTGCCATGGCAGATGGCCGGTCATAAGCCGTCTTGCTAATCTAATGCTGCTGCAAAGCAAACTAGGCCTTGGGATTGCGAAGGCAGGGGGGCGATGGAGCGGTGCAGCAGCTCCTAGGCCTCGAACCAAGAGCATCATGGGAGGGAGCACTCCCGGTGACATGCCCTTGAAGCATGCTCTATCCCCGAGGGGTCATGCAGACGTTTTAGCCAACAAAACGTACTGAGCAAAAATGTGTTTGCAAGAATGAAGCCGACGCATTTTGAAACAGATTTTAAAAGTTAGCCGTAGCTTAACATCTGGATTGCTATTTGCAACATGCCAGGGGCAGCTAACATGTGAATCATCTTAAAGGCTTTTTCGTTATCAGCCATTTGCTTCGGAACTGTATGGATAATGATGATTTTGTAAATAGCCAAATCTATTTCCATTCAGTGCAGGATTTGGGAGAATTTCCCTTTTTTCTTTTTTTATGGCAAGGAGATTTGCTTGGCACCTTCCGCGGTACAGCTTGCATGGAAAATTATGGCTGTTATTATTTTATTTTTTAAAAATTTTAAAATACAGGCTGTATTTTGGAGCCAGCTGCTTCTGGCAAGCCACCATCTTTGCTGCCGTAGAGGGATACCTGCAATTTTTGGAACATGTGGAAAATATCCAATGGCTCGCTGCCCAACTTCTCACAATAATGGGGATTGCATGCTAGGGTGACCCCATGGAAAGGAGGACAGGGCTTCTGTATCTTGAACAGTTGCATTGAAAAGAGAATTTCAGCTGATGTCATTTGTATGCACGCAGCACCTGATGAAATCCCCTCTTCATGACAACAGTTAAAGCTGCACGAGCTCTGCCTGAGCTTTTACTGTTGTGATTAAGACAAGGTTTCACCAGGTGTTGCATGTATACAAAATGACACTTGCTGAAATCCCCTTTTCTACACAACTGTTAAAGATACAGGAGCCTTGACTTCCTTTCCATATGGTCACCCTAGGCAGTGTCAAGACAGAAAGTATAAAAACCAACCAAGAGCAACCTCTGAAGACAGTCCAAAGGTCCAAGTATGCAAGATCCCACAGAGAGCAAGGAAGCCAGGGAATGTGAAAGCAGAGTCTGGGGCCTGGAGGGCAGATGTTGTTCCAGCAACTGTTTGCCTTAAAAGGAAGACTTCTAAGCCTGAGCACGGCCAGAGCCTCACCCAGGCCCAGCAGAGTCACCTGAGGGAAGGTCTATCTCACAAGAAAAGTCTTACTCATGAGTAACCATTTACTCATAAGGAGTCTTATTCGTGAAGCAAGCATTTCTTCACCTGACAGCCAACTCAACCTGCACCCTTCGGTTCCTGCATTCCTTCATACTAGGGAGTTCCTTCTTCTCACATCAGTCCGTTGGTTTCTGTTCACCACTCTGCTGCTAAGATCATCTTCTTGGCTCGCCGCTCTGACCATGTAACTCCACTTCTGAAATCTCTTCATTGGCTTCCAATTCACTTCAGAATCCAATATAAACTTCTCCTGTTGACCTACAAAGCTTTTCACTGTCTAGCTCCTTCCTATCTCTCCTCTCTCATCTCACACTATTGCCCCGCTCGTGCTCTTCGCTCCTCTGATGCCATGTTTCTCGCCTGCCCAAGGGTCTCTACTTCCCTTGCTCAGCTTCGTCCATTTTCTTCTGCTGCCCCTTACGCCTGGAACGCTCTTCTAGAACATTTGAGAACTACAAGTTCAACCGCAGCTTTTAAAGCTCAGCTAAAAACTTTTCTTTTTCCTAAAGCTTTTAAAACTTGATTTTGTTCTGACTTTATACTGTTAGTTTTACCCTACCCAATGCCTGCTTACCCTACCCTGTGCCTGTTTGCATTCTCTTCCCCTCCTTATTGTTTTATTATGATTTTATTAGAATGTAAGCCTATGCAGCAGGGTCTTGCTATTTACTGTTTTACTCTGTACAGCACCATGTACATTGATGGTGCTATATAAATAAATAAATAATAATAATAATAATAATAATAATAATAATAATAATAATAATAATAATAATTGCTTGGATCCTGCTAACAAAGGCACAATTTGGATATGGTTTCTCCTCAAGGCCCAGACTCCACCTGATCTGTCTGGAAGCAGGTTTTGCATTATTGCTGTTTTTATCTGGGGCCGATCTACACCAAGCAGGATATAACACTTTAAAAACGGTATGAAAACAGTATTTGTAATGTGTCCTGGGCCTGAACGGTTGTCATAACCATTATAAACTGTTATAAGCAGTACTGTAGATCCTGCCCTGTTTGAGCTTTTATATTGTATTTTATATTATGGTTTTATACTGTTGTTTTATACTTTGAATGGTTTTAATTTTTGTGAACCACCCAGAGAGCTCCAGCTATTGGGCAGTATAGAAATGTAATAAATAAATAAATAAGCAGGCTGCTCCTCTGATGTTGCTTGGCTTGGGGAGCGCTATTTCACCCTTTGAAGAGGATTCCTCCAGAGGGAACACGATGGTCATGCTAAAATGCTACATTCCCAAGGAACATTTTGGTAATGTTTATGTGCTAAAATTCGAGCAGACTCCAAAAGCTTAAATTTATTTATTTATTTATTTATTTATTTATTGCATTTCTATACCGCCCAATAGCCGGAGCTCTCTGGGCGGTTCACAAAAATTAAAACCATTCAAAGTATAAAACAACAGTACAAAACCATAATATAAAATACAACATAAAAGCTCAACCAGATAAAAACAGCAGCAATGCAAAATTACAAATTTAAAACGCCAAGTTAAAATTTATTTATAGACAGTTAAAATGCTGGGAGAATAAAAAGGTCTTCACCTGGCGTCTAAAAGCGTATAATGTAGGTGCCAAGCGAAAGAGAGTTTCCTTCCCAGTTTTCATTTTGCTATTCTGGTAAGTCACACCAGGTTCTGAGTCACAACAGGATCAGTCGAGGCTGGTGGCTCTGCTGTCAGTGGAGTAATGAATCTGCTCTGGGTTTCAGTCAGAACCAGTCAGAAATCTAAAGGAGCTCTCCAAGGTGCTAGATCACTCCTTTCGAATTCTGACTGAAACCTGGAGCAGATTCACTGCCCCACTGACATCGGAGCCACCAGGCTCCACTGAATAGGGTCACTGTGCCCATTGTTAGTCCTAATGTGCATGCGCATTGCTTGATTAACCCTACTCTGGCCTGAGTTCGCAAAATATTGTGCTCGAAAGGATGCAAAGCTTCTCTCTGCTGTTTGGAATACGTGATGGTTGCTTCGCACGTGCCAATGATGCTTTGATGCAGCAGTCACTGACTCAGGAGCATGCTCACGCATGAGGCGGGCGACCCATACACTGAAGGCTGACACCAGACCAACAGCCTGCATTTGCAGCAGGAAGATAAGCATGCTTCCGAGTGGGCTAAAGGGATTTCGCATCCTGATTAGGGTTTGGAATTGACAGCTGAATCCTAAACGAAGGTGAAACGCCGTTGACGAATCCCCCTTGTAAAATGCTTGGGAAATGTTGTCTTAATAATAAACAACTCCAGCTAGTTAGATGAGAGAGAATTTCTCTTTTATACCCGCTCGCCCAATCCCCCTAGCATCCTGGTGAGGCACATGTCAGGAAAGGAATGCTCAGAAAATGAAAGGCAGAACAAAGCCAAACAAAACCACAAAACAGCAGCAAAAAGACAATCGCTGCATCCCGGTGGAGTGATTAAAACAGAGCTGGTGGTGTTTTATTTTTAGCATCTTTTTGAAAAACAATATGTAACTCCCCATTGTGCTTAAAAATACTCTCTCCAAATAGGCCACCCAAATGCCTTGTTGGAACGCAGAGAAACACAATGTGCTTTGAAACATGAATATTAAAGAAGCCAGCCCATCATCAAAGATGTCCCAATCTGTCTACTTCAGTAAGCATTTGCCAGGAATTGGTGATGATGATGATGATGATGATGATGAAGAGGAAGAGGAGGAGGAGGAGGAGGAGGAAGAGGAGGAGGAAGAGGAAGAGGAAGAGGAAGAGGAAGAGGAAGAGATATACACTGAGGCTTATCCCTTTCCAAAAAGCTACAAATACTGATCTGAAAACACTATTTCAAGAGCCAGTGTGGTGTAGTGGTTAGAGTGTTGGACTGGGGAGATGCAAATTCAAGTCTCCACTCTGCCATTAAGCTCATTGGGCTTGTCACTAGTTCACAGTCTAACCTACCTCGCAGGGCTGTTGCGAGAATAAAACGCAGGTCGAGTTGGACAGAAATGTCACAAATAATAACGATTCCACAAATATGGGAGGCAGCTACAGTTACTCAGAGGTGAGCAAAAGTTGTTCCTCTCTGTTGCTTTGAGGCGTACATGTAAAAATGATGGGAATACATCTTCAAAATACATGTTTGAACTAGGCCTTGAGAGTCGAGATGGACAGATTTGTCAATCTGGGTTTCTCAGTTTTCCAGCCTCCACCCTGAATTTTGCGAATAAATCCAATCTTAAATTCTGTTCATCCTGAACACTGCGATTTTTTTTAAAACAAGAAAAGTGTGCACTTTTCTCCTAATACATGCAATTTTGCACAGTCCTGCCTACTATTCACATTGTTTGCAAGACATTTCCCAAATATAGTGCATGTTTGAATGCTATTTTCACTAAAATGTACACACTTGTATGCATTTTCTTATCGGAGAACTCCTTTGCAAAATTCAGAGGAGTGCAAATGCCAAAGGATAACTGACTTTCATTTCATGTATTGCTTTGAAAGTAAGAAATTAGGTAAGTTTGCATTAAAAGGCAAACTGAATGACTTTCTCCCTGATCCCTACTTGAGGGTAGTGTATAGACGGTTACCTATGACAAAAGTTGAAGACACATAAGCAGCTGTGTCTTCAATGTGCACCCAAAAATTTAAAAGTGCTGGCGGATGTGTAATCTCAGAGGGAAGATAATTCCATGTAGTGGGTGGCACTACGCTAAATTCCCTGCTCCAGATAATTGTGAGTCAGACCTCAGGAGTATTTGGCATTACCAGGAGGACATCTCCAAATGACCTCAATGACTGAATGGGTCTATAGGTGGTGAGATTCCAAGCCTTCCCGCTGCTATGCGGTCTGCCAAGTAATCCACAAAACTTTATTCAGCAAATAAACATCTCTTTGAACCTGAAAGGAGTGTAAACACTAGGAGCTGCCCTCTAAGTTAAAACTAGGCTGACGAAACTAGGCAGTTGTCCTTTCAACTAAAGGGAAAGTTTTTCCCCGAGACACTTTTGCTTCAGGGAGGATTCTTCTGAAGGAGTCTTTGGTGAGAAACTAGCTGAGCTGATCTCTTCTCCCCTGCTTTCAGCTCTGCCTGTGTGACCCTGTGGTGGACTCTGGGTTTGGTCAACTCTGAAGTCCCTTCCTTCTTTGAGGAAAGCTGAGTTCCACAGACTCTGAGTTGTTAGCATTCTCTCTGATAAATTCCCGTGAAGATTCATCCCTGGTTTCCGAAGAGCCTGGGAGAATCTCCTTGCTTGCTTCCTGTGTTGGCAGGTAAATTTCTAGTCCTGTTTCTTCTGGTTCAGAATCTGATTCCGATTTGTAGCCAGAAACACATTCCCCCCCACTAGGGAGAACAGGCCTGATCCTGACAATGGGGGAGACGGTAACCAAGTCGTTTATGCTATCTTAGCGACCAGCCTTCAGTGTTTAACCATGTGATGTAGGTTAGGCTGACAGATAAAAAGTATCGGTGGGATTGTGTCTGAGCAGGGATTTGAACTCTGCTCTTCCCAGTGCAAGACTACGCATTACATCACAAAGCTCATATGTAGCTTTCCCCTAGAGATCGCGGGATCCCTGTGGTGAAGTGTAGAGATCTGACTCCATAGTGCAGCGCCCCCCCCGAAAAAAAATGTTTTGGGGTCAGTGGGCACATTTGGAATTTTGAGAGTATGCCGTGGGTACTCTCACAAAATGACTGCCACATTCATCAAATGGCTGCTGTGGTGGGTCTGGCCCAGCCTTCCTCAACCTGGGGCGCTCCAGATGTGTTGGACTACAACTCCCAGAATGCCCCAGCCAGCTGGGAGATGCAGTTCTGGGAGATGCATTCTGGGAGATGCAGTCCAACACATCTGGAGTGCCCCAGGTTGAGAAAGGCTGGTCTGGCCAGTCTCAAAGCACTCATTTCCCAGAAGGCAAACTGATCACAGACTAACAGAAAAGCCACTTGCCCAAGAACCTAAGCGCAAGGCAGAAGTGAAGTGTGAGTTCCAAAACACAAAACCACTCTCTGGAATGCAAACGAAGATGGCGGTGGAGGGAAACATCTCACTTTGCAGCAAGACAGCCTCCAAATTTGAAAAACAAAACAAAAGTGTAATTAAAAAAAAATCGTAAGAAATAAAATTAAAATCAGGAGATGGGGGAAGCATGGAAGTGGCAGGAGAAGTGCCTCGTGGGTGCATTGGTGCCCACAGGTGCCATGTTGGAGATCTCAGCCATAGCGAATGGTGCTTTATTCTGACTTGCTCAGGAATGGTTCCTCCGATGAAAGGCCAAGGCCAGTTCATTCAATTCGTACGCTGCTCTTCTTCTTCTACGTCTTTCTGTAACGTTGAGGCTTGACTTCTGCAATGCGCTGTACATAGGGCTACCTTTGTGCCTTGTCCAGAAACTTCAACTACTTCAAAATATGGCAGCCAGGTTGGTCACCGTCACACCTAGGAGTGTGCTTCCCCCCCACCCCGGGATTGTCCTGGGAGCATCCCTGTGCATGCAAATGACACACAGGGGATCCCGGGAGCGGGCAGGGATGATCCCTCCATTTTCCTGGGATAATCCTTAGGTGTAGAAAGGGCCCATATTACACCAATTTTAAAATCACTTCACTGGCTGCCAATTAGTTTCCGAGTGAAGTGTTGCTTATTACCTTTAAAGCCCTACATGGTTTGGGTCCAGGTTACCTGCAGGATCACCTTCTCCCATACACTCAGGTCCTCTGGGGAGAATTTACTCCAGTCAGCCAAAACTAGTAGGGATGTGCTCCGCTTCTAATCGGACCGGCGAATTAGAAGCGGAGCGGGGGGCTTCGCCTGCCCTTAAGGCGGAGGCGAAGAGGATTGGGGGGCCGGCGGAGCGTGGCGAAGAGGATCGAGGTGAAGGCGGATCCTTCGCCTCGATCCGGAGCTCCGCTGGAAAGGTAAGTGGGGTTTACCGGGCCCTGCCGCTGTCGCTGTAACGACAGGTTTACCGGGCCCGGTAACCCCCCCCGCCCTCCTCTCCATTACCTGCCTCCGTCCGCGGTCCGTCGGCGTCTTCAATTGAGCCCGCGGTTCAATCAGGAAGTCTGGGCCGCTCGCCTTACCTGGCGCCACTCCCCTCCACTGCGGAGCTCCGATTCGGAGCCGGAGCTCCGCGGTGAAGAGGAGCGGAGTATGGGCGGAGCGGCGCGGAGCGGAGCGGGCCGACCCAAAATTTTCGGATCGGCCCACGGGGCGGAGCGGGGGGTCCGTGCACACCCTTAAAAACTAGGCTGAAAACTGTTACTCAGAGGACTTTTTCTTCTGCTGTCCCCTGGACTGTGGAAGGGCCTGCCAGAGGACATTCATCAGCTCAAAGCTCTCTCTGAGTTTAAGACAACCGTAAAGACTAGTCTGTTCCGGCAGACCTACCCAGATGAATTTTAAACCTAAGAATTTTAAGATGTGATAGTTATTTTAATATAAATATATTATTATTATTATTATTATTATTATTATTATTATTATTATTATTATTATTTCTGTGGAAACTATGCTCCTTTGAGAACATCCCCTCCTGCCAGACTACAGCCAGGAGACTTGCAAAGAAAAATAAATAGGTAGAAATAAAATCGTCCCGGAAAGGATATGACCTGGAAAAGCCCTGAGCCTGTGTTTTGCGGGCGTACGGGCATGCGGAGATATATGGGTGAAAGTGGCCTCGTAGAAGCCGCAAGGATCTGTGCCCCCCAAAAAGTTGCAGGCGGATGGAATGGGCCACGAGTGCGAGTCTGCAAGCGTGGAACCATCTCCAGGCGAGCGAGTTCAAGCAATTCCCTCAGCTGTGCTTATCTCACTGTGCCTTTGGTTGGCACATTTGCTTGACAAAGAAGGCTTAGTGCAACTTGGCAAAGCAGCCGGGGAACCTGTTTAAAATTTCCAGCAACTGGAACAATTAGGGGAGCTTTAGAAAGGATGTGAATAGGACTTCCCCGAAGGATTCCTATCGCCAACGGATAACATTTTCCGGCTTTATCCAGGGAGGGATGTCACTTTGTTGAACAGCGGCACTGACAATGCTCCCGACGACTGGATCTTGCTTATTGTATTAGGAAAGGGTATCGCGGAATCATCTCTCTGGCAGTTGCTGGAGCTTTGGGGGACTTTCCATAGTGCTGCCGGCAGCAGGGAAAGTTCTTTCTGAGCAAGATTTCTGCAACGGTTACAACAAAAGCTGCCATCCGGGGCTGCATTGAGGGCCGCTGTTTATCAGAGTTGGTTTCTCATGCGGCAAGCACACAGTGGAGCCGCTACATAATTTTAGACCCTGGACTGAATGATCTTTTGGGATGGCCATGTGTACGACCTCAGATGGCCATGTGTATGACTTCAGCTTGTTGATCCTGATTAAAAAGAATAATTGTACTCTGAGCATGTGTAGATCTGCATTCTAATCTCACTTAATTCATAGCACCATCATGACTGCAGGAATAAAACTGGACCTTCGGTCTGCTGTCCTGATGTCCCCATCTCCTGCTACTCTCTGGGTTGCGATGTGTCCCCCTCGGCTCCAGGGCCCTGCCCAGCTGCACCACAGCAAGCACAGGCCTCTTCTATCACCCTGTTACCTCTGGACAAATAAGCTTTGCGCATATTTCAAATAAAACCTTGCAAAGCTTTTTAACCAGAGGTGCCTGGGGGATGGGAGTGCGTGCTATTCTGAGCAATGATCCCTCTTCAAGCCACCTTTACCTTGCTGGAAAAGTGATGATCTGTCTTAAACACGAGAGTATTTTCAAGAGACATTAAATTAGTGGTACAGTGAGACCTTCTCCTTTCGTCTGCTTCCATGTCTGTCTCAGGACAACTATGTGAATAGTTGGTCCAAGCTTCTTGCCAGGAAGGCAGCTTCAATCGGTCTCTCCACTTCCCTCCTCCTTAATCTGGGCTTGAATTTTGCTATGAAATCTGTTAAACAAAGACTGTGGGATATAGCCTTCTGCGACTTACGCGCTCGCTCTTATGTTTCCTGCTCTCACAGTGCATTGCATGTTCATTACATTGGGCCTCTTCAGCTGGCTGACTATCTAAAGAACCTGTCGGTGGCTAAATATCGTATTGCTTTCTCCAAGGCCAGATGCAATGTTTATTCTATTGAATTACTTCAGGGCAGATATGCTGGTGTCCCCTATCAGGAACGACGGTGCCCCTGTAGGAATATGGAAGTGGAGACGATGGAGCATATCCTTCTGTCCTGTAGCTTTTATAATCAGGCCCGCCATCTTATGATCACCCCATTGTTGAGCAAACTGTCCAGAAGTTCAGACAAATTTTATGTTAAGTTTCTGTTGGAAGATAAGTCCTCAAGAATAACTTTGGCTGTTGCTAAATTTCTTACAGTGGTGGCCAGGATTAGAGCTCTCTGTGTATTAGACATAAGTTGATAATAGCTCCAACTGTATGATTTCATGTTTGATTCTTGTTCTTTGTTTTTTTCATGGATTTATGGATCGTAATAAAGAAGTATGAGGTATGACCTTCTCCTTTCGATAACTCGTTTAGAGTTCTGACTGGTTCTGACCGACACCTGGAGCAGATTCACTGCCCCACTGACATTAAGCCCCACTGGGCTCCATTGGATAAACATGCCTGCTTAAAACCGTCCTGAAGAAGGCACCAGGAAATTGAAAGAAGGGCACGATCTAGTAGGATATTCGCCCTACACAAACTCTAGGTGTGCTCTTGCACAAGTCCCATTAATTTCTATGGGCCTTTCACAACAGAATGCTATTTTGTTGAATGCTATTATAATAGCAAATGCTATTTGGGGCTGCATTAATAGAAGTATAGCTTCCAAATCACGTGAGGTACTGGTTCCTCTCTATTCGGCCCTGGTTAGGCCTCATCTAGAGTATTGCGTCCAATTCTGGGCTCCACAATTCAAGAAGGATGCAGACAAGCTGGAGCGTGTTCAGAGGAGGGCAACCAGGATGATCAGGGGTCTGGAAACAAAGCCCTATGAAGAGAGACTGAAAGAACTGGGCATGTTTAGCCTGGAGAAGAGAAGATTGAGGGGAGACGTGATAGCACTCTTCAAATACTTGAAAGGTTGTCACACAGAGGAGGGCCAGGATCTCTTCTCGATCCTCCCAGAGTGCAGGACACGGAATAACGGGCTCAAGTTAAAGGAAGCCAGATTCCAGCTGGATATCAGGAAAAACTTCCTGACTGTTAGAGCAGTATGACAATGGAATCAGTTGCCTGGTGAGGTTGTGGCCTCTCCCACACTAGAGGCCTTCAAGAGGCAGCTGGACAGCCATCTGTCAGGGATGTTTTCGGGTGGATTCCTGCATTGAGCAGGGGGTTGGACTCGATGGCCTTGTAGGCCCCTTCCAACTCTGCTATTCTATGATTCTATGATTCTATAATTACTGTCCTGGTCTCTAATATAGGATAACCTACATTTATTTTTAATTTAAATATATTTGTTTCAATTATGTTTTAATAAGTTATTATTGATTCATCTTTTTATGCTTAGGCTGCAATCCTATGCTCACTTACCTGGGAGTAAGGCATAATCTACACCAAGCAGGATATTTCACTATGAAGGTGGTATGAAAGTGGTATATAAAACACTGCTGCTTTATAGCGGTATCGAAGTGCACTGAGAACTGCTGGGTCCCATTGACACATACCACATACTGCTTTCCTACTGCTGTATCCTGCTTGGTGTGGCTCCTGCCTTTGATATAACCCTTTCAAACAGCTTTTATTATGCAATGTCCTGCTTGGTGTAGATTAGGCCTAAGTCCCACTGAACTCAAAGGGGATTATGTTTGAGTAGGATAGTTAGTATAGGTTGATTAGTGGTGGAATAAAGGGGGAATGGACAGGAGCAGGAGTCCAGGACTTTTTTTTCTGAGAAGGAGCAATGATTGATGAAGCTTCTTTGCACTGGCAAGGGAAAGAGGTGATGACAAAGCTTTGGAATTTTACTAATTTTGCATTTGATTGGCACAGCAGATGCTAGAAAATCCACTGGAGCTGCATTTTTGGATTCTCCCTAGAGGGATGTATATGGGGACTGTCATGATGAGCACCTGAACTTCAAAATGTACCACTGTTTATACTTTAAGGACCCCACCCCCCCTCTGGTTGCTCCAATTTCAGTGGTGGTGGGGGAGCAGAGATTCCATTCTGGGTTGTAGTTACAGCCAGCCAGATGTCTAAAGGAGCTATCCAAGGTGCTGAAACACACACACAGACACCCCCCCCCCATGGGTCCAGCACTTTGGATAGCTCTTTAGACTTCTGGCTGGCTGTAACTACAACCCAGAATGGAACCTCCACCCCACCAAAATTGGAGCTAACAGTCTCCTCTGCTTTTAGGGTGCAATCCGATGCATGTTTAGGTGTGGGGGGGGAGTTCTACAACTCCCAGCATTCTTCCAGCCAGCCATTCGTTTTTCTGTCTAAACATGCATGGGATTGCACCCTTAATGTACTCCCCACCTTCTTTTTTAATCACTCACCCTGGGTTGATGCTTAATCACAATTCTCCTTGTGCCTCTGTCCTTTTCTATCTGAAACTCCTCTGTGTTTCCACAAGAAAAGTGGTAACACACACACACCAAATGTTAAGCGTTATTAGCACTTCAAACACCACCTCAGCAGTATTACTGACCACAGATACAACCACTGAGACTTTGCCCAACTTGGGCAGGATCTACACTACTGCTTTAAAATGGTTTATAACAGTCGTGACAACTGATGGAGCCCAGGACACGCTCCATATACAGTTTTCAATCTGTTTGCAAAGTGTCATATCCTGCTTGGTGTAGATCTGGCCCTGGTATGTTGCATCACAACTCCCATAATCCCCCAGCCAGCATGGCCATAGGGAAAGGCAGATCTAATGCAACATGAAGCCCAGTCCTAGATGTCTACTCAGAAGTAAGCCCAAATGAGTCCAATGGGACTTACTCCCAAGTAACTGTGCACAGGTTTGCAACCTGGTCTGTTCGTAGCTGAGGCACCTTCTCACAATGGCTGTGTTGAAAAGTAAATCCAGATGAATAAATTTGCCAATAGGGATGAGTACAGGGTTATTTTAATAATTTGAAGCTATCTGGATGATGGTTGTACAACATCCAATATACTCATTAACTTGTTGTATATGTTTATTTCTTTTCTTTATTTAAATGGTTGCTTCCCACACTCAGTTTGAAGAGGTGGATATGTTGTTAAGAAAAAGAAGAAGCCAGGAACTCAGCACAATTTTTTCATCCATGTACATGGTTGCTGACATGCTCCTGTTCCTTATAATCTGTTTTCATCTATCAGGGGGAGAGAGAGAGAAGTCTGTTCCCCTATTTAATGTCAATTCAGATCTTACATCCTTCCTAGGCATTTTCTTTTCTTCCTCACCCCCAATATTAAAGCAATGCTGGAGACACACCATGCCGTCCCAAATGGAGCCAGTGGGGGGGGGGGGATCAAGATTTTGATGAAGGAGATATGGACAAAAATAAATCCAGCTGAGAAACGATTGCTAGCATGCTACTGTATAAATAGTCGCCTTATTATCATAAAGAGAAAGAGAGGGAGAAAGAGAGAGAGAGAGAGAGAGAGAGAGAGAGAAGGCACTAAAAGATTTGAGGATCAAAACGTACAAAAAGAAAATGTACAACAAAATTAAAGCGAAGGACGGTATTCACATTGTCAACAGTTACTTTTGTCACTATAAAGGGATATGAAGCAGCCACACAGTGGAAGCCGAGAGAAGCAAGCTGGCCCAGTGTCGACTTTAAACGGGGTGGGGGTGGGGGTTCTTCAGACTGCAGTAATAGATCCCTGGGGTTCTCTGGAGTGTGAGATTATTCCATGGAAGACAGCTCTGAAGTAGGAGGCCGCCAGGTGATGACAATGCCCTGATTTTGCTTCCTCCAGGGCTTGGTGAACATCTTTCCCATCCATTTGTTTTATTTATTTATTTATTGCATTTCAATACGCCCAATAGCCAAAGCTCTCTGGGCGGTTCACAAAAATTAAAACCACCGAATACAATTCAAGGTATAAAACAAACCACAATATAAAAAACACAATATAAAAGCACAACCAGGATAAAACCAAGCAGAAGTGCACAGATTTAAAATACAGACTTAAAACAGCAAAGCTAACAGGCTAAGATGATAAACTGTTAACATACTGGGAAAATAAAAAGGTCTTCACCTGGCGTCTGAAAGAATATAGCATAGGGGCCAGGCAAACCTCTCTAGGAAGTGCATTCCACAGCCAGGGTGCCACAGCAGAGAAGGCCCTCCTCCTAGTAGCCACCTGCCTTACTTCCTTTGGCAGGGGCTCACGGAGAAGGACCCCTGAATTTTAAAATTCTGGATCACAACAGAAAGATGCAGGGAGGCTGTAGGGGAGCATACACGTCATTACATAAGAACATAAGAAGTGTCATGCTGGATCAGACCAAGGGTCCATCTAGTCCAGCACTCTGTTCACAGGCTTACTGCCTCGAATACTGGAGATAGCACACAACCGTCAGGGCTAGTAGCCCTTGACAGCATTCTTCTCCAAGAATTTATCCAACCTGCTTTTAAAGCCATCTCAATTGGTGGCCATCACTACATCTTGTGGTAGTGAGTTCCATAGTTTAACTATGTGCTGTGTGAAGAAGTCCTTCCTTTTACTTGTCCTGAATCTCCCACCAATCAGCTTTGTGGGATTGCACCTTTAGAGTGCTGATTGGGGCCATAGCTAGACCTAAGGTTTATCCCTGGATCGTCCAAGGGTCAAACCTGTTCATCTAGGTGTCACACAGGGGATCCAGTGCTCAGGCAGGGGCGAACCCTGGATGATCCCAGGATAAACCTTAGATCTAGCTGTGGCCTGGTTCTAACTGAAACCCAGAGTGGATTCACAGCTCCACTGATATCGCAGGCACCAGACTCCTCTGGGACACAGAGAAGGGGGCGTTGCACTTTGGGAGCCCCAGAGGGCCAGTTTCGGCCCCCAGGGCTGAGCTTCCCCAGCCCTGCTCTACCCCAACCTTCAGATGAACATTCATTGATTGGGAGCTGGCAAGGCAAGGCATGCATGCTCCTGGTCACTGCATAGTGCCAGCTCCAGGATTTTGGAGGCCTTCAGGCAATATGCCCTCAGTAGCCCAGCACCATCGCCCCTCTTCCTGCCTCTTTCTTTGGCCCCCGTCTCTAGCATCAGGGCAAATGAGTGAGCAGTCAACAGTAGCTGCTGCTCCTTCTCCTCCACACTCCTGTTGCTGGCTTGCTCACATTCTCCCTCTGGGTGACAGGTATAGATAGAACAGGTGAGTAGGTGGCAAAGCGAAGAGGAGCAGCGACAGTCCCAGGTGATCAGCACAGATCCCAGGCTGAGAAGAGGGCCTTGACTGGCGTCCGGCCAGGCCAAGCCCTGGCTCTGGCCCTTCCCCATCGTAGCTTAAAAGGTGCAAAGAAAGGGGTGCAAAGGAGGATCAGGACTCACAGGTAGAACTTCCATCTCAGGTTTTTCAGCGGAGCCAGGTCATGGACTCACCAACCCAAACAGACATTACTTTTAATTGTGTGGTTACCAATTGTGTGTGTGTGTGTGTGTGTGTATGAGAGAGAGAGAGAGAGAGAGAGCATGTCTACACCAGCCATTAAATCTGGGCTGGTCTTGTGTGGGTTCCTGTGTATCCATATGATGCACAGGGAATTCTGAGGGCAAGGGGGGACAGCCACAGGCTTTCGGCAGGATATCAGGAACCGCAGAAAACCTGATGTTTCCTGCAGTCCTGGGGGCATCCTGTGGAACATGGGTAGTGCGGCTGCCGCTCCCACCTCTTTCTGACTTCCGCCCCAAGTATCAGGGCCCTGAAAATGGGCACGGAGCTGTACGGGAAGGCTCCATGTCCACAGGGTGGGTGGCTGGGAGCAAGTTCATTTTTAAAAAAACCAAAACCCTACTTTTATAAAGGAGTGCAATTGCACTCCAACTCCCCTGGGCCTTTTTCAAAAAATGGTGACCGTGACATCCCTCTTTTCTTCTGGGACATTGCCCGGCTGTCAAGACGCTGAGGATTGTGGAAACAGGTCCGTCTGCAATCCTCCCCCTCCCTCCCTCTACACCTAAGTGTAGACATGCCCAGAGAGAGAGAGAGAGAGGGAGAGAAAGAGAGAGAGAGGGAGAGTTTTAGAAATAATAATAGTAACCAGCAGTGTGCATGTGTCCAATTTTCATTGGGACCCCAGCAAATGGGAAGGGGAGGTTTTACTTCTCCCTCCCCAGCTGCAATCCCAATAAAAATCACCCCCTCCCATACTCTCCATGGCAATTCCCATTGGGAAAACAAGCTCCCTTTGGTGCCAATGGGAATTCCCCCCCCCCAGGGGGGAGGACACTGGAATCACAACAGAGAGGAAAGGGTAAAAATCTCCTCTCCCTCTTTGCTGCAGTCCCAATGAAAACAAGCCCCCTGCTTACTTTTTAGAAAAACACAACAACACACCCACCCAGTTTTCATTGTTAACCACACATCTAAAGCAATGTCTAGTTTGGCACCAAATGCATGGCGAAGCAGTGATGCTCTTTATGCATTTGTGAATCAGCTCCAAGACATCCATATATGTCAGTTTCCCATCAAACTGCACCAAGTCACACAAGACCCATTCAGTAGCCCATAATCAGCTGGGATGTGTTCCTATGTTGCACCATTGAAATGAACGAGAGATGAACAGCAGCATGCAAGGAAGGCTCATGTCCGTTTCAAAAAGCTTGTGCAAGAGAACTTCCCTCTGGATTGGGCATCTACAGAGAAGACCTTCATTGGCTTGCTACCATTGGTTTCCTCTGGCAGAGATATTTCTTGAGAAAGGCGGGTGGGGGTTAGTGTCCTCAGGAAAGTAACCTAGCAGTGAAAGAAAAGATATTCATTAAGATATTCATTAACTCTTTTCTCCAAGGTATTACAGCTTTGTGCAATGAGAAGAATGGCACAAAAGCTGAACTGAAATGGTGCTGCACTCCTTATCTCTGCCACAAACCATCCCCTCTTGTTTAACACTGAAACACACACACACACACACACACCCAAATATTTTGTTTTACCTCATTCAATAGCTGCCTAGCTGATTTCTCCCTGAGCACCATGAATTGTTCTGCATCTCACATTTGCTGCTGCCTTATTCTGCTTGAGTATACTGAGAAAATGAGCTTTGTTCTGTGTAGCACAGAGGACATGCCACCATTAATTTAAGGAATCGTTTTTCTCTTTATATGAGGTTAAATATTCTCTACTTAAAGAACAACAACAACCCTGTCCACACCACTTGGCACCAAGTAATTTATCCTGAGGAAAGACAGATGCTGTTTTAAAAAATGATGCAGCATTTGCTTCTGGTCCTCTTAAATTTCCCCTTCCCTGAATCATGGAGTTGGAGGAGAAGCAGTTCCTGCTTAGTTATACAGTCAGACCTAAGGAAGAGGTGGATTATAATTCTGTAGGATGGCATAAGTGCACATAACAGTAGCAATAACAAAAGAGTGACATAAGAAAAAAAGAAAGAGGTCCCTGCCCCAAGAAACTTAGGGCGTTGCTAGATGAGGCCTTAGCGCGCTTTGAGACCCGGTTTCCCTGCAGATGACGCACAGGGGAATCTGGGCCCAGGCCACACTGAGGCCTCCTCTAACGTGCCATAAGCGAAGTCGCTTATGGCGCGCCTTTTTCGCAGCCCCGGCCTGAGGCCGGGGCTGCGGAACGTCTAGGAAGGTCCGTGGCTTTTTGCGGCTACTCGTCGCGAGTAGCTGTGAAAAGTCACGGACTTGGCACAGCGCTCATACGAGCGGCGGGGGGGGGGGGGTTGATCCCAGGAGAGGGGAGATGGGGGAGGGAAGGCTGGACCGGCAGGAGAGGGGGATGGCGGAGGGCGACACACGGGAGACGGCGAGGGGATGGCGGAGGGCGATGACGGGGACAACGAGGGGATGGTGGAGGGCGATGAAGGGGCGGTGAGGGGGCGGAGGGCAACACACTGGGGACGGCGAGGGGATGGCAGAGGGTGACGACGGGGACGGCGAGGGGATGGCGGAGGGCGACGACGGGGACGGCGAGGGAGGGCAGATGGGGGGCTTAAGTAAAAAAACACCTTACTTTCTCCGGCGGCTTCGGGCCCCATGTGGCCCCTTTTTTTAAAAAAAAAATGGCTGATGCTGCAGGGCTTCTGTCGTCCCTGCGCGTCGGCCGTCTAGGAGGCTGGGCGGTGCGCGTTAAAGTTAGTGCGCCGTAGCCCCGCCTCCAGGCCGGCTCAGCCGGCCTGGTCTAGCAAGGCCCTTACAATCTAAATTTCTACAGAGGGAGAGACAAAGGTAGAGAAAGAGGAGGAGGAGGAGGAAGGAGAAAGGCATGGATAACAAGAGATGAATATGAGAATGGGCAGTTTCATGTCTTGAAGCATTACTTCAGTAGGGAAGAAGGAGGAAGGGCTTAAGATAAAGACTTCCTGAAAAGGGAGGGATTTGGAGGAAGACAGAGATGTTGTAGTATATAAATCAGAGATGTGGACCTTTGGCCTGCAGACGTTCCTGATCTGGTCTACCAGCATGGCCCGCAGGGCCTCTTCTCTATCCCAGGCCCCAACAATTGCCAGTACATATAAGCCTATGTGGCAGGGTCTTGCTATTTACTGTTTTACTCTGTACAGCACCATGTACATTGATGGTGCTATATAAATAAATAAATATAATAATAATAATAATAATAATAATAATAATAATAATAATAATAATAAAATTCATAGTCTGATTGCTTCGTGCCTGTGTGTGGGGAAACAAGTTCGATCACATCATTTTCAGCATATGTTGTTGTTTATTTGTTCAGTCGCTTCCGACTCTTCGTGACTTCATGGACCAGCCCACAAATGAATGAGCAATTGCTTTTATTGCAAAGAGGAAATTGGTACAGAACAGAAACTGAACAGGGAACAGAAACTGACAAAAGCTGATTCAGGAGCACCATTGCCAGAGTGAACAGGGAGCAGTTAATTATTATTATTATTATTATTATTATTATTATTATTATTATTAATTTATATAGCACCATCAATGTGCATGGTGCTGTACAGATAAAGAGGCAGAAGCCAAAGCCACTTTGAAAGGAAAAGGGGAGAATATATATATTCATTAAAAGACCAGTCTCAGGGGGGAAACGCTTCAGCAGTCCTTTGCCACTTAACCCAAAAAGCCCTGACACTGCAATTGCAATTTAAGTAACAACAAATTGACCAAAAAATAGGTGTGAAAAAATATGGAAAAAACTAGAATGCAACAGGTTAGCAACAGGATTGTCTGGAATCTCCATAAACAATTAAGTGAACAAATAATGTCCATTCCAAATAAACATAGCTTGTGTGAAACATTCATTCATTCATTTATAAATGTATAAGTCACCTTTCAACCCAGATAGGGCCCCCAAGGTGTGTTATAATTAAAACTTTTAAACAATTTAAAACTTTAAAACATCACAAACAGGAGAAATTCTTAAAATCAGAGTGAGGAGCTAATACATTTAAAATACAGAGCCACATGGACCAAAAATGTTTTAAGTACCTACCTAAAACTGATAAAAAGAAGAAGCTTGTCTAACTTCCTTAAGGACAGAGATCTACAGACAGGATGTTACCATGGAGAAGGACCTATCCTGTGTTCCCACACACCTAACTCTCCTTGTGATGAGACATACACAAGGGCCTTGCAAGATAAAGATATTAATAGTGGTGACTGGGGGCCCTGATGTCAGTGGAGTGGTGAACCAACTCCAAATTTCTGTCAGAACCAGTCAGACCTTTAAAGGAGCTATCCAAGGTGAGCTCTCTGACATTGGAGCCACCAGCCTCTGCCGGACCTCAAACTGCAGGCAGGCTTATATTTGAGGAGGCAGGGCTTTCTAGGTAAGCACCAGCGTCGTGCCCAGAAACAAGTTGGCAGCCACTGCAGCTGACACAAAACCAGTGTAATATGGTTAACAAAGTGTGTGTGAGAAAGCAATCTGGCTACTGCATTTTGCACGAGCTGCAGTGTACAAACAGTCTTCAAGGGCAGCCCCACGTAGAGAACATTGCAGTAATCTAAATGGGAGGTGAGGGAGGCATGGATAATTGTGGCCGGATCTGCTTTCTGTCCACAATAAGTGTTTCTTCTTTTTAAGGGCAGAATTCCCAAAATATGAACCATCTGGGAAAATTGTGAACTGGTAAGAAACCACAATGTATGTATTTATGTACCTTTGTTCAGACTGTCAGTGCAGATGAGGCTAGGCTCAATGGACTCATGCTCTGACTTACGTGTAAAGTGGCTTCCTATATTAGATTGTAAGCCTATGTGGCAGGGTATTGCTATTTACTGTTTTACTCTGTACAGCACCATGTACATTGATGGTGCTATATAAATAAATAAAATAATAATAATAATAATAATAATAATAATAATAATAATAATAATGTCCAGCTGGTTGCAAATGCTTTCGTGGGTGAACCATGCAGTTGCTCAGAGTAAATGTGGTGGTGCCATGGAGTCTGGGGTTCAAGTCCTTATTCAGTGATGACCTTCTTGGTTACTATGTAACCCCGTGACTCTACGACTCCTCATGCCACCCCACTGCAGACAGGGGTCTTCTTAACCCCATGGCTGTTCTTTGACATCTCTTTTTCTGGGTCATGCATGGAAGGATGAAGGTGACGATGGGGAGACACACCGCCCTGGCTGCCCACTCCTCTCCCCGGTCAGCTACAGTGTTAATTACATTGCTCCTGTGACATAATAAACGCTAAGGATGAATCCAGAATGGATTATTTATGATGCCACCTGAACTCAAAGTAATTATAACCATGTAATTTAACTCTCCCCCTATGTCATTTCATATATAATGTAATATTTCAAAAGCATTCCAGTCCACACCTAGCTGTGGTTCTATACGCTGTCTAATAAATTGTGATCTTCTTTCACAAGTAATATATCAGCAGAGGTCCCTAAGGGAGGGAGCCGTAGTCTTGTCAGGAAAATCCATAAATTAATTTATATATAAACAGAGACAAGGAGTTCTTAGCACTGGGGCACACCTCCGCTTGCAGCCAACAGTTCTGCGTTCACTGACATCAATATCTTTTTGGTCTCCTTCTATGGAGGATGAAGCGTCACAGACGCATGATCTGTCTCAGCCCAAGTGATTCCAGCAAAACAGTTCCCTGTCAGAAATATTAAATATGCCGAGGAAAGCCATGGAGCCCTTTTAGGGAAGAGTTAGCAGCTAGAATGTGGTGAAAAGAATAAGAGTCCCAAAATATCAGAGTAGTAATTAAAAATGGAATAATATTACTTGTTGTAAGGTCCTCCTCTGGGTGCCTACTCCGAGAGAGGCTCGGAGTGTGGCAACGAGGGACAGGGCCTTTTTGGTGGTGGCCCCCAGACTATGGAATGATCTCCCTGACGAGGCTCGCATGGTGCCAACGCTGCTATCTTTCCGGCGCCAGGTTAAGACTTTCCTCTTTGCCCAGGCATATGGTGGCACATCTTAATTAGGGATGTGCTCCGCTTCTAATCGACCAGCAAATTAGAAGCGGAGCGGGGTGCTTCGCCTCCCCTTGAGACGGAGGCGAAGAGGATTGGGGGGCCAGCGGAGTGTGGCGAAGAGGATCGAGGTGAAGGCGGATCCTTCGCCTCTATCCGGAGCTCCGTTGGAAAGGTAAGTGGGGTTTACTGGGCCCTGCCGCTGCGGCAGGGCCCAGTAAACCCCCCACCTCTCCTTTACCTGCCTCCGTCCGCGGTCCGTCGGCTTCTTCAATTGAGCCCGCTGTTCAACCAGGAAGTCTAGGCCGCACTTGCGGCTCAGACTTCCTGGTTGAACCGTGGACTCAATTGAAGAAGCCGACGGACCGCGGACGGAGGCAGGTAAGGCCCCCCTCCCCCTTGGTCCCTTATCGGACTCTGCCGCCATCGCCACACGGGCAGCGACAACGGCAGGGCCCGGTAACACCCCCGCCCTCCTCTCCCGGCCTTATCTGGTGCCACTCCCCTCCACTGCGGAGCTCCAATTCGGAGCTGGAGCTCTGCGGCGAAGAGGAGCGGAGTATGGGCGGAGCGGCGTGGAGCGGAGCGGGCCGATCCGAAATTTTCAGATCGGCCCGCGGGGCGGAGCGGGGGGTCCGTGCACACCCCTAATCTTAATTACCCACATGTTTTAGTTTTTTAACGGTTTTTAATGCTTTATGTGTGTATGTTCTGTGTTTTAGAATTTTAAATTTTGTATACTTGTTTTAATCTTAATTTTAGAATTTTTGTAAACCGCCCAGAGAGCCCTGGCTATGGGAGCAGTATATAAGTGCAATAAAAATAAATAAATAAATAAATAAATATTTATATCTGGATCCCACCCTTCCTCATAGGTGTAAAAGTAGTGTATATTACCTTATCCCTTTTTATCACCATAACAACCCTGTGAGGTAGATGCAGTATGGTACTGGCAGTTTTAGGCCATTGCTAGACCACGGGTTAGCCCGGGCTGACACCTGGGCTCGCCCCTGTGTGTCCAGATGACTCACAGGGGATCCCAGGGCCAGGCAGGAGTCAACCCTCCCTTGGCCCGGGGTAACAGGCTCCACTTGTAGCCCGGTATTTCTACTGTCCCGGGCTGAGCCCGGGGCCGCGAAAGGTCTAGCCCATTCCGTGGCTTTTCCTGGCTACACGGCTTACTTGCGTGTAGCTGGGAGAAGCTGCGCATGGGGCACAGCACTCCGCAGGATCACTGGGCCCATCGGAGCCGGGGTGGGGAGATCGGAGCTGGGGGGGAGATCGGGGGGGTGAGAGATGGGGGGAAGAGATCACAGCCAGGGAGAGATGGGGGGAGCGGGGGCAGAGGGAGTGGGGGAATTATTTTTTTTAAAAAGAACTTCCCTTGGTCGTTGGTGCGCTCCTGCGCACCCGGCCCTTTAAGACAAAAAATGGCAGACGTGACAGGGCTTTCCTGTAGCCCGTCACGCCTGACGTGTAGACTGGGGCAACAGCCCATGCTAGCTGCAGCGCGGGCTTGCCCCACCTCCCGACCGGACTTTCAGGTAGGTCTAGCAACGGCCTCAGTCTCAATGCCCTTCTGAACTATGTTTAACAGAATTTCCTTTTTTCACTGCAGCTGCACACTGGTCGCACCACATGGTTTGTTCTTTATAGATCAGGGATGCAGAACCTCATAGAATAGTGGAGTTGAAAGTGACCTATGAGGCCATCAAGTCCAACCCCCTGCTCAATGCAGGAATCCACCTCAAAGCATCCCTGACAGATGGCGGTCCAGCTGCCTCTTGAAGGCCTCTAGTGTGGGAGAGCCCACTATCTCCCTAGATCATTGGTTCCATTGCCGTACTGCTCTAACAGTCAGGATTTTTTTCCTGATGTCCAGTCGGAATCTGGCTTCCTGTAACTTGAGCCTATGAGTCCATGTCTTGCACTCTGGGTTGATTGAGAAGAGATCCTGGCCCTCCTCTGTGTGACAAACTTTCAAGTATTTGAAGAGTGCTATCGTGTCTCTTCTCAGTCTTCTCTTCTCCAGGCTAAACATGCCCATTTCTTTCGATCTCTTCTCATAGGGCTTTGTTTCCAGACCCCTGATCATCCTGGTTGCCCTCCTCTGAACACGCTCCAGCTTGTCTGCATCCTTCTTGAATTGTGGTGCCCAGAACTGGACACAATACTCAAGATGAGGCCTAACCAGTGCTGAATAGAGGGGAACCAGTGCCTCATGCGATTTGGAAGCTATACTTCTATTAATGCAACCCAAAATAGCATTTCCTCTCTTTTTGCAGCCACATCACACTGTTCTGAAATCCTCATAAATTGGGCAAACAAGCAGATAATGAGGAAGATCTTCATTGATGGAATTTGATTTTTGTGTGGGAGAATTTTGTTCGTTTGCAAATGCTGTGCTGATTAGCGCAAGTGCACATTATCACAATCGTGTACTTGTGTGAAAGTGCATTTGCAAATGAATGAAATTTCAGAACCCCCCCCCCCTCCAAAAGCTTTTTTTAAAAAAACTGGGCTGCAAGTCCATGGGATCTGTGTGACTTGGAAAAAGCTGCTTCACTGCAGAATCCACAGGTCAGATGCACAGAAATCAAAACTCCCTTGAACCCATTGCTGATTTCTCTAACATCCCTAAGAGGCATGCGCACATGATCTCTCCATGGCCTTAGCTAGACCTACCAGTCTAGCGGGACGGAGGGGTGAAGATCTCGCAATATTTTTATCACAAGATCTCCCCCTCTGTTCACATGCAGCGCGTGACGACCTCCGAGGGAAAGGCATCACACGCGCCATTTTGTTTTGTTTTTCTTATAGGGGAAGATGCTCACGAGCGCTCATGCGCAAAAGGTAAGCTTTTTAAAATATATATATTTTCCCCGCTCCCCCCCACCCACCCCTGATGGGCTCATTGCTCCTGAGGAGCTTTGCACCCATGCACGGGTCCCGGCTCCTTGCGAGGAACGAGGACAAACCGCAACACTCAGCCACACATTCTGCGGTCTCAGGCTCAGCCTTTTGATCCCGGAAAAACCAGGATCAAAAGGTAGGGCAAGATCCTGGGGCAAGGGAGGGATCATCCTTGGCTCAGCAATACTACAAATGAGAAGGATCTTGGAATTGTTGTAGATCGCAAGCTGAATATGAGCCAACAGTGCAATATGGCTGCAAGAAAGGCCAATGCTATTTTGGGCTGCATTAATAGAAGTATAGCTTCTATTAATAGAATAGAAGTATTAATAGAATAGAAGTATAGCTTCCAAATCACATGAGGTACTGGTTCCTCTCTATTCGGCCCTGGTTAGGCCTCATCTGGAGTACTGCATCCAGTTCTGGGCTCCACAATTCAAGAAGGATGCAGACAAGCTGGAGCGTGTTCAGAGGAGGGCAACCAGGATGATCAGGGGTCTGGAAACAAAGCCCTATGAAGAGAGACTGAAAGAACTGGGCATGTTTAGCCTGGAGAAGAGAAGATTGAGGGGAGACATGATAGCACTCTTCAAATACTTAAAAGGTTGTCACACAGAGGAGGGCCAGGATCTCTTTTTGAGGGAGGAGGGAGTTCATAAGAACAGCTCTCAAGGACCATCTTAGAAAAAATCAGTTTCCTAAGCTGAGCCCTCTTTCCAGAAAACAGCACTTGCGGAGTTTATTTATTTATTTATTTATTTATTTATTGCATTTCTATACCGCCCAATAGCCGAAGCTCCCTGGGCGGTTCGCAAAAAATAAAACCATTCAAAGTATAAAACAAAAAGTATAAAAACATGATATCAGCTTGGCCCAAGGTCGTTACTAATTGGATGTTGACTCGTTTCAGCTGTGGGGAAAACGGCCTGGTGGGAAGGGCCCCCGTCCGAAAGGGAGGGAAAGCCAGAGGCCCGAGAAGGGCTTGGGATTGGTTAGGACAGGTCATGGTACCGACAGGCCCGAAAAGGGATAAAGGAGTGGGCAACCAGGGACCAGCCATCTTCCCTGGGAGTTCACGTGAGTAGAGCTGGAGATCCCCAATGAGCTGGGTAGTTGCTCAGATATGATAGGGTGACCATATGTAAAGGAGGACAGGGCTCCTGTATCTTTAACAGTTGCATAGAAAAGGGAATTTCAGCAGGTGTCATTGGAGAACCTGGTGAAATTCCCTCTTCATCACAGCAGCTAAAGCTGCTGGAGCTATACTAGAGTGACCAGGGCAGGGCACCTGCAACTTTAACTGTTGTGATGAAGAGGGAATTTCACCAGGTTCTCCATATATACAAATGACACCGGCTGAAATTCCCTTTTCTATGCAACTGTTAAAGATACAGGAGCCCTGTCCTCCTTTTCATATGGTCACTCTATTTTAGGGCCTGGACGCTCCAGGGATGACCACCCATCTTTGAGGTGTGATTTATGGTGGGCTAATGTTTTAATTACTGCTAAATTACCTCAAGCTCTTAACCCCCTCCCCTCCCCCCCTCCCCTTGCATTCCCTTGTCTGTGTGCTAAGTGTGACCTGACTGAAGCCTTACGTGTTAGGTTTAGTGTTGTTTTAATAAAATGGCTTCCGTCCCTAGTCAGTTGTGTGTGTGGTTGTTCTCCAAAGGGCTGGCTAATACCATCTTGGTACAGGGTTAGGGAGGTGGGAGCCTGGGCAATCAGACAATTGGTCCATAGCCTACCTTGCAGGGAGGTTGGGCGGACCCCAGCCTTCCTTCACAGGTGGGTGGTGGAAGCAGCTTAGCCATCCCTACTTGGGGCACCTTGAAGACTAACAGTGTTATCAATTAGTCTTTTAAGGTGCAATAAGATTCTGGGTTGTTGTTTTTGGGCTGCAACAGACTAACCGGGCTACCCCTCTGGAAATCCTTTCAGAAATGACAGTGTGTATAGTACAGGTCATTGTGCCTTTTCTTGTCTTTTCTTTAAAGGAGAATGGGCAAAGCCAGTCAACTTCTGGGCTGCTTCAGAGTATGAATATTTTTTGTTGGGTTAGTTAAATTCAAGGATGTGTGTGCAGCAGTGTGATGGCTCCATTCCCAGCTGACCCACGTGTTGTTGCGTTGAAACATTCCAAGGTTTCCATGACATTATACAGTCGCCGCAGAGCTCACCAGTTAATTAAATACTATATCCATGTGTTCTAGTTAATTGATGCTTCTTTTATGTGGTGTATTGTGCCATGGCCCAGCATTCTTTCTGTCTCACTGAGCAAACACAGAGGAAGAGGAAGACACATAAACATGTGCGCACATGCGCACATGCGCAGAGCTCTTGCGCTTCTGATTAGGGCAGGATGTTTGGTGGATCTGCCATCTCTGTAGCTGTGGAGTTTGAAAAGGTGCCATTTCTGGAGGGACAGTTCTCATTCTTAATATTCATTCTTAATACTCACTCCAGCACCTCAGCAAGTTTGAGAAAGGGGCCATAGTAGAGCACATGCTTTCCATGTGGGAGGGGCCAGACTTAGTCCCTGGCAATTCCTGTTAAAAGGATCAAAATGTAGAAGTCCGAAACTATGGCCATAGTTAGACGGGGTGAAATCCTGGGGTGATCGCCAGGATCATCCCTGTGCGTCCACATGATGCAGAGGGAATCCCGGGATCAGGAGGGATGATCCCTCCCTTGCCCCAGGATCTCGCCCTACCCTTTAGGTCCATTTTTTCCATGGTCTTGGGCTGAGCCTGAGACTGTAGAACATGTGGCTGGGCGCCGTGGTTTGTTCCGGCTCCTTGCGATTCCTCGCGAGGAGCCGGGACCCTCGCACTAAGTGCAGAGCTCCTCAGGAACACTGCGCCCATTGGGGGGTGGGGTGGGAGAAGCAGTTAAAGTGATTATTTTTAAAAAAAATCACTTACCTTTTGCACAAGAGCATTTGTGCGCTGCTGGCCCTTTAACCAGGAAAAAAACTGGCGGGCGCCACACCTCTCCATCTGAGTTAATCGTGCACCATGTTTGAACTGAGGGGGAGATCTCACGATGAAAAAATTGCAAGATCTTCACTCCTCCGTCCCGCTAGACCGCTATGTCTAGCTAAGGCCTCCATATTACATTGAAGACGCAGCAGAACAATGTTCTTTCTACTTTTACTCTAAAGTAAGTGCAACTCCCCCATCTTGGCATTTATCCCTTAATAGGGATAAATGCCAAGTTCTACATTTAGGAAATAGAAACCAAATGCACAGTTACAAGATGGGGGATACTTGGCTCAGCAATACTACAAACGAGAAGGAACTTGGAATTGTTGTAAATCGCAAGCGGAATATGAGCCAACAGTGCAATATGGCTGCAAGAAAGGCGAATGCTATATTGGGCTGCATTAATAGAAGTACAGCTTCCAAATCACGTGAGGTACTGGTTCCTCTCTATTCGGCCCTGGTTAGGCCTCATCTAGAGTATTGCGTCCAGTTCTGGGCTCCACAATTCAAGAAGGATGCAGACAAGCTGGAGCGTGTTCAGAAGAGGGCAACCAGGATGATCAGGGGTCTGGAAACAAAGCCCTATGAAGAGAGACTGAAAGAACTGGGCATGTTTAGCCTGGAGAAGAGAAGATTGAGGGGAGACATGATAGCACTCTTCAAATACTTAAAAGGTTGTCACCCAGAGGAGGGCCAGGATCTCTTCTCGATCCTCCCAGAGTGCAGGACACGGAATAATGGGCTCAAGTTAAAGGAAGCCAGATTCCAGTTGGACATCAGGAAAAACTTCCTGACTGTTAGAGCAGTATAACAATGGAACCAGTTTCCTAGGGAGGTTGTGGGCTCTCCCACACTAGAGGCCTTCAAGAGGCAGCTGGACAACCATCTGTCGGGATGTTTTCGGGTGGATTCCTGCATTGAGCAGGGGGTTGGACTCGATGGCCCTGTAGGCCCCTTCCAACTCTGCTATTCTATGATTCTATGATCCTCCCAGAGTGCAGGACACGGAATCATGGGCTCAAATTACAGGAAGCCAGATTCCAGCTGGACATCAGGAAAAACGTCCTCACTGTTAGAGCAGTACGACCATGGAACCAGTTACCTAGGGAGGTGGTGGGCTCTCCCACCCTAGAGGCCTTCAAGAGGCACCTGGACAACCATCTGTCAGGGATGCTTTAGGGTGGATTCCTGCATTGAGCAGGGGGTTGGACTCGATGGCCTTGTAGGCCCCTTCCAACTCTGCTATTCTATGTTTCTGTGATTCTATGGATTGGGACTATTAGTGTGGGTTTTATCCCTTTGCACCCTTGGGTGGTCTTGATCCAGTTCAAGCCTCCTAATGCTTAAAATTGTTATTGTCATAAAGTGGTCTATTAAAACTAAATCATGTGCCCAGGAACAGTCCTATCAATAGGAGTATGGGCATAATCCTGTTGGAAATTGGAGGCTGAAGGGCATCTTATGCAGAGGCGGAGGAGCGCAGAGGTGATCTTCACCTCCGAGCTTCTCCCGTTCTGCATTGTTGTTAGATGGGCATTCTTGCCCATCTAGCAAGGGCTCTGCAGAGAGAGAGAGAAAGAAGGAAGGGAGCTGGGAAAGGCTGGGGATAGTACCCCTGCTTCCCCCGTCCCCTACCCACCCACAGAACTGCCCCCTTTCCATCCTCTACATGATCAAGGCCCTCATCCCACATACCTGTTTCCCTCGAATTATCCCCTGTAGCGTAAAGCTGTTGTCATCGTCATTGTTGTTATTAGCTAAATCACACCCCGGGCGGCACCGCTCCTAAGACCCTTTGCATACCAGGAAAACGGTTTAAGGGGGGAAATGTAAAAATCATTAAAAAATCAATGGATGACCCAATCCGTTTCAAATTTAGTATGCTTAAAGCTCTCCTTAATATTTATTACTCTGCCAATTTTGATGTCTTTATCTTTAAAACTCACGCAGATGTAAGCATTTGTTTAATTGGTAGTTTAAACATATCAAATCGTCCTCCTGCGCCCCCAGTGGCTGCTTGGAAAACAACAAATGATTCGCTCCTAAAGTGGTAGCAAAATAGGTCGGGTCTTTTGGCTTTAAAGCACGATTAAAGCAGGATGCATGGGAGTGCTTCACAGTCAAAGAAGATTACAAGCTGGAAAACTTCGGAGTCCTTTTTTTGCACGCAATTCGCAGTGATTGCACAGTATAACGCTGGTGTGATGAAGCTCCATTTCTGCCTGCTCGGAGAGGCAACCAGCATGGTTCTCTCTGTGCTGGTTGCAAGGGGGAGGGAGAAGGCCAGGCAGCTCGTACTCCTGGTCTGACTCCAGAGCACTGTCTCCAACCTTAGACCCGAACAATAACCTATGGCTTACCCAGATGTGTCTGGGAGCCAAAGGATTGAATGAAGAACACTTTATATAAGGGAAACACTAGGCCATTTCCCACCAGCAAAACCCTCAGAGGCATGGCTACTTAATTAATTAATGTATACCCTTTCCACCAAAAATTGCATGCAAAGTGCTCAAAATAGATGCAGTGAAATGCAATTTAAAACACAACAATAAATGAAACAGGCAGCACCCAACTAATTAAAACCCACTTCAGTAATATTTGAGCCTCGTGTGGCGCAGAGTGGTAAAGCAGCAGTTTCTGCAGCTGAAACTCTCCCCACGGCCTGAGTTCGATCCCAGCGGAAGCTGGTTCTCAGGCAGCCGGCTCGGGTCGACTCAGCCTTCCATCCTCCCGAGGTCGGTAAAATGAGTACCCAGCTAGCTGGGGGAAAGGTAATAATGGCCGGGGAAGGCAACAGCAAACCACCCCGCTATAAGGCCTGCCAAGAAAACATCAGCGAAAGCTGGTGTCCCTCCAAGGGTCAGTAATGACTCAGTGCTTGCACGAGAGGTTCCTTTCCTTTCCTTTCTTCAGTAATATTTAAAGTCTGGCCACTGCAACGTGCTCATCACGGGGCTGCATTTGAAAAGTGTTTCAAATCTTGTTTCAAAATATTACTGCCAGGCTGTTAAATGGGGAAGCAAAACCCATATGTATTAAAAAATATGACCCAATGTTAATATAAATACTGATATTACAAATATCAGTCCGCATTGTTAAAGCAATGGTATTCCCTGTAGTAACCTATGGCCATAAGGAAAGTTGAGCGAAGGAAGATAGATGCTTTTGAACTGTGGTGTTGGAGGAAAATTCTGAGAGTGCCTTGGACTGCAAGAAGATCAAACCAGTCCATACTCCAGGAAATAAAGCCAGACTGCTCCCTTGAGGGAATGGTATTAAAGGCAAAACTGAAGTACTTTGGCCACCTAATGAGAAGACAGGATACCCTGGAGAAGAGGCTGATGCTAGGGAAAGTGGAAGGCAAAAAGAAGAGGAGCCGACCAAGGGCACGATGGAGGGATGATATTCTGGAGGTGACAGACTTGACCTTGGGGGAGCTAGGGGTGGCGACAGCCGACAGAAAGCTCTGGCGTGGGCTGGTCCATGAAGTCACGAAGAGTCGGAAACGACTGAACAAATAAACAACAATTACAAATACATATGACCCAATGTTAATAAGACCCAATATATGACCCAATGTTAATATAAATACTGATATTACACACAAAACTTTAAACAATAGATTAGTAGTCCATCATTATATGATGTATGCATAGCTACAATACTGATTTCCAAATTAAAAAGCAGTACAATTTACCATGCTTGTGTCCCAAACATATTTTGACCAAACCGGTCTTTTTCAGTGGAATATATGAAATATAAATAATAATTACAGCTCTTACTAAAACATGTTTTCATTATGTTTGTATTACTATTGATATTAAATTCCTCCTTCATCAGGAAGTGCCAAAGTAGAGGATGAAATTGACAAGTACAGGATATATAGCTACGCTGGGCTAAAGGCAGTGTGTGAACAGAGTGCTGGAATAGACGGACCCTTGGTCTGATCCAGTAGGGCTCTTGTGATGTTCTTATAAGAAACCACTTACTTTTGTGGAGCTGCAAGGCACACACTCTTGTGTATGCATGTGTGTTCTGTGTGCCACAGTTATCCATTCTAAACCTTCATGAATTGCACTGCTGCTACAATTGATTTCACAGCTCCATCTGCATTTCCCTAAAACCCCAGCTGTCCCGTCCTGAGCCTTGCCCGTGTGGCTGGAGGATGAAAGTACAGGCAGACAGGGCAATGGCAGCACAGCAGCCCTGTTGCTGCTCTCAGAATGACTGCATGACTGGAATGGGGGGGGGGGAGAAGGCAGTTGAACCCCCTTGACCCTATGAGTGGATGCCCCTGGTCATGTGAATCACACGATCTGAGGAAGAAAAATCTCCGAATGCTGAGGCTAGCTCTCTGCCTTCTGCTTGACTGAGCAATAAGAGAGGCCACCGTTTTTCTAGAACATGGTACTGACCTCAGTGACCCTGAGCAGGACACACATGCCAGCCCTAGGTACATGTAGCATCAGTGGAGGCTGGTGGCTCTGATCGCAGTAGAGCGGTAAATCCGGTCCAGGTTTCAGTCAGACGTAGTCAGAAGTCTAAAGGAGCTATCCAAGGTCTGGTGTCAATAAGGCAGTGAATCCAGTCCGAGTTTCAGTCAGAACTCTAAATTAAATATCATGGTAAAACATATGCATCTCTTTTCTGATATAGTTGAGGGTTGGCTCTGATATCAGTGGGGCAGTGAATCCGCTCCAGGTTTCAGTCAGACTCAGTCAGAACACTAAAGGTGTTCCACACCTAAGGATAGCTCCTTTAGTGTTCTGACTGAAACCCGGAGTGGATCTACTAACCCACTGACATCGGTGCCACCAGCCTGCACCATGTAGAGTTGGCTGCAGCTCTGGTTTAGCCCTCACCCCAGGTCCTTTATTATTTATTTATTTATTTATTTATTTATTTATTTATTTATTCATTTATCATATTTATACCCCGCTCCTCAGCCAAAAAAAGGCTCTCGGAGTGGCTTAGTTAGCAAACAAGACAGTCCCTGCCCTCAGGCTTACAGTCTAATAAAGACATGACACACAAGGAAAAGGAGTCCAGGAGGGAAGAGGGAAAGAGAGAGAGAGAGAGAAATTAAGTGGACTGGGAACAGGGCTGATGCGATTGTCCTGCTCCCAAAGGAGGGGAGTCCAACTGGAGCAGGCCCCGATGTTTCCTCGGCCTGCTCCTGCCCCGTTGCTCTTTCTTCTTCCCCACAGGGCCAAGATGACAGTTTGCCCTGTGGGGATGGGGGAAGAGTCCAACTGGAGCAGGCCCCGATGTTTCCTCGGCCTGCTCCTGCCCCATTGCTCTTTCTTCTTCCCCACAGGGCCAAGATGACAGTTTGCCCTGTGGGGGCGGGGGAAGGGTCCAACTGGAGCAGGCCCTGATGTTTCCTCGGCCTGCTCCTGCCCCGTTGCTCTTTCTTCTTCCCCACAGGGCCAAGATGACAGTTTGCCCTGTGGGGATGGGGGAAGAGTCCAACTGGAGCAGGCCCCGATGTTTCCTCGGCCTGCTCCTGCCCCGTTGCTCTTTCTTCTTCCCCACAGGGCCAAGATGACAGTTTGCCCTGTGGGGATGGGGGGAAAGTCCAACTGGAGCAGGCCCCGATGTTTCCTCGGCCTGCTCCTGTCCCGTTGCTCTTTCTTCTTCCCCAGAGGGCCAAGATGACAAACTCTTTAAGCCTGAACAGGCTGTCAAAGTTATGTTGCATGAGAAAGATGGCTGCCTTCTAGGGGGAAAAACAAGCGGCCATTTTTGTTTTCTGCAATTCTTTGTAGTCTTGTCTTTGGAGTGCTTCCCCCCCGCCTCCCCGCAACACCAACACCACTACCAACCCACCTTCTTTCATTTCTAATTACTGCACTTGGTGAGCACAATGCAATGATGGTGGCGGGGTGGGGTGAGGTGGAACAGGGGAGCTGCAAGATGGTGGAGGGGGGAATTTTCTGTGGCAATTTGCATTTAAACCTGGCGTTCAGCATTATATCTCCCTGTTCACCCATTGTCTATAAACATTTTAGCTCTTCCTTCTGCCTCATCAGAATGAATGAAGCATTTTCATTCCACCTCTGGTCTAATTAGAGTCATTTACTATGTTGACACAAAGGTGTTTTTTTTTCTTTTAATGAACATCTCAGCTTTTTCAATACACAATGGCAATGTTGGGTGAAAAAAAATTTGTGTCCTAAATTATGATAATTATTTCTATACATATAACTGAGCACGTGCAAATTGTATGTAAATCACTGTATTTCCTTCTCTTTTGTTTTGGTGATGTGTAAATGGCCACCCTATTTGTGGGTCCCTTAAAACAGCCCTGCAAACTGTTTGAACTCCCCCCCACTACTTTTTCGACCTTTCCTGAACTTTCTGGCTGGCTCTGGGCCTGAAGGGGAGAGGAAACTCCAAAGGGGCTTTTTACAGTGGGCCCCCTGGCTGGGTGAGGACCCTTGGCAGCTGATCAATCACCCCTAGCCTAGACACCAGCTCTGGATAGATACAGCAAGATAAGGCAATTTCCTATGTTCTTAAGATGTGATGGTCACTGTTGACTTCACGATCCGTTTGTGGGCTTCCAAGAGACAACAGTCTGGCTGTTGTTGAAACCAGGTACTGCACTAAATGGACCCTTCATCTAGCCTAGGAAGGCACTGTTCTTATGATAGCATTTAGGCTGTAACAAAAACTATATATGTGTCCTCTTTCACTAGAGGCTGGATGCCAATCTATCCGGGATGCTGTAACAGCAGATTTCCTGCATCCACAAGGGGCTGGGCTTGATGGGCTTTGAGGTTCTTTCCAAGGGTTCATCTACACCAAGCAGGATATTCCACTATGAAATCAGTATATAAATGGCAGGAGCCACACTTCTGCTTTCTTATGGTACTGAAGTGCACTGACAACTGTTGGGGCCCATGGACACATACCATATACCGCTTTCATACCACTTTCAGAGTGCTATATCCTGTAGGGCTGTGCACGGACCCCCTGATCTGCTTCATGGCCAAATCTGGAACTTCCAGATCAGGCCTGACCCTCTTCGGGCCGATCCGCCCGTTCCCCGCCACATGGACCATGGCACCAGGTAAGCCAACCCCCCACCCCCTTACCTGTGTCCGTCATCGTGGGCTTCAATTGAGGCCCCGGCTTGAAGCCAGAAGAGGTCTTGGCCTTCACTTCCGGCTTCAACCGGGGCCTCAATTGAAGCCCACGATGGACCGCGACAGACACAGGTAAGCCTCCCTCCTCCCTGCCCTCTTACCTGGCTCCGCCACCGCCATTGCCGCATGGAGGGTGGCGCCACCGGTGGTGCCAAGTAGGTCAACCCCCCCACCCCCTTACCTGCGTCCATTGTGCTCCGTCGCGGGCTTCAATTGAGGCCCCGGCTTGAAGCCGGAAGAGGCCGTGGCCTTCACTTCTGGCTTCAACTGGGGCCTCAATTGAAGCCCACGACAGACCGTGATGGACACAGGTAAGCCTCCCTCCTCCCTGCCCCCTTACCTGGCTTTGCCACCGCCACCACATGGATGGCGGCGGTGCCAGCGGCACCAGGTAGGCCAACCCCCCCGTCCCCTTACCTGTGTCCATCACGGTTTTTCGTGGGCATCAATTGAGGCTCCAGCTTCAAGCGGAAGAGAAGGCCGCGGCCTCTTCTGCTTGAAGCTGGGGCCTCAATTGAAGCACGCGACGGACCGCGATGGACACAGGTAAGCCTCCCTCCTCCCTGCCCCCTTACCTGGCTCCATTGCCATCGCCACAGGGACAGCAGTGGCAGCAGAGCCAGATGAGTTCCCCTCCCCCCCACTTACCTGCGTTCGGAGCTCCGGATCGAGGATATCCTCTTCGCCTCGATCTGCAGCCCCCCCCCGACTCACTTCTCCTCCGCCTTTTCTGGAGGCGAATCAGGCCACCTCGCTAATGCTTCTACACTCTGAAGCGAAGCGGAGCACAGCCCTAATATCCTGCTTGGTGCACTTCAGTACCACAATGTGGCTCCTGCCTTTGATATACTGCTTTCATATCACTTTGATAGTGGAATAGCCTGCTTGGTGTAGATGAGCCCCAACATTATGATTGTTTCAGTCTAGCAGTGGAACTCTTATGTCAGGGGGGCAGTGAATCCACTCCGGGTTTCAGTTAGAACTCTAAAGGAGCACCTTGGATGACTCCTTTAGAGTTCTAACTGACCCCACTGACCTAAGAGCCACTGGGTTCTGCTGCATTCTAGCTTTTGATACTAGCTATAAAACAAGACGATTTAACTTATTATTTTTTTATTATGATGCATTGTCTGAATCTTCATAGCAGTAGGTAGCAGGTGCTGACAAATTCTCTTGAGGAAAATGAACACATTCAAAATATAGTTCCAGATGAAAAGATAGGAGAAGGAACTGTTGATTCTTCTGCCTATTTAAATGCTTTGTGAAAAGAAAGAGAAAGAAAACAAACTAAAGTTGCAGTACAACAAATAATAAAAAAAAAGTCTGACAATCGAAAATCTGCTCAAAGATAAATATAACTTTTGCAATGGGAGCCTGTATTACACACACACGTCACATCACCCTGTCGGTGATTTTAAATATATTATTTGGTTTCTGGAGGGAAAAAAATAGGAAGGACAACACCATCAAATTATCTACTGAAAGTATTCATTTTTTGTATTATTGTTACTATTATTTTTATTCAAAATTGATATAGCACTTTGTCAAGAGCTAAGCTTCTTGTTATGTGAAGACATGTCATTTGGCATTTCTTGTTTTTAAAAAACTTTCAATAGCAGTTGTCAGGGGATGTTGGGGAATGCATGTTATTGCGTTGCCAAAAATGGTTGTTTCTTTCCTGCACTGAATAGCATCTTGCAGCCTGATAGGGCGAGACTTTGGGCTCATCTACACCAAGCAGGAAATTCCACCATGAAAGTGTTCTATAAAAGGCAGGAGCCACACTACTGCTTTACAGCGACATTGAAGTGCACTGCCAACTCTTGGGGCCCATTGACACAGACCATATACTGCTTTCATAGTGTTATATCCTGCTTGGTGTAGATGTGTCAATGGGCCCCAACAGTTGTCAGTGTACTTCAATACCACTATAAAGCAGTAGTGTGGCTCCCGCCTTTTATATACCACTTTAATACCACTTTCATAGTGGAATATCCAGCTTGGTGTAGATGAGCCTTTTGAATGAGACTGTGGTGTGGGAGGAAAGGGTGAACCTCTTTTTCCTGCATGCTTTGGTCCCAATACTGATCCCACCCCCCTACAGCTGCTATTTAATATTTTTAGAACAAGCATTTATCACCAAACTACATGTTTTAGATAACTCATATTGGCCCTGATTCAGTGTCATTGAATTTGATCCAATAGACCCATTGAAATCAATAGACACTATTGATTTCAATGGGTCTTCTCTAAGAAGGACTATGGCCTTACCTAGACCTAAGAATTATCCAAGGCAAATGGAGGGGTCATCCCTGCCTGCTCCCGGGATCCCCTGTGTGTCATTTGGATGCACAGGGATGATCCCGGGACAACCCAGGATATAGGCCTGGGCCATAGCTAGACCTAAGGTTTATCCCTGGATCGTCCAGGGGTCAAACCTGTTCATCTAGGTGACACACAGGGGATCCAGTGCTCAGGCAGGGGCGAACCCTGGATGATCCCAGGATAAACCTTAGGTCTAGCTGTGGCCCTGGTCTAGCCATGGCCTAAGTCTGTATCCAATCCATTGCTTCATTCTTTCACAACACAACCCTATTCTGGTTTTACACTTAGAAAACAGAGGCCCATGGCCTTGATTTTTCACTTTATGGACTTCCTTTTACTCATTGGAAACTACGGATGTGCGAACCACCAAAACGTGATCCCATCACAGTTCTCTGAATTCTACCTCCAAGCTCGTTCTGATGCTTGTCCACATCAGCTTGCAGTCTTAGGGTGTTTTCCCCTCCCTTTTCACATAAAAATCCAGCCCTATTTTTTTTGGACATATATTAGACAGGTAGACAACCTTCTTTCATTGAAGAAAGCATCTTTGTGCTCATTTTTCAAAAGCTTGGGTTCTTTTTTTTCCATGTGAATTTTTCACACTGATTTTTTTTTTTTTTATGGCAATGGGGATGGTGGTGCAGAGGTAAAAAACAAAACAAAAATCAGCAGCATTCTCTGCATGGGTGGAAGTGCCTGCTGCTCGTGGTGCAGAACGGTTGGTTCCAAGCCCCTGCTCCCCATTTTTCAGTCGGTGGCCTGTCTTATTTTCACAGAACTACAGCTGGCCATGTTTCTCTCCCCTACCCCACTCCTCCCTCCCTCTCTCTCCTCTCTCTCTGGGCCTTCCTAGACGAGGCCTTAGCGTGCCTTCAGACCAGGCCGCAGTGAGGCCTCCTGTAACGCGCCATAAGCTAAGTCGCTTATGGCACGCTTTTTCCCCAGCTCCGGCCTCAGGCTGGGGCTGGGGGAAGTCTAGTGACTTCCATGGCTTTTTGCGGCTACTCGCTTACTCGCGAGTAGCCGCGAAAAGCCGCGGACCTGGCACAGCGCTCATATGAGCGCTGTGCCCATCAGCCCGGGGGAGGGGGAAAGAGAGGGGAGGGGGAAGGATGGCAGGGGGGGTGGCAAGGGGGGAGGGCAGGTGAGATCGCGCCGCGCGCCGCCGCCGCCCAAGCAAGCAGGCAAGCAGCGCTTGCCCGGGCAATGCCGCCCCATGCCAGGCATTGCCAGGGCAAACGCTGCTCGCCTGCTTGCTCGGGCGGCGGTGGCGCGCAGCGCGCAGCGCGATCTCACCCGCCCTCCCCCCTTGCCACCTCCCCTGCCATCCTTCCCCCCCCCCCAGTAAAAAAACCAACTTACCGTCTCCGGCGGCTTCGGGGCGCACGCGGCCCCTTTAACAACAACCAAACAATGGCGGAAGCTGCAGGGATCCGACGTCCCTGCGCGTCCGACGTCTGGAACCCTGGGCGAGGCACGCTAAGGTTAGCGCGCCTTGGCCCCGCCTCCCTGCCGGCATAAGCCGGCACATCTAGCAAAGCCCTCTCTCTCTCTCTCTCTCTCTGTGTGTGTGTGTGCTTTCTTTACATTGATTACCATATCCTTTATGTAGTTACTTTAAAGGTTCTCTGCTAACATTTAAATAAATCCACCCGTTTAGCACCTTCCTATTTCTCAGCTTTACTCTCCTGCTTATTCTTTTGCATTTATTGTGTTTCTTCTCCGTCATCTTACGAATACTTCTTCTCTTTCATGATTCTGCCCTTTTTCTGTCATTGCCCTCAGACTTCAGAATGTGTTGGTGTTGGAGATCAGAGCCACTATGAGTCTCTGGCTTTTTAAGAAGTGCTTTAAGAAGGCCCAGATTTTTTCACTTAGCATGGAGTTGATAATTTTGTTACCAACTTGGCAAACTCGTCCTACAGCTTCCTTCTTTTCTTCTCCTTCTTTTCTTGTGTCTTTTTTTTAAATGCTGCCTTTATTAGATTCTAAATCTGTGGGAACTTTCATTTACCAGTGGGTGGGATCTAAAGAATCTCTTACAGGACTCCACTTGCACTTCTCTTTTATCTTGGTTATTATTATTATTATTATTATTATTATTATTATTATTATTTATTAAACTCTATTTAACAAAGCGGTTAAAAAGTTAAAAATATATATTAAAAAACATACACTTCAGACAGCTTTCTAAATAAAGACACAAACAGAGACCTCACTATTTCTGTAGATGCCGAATCAAGCTTGTTTCCTTCAATTTACTGTGGTCAAAGGAAGGTTAGTTAAACCAGAGTTGGATGTCACAGCTGTACCATTGATGTTATCAAGAAAAGGAGACCATATTTCATCGAAAGGGTCATAGCTAACTTGGCCCAATGAAACTCTGTGGTGGTAGGTTAATTTTTCAGAGCAGGCTATATCCCACACTTTCCCTTACCATCCGGTGAGTGTAGGGCCCTTCGGATCCTTCCAATGTTCGGCAATTTCTAAACGAGTTGCTGTCAGGAGGATAAATGCCAATTATTTATGGGTAAGGGAGGGGTTTAGAGCATTGGGAAGGGACAGCAGGGACAGGCTTTGTTCTGGCAAGATTATCTGATCAGTGGCCTCAGAAATTATATTGAAGATAGTTTCCCAGAACTGCTTCAGGGCCTTACATTCCCACCACATATGCAAGTAAAAGCCCTTTTCGTCACATCCTCTCCAACACAACGGGGAGATTGAAGTCGTTGCATGTGAGAGTTGAATTGGCGTTATATACCATCTTAATATAACCTTGAGGGCTGACTCCTGTATGCGGGAAGATGTTGTTCGAAGGGGGGGATTTATCCAAATTTGTTTCCATTTTGTATCTTCAATCTGTATATGTAGATCAGTTTCCCATATGCTCCTCAGAGCCAGGGAGAAGCCACCGCCCCTCTCAAGCAGTAGGGCATAAATTGCTGAGGTCACGCCTTTATCTTTCCCATTGGATCTCAAAGGGGAAGAGAGGGCGAAGATCTCTCTCATTACAGAATCTGCGGTTTAAAAATGTTCTGACTTGTGTCAGTTGGAGCCAAGAGGGATTAATCCCTTTTAGCTTGTCTTTTAGTTGACTGTCGTTAATTATTTGGTCGTTGACTAAAAAGTCCCTCAGACGACAGATCCCCTTACTATCCCACCCAGCAAACTGGGCATATTTATCTTCGTGTCTAAAAGATGGATGATATAAAAAAAGGTAGCATCGGAGACTCTGGGGGAGAGAGATAGGTTGACAATTTTTTCCATATTGCTAGGGTAAGGCACGTGAATGGATTGGAGATTTGTTTGATGGTGGCCCAGGAAGATTTTATGAAGGGGAGAGCTGGAATTGTGGGTACCCAACTTCTCTTTTATCTTTGTATAGTGCCGAGCCCGGGGGCACAGAACCTCAGGTCAGGGGTGGGGGGAATCCAGGTCTCTGAATCTCCCCACCTGACCATGCCCCTTTCTCAGGCTCCACCACCTTTCCCCTGACAATTGATCATTTGATGGATGCAATACTTCTTTGCAGTATTTTCCCCATTCTAAAAGGTTGAAAGGCTTCTCTAAGCCTTAGTTACTGGCACTAAAAGTTTAAGCTGAAATACTTAGGTATTTTTGGTACTTTAATCCCTGCCCTTTTTGCCATTAGCTCCCACCCCACCACCAATTGAACGTACCACTCGAGAACATCTCCAGAACAGAAATTTTTTCAACGTCTCCAGTCTAGTCCCTTTGGGCACCTCATCAACATTGTTTTTCTTGTTCTTGCTATCAGTTTATGCATCTGAAAGAAGTTGAATTGTTAGCTTATGATCAGCCTGCTCCAAATACTTGAAAGGTTGTCACACAGAAGAGTGACAGGATCTCTTCTCAATCATCCAAGAGTGCAGGACACAGAGTAATGGGCTCAAGTTACAGGAAGCCAGATTCTGGCTGGACATCAGGTAAGAGCAGTACGACAATGGAACCAGTGACCTAGGGAGGTTGTGGGCTCTCCCACACTAGAGGCCTTCAAGAGGCAGCTGGGCAGCCATCTGTCAGGGATGCTTTAAGGTGGATTCCTGCATTGAGCAGGGGGTTGGACTCGATGGCCTTATACAGTAGGCCCGTTCCAACTCTACTATTCTATGATTCTATGGTATATTGTTGACTCCTACCCAATGAAATCAGGAGACCATTATAGAGGTCTGGGGTGGGTTGTTCTGCACCTTTTCAAGTAAGAAGCCTGGAACTGGACTTCTGCATGAGGACCTCTCTGCTTCTGACATAGCAAATACACAACTTGGGATATACTTAACTGGATACCAATATATACAAATCATGTATTCAATGCACAATTATTCTGAGGGCTTGGTAGCATTAGGCAGACACACTTCTTAGGGATTTATGGATTTTGGAAAATTTGTTCCATCTGCATTTTGCACATTGGCAGAATCAATTTCCCCCCATTTCCTGAATTTGTGCAAATTCACATTTGAACAAATTTGTACTTGCAAAAATGTGCAAATCCCGCACAAAACATACAAATACTCCAAAAATGTACTTTTCATGCTTTAGCTTATGGGGGAAATGAGTATTTTCAGTTGTTGTTATTATTATTTATTTATTTATTTATTTATTTTACATCTTTTTCTATGACTAAATTTACTAAAAAAATTCAGCAAATTTAAAAAAGGAAAAACAGTCTGTAAGTTCATAAAATTTGTATGACTCAGGAAAAGCTGGTCTGCTGTGGACTCCACAGGCTGGATTCAGAGAAATATGAACTCATTTGATACCATTGTGGATTTCTCTGACATCCCTACAGACCTTTGGCTTTTCCCTTTTCCTGATTCTGAAAGTGGAAATCTAAGCTACATGTGAAGGAGAAATTAGGGTCACCATATGGAAAGGAGGACAGGGCTCCTGTATCTTTAACAGTTATATAGGAAAGGGAATTTCAGTAGGTGTCATTTGTATGCATGTAGCACCTGGTGAAATTCCCTCTTCATCATAACAGTTAAAGCTGCAGGAGCCCTGCCCTCTTTTGTATCTGGTCACTCTTGTTATTTAAAGACCAGAAAGGAGAGGATTCAGAATAGTGTAATTCTATACATGTCTACTCAGAAATCAGTCCCATTTAGCTCAACGGGGCCTACTCCCAGGTAAGTAGGTACAACAGGGGTCCTAAATCTTTTTGGGCAGCAGGACACATTGAGAATTTGGAGAGCGTGACATGGGTGGCTCCCATGAGTAGCCTCACCATTCACAAGATGGCTATTGTGGTAGGTTTGGCCAGTCACAAAACACCCATTTCTCAGAAAGTAAATGGGTAAGGCTAAAAGAAAACCAACCTGTCCAGGAATCTCTGAGTGAATCTTTTTATTCAGTCAGTATTTTAGCACTTAATTTTAACTTAAATTTAAATTTTACTGTTTTAACTCTGTATTTTAATCTTATAATCAACTTTGCTGTGTGGTTTTATCCTGGTTGCGCTTTTTATACTGTATTTCATAATTGTGTTTTTAACCTGTTGGATGTTTTTTGTGGTTTTAATTTTTGTGAACTGCCCAGAGAGCTTCGGCTATTGGGCGGTATAAAAATGTAATAAATAAATAAATAAATAAATAAAATACAAGGCAGAGGAAGGGGCTGAAGGCCAAAACACAAAACCACTCTTTGAATCCACATTTTTTCTGCTTCAGCATCCATTGTTTCCAGAGACAAGTAACACTGAGCATGGCTAGACCAGAGTGGTGGAGGGAGAGGATCTCATGATATGATGCTTGTGAGATCCTCCCCCTCAGTCTACACATGGCGCGTGACGTCCTGGGAGGAAGAGGATGTTACGCCCGCCATTTTTTTTTAATCGGAAATGAGTGCAGAAGCACTCCTACGAAAAAGGTGAGTTTTTATTTTAAAAAAAGACCCTCTCCCCCCTCCCACCCTGATGGGCACAGAGCTCCTGAAGGGAGAGATCATTTCTCCCTGCTCCTGAGATCCCCTGCACATCATGTGGATGTACAGGGATGATCCTGGGGCGATCCCCGGGATATCGGCAAGTTTAGACATGCCCATAGCCAAGAAACTGAGTACAAAGCAGTGGTGGGAACTGAGCCCCAAATTCAAAATCACATATTATAGGATTATAGCTTGTGTGTCTCTTGCTGACAGTGCCGGCCTTAATTCACCTCAAAATCTTTAGGGAATGGCAAGAAGTGGTGAATGCCTGAGTTTGGAAACCAACCTTCAGTTCTGAGCTGTAATTTCCTCATCTTTCTGTAGGTTTTTAGTAAGAATTTTCCTAGTTACCAAGAGTTGGGCTTGTATATTTCATCTCTTTATGAATTTTGGGTGGGGAAAGAGATGATCCAAGAATTCAGATCAAATGCAAGGTTAAAAAACAAAAACTAAAAAACAAACAAAAAATCTTCATCTGGGAAAATAGATTTTTGCATGTTCAGGAATAACATAAAAACCTACCCACATGTTTACTTGAGGCAAAAGTGGGATGAATATGTATGCCTAGAGTAGTGACCTCTTTTTTATCTCTGTTGTCTGTCCCCAGTGTCTTACCCTCAGAGTGCTGGAAGTTACAATCCTACACATTTTTTAAAACTCAGTCATTATTGGACCATTAGTAGGATGTGGAGAAACAGAGTGACACCATTTGGAGAAGCCTCCTTCCCAGGAAAGAGAATACACAGGATTTAAAAATATATACAGAAGCTAAACCCAGTCTTCCATTACAGGAACATTTGATGTTCCCGAAACAGAGGGATTGAGAAAGCCGGCAGGTGCTGGGAGCGTTTCCTTTGCATGAAGTCGTTAATGCGTCTTAATCCTGACCCTGTGCCACCCCTCCATGCTAATACCATGGCCTCCCATGACCAAGTGATTCTGAAGCCTACCGCTTTGTCCGACAGGGCTTTTAATTTTAACAGGCAGCAAAGCAATCAGGAGGCCGCCAAGCCCATTCTGTCGATGACCTAGATAGATACTAGTTGGACCCTTGTTCTGTAGACACGATTCATTTTCATCTGAACGACATCAAGTCACTCACTTTGACGTTGTCGTCCATTTTCCCTACCAAGCGGCAACATGGTGCCACACTCCCCGTAAGGCCGAGAAAATGCAATCTCTAGTCTCAGGTTTATACCGTTTTTAGGACAAGGCTTAAATTTTTAGGATGAGGGGTTTTGTTTTTTACTGTTTGTTTCTTCGTTTCTTCATTTGCGATTTCAAAATTTAGAACTGTGACGACCTGCCTTCAGAATTCACTAAATAAAGCCGGCATGCCCCAAGCTGAAGGCCTGAACTTGCACGCAGTTTGTTCACCTGGAGCTGACATTGTTGGCTGAAGCTCAAAGATAATGAAATAAGGTTTAGGTGATAGGAAATAGACTTGGCTGATATATCTGGTGCCCTTCTCAGTTTTTGCTCCTTTTATCATTACTGTGAGGGAGAATCATCAGTCATTACAAAGCAAACCTGAGGAATAATAATAATAATAATAATAATAATAATAATAATAATAATAATAATAATAATCCAGTGGCAACAGAACAAAGACAAACAATGCAGTTACCTAATGACAAAGTATATGGTTTAATTTTGAAAAGAAACAGGCCATTTTGTGTATGTGGAACTAAAAATAATTCTTACTGTGTCTTTATTTTCATGTATATGTTTAATAGATCAGAAGGCTCTGTGTGTCTTTGTATTATGAACAAATACCATAGTCTTGTTTTATCTGGACACAAGGTGAAATTCACAGTCTGTTTATTCTAGTGGCCCCAGAGTTAAGGAAATTGTGGATTTATAAATTATTTGAAGTTGAGCCATAGAAAATAGCTGGATCTGCAATTATGTATAAAGATTATGTTACGGTGAGTGTCCAACATTTGGTTGGTTTTGAAATTCATATGTAAATGTTGGCAATCTCAGACAGATTTTGTGAAGGTTCTTGAATGCAGAGAAGAGAAAAACTTAGGGTTGATAAGTCAACTAAATGTGATTATCAGCAATTACATGTGTATCTACAAAATGTGGAGGGAAATATATCTATTTTTAGACATTTGCAACATTGTCAGCATTCAAACGTGAATATCCACATTTACTCTTATAGACAGACAGATAGATTATAATGTAATATTGTATAATTTTAGCACTTAAATATTTTTAACATAAGAAAAAGA